>NC_139721.1:126321313-126921313 GCF_964211835.1 Anser anser | reverse complement strand
GATTTCTTTTGTCCATTTACCAAACAGTATGGAGGGTATGATTAAATGGTAATTGGAAAAGGAAAAAAAATTCTTAATGCAAAAAAGGATTAAAAAACAACTTCATAATAGTACTTTTCAATATAGCAAGATACCTTCACACTTGATTCAGGAAACCCCAGATTCCTCTACATATTTTTCTGTGCCTCTGCACTCCTCAGCTTTTATGAAATTACTGTGACCTTCTCAGTGGATGAATCTAAACTGATTCATTAATTAAATAGGAACATAATTCTGTTGTTACTACATTACCAAAGGAGAAAAACCAAGAAGAAAAACAAACCACGACATTTTGCAAATACCCTGGTGAGGCAATTTTAACACTTTTTAAACTTTTGTAAACAAAATGTATGACTTAAGTCACTCTGATTTTTTTTTTTAAATGGAATATTAATTATCATTATCGGATACTATAAATTAAGCTGCAAAAGCTAGAGAAAATAAATGGGGTGGAGGGGAGAAATGTCTTCTGTACAAATTTTTATAAATTACCAAGTGTCTCTTTTGAGCAGGCTAGGCTGCAATGCCACCTGGTGGTTTAGAAAAAATAACAGGATTCTGTTTGAACAGCGCTTAATGGCTTGGAAAATACGCAATATTCTATAAAATACCAAACATGACAACGTTTAAGTTAATCATTTTAATTTCTTAGTATTTTTTATTCTGCTGCTTTCAGTGTGCAGTGCCTTAGTTAAGTTTTAAAGCTCACATGTCCAAATCTAACTTCAGCAAGGATTTTATAAACGTCTTAAATTGTGAGTTGAACTTGCCAATGAGTGTATTATGCTGTATACAGTTGTACTCACACACACAGAGTCTAGTTCACACAACTAACCCCTAAAATTGAATTCTTCCCCATTTGAGGAAAAATCAAATGCAGCAGAAGTCTAAAAGGAGGGTTACTGAAATGCTTTGTAAAATTACACTGTATAATTAATTCCATAGTAAGAACGTTTTTATGGTGTGTGTTGGTGACCTTTTATTACCATCAAGTTCACAATGCTGGTGGGCTGCCTTTTAATCCCTCCGCAGACAAAGGCCCTAAATAAACACAGATCCCTTCCTGGGAAAAAGTCCTCTCTGGTTAAATGGTAAGGAAATGAGTAAATCATTAGTAATCTTTAAAGCCAAAGCCATAAACTCAAGTTACCTTAAGTTAAAATGAAAGTGTCCTGCAAGAGTTTCAAAGTTCTGTCACAGATAGAAATCTCCAGCTCTTGACTCCAGACTAGGCGCCAGCTGATAAACAAACAATTTAAGTCAAGAGCTGGAGAATTCCCAGCTTTTTCATTTAATGGCTTTGGCCAAGAGTATTTATTGCCTCCAGTTTTATTCTCACTTAGCTCTAAGAGGAAATTTAAACTCATCATTATCTTAAAGCCCCATATGGGCCACAGTCAGCTCACCTGATAGAGCTCCTTTTACTCTGCATAAGTTCTACTCCCCACTAGAAGTGATGTAATAGTGTAAACTAATTAAATGTAGTTTTAGGCTGACTTTTTAATAGGCTAAATAAATTTTGTTCAATATGGTTTATATTCCCACTTGGGGCAGTAACGATTCCAAAAAGTTTAACTTTACAGTTTCCAGTCTAAACTACTTGTAGTTTACTCCACAAAGGACAATTGAAACAAACATACAAATAAACAGTCTTTGGAACAAGAGCATCCACCCAAGTACTTTGGAAATTCTTTGCCATAAATTCATTCAAAAAGGCACCAGAAGATACACTGAATCACGAAAAAGGAGACTGCACAACAATTCTGATACTTCTAGCAAAGCATTTCAGGAATGCAAGGACATACGTGCAATCACAACTCTGCATTTAGCACTTGTTCTGGTTTTAGAATGAACGTAAGCAAAGTGATAGAGGTGGAAATTAAATATTAACCAGGCATTAGTGGTTAAGCCAAGGTGTTGAATGCAGTGAGCAAGTCCAACATAAAAATACTTTATCCTAACTGAACAGAAAGATAGCATCATCCAGTGTCTCAGGTGACAACTTCCTTCTTCTGTTCTAAAAATGTATACGCTGGAGGAGGTTAGAGTTCTTTAATACAGATTCTAATGCTTACTTCACTTCAGAGATTTTTAAACCTATCATGAGTTAGATTCAGCACTTGCTATCTCATCCCAGGCATCTCTCCCTAATAAAACTTCTTCGTCCTATATATTAATAGCTTAGAATCTTCTTACCTAAGAAATCAATTTCATAAATGTCAGAGACAGAACTGTACTCAGCAGAAAGTCCGACTACCATTCCTAAAGGGTTAATAGAAGTCAAACTTGAAGCCAGGAGGTTGTATTCCCCTCCCACCCAGCCCCCTCCCCACAAAATACTTTCCTAACCTGACTTGGCTGAAAAAGCCAATTAATTGTTCCAGTGTCTGCCAAGACTTCTTATTCCTTTAAAAATGCGGATAGTGTTTGAGACAGCTGGCTATTCCAAACCCAGGTAACACCCCTAAATGTGGAAAGAATGAGGGAACACGAATTATGATTAGTATTTTAAATGGATTTGTAATGATACAGACAGACAGATATCTTAAAGCTACTACAGTTCCAGCATCTACAATTTAAAAAGAAAAAGATGGGATCTAGATGTGTCTGCTGCTTGGAAGCAGTTTAATGCAAATTGCATTAAAATATGTGGAGTTAGTTTTTCCATCTTTGTTAGATACTAACAGTACAGACAATTTGAAACATACACACACATACACAAAGCAACCACCAAGTGACAGACAAGAACCCTTCCGAGCCTGAGCCACTACAATCCCTACAGAAAGTAGTGATTTTAGGTCAAGTTAAGGTCATTGCAAGGCAGAAAAAAGAAAACCCCTATGACAGTTGTCTGCCAAGTATCTGGCTTAGCACTGAGCAGAGAGCTGCAATTAAACCCTTATTTACTTTTCTACAAGAATTGGAGGTCTAAAAGATACTACAATACCAGGGCAAATAAGGAAAAAGTCCATAAAACTCATTTTGCAACATTTCTGCTCATGAAGAAGCTCATAATAAGAAATTGCTGGCTGACTACATGGAGTCAATGTGAAAAGGAACATTCGTCACTTGCATGGTAAGAAGGAGAGACATTCAAATATTATTAAATAACTAAAACATTGTAATTTATATAAAGTTATGATTACATTGTATTATTGTAATAATATAAACTACTTTTATAATCTCTTGTATTTTAGAAGGGACAGCACTTATTTATATCTTATGATAGCACTTCCATTATCACCAATTAAACACATCAAATTTATTGTACGTCTTTCCTGTAACCTCAGTTTAAGCCCACAGATTGTACTGGGTAAAAAAAACCTCCTGTTTAAGTAAACAGGAACACCTGCATGTTATGTGCTTTGTGCCCTTCTGAGAGTCATTCTTTTAATGAACATGTACACTAATCAACAGGAAAGCGTGAGCCAATATGGACAATTTCTAAATCCTGGAAAAAAAACTCACAAGGTTCTAAAAATATATGAAAATTAACACAAGAAAATAAAATCAGGGACATCTTTCTGTCCATTTTTCATTTGCTTGCTTCTATTTGGTTTTTAAGAAAAGTGTTACAAATATGCAACACTTGCTATCCTTGATTTCCATGCGGTTTATTTAAATACATAAAAGGTACAGAGTTCTGTCTCATCGTAGTGAGTACTTCCTCACGTTGACAATTAAATTGGTCAGCTTTCGCAGTAACTATCTGATGCAAAGTAATCAAGGGCTGCATAGATCAGCTCCCAAGTTCTAAGGCATCCAAGTTATATTGCCGTCAGAAAACACATTCTAAGCTTGGGAAGGTCAAAAAAAAAAGTGTGTACCATTCACTTAAGCAACATATGCAAGCGACCATAAGCAGGTAAGTACCTTCCTAGTGAGAGCTGTGAGAAGAATTACAAATTTTAATAACACTTGGCAAAACTGTAGACAAAGTCCCATGGTTTCAGCAACCTACATGAGCATTAGGAACACTTAAAACTCCACATTAGAGCCACGCACCTATTAAAGAAACACTCCTGGTTGCTTCTTTTGCAACTGCAGTCTATGCCAGGTACTTACAGACAAGTATCTTTCAGCTAGTAAACCTTCTCCAGTTCTTTTTCTCCCAAAAAGCCCTGTACACTTCGTCATTGGAAATCCAGGGCAACAATTGGAATTTAAAAAATGTGTTTTATTTCATGAGCCCGTGTGGAAGACACTCAAGTTGTTATAGAATCAAGTAACAGAGATTCAAGAATGCTTATTCCCAGCTGCAACCTCATTAAAAACAGCAGTATACATACCATAGTGGATGAAGGGAAGGGGAAAAATGGACATTATTTCTGCTTCAGTTACAAAATTAGGAGGTAAGAGACAGCATTTAAAGTGAGCCAAATATTGTTGTGCTGAAGAGACATAAATACAGTAGTAATGAAACATAACAACTTGTAAAGCCTAAATACAGAATTCTGCTTCAAGATCATGTTTGCAGGAGATATTGCTTTGAAAATAACCATAAAATATTCTAACCCTATACTATTGCATTTCTAAGAAAGGCAGAAAGGAATAGAATTCATTGTGCTAAACTACACTTCCACAAGGTTTAAATTATATATCAACAGGAGTAAATACAGAAAATAAAAAATGTTAAACCCCTGAACACAGGTGACAACAAATAAAAAATTCTCTATATTTAGTTTAGGATGAAGGATATTTCCAAATAACTAGACCAATTAGATGTACATCATCACCTTATTGCTGCACTACTTAAAAGAAACTCAGATCCACTCAAGAGCAGTGTCTGATTACGCTTGTGCAGCTTTTGCCAAATAAAAATGTTGCCTGAAATGTCCTGCCAAATCATGCCTAGAACACCAGTCCGCATAGTGCTTTGAAACCCTTGAGTTTCACAGATAGTAACTTAGTAGTGTAAGACACAAACAGATTGCCACAGACACTTAACATCCGCCGTGGATGCTACCTCTTCAACCACTAATTAATTCAATTGAAACAGATGGGCTTAGGTAGATGCTTAAGAATATTATGCTGAATTGGAGCTTTACAGATGCACTCTGCTATGGGCTAACATATAGCTACTTCTAATGATACTGTCCCATGACTGCATGCAGTTTGAATTTCTTGATTCTTAGCAATAAAGGAATACCAGTAACAATGTTATTGAAATCAAAGTTTCGATAGTGAACTAAGTCACTAATTTTGTGACATTTCCATTTTTTGGAAGCTTCTGTTTGCAGAATCCAAAATTTAAAATAGTGGGGTTTAATATATACTACAGTTTTAGCCTTCAGTGCTTTTAAACATTAATGTCAACAAGCTAAAAATAAACTAATAAAATTTAAAATGAGTTGTCTCTGAAACATTCAAGATTTGGAACACTTAACCTATGAATTTGTTAACATCTGGAGTTAGGAAAAAAAAAAAAAAAAAAAGATGTAGAAGACTTTCAAATGCTTCAATGGGATCCAGTGCCCCATGGTTCAGTAAGCTGCTCCTATCTGCCTCCATGGTTAATTTTACTCCTGCTTCCCTTTTCCCTTTTGTCAATAAGAGAGAATATAAAATAGAGCAAAGCAGTTTTATTATGTTTGTCCAGTCAGTAAGAATTACTCTACAAATCTGCATGAATACCTGAAAACAGAAGACACCAAAGGATGAGTACACAAGAAGGTGCCAAAGCACGTGTCCCCTCCCCACTTTGCTTTCTACCAATTCTTTTTTCTTCTGAGTAATTCAATAACAAAGGGAAAAAAAAGCTATTGTACTTTACTGCTTCTTGCATAACGTGATGAAAGAACTGAGAAAGAAACTTGTTTTCTATTTTCAACTGTATTATTTGGTCTAATAAAAGCTTCTCCCTCTCTGTACACAATTCCCCTTCTTTGTATTCTTAAACCACCATGTAAAAGAACACTGGTACTGTGTTACTATGATTAGTACTGAAACATTATAGATATGTGTTATTTGTGTGGCAAGAATTTAATTAGCATAATAATACAGTACTATGGTAAGAATTTATGACTAGAAGGAGCTGAAATTCCTCTGTGGTTCAGCATTCAGGGCCATGTGAAAACAGCAACGCACACCACTTTTAGACTCAGAGGATTACTGCACCCAAGTAGTAATTCACCCACATCCCACAAGGAATGGCAGAGCCCTAGCAAATGCCACTCGTAGCCACATAGGGTTACATTTGACTGACAACTGCATTTGGCCTCTCTTTTTCCAATTAAGCTCCATCTGTTTGCTCTGCTGAACCGGCTGGCTTTTGGCCCCTCAACAGAACATCCACTGTATGTTATTGCATCCACTTCCCCAAATCTGTTCAATGCCAGAAGCCCAGAGATGCTTCCCCAAAACATGTCATTGGGAAGGGGCAGACAAGATGGGTACCTGGGTGGGAGAGGATGTTTGGTATGTGAGTAATGGGAGCAACTTGAAAAAGCATGTTTTTAATACCCTTGGCACATCCAAGGAAGGGTTAAGTGCCTACATTAAAAAAAAAAAAAAAAAAAAAAGCACCATTTTTCTTTCATTATATAGTCTGACCAAAAAGCCTCTGAAACCAAAATTAAATACTATGTTCCCTTCCACTCCCCAACGTACACACTCTAAAATAAATAATGGCCAAACTGATTTAAATGAAATTCTGTAGAAGAATTTGTGCTTGGATGAAAATGGCACATTTGAGCCTGAAGCAAAAGTAAAACCGCCAAGTTATAAACCTCTCAAAAGGAAGGTTTATAATGGAAATGCCAACAGACCCTTAACTATAGTGGAGCTGTTAGGTGCCAACGTATAAATAATTTTAGCTTTTGTGGTCAACTTACGATAAATTAGATACAGTACAAGTAGAAACAGTAGGGTTCTGATTCAGTAAACAGTAACGGCCAAGAGTGCATGTTTGGATTTTTAGACAAGTATAGCATAGATTTGATGCTGGCTCTGAAATGGAGTCTATAAGGGACGTTTGGACTTTTTAAAGTAGTAAGCAAGCCATATTCTGAATTCTTGAGGGCTTGTAAAATAAAAACTCCTTAACAAGCTTTGCTGCCTACTGTTTCAATCTTCTTAGAGTCCTTTAACCCCGTTACCAAAAATGCTCTGTTTAAGTTTGGTATAATTGTCTGCTAAGGAAAACAACATACTAAGTAAATGCACATAACTGCATTTAGCAGTAAGAATTGCTAAGCATACTAAAACAGTCCAAAAAAAGTGCCAATAACTGAACAGTAACAGATTATTCACCTTCTTCTTTATTAGGTGTGTCAGTTGCTCCATTGCTAATAGAAATGCCTTCCTATAGTCCAGTTTGGTTTAGCACAGGGACGTTTGGGTGATCAGGTACGTTTCTCTTGGCGCTGGGAGGCAGTTATTGCATTGTTTCACAGCAGTCAAGCCCCATGCCTTAGCGTGACATGTTGAGGCAGTGAGTGACGCTATTAGCCTTCTCTGTGGGAACTTCCATCTTGGACAGGGTGGGAGCCCTCGGAGGCAGCCAGGATTCAGACCGAGGCTGCTAAGAGGATGCTCCAAGTCAGGAAGTTCTCCTGCTTGCCAAACCCACATCAGCTTCTCATTTGGTACTTCCGCTGCAAAAGCTTCCCACTGCCCCAGCATCACCCCGAGCTCCCCACTAATGTAAAGTCTAAGATAAGTATCTCCAGAGATAGGAAAGCTATAACACACACTCTTGGTTTGTTCTAAGCTAGAACTCTATTAAAACAGTGCCTCACATACTGATAATGCTAGTGAAAACCGCTTTTTTCTAACTGTCCTTTAACTTCTACAAGAGAAAGAAAAATCTCTACTCTTCCAGCATACTCAATGTGAAATACCTTATTAAGGGAAAAAAAAGCATTTATTTGATCCCACATACTTTGGACTACTGGCAACTGCAACAACATTGGGAAAAAGTTTTGTGTCAGACAAATGTGGAACATCAGAAATCAACTAAGTTCAAAGAACTAGCTATTTATAGTCATATACCTGTATGGATTATCTATAGTTACATTTACACTGGTTACTGAACAGTCATGATTGTAAGCAAAACCAAGAAATCTAACGTAAACTAAATACAAGAAGTACACTCCTCAGCCAGTCTGTGAGCCAACGTCAAAGTGACCTTCTCTGTACTCACAGTGGCAAATAAACCAAGTGCCACAAGTCACTCATTCCCACCACATGTTCTCAGAAAGCAGAGGAAATATACAGATTGATAACAAAATGACAGCAAAGATGTGTTGTTTCTGACTACGTACGGTTAAACTATATAGTTGCTGACTAACTAAGAGCAAGAGTTTGCAGCAATTCGTATCAAATAAAGTAAATTAATAATAATCATGTCAGATTAGAATTATTGCCAATGACCTAAATTACATATAAAGAAAGCCCCAGAGGTTTACAAAGAGTTAAAAAACATAGAGGGATACCATCAAATCATTACGTGATTTAAAATATATAAAGGTTTTAATAAAGTGTTACACAGTGTTTCACACTTTCCCCCCATTTTACTGCAGACAAATTTAATATTCTTCCACAGTTGTTCTTCCAGCTAAATTAACTACAGGAATGAAAAGGATAACTAAGTTTTAAGGGTTAAACTTGTAGGTCAAATACAGTGCAGTAAGTCATTTTGTTTTCACTTCAGGTTGTATGTTGTACTTGGCACGAACAGAACTGTAGTTAAAAACTATATCTTTTCAGCTCAGGAACTGCCTGACTCTCATTTGTCCTCTGCATTTCAGTAGATTGAAGCAGTGAGCCAACAGGACTAAATACTGTTGGACAGACTGAAACGTGAACATTTACATAGTTCATATGCTCACAAGCTGAATTCTAAGTGCATATCAACAATAAGAGGCTATATTGCTTCTCTTACGTTTTTATTTAATTATACAAATGATGGATTTTTAAGATGTGTTTGGAGCAGAAAGAATTAAGAAGTCTTGGTATTTCTATTTGCGCTCTGAGGATTAATCAAGAGTAGTCCTCCTACAGAAAAAAGCTTAAGCTGCTGAATTGTCTCAAAGGCGGCAATACTAAAATACTTTAAAAATTCATTGGTTTCCAGGTGTTTGTTTAAATCGTGGAGGGAATACTTCTGCGAGAACAATTTTCCTCTTTTTTATTGGCACAATTTAAGAAACTTATCAAAACACAAAGATGCTCCCCACTATAAGACAACTTTCTGCAACAAATCAGCATCTTAGAATGGCTCAGGATCTTCAGACGGTTTCCCATATAAATCCCAACCTTGCCCAACATGTCACCATGATTTTAAAAACAAAACCGAAGTCACTCATAATACTGGCATCCCCCGATAAGGGTCAACTGAAGATCAACTTTCCTTCCTTTCTACTCGTCTTGGATTCAGCCATTTAGAGGATCAATGAACAACATACTTTCAAAGGCCTGCTCAAACGTCTCTGCACTACAAAATGAAGGGCAGTTGCCCCTATCTATAAAGTTTCTCCTACCTGTTTATTTTCTTTCCACTTCTTTAAAACAGTTTGTGTTTAATGCGCCTACAAAGAAGCCTTTTTCAAAAGAGAGTAGTTTGCATGACGTGTCCCAAGACACTGGTTCAGGTACTTAGGATGTTCTTCTCATGTGTCTAGTGTAAGACCTGCTCTGCTTTTTATTTGTTTGTTTAAACAACAGGAATGTGAATCTGCAGACTGAAAAAGTCTGCTGAAGGCAGCGATTAATTGGTGCAAGTACAATGACTTTGCATTAAGATTCAGAATAAGCTGCATTTTCTCCAGTGGCACCTCCAGCGCTTGCAGCTAGTTAGGGTCGTCCTCATGGTGATGGCTGTTGTAAAGGCACAGCGTACTTACGGTTCTGCTCTGTGCTACCTATTCCAGTTTATGTATCTTGCCCTGGTGTGCTGTGGTGCTGGGTTCAGTGTCAAAGTGTGCCATCCACATTTAGCATCGTACAGAATGATTCAGGAGGAGTCAGGGCATTATTAAGGTCTGGTACTGATCATCCCCACCATCCCAAGCATGAGAGTCATGCTAGGTTCTTTGACTAGATGAAAAATACTCTTTGAATAAAACAGTCTCTTAAATGAGGAAAAAAAAAAGAAACTTATGAACATTTAAAAACAAAACAAATCTTGTAGAAAGCTTCAAAGCTATCACTGCATTCCAGAAACATTTCCAAACAACACCTGCATCTCCTTAACTTTAAAAGTTCTCTAGAAGAAGCAATCAAAATTTTAAAAATGAAAATAATTAGTTTTTATTCCCTAGGATTTATGACTGGCTGAAATTTGAAGATCTCTCTTACTCTGTATATCTCAGAAAGCTCGATGGGATGAGCATTAAAGTAACCACAAGTAAATAGAACAGCTATTAGGAATTCAGTAACAGCTCGCATGCAGCCATGGATATTAGAAACAGTTTTATTGAGAAAAGGAATGTTGGCCATAATTCCACAATTATCCCTTGCTCTTTTTCAAAGAGTGCCACAGGGATTTTCAACTTCCATCTGGACAGCTTTCCTTTAACTGTTTTTGAACACCATGTGTGAGAACACAACAGAATTGTAGACATTAGAGATGGAAAAGACCTATTAGATCATGTAGCCATCTTTCTGCCAGTTAAAGATTTTTCCCTACAGAATAGTTCCTAGCACTTTGCCCAGTACAGTTTAAAGCATGTCAAGATACTTGGCTTCAACCAGCCCCTTTGGAAAAATATTCCACAGTGTATGAAGAATGTTGTTAGGAAGTTTTTCCTGGTAGACACAGCATGCATTTTTCTTTCCTTAATAATTTCCAGCCTATTATTCCTGGTTATATCCCATTGGGCCAGCCTGAATAACTCATCTTTACACCTTCGAATAAATGGAGACAGATATGTTTCCCTACACATTGGTCACTAGTTGGCCAGACTACACACGGTTTTATAGCCAAAATATACACTACACTTCAATAAAATCACTCATTCCACCCTTTTAGTCATTGTAGGAATGATTGTCTCCACCCCAGTGAACATTTTCAGATGATACTCTCAACAAATCTGTTTGTTCTTGGTTAGCCATGTACTATCTTCTGCATGCTCCATAAAAGTAAAAAAAAAAAAAAAAAAAAAAAAAGCATAACAGACTCACAGAAGAAAAATACCCTCACAAAGTCAGCACAGCAGTAAATGTACTATCTCATCCTTCTGCAATGGCAGCTGCTGTGATTTCTGCACAGGGTTTATACTTCCTCTCTCCCCAGTGTCATAATATGCATTTTGACAATGTGTATATTTTCAAGATCTCCATTCTCTTCCATCTTCTCTCCAAGAAAACAGAGGCCTATTAAACAGGCTTTATTTTGACGAACATAAGAATTGTTAAATAGTTTCAAGTTTTTTTAAATTTATTAGGAATCATAAGCTTTTAAAGCATCTCAGATTTCAAAGTATTTCTTTGTCCTCATTTCAGCCTCCTTAAATGACAGTACACCTGATCCTTCCCTTTGTTATGTTACTTCCTGCATTAGTTTTACCTCATTTAAGTTTGAGAATAACTCCATAACATTTTTCATACTACCTTTAATATTAAAGTTGCACACTGAAAATTTTACTACTGTCCCTAAATCAAAAAGCTTTGCGAAAAATTAGTAAGATCTGATGCATCCAGCTAAAATGTAAACAGAAGTAATAAGATTGCATTTCTCTAAAAATGCACAAAGCTATGGAAACAAAGCAGATACAACCTAGAAAAGCCAAGAAAAAGTAGCTCTACTGAGGTTCTCCAACAAATGAGAAGTCTATTAAACCAGTTTTGTTCAATACACAAATATATTGATGATGATAATGCTTTATTAGAATGTAACATACAATCTAAGAGCTGCAATGTGTGAACCACTCATTACTATTTTTCATTAGTCTTATCTTAAAATATCTTTCCATTCATCTTTAAAAGCATTAGTGTGCATAGACATACTCCTAAGTCTTCTGTAAGGCCTTCTCCTCTACTTCTTTTGGAAAAGCATTAAACCTTCCGTGCCTGAGTAAGAGAAACATTCACCAGTTTTTCAAGTTGGCCTATTTAATCTCTTCTATCAGTCCAGTCATGCCATTGAATACATTCATTCCTCCAGTTTTGAGGTGTTCTCATTTAAGAAGAGGAGAAGAGCCATGAAATATAGTGCTATTATAATGAAATCAAAGAAAAGATCTCCACAGTATTGCTAAATATTTTTCTTTGCTCCATATTAAGGACAGATTTGGCCACACAAGGATTAAGTCTGTAGTTCATGCTTCAAGGTCTCCATTACCAGAGAGCAGAAGTCTCATTTTGTAATTGTTATTGGTAATATTCCTTCCACCACTTAATGGTTAGCTAGAGTTTATGGAAGTACTACTGTAAGATGAAACAGTTTGAAATGACAGCTGGAATAGAAATTTCAACTTTTTCTAATCTACTCCAGCCCACAGTTGCTAAAAAAATGTGTTGTTCTAGTGTTTATTACTGTTTTAGCATGACTGCAGCTCTCTCTGACAGCTATTAACAATTAGCAGGTTGACTTATTGACTACTATCTCAGCTAAAGTAGACAATGAGGGGAAAGATCTACCTAAACTTCATTATCAGATCCAGAGAACCATACCCACAACAGAATTGAAAACTTTACCTGTAACTCCAAAAACATAAAAGGTAATCAAGCTGGCACATCTTTTTGTGAAGTTCCAGCAAAATGCAGTACAACATGTTTTGAGCTAAGCGGGAGCCGAAATTAATTTCAGAGTTATGGAAGTGGAAAAAAGTTGCAGAGATATTATCTGAACACTAACAGCGTTTACAATGAAGAAACCATCTCATCAGAAATTAAATTAAAAACAAAACAACCAACAACATTTTTCCACCGCACTTTAGACAATGCATATTTTGTGTGCTGAATTCAACAACCATAGATGTTACAGCAGCATCAGTGAAACCACCAGTAAAATTTGCTCTGAACTGCAAGGTAAGAATCATACTTCCAGTGAAATCAGTGGGAAGACTCACTTGACCCAATTCTTAAATTTAGATCTTGTGCTCAGCCCGCACCCCTTTCAACAGCAACAGAAGTCAGTTTTAAATATGCTTCTGTGATGATCTGTGCTTTAAAAGCCTTTTACGTGTACGAAGATGCAGAATCCAATCTTTGCAAGAAGATAAATTTACTCCTCTAGTTTAAAAAAAAATATTAAATAAACATGGATTGTGAAGATTTTTCTTCATTTGTCTATGCTCGCCAAGAGCTCACAAAGGGCAGCATTGGGAACTGTGGCACAACTTTCTCATGCGGACCTGCAAGAGATCCTAATCCCAGGATTAAGTGACTGCTATCTCTAAACAGCATTAGCAGCATAATCTGCGTGCTACTACTGGGATGAGAAGTATTTTCCAAAGTTAGTTAATACAAAATAACACTACAGTAATGTGGTGTATTATCTTCCACTTAATGGGTCTTGACTATAAGCTGCACGTAAATGCTGTAGGCCAATCATACGAAGAGCACAGCACTACTACATGGGCAGCATAGGCCTATCTGAAAAAGATTAAGGGAAATAATCTTTCAGAAGTAAGGCTGCAAACAAGCTACTGTAAGCCGGCACTAACTCTAGGCCTTAAAATACTTTATTTGCAATGTCAGAACAGGAATAAAATTACCAGTATTTCTCCATGAGTTTTATAAACCAAGCACCTTTCAAAATATTATTTAGTTTGTGAAGTGATTTGCTTTCAGTGGAGATGAATATTAATGTCCATTAGGCATACCCAAAACACCCAAACCCACCAGTGGAATCATCTGCCAATAACAGCTAGTAAACACATAGGTCTGAAGATGACAGTTCAGGCTTGCTGATTCCTCTTCCTCCTCATTCTATCCCACAAACTCCCTCACTGACACTCCTGCCAAGTCTGTTGCATGTCACAGCAACACAATGATGCCTGCCAATTTCTAGAGAGCTGAGCATACTTCTCCATTTAGCGCTTTGTCTAATGGCCAACAATGCAGTCAGGACATACAAAAATACCCCAAAGACATGATGTGTAAGGCCCTAAAAGACACAAAACCCAAAGCATAACATTAAAGTTTTTCTAACGTACTTAACTTCTCCATTTGTCTAGCAACTGCCCACTTTAAATACGATTTGTACAGAGTGCTACTTGGCATTCACAAGCATATTATATACTAGAAAGATAAACATCAGTTCTTTCCCCCTCCTTCATAATATCACTCAATCTGTAACTCACAATAAACACCAAATAATTTGTATTCAGACAAACGACTAAACACCAAAACAGCCATCTGTATTCATATTAGTCAACTGTATTTTATCACATTAACCCAGTTGCAGCATTAACATTTTCTCAAGAAACAAAACCCAAAAACCTGCTAGGGTTGTTTTGGAATCAAACTTTTCTTTCTTTCTTTGTAGTTATAGCATAATCAGCCTTAAAGCAAAAAATATAGGAAAAAAAAATACAGATGTTTCCAAAAGATAAATAATTCCCTCAGGTAAACAACATATTTGGGGGAAAGGGATTGAAAAGAACCACATAAAAATGTCAGAATTGCTAAACTAGTAAGTATAAGGCTGTGGAATGTTTAGAAAAGGATCGGATAGATACATATTCCACCCATAACATATTTTTTCTGTGGTTTTTATTCCCATGCTGACAAGTTATCTAACTTTATAAAACTAGGACTAATATTTTGGCTGGAAGCAAGAATCCTGTCTTCCCATTATAGCCTTGAATATGCTGTGGCTCTTCCTACTTTCTGTTCACATTAGAATTGGGGTGAACACTTTGGCTGCTATTGTGTTGCCAAATCATACCTAAGTTTTCACTTGAAAATTAAAAAGATGGTTAGGTTTTGATCCTCACCCACACTCATCTTCATGATGTGAAATACAGGCTCTGTATTCTTTCTAGCTTGTGCATCATACCTTTGATAAACTTTGTAAGACCAAATTGTCTCATACCCGTTGCATTTTTATTCTCTTTCAGGTATAGCTATCTGAATTACCTCAATTAAAACAGTAAAATAAAGAGGACTCACAATGCCACTTAGATTAATTTTTACAGTGGATTGTAAAAACAAACAAACAAACCAAAACAAAACAACATAAGATTTTCCCACAGAAAATGGGTTTTCCTCATCTTCTAATTTTAGAGGTTTTAGATAACAATTCAACGATAATAACAATTAGCTACGGTTCTGTTTTCAAAACCTTAATTTTATGCTTCTACTCTCCTCTATCCACAAAATGAAAGACTTCCCTGCTCCAAATTATTTCTTACAATAGAAGCAATACTCAGAGATCAGTAATTAGCAACCTCCAACTTCAAGAGTACAAAAATCTCTCTCACACACACACGCACACAATTCAACTGTTATAAAACCAGAGGAAGCTAAATAGTCTTTCCCTAGCAGAAATAAACAGATGGAGACTGAAGAGAGGTTGACCATCCACATCGTAATATAACATTCTGAAGGAAGCTAAATTAAAAGAACCACTACACCATACCATGTGAAAGATCAGTTTATCCAGGTCTATCACAAAAGCTTATTTGTAAGCCTAAAAATATTCCTAAAGTAACATGCAACTTCTTAAAACACCAATGTTTCTCATCTGCTCCTAAAAAGACAGCAATACAACTGCATCAAAGAATAAAAAAAACAGTACACTGAAAGATCAGGTTTACTACCCTGAGCTCCCTTACTGCAACAGCACTGCCTTCAGGCGAGAGATGACAAACAGCATTGTGCTTCATAGAAAGCATTAAATTCTTTATACAGAGGCAAACATGTACACGTCACAGAGGAAAGAGGCAGCCCTTTCTTTAATGTAATGGAACAAAAAAGAATACCATACATCTAGCAAAGAAAACCAACTGTACCAGTAAGGGCACAGAGTGGTGGCTAGGATTGCTAACAAGAAGACAAGCTGTCCGATATGAGGTAAACTGTTAATGAAGACTTACCTCCAGAAACCGGAGCATCCATGAAAACAGCTCCCATTTTTTCAACTGCTTTAGCTAATTCTTTTGAAACTGCAGGGTCTATAGTACTGGAATCTATTAGTAATGAGCCTTTCTTCACTTTCCTAAAATAAAGATTTATTATTATTAAATATCTGTTGCACTAGGTATCTGCAACAATTACCATGGCAATGACTTTCCTCAGCATGACAACCACACAAATATTATTTGGTACACTAATAATTAATCATAATGTTTTAAACTCGTCTGAGCAAGATCTGCTCCGTGTGTATGCTCCTGAGTATGTATATCACAATGTTTTGAATGACTCAAAACGCAATAAAACCTGAACACACAACAACACACAGGCACATACACAAAAATATTTTTTCCTAAATACTATTGTAAAAGAAATTACACGAAAGGAATACACTAGGAAAATCTGCCATCAGATAAGCTTGAACAATACATCATATACAGATCAGACCGAAGATGCATTCTAAGCAATGGAACTAAACACTGATATAGCTTAAAATTTCATATATAGCTTAACGGTTTTCTTTCTATGTACAGTATATTAAGCATCTTATTAGAATAGCCTGTTTGTATTCTTTTAATTATTGTTACAATTTGTTCTATCTAAAGATAGTAACTAAAACCACAAAAGCCCATTACAGACTTAAAAGCAAAGAATGGCGCAAAGTTTCCGCACTGACAGCAAGTAAATTTAGGCAGAAGAATTGTATCCCAAATGGCAGAACATGAGAAGCTGTGTATGTGATTAAAAAATGCAATTAAATTAAATTTTAAAAATGCCTACACAACAAAAACGTTGATTATATTTTTAGCCATCTTTCCAATCAATTGCACTGCGATTTAATGTCCACTGGACCCGCAAGCACTATGAAATCAAACTGCATAATTTTTCAGTCATAAAAAGGTGAGTAATTTAAAGCTACGTGTTACATTAGACAAAGAGCCTCCCTGCACCTCGCGTGCTGTTGGGAGTACAGTGAGGTTCACTGAATTGAATTAGCTGGATTGCTGGAAATAGTCTCTCAATATACACATATGGCTGTGAACCCCACTACAGCTCCAGATTAAAGCAGTGCCACATACACAGAGTCCTTTTTCACAGGATAGATGAGCTGCTGCAGTTAATTTGAACACACGCAAACAAAAACCAGCTTAGCAGATACAGCACTACATCATCTCCCCTTGCGTTCAGCACAATATGCAGTGGCACAGACTCCCCGGTCACCCAGCAGGACGACTACGTTAACCCTTAATGTCAATGTTTTCTTCAGTAAAGCTCAAAAAGCTTCAGAAAATGAATGAGGTCTCACCAGTTATCATTGAACACATCACTCGGAGCAACAATTAACCACTACTGTCAAAAGACACTTCCTTCTCTTGAATATGGAGGCTGAGAAACTGCAGCAGCAAGACTGCTTACTGTATCTTCTGTTCTCCTCAGCTAGGTTCTCAGAAGATTATCTGCCTGTATTACACCAGTAAGTACTGCCAATCAGTCTTCAAAGCATTGCCATCCTGGGTACAATTCTCCCACAGCTGTTTGTCTAGCTTTGTGGGACTGATCCAATTACCCTTCTTCCTGAAGGGCATATGCTACAGACTTAGATCTGCTCAGTCCTGCTTTGTGAGGAATTAGACGATGGACAGTAAGGGAAGAAAGCAGCTATTGTTTCCTGTGTTGGAAGGAAAAAAGAAAAATCCCTCTCCTCTATTTCATTTTCTAATCGCTGTATCTTAATATAGCCTACAATCAGTAACTAAAATTTTACCAGTTTTAGATGATCTACTATATTTTTGTCATCTGTATGTTTCTTCATCTACATTATCAAGCTGGATAGCAGTAAGATCCTGCAAGATCCTCACAGGTATTGAGTAGCTTCAGTCATCCTGCTAAGAACAATGCACATGTGGCCAGAAGAGCTTTTAAAATACTATTCATTTATTAATTTGGCAAGTCCAAAAACTCTGAGTATTTCCACTATTAGAATTCTGCAAAAAAATTTTAGGCTCATTGGGAATCCCTCCACAAAAGCTAATAAAACTATTGTTTCAGATTAAACAAACTCTTCAGATATTTTCTTGTTAATAAACAGGGAAGAATAAACCAAAATGAAACAGTTTTCTCGCCAAATCTAAAGACTAAAGCCTACCTGAATTAGAAACATGCCAAAGCAAAACTGAGGTTTTGGACAAATTGCTTTTACATTTCTTTCCCTGGTCAAATCAAGCAGGTATAAAAACAGTAATCTGAAGATAATCATCTTTGAAACAGACTTATTTCGTCTGGGGAATGGGGAGCATGTCTGCCCTTTCAGGTATTCAGAAGCCTTATGGTAAAATGTAAGACACTGAATCTTGAAGCAAACCAACAGTCTACTGCTTCAGTACAAGATCCATTTTAAAGGCCTGAAATCACTGAACCTCAAGCCATTTAGAACGTATTACTATTAAAAATACCTCTGTGTATAAAAGTATTTTCCAATAAGCCAAAATGGGAAGCTGATTAAGTCACCTTCTATACTCAAAAAAGAAAAGCCTATTATTTCTAATAAAATAAGGAGTCAATTGTAATGGTGATCTTCATTCTTAAGTATGAATAGATGAAGACATTGCTATAGTTTATCCAATATGAGGATTTGGGTTCAAATGAAATATAACACTACATAAATCCCTGGCTCTTACTGCTCAATAGTCCATTTTTGCCTACAAATCCTAGAATTCCTTTATCAACAGTAAGGAGTCTGCCAAGGTAATGGACAACAAGAGTAGAAATCAATAAAGTCTTGTCAGCTATTCTATGTCAGCACTTTAATACTATGAGACACAACGGCAGCTCTTCAGAACATTTCATTTATAGGATTTTATGTCAAAGAAAAAAGCATTTGAGCAAGTAATTGTCGCCAGCAAATATTCCACTTGTACTTGCTGTAGTACATTACCTTAATGGTAAAAGACACAAGCAACTGAGAGGTTAGATAAGTCAGTTGGGTTGTCTCAAATTCACATAAATTATTATTCTACTGGAAATAAAATTTGACTTTAGCCACAAGCCATTCAAAAGCAAGCATAGGTTAAGAGAACTCATGTAATTAGAAATATCAACAATAAGAAAATAGAGGAGAGCATCAAGTTAAGTGCCCTGAAGGCACAGCAAGAGTTACAGCAATAACGATCATTTGACAAGCAGTGCAATACAGGCTTGAGTACAAGAGGGAATTCTCCAGACTACAGCAAATCCTTACTTTAGAATTCCGTTTGCTCCTGTGTAAACTTCTATCGCATTGGGACTAGAAGGCAGCATGGTAATAATTCTGTCTGCTTTTTCTGCTACATCTGCAGGGGAATCTGTTACCTTTAAAAAAAAAAAAAAAGGAAGTAAGCTTCCAGTTATTGAGAAAGAGATGTCAAACATCAGCTGAGTTTGTTTTAAGTATTTGCAGGTCATAAGGCACAATTAAGTTAGGTAAAAAACTAGAATGCAAGACAAACTTTGCCCTCATAATGGAAATGTCAATTAACTGGATCCAGTAACAAAAAAAGGAAAAAAAAAATGAAAAGGATGTCCTGTTATGGAAGTTCCTCCAGAACATCATAAGTGGAGATGTCTGCAACCTATTCATGAATCTTCAACTCACTAATAAACCATGCCTCTGTACAAAATACTACTCTATAATGTTTCTTAGGAGGAACAACACTAAAGATGATCTCACTTTTTTTTCTTGGCTTACATAGTGTTGGAAGAGAAAAAGACTGAGGAAAAAAGAAAAAATGACTTAATGTACCTACAAGCATCACCTTAAAAAAGTCAGATAAACTAACTGATGTTTCTCATGATATCTTGATTGACATTTTTGAAGAAGAAAATGATCAGCTCAAGCATCCTTCACCAAAATGTCTAAATAAGTTTCAAAATATATTTGTAGCTATTTGTTGCTACATAAACATACTTAACTTTAAAAGTATCATACCTACCCCACTTCACTCTCAAAGGTATGGTATTTAAGATATGTATACAACAAGTGAATTACTGACAGCTAAGTAGTGAATTTTGCCAATTAACTCCAAGATTTTACCAATTAACTCCAAGAAGGCACACGCCAGTAAGATTTTCGTCAAATATTAGTTTTAAATAATTTATTTTTAAAAAATGCATTAATATATTCATAGCTTAGGGAAAAGTGCAACAAAACAAAACAAAACACTCCAGCTTATTCTTTTATCATCAGCGCAAGAGGTTTAAATATGATTTTATTAATTTAGATATTCTACTGAAAGGAATTCATTTCCAAGCAGGAATTAAAATGAGCAAGATGAAGAATTAAGATTCTCCCCCTCTGCTCTGCTCTCGCGAGACCCCACCTGGAGCCCTGCATTCAGCTCTGGGGCCCCCAGCACAAGGAGGACATGGACCTGTAAGAGTGAGTCCAGAGGAGGGCCACAGGGATGATCAAGGGGCTGGAGCACCTCTCCTATGAAGACAGTTTGAGGGAGTTAGGGTTGTTCAGCCTGGAGAAGAGAAGGCTTCTGTAAGAAGACCTTACAGCGGCCTTCCAGTACCTAAAGGGGGCTACAGGACAGCTGGGGAGGGACTCTTTGTCTCGGGGTGTAGGAATAAGACAAGAGGTAATGGCTTTAAACTAACAGAGGGTAGATGTAGATTAGATATTTGGAAGAAATTCTTTACTATGAGGGTGGGGAGGCACTGGAAAATCCCTGGAAGTGTTTAAGGCCAAGTTGGATGGGGCTTTGAGCAACCCCGTCTAGTGGAAGGTGTCCCTGCCCATGGCAGGGGCATTGGAACTAGGTGATCTTTAAGGGCCCTTCCAACCCAAACCATTCTATCATTCTGTGAGCAGAAAGTAGATTTTGTTTGTGGATAAGGTTTGTAGTATCATGCTGTTGCTGGATGATAAAGAATAACCTTAATGTTACAATGATCTATTCTACTAGATATGTGCCTTGAGTCTCTGAATTTTAAGGAATGTCTTAAATACAATTTCATATGCACTTATTCAGTATGGATAAATCACAATGTCCATATCATGTGGCATTAAGGTTAAGGAAATTACAGTTTAAAAGCTACTTGAAAATTTGATTACTTTCTATAATGTAGACAAATGAACAAATCAATGATCTTGTTTCACCACACCCTATCTGTTAAGTACAGGTATTTGTTATCATTTTGTGTTAGTTTTGATACTCAAGGCAATTATATTAATATATTATATTCTAATATACAATGTTCTTATATATTCTCAGCATCTAAGAAAGCATGTAATACACACATTTGGAAGAAATGATGAGCAACTTCTTAAAGGACTTCTGGAACACAGCAAAATAAACTTCCTGATTACAATTTATTGTAAAATAAGTAAAAGAAGAGAAGACTATATATTCACTGAAAAGAGCTCTCAGAAAAGAAAGAAACTGTCTTAGATGGTACTTAACATGTAGGGCTTTTTTTTTTTTTAAGTGTAAGTTAATATTACATTAAAACATCTGGTATAACACACAGATACAAAAAGGAAACATATCCTAGTCCAAAGAACAAACATTAGGAAGAATAAATGAGGCAATTACAAGCAGAAAAACATCTATACCTGATTAGTTAATTTAATGACTTGCTTCCCTGGAGACCAGAGAGTCTAGCTCTTTATGTAGGAGTATGACACCTTTGTCTTTAGTTCAGAGTATCCCTGCCTCAGTACAGTCCCAATGATTATTATTAGAGGAGTAGAGAGGAAGTGTGTAATTAGAACCTGGATTTATATACACCTTCTTTATCTGAAAATATTATCGCCAGTGTTCTCAAAGGTTTGCAAGTTATCAGGTGAAGACTCTGTAGTCCACTTCAACAAGAAATTGAAAAACATGCTATATTGCACATGCAACTTTAAAACTACATCAGCCTCATATTTCCACTCAGCTATGTAGATAGGACACAACTGTTTGATTGTTGTCTTACAGTTTGAAACAAAGCTTAAGCAATACATATAGAAGACATAGTACAGCAGTCATCTATACAGAAATTCATTTTTTCCATCCATGTCTTTCAAAATACTAAAATGTCTTTTAAACGAAGAAAATGAGATTAGGAATGCACACTAACTGTGACAGTTACTTCCACAACCATACAAAGGAAAAACATTTTGCTACCCTGAAGTAGGTAGCAAAAAAAGTGGTAATTAAAATGGGAATTGTCATTCTTGGCTTTCTGATACTGTAACAAATATGATTAATAATCCCAGAGGAAACCGACTTAGCTGGTTCTTAAATAAACTCCTTTTATTTGGAACTTCCTGTGTCAGAATGACCATTGAACTTGAATGTTTTGAATGCTATTAAGAAGCAGTAAGCATTTGAAGTTATTAAGAATATGTGTGTAACTAAAAAACGTACCAAATACTAGTTGCTGAATACTAACATATACCATACCGGGTAAGACTGGCAGCCCACCAAGTTCCATACATGTTCTGATACTGGTCAGTTCAAGCAAATTTTTGCAGTATGCATCTGGATAGGGGAAACTTTTCTTCATACTGGTCATCAGCTTGTGCCCTCCAACATGCATATGTGCTTATGTTTCTTCCAAAATGCTTTCCTATATTTTTCTTTACATTTACTGTAAGCCAATTAACAGATCTACTTGCCTGAAATGCCATCCTCACTAAATACACTGAAGAAAGCTCCACTTTTTGCTGCTTTACTCGAAGATGATTTCAGGAACATTTCCAAATTTGAGATATAATTTGAAGATATGTAAACTGAAGCAAAGTAACTGTGATATATATGCACTTCACTGTGTGAGAAAGAAAATGTTAACTCTGAAGAGGACAAAAGAGACAGTAGAGAATGAGGGCACAGGCAGCTTACAGAACTACTCAGTGTTCTCCCTTGCTTGTCACCTTGCAACTTTGTCCCAAGTTTCTCCCCAGCTGATGGAGAGGTGAACAGCTCTTGCTCAGCCAGTTTCCCCCTTACTAGACACCACTGGCAGGCAGGTGGCTGCCTCCTGACACACCTACCCTTTCTTACTTTGGAGGACAGTGAAGTGGAGTCACAGAATATGTATCCCTCATTCTCCATATACCTTAGCAATAGTACTGACTTTAAACAATGGATATTTGATATTTACTGTCTCTTGGGGGACATCTTTTCACCTCCATAACACTCCTGACAGTTTCACCCTACAAGCCACACCAAAGAAAAAGCAGCCCTTGGAGCCCAATGTTCCTTCTACATCAGTTTCTACAAGGCCCTCTGGACCCACAAGTTTCTAAGTCCTGAAAAAAACACTGGTGTAGGATTTACACCTGTAGATCAAAAAGAGGGAGTTATGTTCAAATATTTTCTTAAAGTGTGTTTTATTTGTATTTAAGCCTACCCACGTATTCTGTTAGTGATTTACGATTTTAAAACATACTTTGGGCTTTATTTTCAAAAACATTATAGTTCACCTTTAATATCATACATGAAGTCTTGCAGTGGATGCTAAGGATTCTACTACTCTGGCAATAAGTCATCCAAGGGGGCAGCCACAGCAAAGAGAGCCCACTGCAGAAAGTGAATTAAAATATAGCCAATTGTTCAAACCATTCCATTTGCATGGCCTCTTACTCAACATGTATCTGGTTCATGCCCAAGGGTCTCAGCTACTTTACGGAAATGAAAACAGTAGCTAGGAAAACAAGCTGAAAAGCCTACTTTCCCACATAAAGCCAAGATTCTGTAATTATTTAAGGGCAACTGCAATTAATTATCAACAGGTGCACTTTATCATTTTACTTTTCAGAAATCTTGATGTTATTATTTAAAATAATTGTAATTAGCTCCAACAGTTTAGACTTTCAAGGCATACAGTTCCTTTATCTAGGTCTACCTCAACGTTCCTTGCCCTGCTAGAAAATTCCTTTCACATACTATTTTCGCATTGGTTTCTCCTTCCTCAAGCATGTTCTTTGTTTCAGTGTTTTATGTACCTATCCATTCAGCCACACTATCTACACTACTATAGCTTTGAAGTATGTCAAAAATACACAAACATACACAGAAAAGACTGCCCCAACCATGTGAGAAACTGAATGGG
Organism: Anser anser; assembly: GCF_964211835.1. Taxonomy (NCBI): domain Eukaryota; kingdom Metazoa; phylum Chordata; class Aves; order Anseriformes; family Anatidae; genus Anser; species Anser anser. Next base: position 126,897,169 of record NC_139721.1, on the reverse strand, counting down.
TTGCTGGGTGTATTAACAGATCAACAAAAGCAATAGCACTGACTGGAACAGGGCCAAGATTTCACAGGGTATATGGCAGGAAGGTAAACCTCCTTAATGTAATCAATTTCCTTCCCTCCTTTTTCCTTTTCATTCCTTCCTCTTCTCTCACCATAACCTTCCTCGCCTCCTAGAGAATAAGCACTTAAATAATTAGATTTTTCCCCAGCCCCTGAGGACTGCACCTTGAAGCAGCAGGAAAGCTCATATGTCCCTATAACCCTTACAGCTATGCCAGCAGGAATTTTTAACTAGGGTCGTCTAACCTGAAAAGGTCAAAGTAGGAACCAGATGAAAAGCAGCCCACTGGCCATCTAGACCTGTGGGAGGAGGAAGCAGCAGAAAGAAGGTGAAAGAACAGGCCATCAACCTACTCTCATAAAAGGAAAAAAAAAAAAAAAGCAACTAGAGAAGTTCAACAAGGTAGCAATTCTGGTTAGCAGCATGAAAATAACTTAGGGTGGAATCATCTCTTTTTTCCAAGTAAAATCTGAAGAGATTCTGACTGTATTCACTAAGCGCTTTAGTTTTGAATGAGATCTACACCAAAACCAACCAAACAAAAAAACAGATTATTTTAAAAATATCACATGCAAGCACCATTGAATACATACAGTTATTGTTGGAATAAAGGAAGTTTACTACTATACCTGAGCACCCAAGTCTTGAAATTCTTTGCAAGCTTCTGGGAACACATCATACGCAATAACTGGATATCCATGTTTTACCAGGTTTTTTGCCATCGGATTTCCCATGTTACCCAGCCCAATGAATCCAACAGGGGTTTTGGAAGCCATTGCCCTAGAACACACTGATTTCAAAACAATAAATATCAATATTTTCATATTTTAGAGTAAAGAGTAATAATAATGCAATAAAAGCTAGGATGTAATCAGTTTGCACTGATTTACACAACTTAAATATTTACACTTTAAAAGGGCAGAAATGTGAATCCTATTCCACATAATTTAAACTGTAAAGCTTACATTATGCAACAAATACCATCCGGGAATGATTTTTCTACATGTCAAAGAAAATTATTTTAATTATGACAGTGTGGCTGTTTCAAAAATTGTAGCAGTAATCAAACTTCAGCGACAGCCCTGAAAGCTAATGTCTGAGTTTCGGTCTCACAGAAGCTCCAACACAGACTTAAAACAAACAGGCTTGTCTATGTTTTGTTAGCATCTAAATCCTAACCTGCATAATCACAATCAATTTTAATATATGTATATTTTGTAGACTCCTTATTTGCAACTTTGGATACAGCCCTAGGACATAGCACCTGCTCTCTAGAAATGGACTGAGGCTGCTACTGTATTTCCTGCGGCTCCTCACAGATAATAACTGGTCTCTTCGGATCCTGCAGCCAGACATGAAGCCCAAATCTAACGGTGAGAGTCTCCCTAACAAATCAGTGCCAATCCTTTGAGCCATGTACATGCACTTGCACTGCTGTTAAAAGCAAACACTGAAAAATAGAACAGATTACAGTATAAATGCAAAATGAAGTCTTTCCAAGGATAGCTGCTGTATTCTATTTGCTGTGCTACAAGGCAGAACTGGAAGGCATGATCTACACCCAGCGGAAAACACTACAGTTTCAGTCAGTTACTTTTTACAAGTAGTTAGTGAGTATCAAATGCTGGCTAGTCAGTAGCTTTGCAGGCATATCAAATGCTGGATAGAAAGTAGTGTGGCAGGCATTCACGTATTGTAATCACTCTCATCACTCTAAACACTCCTAATTCAACGTCAGCACATTTGGTGGTTCCTAGATTTCTTTGCTGATGACACAAGATAATGTCTCCTTTGCAGCAAGGGAAAAAGTTATGCACAATAAACACAAAGGCACGTGGCAGCTAAGCAGACAGGAACAAGGCTAACTACAGAGCTACCGCAGCTCAGAAGCGCGCACACAGAAGTGCCTAAGCTGGATCTAGGCTCTAAGAGGTCTCAATGCTTAGCAAAGAATCCTCCTTAGGCCCATAACACTTGATTAATCATTTCAAAGTCTTTCTGCCTTTAAGCTCCTTCTTAGCCAGCAATGGTCATGCTCTTTCATCTCCAGCACTATTCTGGAAGTGCCACGTTTAATAAATCAGGTTCGTTGAGAGAACTTGGGTCTGAGACAGTTTCCACAGATGCCGGCAGCAATTACATAGCTGGAGAAGTAGCACAATTTACAAGAAAACTGCCTGGGAAAATGCTTAGTGCAAACTGAGATAAGTCACAAAAAAAGAACAAGTTGCTTTTTTAAGAAGTGCTACATGTCAAATCTTGGAAACATATGGACAAAGAGCTTAAAACACCATCATCAGTCACAGTCACCATCTTGAAGTCTTTTTCTTCTCATAGTTTGTATGAGTCAGTCTTCCCCAGTACATCACTCACATTGATCTAAACCGCTCTGTTATTAGCCAGAAGCCTCCAGCTTCTTGTGGAGCTTCAAGGCCTGGTTTTCAGCATCTTTCATTCTTTGCCCCTTAATACCAGTGGATTTTATCTACCAGTAAAGCTTTCATCCCATGTGAGATACAGCTTTTCTCTCTCCACCGTCCACAAAGATCTCAGCTACATCAAAACTTGGCCACCTGCCTCAACAGATGTAATTCTGTCTTCTTCTTCCAGGAAATACTGGGAACGGAGAAGGGCATTTTGCTCATGGTGCTTTGTGTCGTTCCTTCTCTGCATCCTGCCTTGCTTTTCTCTACCGTGTCACATAAGGCTGCTTTGCTTTGATGACTTTGTGTGGTTGTCTACCACGTCTCATGCTCAAGACATGAAAATCCCCTGGCAACTGGACTGCAACAATAGGCCTACTGCCAACGAGTACATGTATTACTTCTCAAAGCAGCTCCTCTCAGTGTAAATAACCAAGAAACTAACTCATTCTTCTACTATAATGTCTTCCTTAAAACCGTTTATTACACAATATCCCCAAAATAGGTAGCAGTGGATTGGCTGGAATATGAGGCAACATCCAGATCAGTCTTAACAGTTGTGTCACCCTGTTCTACTATTTCCCCTTTTGACTGTCTCTGTTGATTGCCTCTTTTCTTAAAAGTGCATCAGTCACATGCCATTTTCTGTTCTGTGCTAATTACAACACATTCAAATCCACAGGAAGTGGGACCTTTTAGAGTAATAGTCCAAATCCTGACTCAGTTTCTGACTTCTTAGTTTGCTTTTAACTTCTCCCAGTCCAACACTAAGTCGCCCACTTAAAAGTATATAACTCGATTAACAGCTTTAAAACACCTCCAGGTCCCCAAGTATTCAGATGCAGGAAAACTCTTTTAAAGGACCGATTAGCTCACAGACATAACTCACAGAGCTGATTTCAATTAAATTAGAATCAACTACGTTTTAAATCCTGGCATGTATTTCAATGGCTATTTAAGACAGTGGGGGCTTGCCAGACAGAGGATATTTAAGAAGGCTTGGTTCTTCAGATCTTCATATTAGATGGAACTCCACAGTTTCACAGAGAAAGTGATGTCCAGTTTGAATACCCAGGCACCGCTTACAGTTCGAGATACACAGCATAGGCTTGTTTTTTTAAACAAGTGCATAATTCAATAATCTATGGATTCATATTCTGCAAACCCACAGACACATGTACTTAACTAATCCCATTAACTGTGTAAGCGTTGGCAGAGATTGTCCCTGTGGTATCGAGTCCATTTTACTTTCCGCAGAACATCTACAGGAACTTGTTGGAATTGCATGGCTGGAAAAATGCCCAGTCCACATTCAACTTATAATTTATGCAATTAATTCTCCTTCACTGGAAACAGAATCAGCAACATAAATTAATCTATACATCAAATTAATTGTTTGCAAAACCAGCTACAGCTACACTGACTCCAAAGAATTTGGGCTTTTCCCAGGAGATTCTTCATTATTCTATTGAGGGAATTAGTGCTCACAGAGCCCTGTGCCTATGAAGACTCCACTGATGAGGAGGATCTATTCACGACCCTCTCGCCATACTGGAGGCTTACAGACAATACAGATAAAAATGTTTTGCTTTGAAAAGCCACCCTATAATACAAACACTTGATTTAATCTACGTAATTGCACAAAAATTTTCCCTTAAAAATAATTTATTAAAGAAAATCAGTACAAGGTCACAAATTTCTGAATGCTTTTTCTTGACCAAAGTAAGAGAGAAAATTGAGAAATGCACAGACTGCATCCTGTCCTTAATCCTGTCCTCAAAATACCTGGCCTGTCAGTGACCTTACACACAAGTCTTCTCAAGCTACTATGTAAAGATGCTTAAAGTCACTTTCTTCTTAACCTGAACGATGGCAGCTACAGGTTTAGGAGATCGTTTCAGAGGCTTATATTTCATTTTACACTATGAAGCAATGATTCTTACAGCTTTAAGGAAGGATTCCAGTTCCAGTGGTACCTTGAATTCACTGCAAATAGTAGAGTGACCAGACACTATAATAGGCAGTGCAGAGTAAGTCTTTTTGTACTCACATAAAAAAGGAACTAGTAGCTGGATAGGATCACAGACAGTGGACCTAAGAAGGTCCAATATGCCTGCACTCTGACGGAAAGCACAGCCTACCTGGCCAACAACAGGACTGAGAAATCAGTAATTCTCCAATTCTAATCTCAACTGTTTTACTTACTTTTTGGCTGTATCAAATATATCTTGAACTACATTCACCACAAGTGCCTAGCTCCTGCAATGGAATCCCTAGCTCCAGAGTCAAATGTAATCAATATATCTGGCACAAGGGATAAGAGCCCACAAATTCCTTTCCCATACGAATGCCCTAATCAGAGAGGCTGCAAGTCATGCTAATATTCTTGATCCCTCTGCATCGGTGAATCTTGAGTTAACTCAAGAGAGATTTAACATGAATATGGGCAGATGACCATGGTGAGATGAAGCTCAAATACTGAAGTTACTGGTTTTGCTTTATGAGAAAGTACAGTTGCATATGAAGAACTTTGACAAGGACAGTGTCATGATGACGGTTCAGTATGAGCCACTAAATTAGGGCTCTTGCCTAATTCAGCATCTGAAATTCTGGTATAAGTACAGGAGAAAACACCACTCTTCTCTTTCCCACTTTGAAACAAAGGCTCAGAGAGAGCTTCTGTGCTTTGTGCAGAGTTCTCTATGGAAACTCATGCAGCCTCTACTGAAGTATGTCCTGGAGGGAACTGGATGGAGAAGCATAGAAGTTAGGGAGGTCAGCTGCACACAGGCAGAATCAGGTCTTCCTGCTCCTAGAAGCCTTTGCCAATGGAATTTAAATTGCCTGGGGGTCACAGGCTTTTAAAGGTTATGCAATGATTTTGAGAACTGCACTCTGCCAAAATCATAATTTAAGATTACAAGACTAAATTTGGCCAGCTTTACACTGAAAACGTCCTACTTGCTTCTTGACTCTGTAAAGGCCTGCTGATGAAAAACAGACACACTATCTTGTAATGGTCAATCTTCTTACCTCATTTTTCTTATCTGTAGCTATACCTCATTAAATGTTTGTTAATGTACTAAAGACAAAAGCATGTAGTAAGTACTTTTCATCTAAAAAGAGCATCAAGTGTACACTTGATCCCTTAATTAAGTAATGTGCTGGACTTCAGCAACAGGTCTTTCCATTGTAATTGTAATTACTATTTCTCTGCACCAAAGCATGGAATCATTTGACAACTCAAGCAAAGCTAGTGCATCAACAGAAGCACTATTAAACTGTTAATTGAATGGTTCTCTTTACTCATCTGAAACTGTCTGCAAGGATATTTGCATGCTCCAGCAGGGTACTCTCTTTTGCGACGAACAGCTCCCTCAGCTGATGAATCTTCGTTTACTTTCTCAGCCATGTTACTTCACTAACACCACCACCCCCTCACCGTCCCTGGGGGTGTTTGAGGAAAAGTTGCACGTGGTGCTTAGGGACATGGCTTTGTGGGTGATATTGGTGGTAGGGGGATGGTTGGACCAGATGATCTTGGAGGCCTTTCTGAAACTTAATGATTCTATGATTCATCCCTGCTAGCAGTCCCCAGGAAAGATTCCTCCACACACATCAAAAATGTGTTTTAAGTAAAGTCACATACACCCTCTCCAAGAAACACCTTTGTAAGCGACTGCCAGCTGCAGATCACAGGACAACACGGTCTCTGTCAACTCTCCAGTTTGCCAACACACAAACATACATTTCCAAGATGCTTCTCCAAAATCTGTCCTCATCTATTTTCTTCATACAAGTTTTAACAGAGTCTGGTATAGGAGTACAGAAGAAACAATCCATCATGGTTTGTTGTCCAAGAGCAACTCACCAAGTAGCCTGTAAGTGAGCGACAAAAGGCCACTGACAGAGCTGTCATGTTGGACACGTCCTGTCACGTTGTCACGTTGGACAGCTCTGTCACAGCTCCTTCACTAGCATGGTGTTTCACTCAGAACGATGCTCAATGAAATCTCTACTCAAAATACATCTTCGAGACTACTCAAAATAAAAGCAGAGGGTGGAAAACCCAATACAGACATTAAAGATGAGGAAACCTGGATGAAAAAGAGCTTAGCAGGTAAGAAGGCTTACTGCTGAGTCCTTCATCCCATAAACGCATCTCGGAGTCAACGGGACTTTCAGCGCGGCTGCCACTAAGTCAGCACTTAAACATCGCGGGCAAAACCCTGTTCTGTGGAGCTTCTAGAGAGAGTCACCGTGTCTCCTTCAGTCACAGCTTCTTCCTCGGGTCTTCGGGCAACGGCAAACCATATTTTGGAGTTTAGAGGGTCAGTGCAGTGCTTTGGGCTGCTTTGTGGAGCTCTGCTCACCACCACGAAACCAGGTGTGCATCCTTCTCAAGACTAAGCACGACCACTGCAACACTGATCGAGGCTGGGCGCCAAAGCTCTTACAGAGCTACCTGATAACCACCGCGCACAGAAAGTTCAAAATACGTCGGAAGCTACCGTTATTGAAGCTGTGGTGAAACAAAGGTGCGCAATACACGAGCAGGTCTCTTGTAATTAAATGTTGTACCACACGACCCACACCTGCTGCACCTCAGCTGTTACTTATCTCAAAACCTGCCTGTAAGAGGGAGATCACGCATTGGTGGAAGAGATAAAACTGCGCCATATAAACCTAATCTCAAAATTCCAATGAAAACCCGATTTTCACCGATCACCTTAAACGAGGACAGTAAGACATTTCTTAAAGTTACTGGCTCGGAAGCCAACGAGCAGGCAGCGGGGCAGCGGGCCGAGGCGGGGGCACCGCTCACGCCCCGGGGCCAGCCCGCTGCCCATTCCCCACGCCTGCCCCGATCCAGGCCGGTCCTTACCCATCACCCGCCCGTGCCATCGCCGCCAGCCCGCCGCTCCCCCGCGCACCACGGCCGCGGCCATGCTGCGCCCGGCCACCTCCGGCCAACCACCGCCCGCCCGCCGAGCGGCAGCCGCGGCAGCCAACCAGCGCCCTCCCCGCGGCGCCGCGCAGCCAATCGGCAGCGCGGCCTCCTCCCGGTGACGGGGCGTGCCCCGCCCTCCCGCCCCGTGACGGGAGGGGCGGGGCGGGGGCCGGGCGGCCGCCGGGGAGCCCCATTGGGGAGCGGGGGGGGCGGGGGGAGCCTCGTCCCTGAGGGGAGGGAGCGGGCCGCCCGCCCAAAATGGCGGCCTGGCCGTGAGGGGGGAGGCCTGGTGCCCAGCCACGGGGAGGGCGTGGGTGGCTTCGTCGTGTGGCAACCCCACAGCAGGGCTCCCCGAGGGACTGTCGCCCTCGGTTGGGGTTGTGTTGAGCAACGGGGCCTGCTGCAGCCTGTGAGAACTCCAGGCTGGGGTGCGAGGGAATAAAACAGTTCCCAGCTTTTCTTGAGTAAAAGGGAGTGAAACACAAAACAGTTCCTCGTTTTTCTTGAGTGAAAGAAAGAGAGCGAAACACAACATAGTTCCTTCCTTGAGAATGAAATTTGCCTTAGTTTGGCGTGGTGACACTGCAGAGGAGTGCTGGGAACGCCATTAGTCATTAGGTTACTTGTTCTGTGTCAGGTCTTTTTTTGTAGCTGTTACCTAGTATCACTGATAGACTTCTGGGAGATGGTAGTTATCAGGGGCAGGTCTCAGATTTCACAAAGTCAGCTATTCACTTGGTTATATGTTAGCACAGAAAGAATAGGCTGGATATATATTCTTGGCTCTTCTGTCAGTACCATAGTATATTTTTGTACACTCGCCCCTATAAAACAGTGGATGATACATAGTTAAATTAACCCAGCTCAACATAAAGGAATTTTGTGGGCAGGAAACAAGGCTGTGGTTATATAGTTGCTTTAATCTGGCATGTGTGAGCGCTACCACTCAACAGGCTGATCCCATACCTTCACCCAGTTGCTTCTTTCTCTCATCGCCCTTCAGCTGTGCACTGAGACAGAGCATGACTTCACAAGAAAAAGATTCCTGCAGCTAAGGCAATGAAAAGAGACACACAAAATCAGAAACTCTTCAATATGCTAGCACTTTGCAGAATTTTTGAAGGTCAAGAGACTCATATGTGCCAATATTTCCCTTAAGCTCTCTCATCTCATCCACCCTACCTACCATTTGAAGTGTACCAAGTGAATGAAGCTACTGAGCGGTGTTACTTTCTTCCTCAGTGGGGAAAAGGCTGACAAACATCATGAGCACAAATTCTGCGTCGGTGAGAGGAGGTGTGATTCCCCGTCAATGCAGCTATGCTGGCAGAATTCTGTACTGGCCCAAATAAGGTCTTTGGAAGTCATTAAAACATGAATTTTACACATAATTACATATACCTTTAACTTTGCTTGTTAATGTGTTTTTGCCTTCCTGTCTGAGTTTTCACTGCCTTGACTTTTCAGTCATTTACCTTTTTCCAGCTGACTGCAGATTCTTACTAAATCTAAACTGAATTAGAAAAATCATTTATTTAATGTTTTGGAGGGAGGGGAACAAGTGTGCAGAATCTGTTGGATGCCATTCATTGTGGTGACTGCATTCAGAATTGTAATTCTCATTACAAGATGCAGCTTTGCCTGCGCAGCTGCATCTTTTTCTAGAATTTTATCATGTCTAAGGGTTTTATTTGTGTATGTCTATGAGCAGAATTTCACTTTATACCAGCATAACAAAAATACAGCACAATCATTTCCAAACAAATCATGAGAAACTGCAAAAACAAGAGTCCTGTTGCTAAAAGTGTAGTAGATTTAACCTTACATTACTTTGCCAGTGTACCTGAGAATACTCTATTGCTACAGTCATGCCCACTGTTATCTTACCATGCTTTTTACATTGCTTTTCTACAGAACATGCTTTTGCAGACAGAGACAATATATGAAATTTTATATATAAATATGAAATATAATCCCTGCTCATGTACTGAACATGGATACAACTGATATTAGTAGTTTAGTATTTTTAAGATAGCCACTATGAGAAGGAAGCATTTGCAGGACTAGATGATACAGGACTACAGTATGGCAGAGCATTTGTGGGAAAAGGGACCAAAACAAATTAAAAGCTTGCTATTTTTTTTCCTCTCCTTGAAATGCCCTCCAGTGATGTTTGAACTTTTAGCAAGCCTATAGTAAAGTTGGCTTATTTTATAGTAAAGTTGGCTCATTTTGCTAAAAATGATTTTGCCCTTCATAAAAGTTTATCTTACTATAAATTAAGCCTTTCTAGTTAATTTTATTTTGTGTTTCTTCTTTGCCAACCTAATTACATTTTTTCCACACAAAATGAAGAAAAAGCAGTTGTTAAGATTCAGATATTTTTGTTTTAAGTAAATAGCCGTGAAAGCTTTTACTTATATTAAATCCAGGATGTTCTGAATGTTCTGATTTTTTTTCAGTAGAGCAGTGATATCTCCTTACTCACATCTACTATGACAGTGTTTATAAAGATTTGTATAAGATGATTTCTGAAATTGTTAACTAGTTAAAATGCAAATAAATTATTATTTGTATAGCTTGGTTCTACAAATTAAAGAATATTTTCCCTTGCGTTAAAATGTAGATACATACCTCATTTGAGTGCATAAAAGCACTATTTTTAAAGTAAAATGCTTTGAAGTACTCTGAGTAAAGTCTAAAATTGTCTATAAAAAAAAATTCATTAGATATTTCAAAATATCTTGAAGTGCCAAAAAAGCTTTCCAGAAATCAGTGATTGCACTGCAAACATGCTACAAAGGGGAACTGTTAACAAGTGTGACTTTGCCAGTGGTAGGAAGATTGCCAAAATTTAATTGGCTTTAAAGTTTTGTTCTATCAATGGTATATTGTATCTTAAAAGCAGTAATACCAACCTTATGATTTAGGCGTGAGAAGGGACCTCAAAATATCTACTGATTAAGGAAGGAAGGAACAATTTTCTCAAGACAGCCTTGGTAGTCTGCTTGTTGCTCTACTGTTAGTAAAGAGTTCATTTCGTACAACACAGTAAAAAGTATAGCATGAAAATTATATGTGAGAATGACAAGTAGTAAACATATAACTGGTATGTATCAGTTTTCATTGGTAGATCTTACAGTGCCTTATCAAAAGAGTACAGTTGTCATAAAAAGCGATCTGCTGGCTGCCAAACCAGTCTTAAGTTGTTCTTGTTCCCCAAACCTCGGTATATCCTGCAGGCTCTCCTCTCTTTCCTCCCTAGTCAGTCAGTTATTTTGAAGCTTTCTGCACTGGAGCTGTAAAATGAGTAGGATTTTAAAGAAATCCCAACTGTTTTTGCCCTGTCTGTGCATCCCTATCCTCACATTACAGTTCTCAGGTATGCCGATATAACTGCTGTTAACCCACATCCTTCCACTCATCATCCATTTTACAACCAGCCCCAACAAGTGCTCACACTGGCACACTGCTCCTTGCTCTGTACAGAGTGGGCGAAGATGGAATGAATGAGTGGATCAGAAAGCTTGGATCTTGCACTACACAGTCTTGGTTAATGTGGAACCAAATTCTGGATCATAGGAAGACAGCTGAAGTTCCTGGTGTCATACAACACATCCATGACAGCAAAGGGAAAGAAAATACGGCTTTCTTGACTGTCATTATCATATAAACATAGTATATCCATTACCGTTATTACCATGTTAATTAAGCCACATTTCCTTACTATTATGAATGCATAGTTACCATATTATCTTGCTTTGTAGACTGGTGCAGACTCATTTCTCTAGAACCCCGAGAAATGGAGAGAAAGATACAGTGCCTTGACACGGAGTGGCCCTGCTGTCGTCTCATGGTCTATTAGATCATCAAAAATTTCTGTGTATTTAGTTGCATCATACCCAACAAATGCTTAGTGACTTTGTAAATCAAGACCTTTGTGTTTAAGTGACCAAGATTTATGTTCTTACTCTGTAAGAAATATAAAGATGTGTAAAGCTTAGGTGTGCTCCATAATATTTGTGACTTGTAATATGGATGTTGAGAGAACTGGCAGAGCACTCGTAATACAGAAAGCAGCTGCTGTTGATATGTTGCTCTTGTACCTGTTGGTACATTATGCCCACTAAGTAATGGGACATGTAAAGAAACACAAATAAACAGAAAATAATGTAAAAGGTACTTTTTTATACTTAGTGTTGAAAATGTGACCCCCTCAGTTTGTTTTAAAGATCTGATATAAAAAGACAAAACACATACAAAAAATTTAAAAAATATATAGAACATTTATAGTATATTTTTGGCAGTTTGCATTTTCTTGTATTTAAGGATTTTTTTTGCCTTAATAAGAAACTCTTAAAACTGAAGGGAAATGTAAAATTATGCATGTGAGTCTCTAGATTCACATTCAGAGCCTTCCTCTGACTTAAGATGTATTGATGTGGGATAATTACAGTTGATCGTATTTTTATTTTTAAGTTTCCATCACTCTGGGGAGATTTCCTTCTTTAGGACATTGAGCTTTATGGCCCAGGCTGATAACTATGCGCTATGTTCACTGAATTTAGCAAGTTACGGGCATACAACACCTGTAAAACGGGCCCCTCATTGCAGAGTGATATTTAAATTCAACATTAACACTACTTGGTGCAGCCAAAAGAAACTACAGTGGATGCAACAGCACATTTGAGACTTGAATCAAAATGAATTGGCAGCCCGGCTTACAGTGTGTTATTCCTCATTTCTAACCTTTCATCTTGCATTTGTTGTGTCTACTTCTCTGCATTGGAGAGCTTTCATCATGTTTGTAAAATGTGCTAAAAGTGCAGTGAAACTGCTCAGGAATCCCTGAGCTGCAAATAGCCGGAGGTGGGAGTGCATTCCAGAAAAATATCCCCGCATATTTCCTCTCTGTTTGGCCACTGCTAGAGACAGACTACTGGGCTAGAGGGACCTTGAGTCCAACAAAATAGGACATTCTTCACGCTTGTAAATGCTACAGTTAGGATTCTCAGGGCAGCATTCATTTCCTAGTCACTGTGTGCACTTCATCAGATCACTCACTGGAATGTATAAGCAGCGCTGCAAGAGCTTATTTTTGCCTACAGGAAAAAAAAGTGTGTAATTTGAACTGATTTATTTCTTTCAGAATTGTGTGATATATTCTGCAGCGGTATGTAATCTAGTAATCAACCATGAGCTGAGTATGTGCAATATTCTGACTACTGCATGTATGTGTACACAGGGCAGCAAATTCCAGGCTTCTGTGGGAATGTAGTGCCCTGGAGGATCATTGACACTTTTTTTGGTATGAAGAACTCCTGTCTGTTTTGTCAGAAGCATTCCTACTGTTGTTTGGAATGCGGTTGCATCTCATTTGGACATCATCTGAATGTAGGGTGGGCAGGTTGCAGAAGGGTAGCAGCACATGCATATTTGTACTAATTGACACCAAGATCAGTTAAACACTGTTTTTTCCCCCTTTTTAGCTCTGACAAATACTCTTAGGATGTTTAGGCTAGACTGTTCTGACTGGTTTTTCGAAGAGCTGAAAGGATTCAAGTACTTTTTTTCCCAGAAGAATTCAATTATTTCTTTCAAGTTCTCTTCAAAATCCCACCCTAGTAAAATGCAATAGAGATACTTCATCTAACGGAATTGCACTGGAAAATGTTCAGGGAACAAGTCCTTTTAAGAACAGCATTTTGCTCAATAGAACATGTTGTAGTTCTGGTTATGAGTAACTTCAATCACTACTATCTTTTACAAATCAATAGGAAGCTGTACGTAGGTCACTGTGTATAGGTTGTACCATGAACAAGTGAGAGGTTGATCCATTTGGAGAATTGGCACAAAAAAAAAAAAAAAAAAAAACAAACCAAACCAAACCAAACAAACAAAACACCAGAGTGTAAGGGCAGTTACCTGTATACTATCCCATAGCAATTTGGGGTTGGTTTCATTTTTGTGTTTTAACTGAAAAGTATGTTTCATATTTTTTTGGTGGTCTTACAATCTGTCAGTACTTGTGTACAATGGCTTATTTTTACATGCTCACTTCATGTGACACAGAAGTGCAAAGAGGAGGATGACTGATTCAGATATGGAAGAGTTTTTGTGAAAACAGCTAAAGAAGGAAAGAAATTCTAAAAGAAATATTGCTACATGTGATAAATAATTGGTATTAATCATGGTCATTTTATTTTGACCTCTACCTGTAGTACACTACATACAGAACCTAAAGAATTGTGTAGGAATTGTCCAAAACAGTCACTTGATGCCTTTCTGTCACTTATGGGATACTGACATAGGAAAAGAAAATGAACGTGGTAAGGCAACATGGAAAAACAATGTGTAAAAGCAACATGGTAAATTGATCTCAAATACAAGGGGCCCAAGCAAGGAGGCATGCATATAAAATGCAGAAAAAAAATAGTTACATTTTTTCCAACTAACATACATATATCAGTATAAAAGCATCGAATTCACATTACTCTGATAAAATCCTGAACTAACCTCATTATGACATAAAAGGAGGAATACTGGCCGCAACTCAGTTCTTGGGCTTTCCTACACAAAAGTGTAGAGCACAGTGCTTCGGAAACAGTTTCTTTGTGTGGCATTCTCCTGAACAAACCCTTGGCTTTGCCAAAATGGGAGGTGATGTTGGTTGTATTTACATTCTTAGGAATTTGCTACTGAATTTAGAAGAAGCAACATAAGGTCCTCAGAGGAGTAAGGTATATGGGGATATTCCTCATCACTGGCTTGCAAAAAAAAAAAAAAAAAGTACCCAGGAACACAACCTACTGCAGGTCAAGAGAGAAACTTGTGACATAGAAACACAGCTACTGAAGTAATACATGCCAACACAGAAGAAGAAGGCGGCTTTCTAGGCTATTAAGAAGAAGGCTTTAAGAAGGCTATTTTTCATTCTTGGGCATTTTCTATTCTTGTTCATGAAAGGATTTTATATGGAACCTGTAATAGGAGATTTGGAATGTAAGCTGTAATTTTCATGGGTTGCTTTTAAGTAAGAGCACAAGTAATCATCAGCTTTAGTGAAAAAATGCTGAAGAATTTATCAGACAACAACACTTTTTTAGGAGGAATATGCTGTTTGTTTATAAAAAAAAGATGCATGCTTCATCTGTGCTGACTGTGATATGAATACCAACAGAGCAGTCACTAGAGTGTCAGTCACCAAAACAACAGGATCACTTTGTAGAGGTCAGCATTATAGCGGCAGTACTCTCCCTCCTTCCCCCCCCACAAAAAAAAAAAAAAAGAGAGAGGTACAATAATTTGATTCCTTAAAGTAAGAAAAGGCAAACCTTTTGTTAATGTACAACTTACTGAAGTTAAAAAGTAATTTGATTTTTGTTACCTGAGCTGGGAGATAAAATAAGAACACACATTACATGGAGAGATGTTGATTACGCCAGAAGCAACCAGTAAACCTAGTCAAGAAATACATTTAAGAGCTTTCCCTAACACACAGGATACTAAACCAAAACTTGGCTATGGTACTAATCTTAATACCACCAATTATAACAAATAGTGCTACTAATAATATTAATTAACACTGCTGATAACAAATGAATCTACTGTGGACTCCTCGAGTATAACTGAATACAATTGAAATGCAAATCTGGTCTCTTGCATCTGCCTTTTGATATGTGACCAAATGTAGGAAAAGATACACACAAAAAAAAAAACACACATCATGACCAGCTTCCAAACTCCAGGGTTGTTGACTTAGGGAAACCAGAGCTTTCTGAGTCTTCCTTATTATTATTATTTCTGTAGAACTGGCACAGTGTGCCTGCTTATATACACAAACTGAAGCTTTGATTTACAAATAAGACAGACTAAGAAATATTTTCCATGACTGATTTGCTTGAAAGAAAAATACTTTTTGAATGGTTTGTTTTTTTCCCCAGTAACACATTATCCTCATTGAACATGAAATCAAACTTTGCTTTGTTACTGTTAAAAATGAACATAACCGTATCATTATCACTAGAGGAATATAATCCCATTATCATTTTACTAGATAAGCGGTGACAATGTTGTGTTTGTAATAGCCCCTAGAGATACAATAAATCTAGCCAGGGAATGTCAGCCTGGTCCAAGACAGATTAAATGGAGAGAACTGGAATATAGTTCCCAGTAAACAAACACTTGGAGGTCAGGAGGTCGTACTTGCTCAGCTGTTCTTCATAAGCCCCATTCGAAATAACTTTCATACCATCACTGAGGATATTTCATGCTACCTAATAATACCAAAGGCCAAGCACAGTTGTGATAGAAATGATTCCTAAGTTAAATATTGAGTGTAAAATGATCAAGACACGACACGTAAATGGCAAACCAGGACGATGTTAGATGTTCAGGGGTGCGATTCACGAGATCTGCTCTTTTGTGGGGAAAAATTCATCCCACTCAAAAATTTCCGCAAATTCCCATTGACAAATGAGCTGAATTTGGCCCTGGCAATGCTGTGAATAATAGCACCAACTAAGGCTAACAATGCTTGAATCCAGAAGAGGACTAGGCAGAACATACAGCCAAGGAACTCTCCCATGGCAGTTGACTAAGTGCCGCAGAATGGGGACTGCGAGTCAACAAAGGTCTGGGAAGGAGAGAGAGCTGCATACTCGATTTGCTTTTGGCATTTCTTCTGAGAGTGAAAAAAAATGCCTGGATTCTGGGAATGCTAAAATAAATATATATCAATGTGTTGTTTATTATGAGTAAAGTTCCCAAAAACTTTTAAGATCACTCGGTGCATTTCAGAGGGACTCATACACCTCGATCACCCCGCTGCAGGGAAATGCCACACCACTTATGGGCAGTTCTGGGAATATTTGTGACAGATGCTGTTGACAAGCTCACTCAGGGCTCAGCGGTAGATTTCAGCAGGCACTTTCACAAAGCCTGAAAAAGTCCCCTTTAGCACTAACATGCTGTATTCGGAATATGTGGATATACGGACCAAATACTGCACTGACACAAAATACGCACTTTAAAACCAGATCCTAACCATGGTGTTTGTACACAAAATGCTATTACAGGACCAACAAATCCTTGCCATGTAGTGAACTAAAGCCATATGTCATGGCTGTGGCATTATTTTATTTTTTAAAAGACAAAGAACTGTTACCCATGTTGTTGATGTAAAGTACCTTTTGCTTGAAAGACTCCAGTTCCAACACGCAACACACAACTGCACTCTGGACAAAATTGCTCACTTTGCTACCTTATAACATAAAATATTTATTAGCAAAAATGAGGGTCACTTGCTAAACATGTTTCTTCTTCTAGAAAGTTGTAGAAATGTGAGCACTGTAGCATTCTGCTTTTTTATAGTCCTTATACAAGGAAATTCATTTGTGAAGTAAGACAAAAAGATTTCCAAAAAATGATAGGCTATGTGCCTATACAGTTTGCATTTCTAAGTGAAATTGTGCTGATGTAATAAAATCAGAAGGACTGCATTACCTTCTGTATGCAAACTTGCATGACAAATCCAGTATATTCTACTCTGTACAACATTATTAGACAAAATAGAATAGCAAGTAATGAGGGAGATGAATTAGAGACAAATTTTAATTTTAGTGCTGCATTTCCTAGCTTTCTAGCAATTGATTTGTACATAATGTGTGTAACAACGCGGTTATTATTTTTCCACAGAATGTAAGAACTCCTTATGTCACAGCTTAAGAACTCAAGCAGCAGGAGGATGAGAGAAGCTGGACTCCAGACCTGCTGGCTGAGATGTTTTCCATACACATAGGAACACAGCAGGTTTAGACCCCTCTCCAAGGTGAACGTGGGGCTATGGAGAAAAGCAGGGCGAGTGGCTGTCTGTCTCAAGTCCCAGGTCAGTTACAGCACCATTAGTATGAGGACTCAGACATCTTTAGATCCTCTGAGAAAAATATATACCTTTATGAGAGAACAGGAAAGCTGCCAAGCTCCTTACAGATAGAGTACACAGCCACTCCTGTACTCTGTCAGTGATGGCAGCCAGTGCTGGAGGGGGACCCAGAAGGGGATACAAGCAGCACACTGGGTAGCTATGGAAAGTGTCTCTCTGCTATCCATCCCTCAGGATTTGGTGTTGTGCCCTGAGGTATAAGAGCTTTGAAATCTCCTTGCTTGTTTGTTTCCTGCCACAGGCAGTTTTCATGCCTCTGAAAACAAAATGTTGGTCATTTGGGAGCTTCCTATTACCTTAGGATAGCAAAGATAAAAGGGTTGGAGAAATAGTAAATCTACCAAAGCATACAAAACAAAGGTATTTACCTGTTTAGTATCTGTTAAGATTTAAATGACACCTACTCAGCGGTCATGTACATGCAGTTCTGTGTATGCCTGTAAG
Organism: Anser anser; assembly: GCF_964211835.1. NCBI lineage: Eukaryota > Metazoa > Chordata > Aves > Anseriformes > Anatidae > Anser > Anser anser. The sequence continues at coordinate 126,879,348 of NC_139721.1, read as the reverse complement.
AGGTATGCTAAAGGGGAAAAAAAAAATCCAACCCTGCAAACATCATAAATAAGAAATGAAACACTCCCCGAGACCTGGGTCTCCAATGCACCTATATTAATTACACACCAGAGAGCAAAGCCTCAGTGTGTGCAAGCATTTAATTCGTTATTTGCATTTATTAAAAACATTCCTTTTCACTTTAACAATACAGTAAGCCAACAGTGAAATAACAGCAATTCAAATGCGGTCATTTACAGACATGCGGTTTCTTGTGCCCATTGTACAGCGCAATGCTGCCAAGTCTCACACCTTAGGAGTAAGCTCTTGCTCCCTCCCCTCTCTGTCACATGCACACATGCACACACATACAAAATTTACATGTCTGCTCTCACCTACGCTCTTTTGGGAAAAGCCACAAACTTCATCAATCTCACTCATACAGATCTAAAAATCCTGGCAGCTTTTGAATAGCTTTTCTTCATCACCTGCAATTAAGTGTTGGAAAAGAAATCCAAAATATACAGAGAGAGACTTTCTCCTTAATAGGAAATGTTAGCAATAGTATGTGATTTCTAATATGTTCCAAAGTTCTGCCACTCCATCTTACTGGAAGGCAAAGTCTGCGTACCCCATGATTAGATTTCCTTAAACGCTGGGCAATTCAGTGTTGTCAGCTGTAATATAAAACATTATTTATAACTATTTAACTGTTTTAAGAGTATGGTTAATAGCTTTCTGTAACATGATCTTAAAGAAGTTGATTAAGTGTGCTTTACAACGTGACCAGAAAGAGCTTCCGATTAGTGACATCAATATATATATATATATTTTACATCTCACATGGCCCATACTCTTAAAAGTTGGGAGTGTTGAAATAGGAGTTGAAGCAAAATGAAATCAAGTCATTAGAACCTAAGCATTCCCTTACCCTTACCACACTTCATCAATATCGTCATGTCATGCCAATAGATCAAATATCCATGACAAAAAGTACCTTTCTCTGGTCATAAAAACTAGAAATACACAGTTTTTCTGTCACTCATACAAAGCAAAGATGGGCCTCAGAGGAATAATTCAGGTCTGGATCCAAAACTCATCGCGGCTTTGCTTCAGGCTGTAATGCAGACAGTAAACAGAAAATACACTGGGCTCCGAATCTGAACACAAGTTCAAACGCAGTTAAGGTTAAACACATGTGATGGGGATGCATTTCTAATTTTAAGGCTATAAATTGCTAAAGGAGCTCACAGGATTAAAAAGATTGTGTAGTTATGAAAATAGTAAATTATTTCCAAACATGCAGGACTGTTTCCCAAGAGTCTGAAACCTGCCCCATGCTTCCTTTGGCAATCCTGGTTAGCTGCAGCTTACAGATTTTACTCCTCTTTTGTCTTATGCCTGAAGACGGAGTTGTGCAGATCTCATACTTGGCAGGGAAAGTCTCTGTGTAATTACAAAGCAGGGATACTGTCATGTCTCAGCCTGAATTTCAAACTTCAGGATCCAGTAATGCTCAATCCAGATACTGCTTTCACATACATTTTTACCTTATTTAATATTTCTCGCAAAACCACAATCACTAAATTGCCATTGCTTATTTATCCTTCATTAATACACTTAAGAAATTTGGACAATAAGAAAAGGGTTCTGCCAGCTTTCTATTTCAAAAATAAAATAAAATACTGTGGTGGAACGTATTTCACAAAATGAGAGATATACTCTCTGGTAATTTTATATATATTCTCAAAAACAGAGAACTGATTTTTCTTCAGCCTTAAGAAGAGAAGGCCACAGGGAGACCCTACTGCTATCTACAACTAAGCAGGGGGTGTAGAAAAGATGGAAACAAACTCTTTTCAGAGAAGCACAGTGAAAAGAGAAGTCGCAACAGACAAAACTGAAACAGTGGGAATTCTAACCTGATATAAAGAAACTTTTTTTTTCAATGACTGTTGTCATGCACCAGAGCAGGTTCTCTAAGTGACGGTGGAATTTCCATCCTTGGAGATATTCATATATGTGGCTGGAGAAGGCCCTGAGCAATCTGCTCTCATTAGACCAGCTCTGGAGGTCACTTCCAACCTACCTTGTTCTGATTCTATGACATATATAGAGAGAACCACATCAGAAAGACATTTCACATTCATCGTTTCTTCCTTAAAAAAACAAAAATGTTGGCTAAACAATGTTTCTACATGCTTAGAGTACAATTCTGGTATACATGACAAGCATGTAATTTGTTGGAAAATACTGGCTTGAATGAAAACAATTTCCTGTATTCTCCTTGAAATCCATGTGGTTGGAAAGGTGGAAGTCAAGTCAGGAGATAGGATTATTGCCATCTTACCGTAACAAGCTTTTCTAATTGAATTAGAGTATTAGTGTTAGGGAGTCTCACATGACTAGGCATTCACCAGAAATGCTGATATCTGACTTTGTGTTTTAAGATATTAAATATTTTGCAGAGAATATAAGCAAAAACAGAAAAATAACACTTTTTCAACTCAAGAGCAAGTTTCCCCAAGGACTTACGGATGAATTCGTGGATGAATTTCAGGAGATAGTACCTTACGATCCCTGCCTAGAAGATTGATTAAAGCACTCAAACATTAATTGAAAGACAAAGTGCAAGTTTTACCAGTTCCAACCACTATTTTTGTTGTCCAAATATTTCTTTGTACCAGTATAAGCCTAATGTTGATCTTGGGGTCACGGTGCATAGCTTTGTCAGTGTGGGTAAAGTCCTTCAGTTCTCAGAGTAGCTATAACAACATGAGAAAAAGCTCAACATGAGACACAGTCAAAACTTCTAGAGGGATAACACTGCTGTCTAAACTTAGAATACAAATACGTAAATGAGAATGCTTATTAAATCATACTTTTATTTCAGTAAGAAATGTTCTTAATTTGAATAACTGAAGAAACATTTCCAGACATATATGGTTAAGATATAAATGCAATTTTTCCCCTGAAAATTATGGATATAAGTACAAGAAAAGATGAAATTATTCTTGACTTATTTACCTTTAATATTTACCTTGTATATATGACAACTGGCATATGTAGTTTGTTTTGCCTCTTATAGACACGTTTAGCAATAGAAATTATTATTATAACTTAATACTGAATTATGACTAAACCGTAACTAGTTCTTTATACTAAATAAATATTTATGAAATGAGAACTGAGCACACAAATACCCCAAGATTCTTTAAAAACCCAGAATTGTGTATATTTTTTTATTAGGAAACCAAGGATTTATTTTTCAGGCGCTTATTGTAAAAACTGTTCACTGCCAAAGAACACCTTTGTTTCAAACCTCCCACTATATTCCATAAACTAGCATTATAATGATGTTCAGTGAAAGCAAAACTACTTGTTAGTCTCATCCACATTTATATTTCCCAGCTACTGACAGTGAAACTGAAGTTCTTTCCAAGTCCCAGCCCACAAGAGAACAGCATCTTGTGACTCTTACACAGCCCTTTATCATGCCATGTGGTGCAAAGGGCAGTGACGAGAAGAAATGGAAGCTAGAGATAAGAAAGTATAGCTCTCTCCACCTCCCCAGAAAAATGTATTGCTTTTCAGATTATCATAACAATTTCATTTGCCACTACAAAAAATCACCTGGTCTTAAAGGAGAAAAAGGACTTCACATACACTTCTTATGTCTTCTAAAACAATGCATTAGTATATAATGCAGGGAATTAGTTCCTTTTCAGGGAAAATGGAATATATGAATAGTATAAGAGATTATTATGTACGTAAATCAAATGGTTACCTAATAACCTGTGGTACACACGAAGACATAAGGTTGGTTTCTGAAAAAAGAAGCACAAAATAGAAGCATGTACAGCGATTAACCTTCATTACTTGAAAGGGGAGCTTCTATGCTCCACCTTGGTTCCATTTCCATTAGGAGTGACCATAAACTAGCCAGTGATCTTCTCAACGACTTACGTCAGAGGTTTATGACTTAAACATATATCTCCACATAGCCTGTTCATTGATAATACACATGAAAATATAGAAGAAACACTAGCAGTAAGGAGGCAAAGGTGATTTTGAAGACCATTTGCGGGAGCCGTCCAAGTTCAGCATACTGGGACACGTCCAGCGTGCCACTGACGATTACTCATCGCTGCTGGTTGTTACTCAGCCCCATTGTTCTGGTGAATGTCCTACGACTCGACTTTGGATAAAACCCCAGCAGAATCACCGCATTTATGAGGTGATGTGCTTTAACGGGGATTTGCCAGTTTACGCAAGCAGAACTGCGTACGCATTTACCACCGCTCTTACCTCACTCTTCCCTCGGTTGCACTCCTTGCAGGTCCCAGGAAAGACCTGCAAAGAGTGGGAAACCGATACCACCGACACAAGGTGCCAGCGTTCAGTGCTTTGGGAGCGGGACGGAGGAGGAGGACACGACTGAATCGTGGTACGCGAGCATTACACGAGGCGTGCTGTAACCACCCACACGCAGTAAGGGGGCTTGGGCAGGTGTTTTATGTGAGCAACAGCCCCGTACAACGCCTCCCCTGCACCCCCAGCCCGGTCTCCCCATCTCTGGCCACCCGAGGCTGCCACCCGAGGCTGCCCCCCCGGCTGAGGCGGCCGCTTCCCCGCCCCCGGCTCGGGCAGCGCCGGCGCTGGAAGTGACGCGGGGCGGGCGGAGCTGCTTGGCGCTGATGGCGGAGGCCCCATGTTGATGTCCCCGGCGTCCTCCGCGCCTGCCGAGGTGAGGGGAGCCGCGGGGCCGGGCTGAGGGCAGGGCACGGCTCGGCGACCCCTTCCCCGCCGCTGCCCTCCGGCCGGCCGGCCGGGGGGGGGACGCCGGGTGGCGGGTCGCCGTGCTGCGCCACGGGGAAGCCGCCCCCCCCGGCGACTTCCTCGGGGTGGGGGAGGAAGAGGGGAGCCGTGCCGGGGCTCGGAGGGAGGGAACGGGGGAGAGGGAGGCAGCAGCAGCGGGGTCCCCTATCCCCGAGGGCTGAGGAGGGGTGGTTAGGCGCGGGCAGGCAGGGCCGGGGGCTCCGGGAGGGGCTGGGCTGCGGCCTCTGCTTTTTCCTGCTCGACCAGCTTTTCCTCTTGCTGGCCTTCTCGGCGTGTAAAGGCCAGCGCGTCCGCCTGCCCCCGCGAGAAAATCGCTTGTCATGGCAGTGATGAAGCCCTAACGTGGCTCTTCCTCCTCCTCCTCCTCCCCCCCTGTTTCCCCACCGGCAGCCGTGAGGTAAGCAGGCAGGCAGCCAGCATCCCCACAGCTGCAAGGAGATCGCCTCACCTCAGCTCCGGGGATTTTCCTGACGGGGAGCTGTAATCCCAGGCTTAAAGTTCTCAGTAGTTCAGCTTCGGGCCTGGAAACCAGGCCACTGCGCAAAAAATTATTTATTTATTGCTTGCTTCTTTGTAACACGTACTCATAATAAATTTATAATTTTTTATAGATCCGTTTAAAAAGTTTAATCCCCTTGTTTTTGTTTCTAATGTTTTACTTTTTTGTGCTTTCGAGTGAGGAAAACTGGTGCAGTCTGTTCTGTGTCAATGTTACATGTCATCAGATACTGCTCAGTTACTAAAGTGAAGGAATTTGTTACACCGGAGGAAAAAAACTTCTGGCTGTTGTGTTTCTTTTACAGTTGTAGAAGCTGTGGCTTCTTACTATTTATTAGTTTGGAATAGGTTTGTGAGGTGTCTCACATGTAATCTTCTGTTTTGAAAACTCTGTGGGAGTTTTCAGGGTTTTACTATGCTGTAAAATATCCTTCGCTTCTGTACTCAGAAGTTCTATAACAGGTGGGATTTGCGTGTAACTTACTGCTTCTAAAATGTCTTTTGATATTTACCGTATTTTTTGTGTAAGTTCTTGTGAAAATTAACAGATATAAAAGGAACGAAGACAAGAAGTTAGGCATTTAGTCTTTATAGCTGTGTCATTCAGGGCACAAAAGTGCTTTTTATTTAACATCTAGTATATGAAAATGTCATGGCTGCTGACTTGTACTTTGTGTCACTCTAATTTGGACAGTAATAAGCTGGTTCTGAGTGACGAATACCTGTTCGCTTCAGAGCGCACTTTATTTCTGAAAGCATGAGTTCTTTGCTACTTATTTCCTGACTGTTGAAAACAACTTTTAAAAGGCTGTGGGAAATATGCAGACAGCCTTTAATCTTTGAACTTCGCGAGACTTGCAGTGGCCCGTCCCTTTTTGGGATTGGTTTCCACATATATCTTAATAAAACTGGTGTATTATGTCACTCGCTTGGCAGTTACCTCATTCAATGAGTGTGTTTGCTTGGTCAGTATAAAATAACTTTTAATAGCGATGGCAAGAATAGGATGTCTCTTCTTTCCAGAACTGTGCTAGATATCCAAGGCCCCAATCCAAATAGTATGAAATACTTCAACAAACTTGTGGTGGTAGATTTAAATCAGACACCTGAGACGTATCAGTTGCCTATCTTTTTGACAGATATTGCTCAATCTGAGAAATGAACGTTTTTGGTGTGCTTGTGAAGCATCTGGCAATGCTGTAATTTTTAGCGCAATGTATCCTGAATGAGGTGGTGAATAGGAAGGGTGCTTAAAAGCTTTCACAATCCTACTGAATTAGTGTTAATCCGTCAAACTGCATGCAGACATAAATGTTCTCACTGTCAATGAAGTCCATTGTTTATGGTAAACATGCAGGACTGCGGGCATGTGGGTTACAGTGGGAACAATAAAAGATGCCCACAGACTGCTAAAGAGAGAAGAGATTAGAGTCTTTTGAAGAAGAGGAAAAAAAAGGCTTTTTAACTAAACTTTCTTGTTTGTTAAAATGTCTTAAAGTGAAGCTTTGTTATTTTCACTGAGAGGGGAACAAGAATTTCATTTATGAAAATGCTGTCAAAAGTACTGAGCATTACAGATTCTGAGAAGTGTTTGAAGTTAAGGGAAACCACAGAACTTTGTTTCTCCTTCCCTGAAGCATCTAGAACCTTTAAGGACATTTCATTAAGTCAGAACCCCGCTTCATTTTCCCACCACTTTTATTTCCCACTTTCTGATATTCTATCTGTGATATAATAGTAGGGACATCTCGCTAAGTGATGCTCTCTCCATCTTGGTGTCATTGCTAAAGTGCCTGCCCTTTCATTCTGAGAAGTGATTGTTTTGGAGTGTAGCTGAGGCAATGTATTTTGGTGGGCTTGGTCTATAGCTGTCTGTTTTTCAGAACAGAGGAATGAATTGTTTGTTTGTCTCGGTCTGGTATATTTCAAATAGATTCCTTTCTAACTGATTTCTTCCACTATATTGAAGTAACAACTTATATGATTTTTGTTGCAGATCAATCATGTCATCCTTTCAAGAAGTTCCATCTTCAGCTAATGCTTTACAGACTTCCAATTTTGCACATGTGATTTTTCAAAATGTGGCAAAAAGCTATCTTCCAAACGCACACCTTGAATGTCACTACACTCTGACCCAGTTTATCCATCCTCATCAGAAAGACTGGGTTGGTATTTTCAAGGTAAGTAAAGTTTGTTCTATTCACATTTCTCACACGTTCACTGTCTTCTCTTATCATCTAAAAAAGGAAAAATCCAGCAATAAAAACACTCTCATAAACTCAAGTGGAACATCACTTAAGTGATGTGTAAGTAGCTGCAATTAAAGTCTGAGTTTTTTAATAAAGATTAGACCGGACACCAAAACTAGAGGAATGAGTATAATACGTGTGTGCTGGAGTAAAGGGAAGCTCTCATGAAGTGGTGTGGTGCAGAATTAAATGGAGATGATATGGGAAGAAATGTGTGGTCATAGAATGACATTGTGAGCATGACTATATGAAAAGCAGAGTAAGCGTGAAGTGTGTGTGTAAAGAGCAAAGCTAAGCTGAAGATGGTGTGACCCAGGCCCCTGACTCGTTTATGTTGCTAGAGCAGGATGAACGGTATAGATCACAAAAACTGTTCAAAACAAACCCTTGAATAAAGGAGGAGAGGCCATATCAGTTGCCTCACATCAGTGACTTATTTGGAGTTACTTTTAAAGATAGTCTCGAGAGATTAGAAATTGATTAATTCTTACATCTGCTCCTATTTAAGATGTCGATCTACATTTCTTTGTCGATATAGCTCATAGTAGATGATGCTTGTATGCCTTATTTGGATAGTAAATAGAAGCTTTTTTGGGGGCTTTAAAGAAGTGATACTTCTGTGGAGAACGGCTAAATGTAACAGACTGTTTTGTTATCGAAGGACCTGTCCCTTAGAACTGTCCACTGATAGCTGAAGAATATAATTTTTTGACTGCAGTCACTAAATTATGTGAAGGAGGCAGTAACTACAAGCAGGCAGATTCCTCTAGTGAGAATTGTTTAAAAATATGTACATGTGTTTTGATTTTCTGGTAAGTTTTGACAAATAGGAGTGTGACTCAGCACGCTTGGTGTTCAGTTAACAGCATTAATGAAACAAAAAACGTTATCAGAACTTTAAAGAGAGTGCTCTTCATGTTACACAAGCATTATGAAATTATTTAAATGTATGTTGAGGAATTAATGTTGTGGCTCTGTGTGTTGGTCTAAGTGAGACAGGCGATTAGGACCCTAAAAATACTGATTAAAAAAAGTAAAGTAAAAAAAAAAAGTGTGAAACAGTTTTTCAGCTACTGCATGAAATGCTGTGTACAAAGTACAGATTGATTTCATCATGTCTGTGATGGCATAACCTGTTGAGGTATGAGGTTTTTTTTTTCTGCTTTGGTTATGGCAGGTAATATGGCTTTGGCAGTTGTTTGAGTAAGGCTTTGAGATGACATGAGGTAGCAGTGCTGCTAAAAGAAATGCTTTCCCTTTCTTTTTACTCAGAGTGGTTAATTTCTTGTGTTTCCTGTCCTTTGCTTGAAGCAAGCTCTTGTGTGATGGACCAAATTAGGAAATTGATTGAGGTTAAGACCAACATTTTGGATTATTTTTAATGGAATTCCCCAGCTGAGTTTCCAGTTCACCTCATTCTCATCAACACAAGGGAAAGAAGCATTGTGAAATAGGGAAAAGGAAGAAAATTGTTTTCTGTTTGTGACTGTGTCATACTCACTAAATGTTACGAATATACCATCTTACTATAGTTACAGTACAGCGCATTAAATGAAGCCGCCTGTCCATCTGTATCCTTGCCTATGAATATATATATCAGATTAGTACAGAAAACTAAGTAGGAACTAAGATTTTTCCTGTGAACGTTTTGTTAGTGGTGGTTCTAATGTGGACTTCCCATCTTAGGGGGCAATGGCTTTAACTGTAGACAACTATATTGTCTACAGTTAAAGCCCTTGTCCTGTGTTTGCTCAACTGGTTAAGTAAGGTTTTTTTTTTTTTTTCTGAACTGAACAAAATTCATAGGAACCTTTTAAGTGATGGTTTTCATTTAGATTGCAAGTCCATTTCTTCAGTGGCAATGACGTCTTCAGTAGACTTTTATTTGTATCCTTATACCATTCTGCTTGTTTTGCTAGTCTTAGCTGTTTTTGGCAGCTGCACAGTGAAATGGATCAGGGAAGTGATCTGACAGGATAATGCCATCCCTCCTTCCCCAGCTTTTTCCACCTCGTTTCCCAGCTGCTTTTGGTTCCTCACCATATGATGCAGTGGGCAGCTCTGTTGGCATCACCGTGATGGGAACAAGTAGATTAGGAAGGACTGGGGCTAGGCCTAATTAATTGGCACGGCTGCTTTATGTGGAATTCCAATCTAAGTTCATTTTTCAAATCTTTTCAATTTTCAAAATTCTCTGAACAGCAACTTTTAAGGGTTTGGTTTGTCAATTTGTTTCCTTTTTAAAGGGAAATTAAGCTAGGAGTTCCCAGAAGCAAAAAATGATTTCATATACTGACTCCTAAACTCTAGCGTGTGAGTTTTTTAAATGTTTCTGTAGTGTGCACCACATGTCGAATAGCCTGTTTTTATTGTATGTGTGATTATTATAGGATTTAATTTTGCCATAGTGTTGTGCAGCGTATGTGAAAAAGAGATATTAAAAATGGAATGCTTGGTAGGAGCCAGAAATTACTTATAGGTGGTGGTGGTGTGTTTTTTTTTTTTTTTTCCTCCTGTGTTGCTTACTGTGGTTATTTACTTGTTTATAGATTTTTTTTTTCACTTTTGTTATCTCAGTCTTTTCCACCTGGCATGTGTTATTTTCAGTTATTTTCAGTTTTTATTTTTAACCCCCTCTCCAAATGTTACCAGTTTTCGGTGTTCCATTTTCATCACTGACTATGGCTTCTGTTTAGAACTGTGATATGAAAATGACTTCAATGAAAGGTACCACAGCTGGTTGCTTCATGTTGCAGTAGTTTATTTACAGATATCCTCTTAAGGTTAATTTACAAAGCAGCTTAAAATAAGGAGCAAGAGCAAGATAATGCACTTCCTTGCATTTCGCAATCAGAGGCATCAAAAAGTCATGTTGGGAGGTAGAATAGGTCTAGAATGTCAGACCTGAGCTAGGGATTTGTGCAATATTTGTACGACATTATTACAAAGAGCTGAATAAATCCCCAAAGTTCTCCTGAAACTTAACAGATTCCATCAATTCTCTGTATATGCTGTAGATAAAACGTGATTTTTCTGTTGTTGCTGGTGTAATTTAAATTGCTAAATGCTCAAATTTTGTAATGTTGAACAGAAGGCATTTCTTGGTGGATATGAAACTGTTCCCAAGAAAATTGTCTTCTATTGTTAATGGAAGCCCAGTGTTCATAAATTGAAAGGATAATGTTTTATATGCACCAATTACTGTATAACTGAACTATCCTGCTGTACCAGTTTCCTTATAAACTAGGTGTATCTAAAGGTTATAAACATGGGACTGTACTTCTGGCAAATTTGTTTGGGGAAGAAGTACTGTTGTGAAGACGATGTTACCTTTATCTTTGTCATTTGAGTAAAAGTTCTGAGTATACAGCCTTTTTATTCTTTCTGTATATATCCTTCTTTTTCTTCCTTGTTCCCTACAGGATGCTTAAAAACAGTTTTTAATTGATTCTCGCAATCTGTTGTCGTTCGTTGCTATTTCTTTTCTGCTTTTGTGGTATTTTGGAGGACCATCTGCTACCAAGCACCAAAAGTTCTCCATCAGTTTTATCGCTGCTTGTTACTTAAGGGGAGACAAAAAGGTTTTACAGCTAAGTACTGGTTTAGTGCTCTGCATACTTTCTTACCCTGAATCCCTCTTTGGGATATTTTGTGGGAGCTATGATTCGAAATCTGCTTTCCCTCTATTGGATGTTTCTGTGCAGAAGAACCTGAGTTCCTAGTGTGGAGTCAGAGGGAAGAAGGCTTGTTGTTCCTGAAAGAGTTGATAAGAGATATCTCTTCCCAGAATGATCTAAGCCCAGTGCCCCCATCATCCTCTCCTCTCCTTCTCTTTTGATTAATTGAAATCTGGAAAGGCTCCTAGGGTAATCTAAATCTAAACCTTTGAAATGAGGAAAACCAATTATTATGTATACTGCATCTGTTTGCAAAAATTGGCTGGTAGGTGGTCCTAATCTCCGGATGGGGAAGTCTACAGTTTGTGACTTCATTTTGCAATAAAGTGAAATAATCATGTGGCCACATGATATTTTTTCATTATTAATACATAATGTCCAGACTTGCAGAAGTGTTTGAAAAAAAAGCATTTGGCTTTTAGGAAGAATTGCTTATGCCTCTGCTTAGGGCATGTGTGGGCAAGTAGGACCCGCAGATGTTCAGTATACAATAGATGCATGTTTACTGTGCATCTCAAAGGCACAATGAAGTCATGTTTGGGATGTGATACGATACTACTCTAAGAGAGTAGAGTTACAGATGTATGTGTTTGTGGTGTGCATCATAATAGCATCTAGGTTTCTGAAGATTTAATTTTGCTGAGGTCGGCACGCTGGAAAGGTCTGTGATACCAGCTGGGAATCTTACACGTTTAAAGATAATGGTTTCAGTTTTGCTTTCTCATTAGTTACCTAGTCCCTCAAACCTCTCAGTTCCCATTGTTATCTTAAGTAATCTTCATTGCTGTTCTTCTAGGGTGTTGACTTTAATTGTAGGCATAGTTTGGTATTGACTGTCTCAATGTACCCCTAGAGAAGAAAAGGAAATTTGTTCTTAATGTATACGTTTTTAATATCCACAATTTAAAAACAGTGATCTGGCTTTCTGGTATCTTAACGTATATATATATTAAAAAAAAAAAAAGGATTGGGAAGATCTTGAAAGATTATTTGAACACAGTAAGCACAGACTTGCTCTGAAAGGGTACTCAGTATTTAGGAGGCCACACCTCAGCTCCTGTTTATGTATTGCTACAATGCATGTGCTTACGTGCACCTTAATTTCTCTCTCTGCAGTTCACTGATCACTCTCTGCAGTGCACCTCAAATTTAGCTTGTCTGTGCTCAAAACCTCTGTAAAATCAGCAGTGGGTTGTATAGACAGCTAACAAATAGCTTGGTTGCTGTGTTGTAGCAAGGCAACATATACGGGCTTTTGTGTAGTCCTCTGGGTTAGTTTGCTTTGAACTTTGACTACAAATGCCAGCACAACTTGTGTGAGCAGTTTCAAAGTCCTGGTTTTGTCAGAGATTGATATTCTAGATAAGAATTACTTCCATATCTACAGATCAATTGTGAAGTGTAGGGCAACAGCTGGATGTGTTATTGACCACATGCATACTGTAATACAATTTTTTTGGCATGGAATCATCTCTGCACAACAGGATATGATGGATACAGAAATGAGTAGTGAACAGTATGTCCTGTTTTTAAAATAGTAGGGAATAGAATTAACGGAATTCAGAGTGTTTCGAGAATTATGATGTCCGCCAATTAGAGCGGTTCTCTTCTGGTTTGTCTTCTTTGGAAAGATGCCTCAGATAACTGAGATAATACTTTTCTTTAAAATAAAATTAAAAAAATAAAACTCCATGATACCGTCATTCACTGTTTCCTTACTAGATAGAGAAAGATTAGCTGGGTTTGCATGATGCTACCTTTGATAAGAAGTTCTGACATTCAATCCAAAGTGTCACTGATTTTCTAAAAATATTTATTGTGGTAGGTTTTTGTATTAAGAGACAAAAATGGCATAACAAAGTGGCCAGGAGAAATAAAAAAGTTGTGCTACTTATAGTTTTCATGAAATGTGATGGTATATTAATACTTGATTAATCACCCTTTTTACTACCTTTTTATGCTTATCTCTTAAAGCAAACAGTAACTTTGTTGCTCTTTGATCTGTCATAACATTTCCTTGGGCAGTCATTTACATATGTATCAGGTTTTCTTTTTAGAGCATTCCTATTTTTTTCTGTATTTATTGTGATTTATATCCAATAGGAGAGAAAGTTGATCCTATGGTCTACGCACTTTGTCAATGCTATTTTGACATATTCCTCTGAACTATGAGGTAGAAATACAACCAACAAGAGATGATAATAGGGTAGGAACCTGATAGTACCTTGATACAGCAACAAATGCCATATGTTCTCAATAGCCTGGGTTAAAAGATTACCTGTACGTGTTTATAACATTCAGCAGAGATGGACAACTTTGGGTTTGGGCATGTGATTTTCTTCTTTCGGAGGCAGTTCATGTATTCTTGCCGTACTTAAGAGTACTTTGCCAAATTATATTCTAAACTGCATGGTTTTCCTTCTGAATTACAGAAAGGATTTAACAATAACAACAACAGAGTTAAAATTATTATTATTACTTTAGAATTGCATCATATTAGGTATTGACAATAAAGGCCAACTGGTTATGCCTGCATTGGTTCAGCTAAACAAGTGTTTCCTGGGTTTGCTTCTTTGCTCTGTTGTTGTTACCTATCTGCACAACACATTTACTAAGCTGCTGCTCATCCAGTTGCACGACAGCTTTCTGAGGCTAGTGGAGCAAGGGCCGCATGAGCTTCTCTTGCAGTCATGTTCCTTTAAAGCTGTCACACTCAAGACCAAGTTGCCTGAGTTTGCGAAGGCATTATAAGGGAAAGAAACAGCACAAAATCAGGGTGGAGGGAGGGAAGTATTCATTCCCCGTGTTCATCTAAAACTCAAGAAGTTAAAAACGAAGCTTGAAAGTATTTTTACACTGTAAACACTGTGCAGTTGTAAGACAGAGCTTTTACCTTAGAAAAGGTTACACTTTTTAAGATAAATCAGATGTAAGTTAAAGGAAACAGAGCAAAACTAAAATAGTTGGTCATTACTTTTCTTCAGTAGTATATTATTGAGAAACAGACAATTCCTAACTCTATGACTGTTTTTTTTTTTTTTGTGTGTTTTTCATCATTTAGTTTGCTAGTTAGCTAATTTTCTTCTAGGTACTTGGTGGGAATGTACTGTGGGTGAAATGTAAAAATTGCACTGTTGGCCATTTTGATGAGAAAAGGGTTTGCATGTGGGGGGCAGCACAGAAGAAGAAAGAACTGTGACACCTACGTAGCTGTTAGTAAAGGAAGCGCTGCCTGATGTGAGTATTGCAGATGGTTCAGTTGTCCCCCCTTGCCCAGCCAGTGTTAGACATCTTAAACTTTAGTCACAGTGGAAATGTTGAAGTTTACTACAGGTTTCGTTTATATAACTAAAAAGTAGTTTATGATGTCTTAAAATGAAATAAGCCCTTTTGCTCAAAAGTAGGGAATAGGAATATAGCGAATGGATTACTCTGTAATGACCTATTAAAACTTTCAGTTTTATGGGAAGAAAGTGAACTACATAAACAAAGTATTGTTTGAGTAACACATTGTACATAATAAACTAAGCTCAGTATGACATGATGCTTAGTCATATATTTTGTGTTTGGTTTAAAAACGGGTAGGGACGGTGAAAGTAGGATTTGGATTCTGGACTATTAATCTGTTGGTTAAGGTATGGAAAGCAAGAGCGTTGGAACGTATACACAGCTTTTCCTATTGAAAAAGGATTTCTGAGCAGAGCTTGTGAGAATTAAAAGTAGAGAAGCGGAGGGGCTAGAAGGATGTGCTGAGTACCAGGTTAGTAGCAGAGACTTTAATTCTGGTTAAAAATTCTGTGTAAAAATTAAATATATGTTTATGTGTGTGTGTATATATATTATGGTTTAGGGGAGTTGCATCATCTAAGTCGTTTGCTCTTTTTGCTAAGAAATAAGGACATTAATAATATTTTGAGTTTTTAACTCTAGCAAGATACTTTCCGGGTTTTCAGTGAATTCCTTAAAAAGTGATTCCTTACAGCGTCAGCACATCCAGGCAGTGCATTGGATGATGAACTTGAGGTCAGAGTTCACAACAAGTCTTGTGTTTAGTTTGATGGGCCGTTCTCTGTTTTCCTCCTCTGAACTTCAGAAACTAATATGCTAGATTTCTTGTGTACTTTATAATGTTTGTGTACTCGAATGTGGATGTTGTAATACCTGCTGTTGCCACGTTTTAAAATTAGACTAGTAGTAGACTGTGCCTTTTGTACTCCTCCTTGCTCACAGGAAGGTCCACTGTATGTCCTATTAAGATTTCTCATTTATTTAAGATTTCTGATGGGAAGAAAGTGTATATTTGACAGTCTATACTTCCTTCGGTTTTAACACTTTGGAACTTGGCTTTATGTTAGTAGTTGACAGTGCTTTTTATTTTTATTTTTTATTTTTATTATTTTATTTTATTATTTTTTTTCCAGAGTTACTTTTATTAAGGGTATCCCAACTGAGTTCTGGCACAACAACAAAGTCTGTAGCAGTTTTGATCCACATACTGTTTTACTTGATGGTGTTCTCATATTGAAAGTCTTATTCTAATTTTTGAGATTTTTGTTTGTCTGGAGGGAGGACTGGTTTTTGTTGCTTTTTTTTTAAAATGCGAAATACTCTTCCAGTTAATAGTATCAACTACAAAAGAAAAAAAATACTATAAAATTATTTGCCTGACTTGTTCATGTGCCATTTTAATCAGTATTCTAATGAAAGTTTTTTTTGTTTTTACTTTGGTTTCACATTTGCGTATATTAGAATGCATTCTTCATAGGAGAATAGGGCTGTAACGTCATGTGAGGCCTAAACAGGAATTAAGTGTGAATTTCCATCTCTTTCCTTCCATTTCCTTTTTTTTTTTTTTTGGACAGCTTTTAAGTTCGAGATATTAATGTCAATAAATTTGTTTTCAGCTTGAATAGGTAGATCATAACTTTTTAGAACTCGGTCAGTAACTGCAGGAAACAAAAAATGAAATGATGTAATCTGCGATCAAGGTTCTATGAGGCATTTAAATAGCATGTAAATAGCGTCTGTATTTACTTTGAACGTGCACTCATCTTGCAGTTCCAGTAGTGTGCTGGAGAGAGTTTGGACAGGCACTAAAGAAGCCCTGCTTCTTTCTGTTTTTGTGCTGATGGCTTCTGAAGTGTTGGAGGATTTCTTTGCATCTGCTCGTTAGAACAATTTTGAATTCTTAATGTAGTCTGTGTTTGAAGTTTTTCTTCTGCTCTGTTACTCAGGGATTTTCGTGGGTACTCCTGTGTAGATAAATTGGTAGATATGAATAATCGAAACAGATTTAGGGTTGGATTTTTTTAATTATTATTTTTATTTTCACAGAGTAGTTTATTTGCTGCTGCTGTTTCAGTGCAAATTGCAGCAGGGTAAAATGAGCCACATCACCCAAAGAGCATAAGCTGCAAAAGGTTTGCAGGGTGGCAGGATAGCCTTCACCTGCTACTTGAACATCATTTTATGGAGAACATATTTCTGAAAATGAAACATTAGGTCTAATTTATTTGCTTTTAACGTAACAAATCTTACCTTTTGAGCTTTAAAAGTATGAAATTAAAGAATGTGTTGGCCCAAGAACTCTTTGTTTTAGTCTGTGCTCAGATATCACTCCTCTCAAGTTCTATAGGTTTCACAGAAGGTATCATTTAAAGAAGGATAGGTATGCAATAAGTAAATACATTTATTTCTTAGAAAAAAAAGTTCTTCAGGTTTTCTGTTATACACTACTGATTGCCACAACTGTTGATGCCTGTTGAATGACTTAACTTCTTGAGGCCTGCACTATTACTGGGAAGATGCACAGATTTTTCTTTTTACAAGAAATGTTTCGGCTTGCCCTCTTTCATTGCATCCCAGATAGAATTGTATTGGATCACTTGCCGTAATGGTCTTTTTAATTAGAAACAACAAAAGCAAAACCAAACAAAACCACCTTAAATGGACATTACCATACACAAAAATCTTTCTCCTGTCAGTGTAATACAAAAGAGGTCTTCACAATAAATGGCTTCATGCAGGGGCTTTGAAGGGTGTCACTCCTGTACCCTGGTGGAGTCTGACCTTGGAAATAGTCTGTATTAGTTGTCTCTGGTATGTTTTGTCACACAGATCAACAATCAGAGAAATGATTTAGCTTTTCTTATCCCTGTCATTAAATTGAAGATAGTTTTCCAAGCCAACATGCTGGAGGAGGAGGCTGTTCTTCATTTTGTTTTTAGAGCTACAGTTTTCTTTCCTTTTTCTTTTCTTTTTTTTTTTTTTAACTCCTCCCTTCCCTGCATGCAAATTAATTGTGGTCTGATTGACAAGTATTCCCATCTTTCTCTTCATCATTTTCACTCTTGGTTGATTTCCTCTGTATTTTTTCCCCCTAGTTTCAGTTGACAGTATTTCTGTTTTTATTTCCTGTCCCTCAAGCAATTCTAAAAATTCTTTATGAAGTGTTAGTCCTATTTTAGGCAACTATCAGCTTTCCTGCTGAGGTGAATGAAATATATATGTATATATATGTATTTTTTTGGTCAACAGTCACATCTAGGCCATTGTTGAGTCTTTCAGCATGCTCGTACAGTCTGTGACTGTATAATCTGTTGCCATAGAGAAGGTTATGGAAGACTGTATTTGTAAATCACTGCGTACTTCGTGTTTAATTAAAACATATTGGTAGAAAAATGGTTGAAAGATCTAGATTGTTGACCTGAAACATCTATTACTTACTTTTATTGTCATTTTCTTCTTGGAATATCATCACTTTGGTTTTACTCCTTGTTTTTGTCACCAAAGAAATAATCCTATGAAAATTGATGAAAACCATTGTTCAGTAGAAAAGACGTTGAATGATGTTACTAATTTAACTTTTTTTGCTGCACGGTACACAAACTTCTCCTTTTTTAATTTATGCAACTGGACGAGAAGAGCCACTTGCACGTGCCCCTTTAAGTAGTTGGCTTCTAAGAGTCAAGACAGTATGAGATGGGGAGCTTTGTTAGGGGAAGCAGATGATGGGTGACAGGAAATAGGGGGAATTGATGGAGAAAATACGTGCCTGGTAAACTTCCCAGGGTATTGCCCACTAGCTGGTGATGCGTCATGGTTCTCTCTTTACCAATAACCCACAGATTAGAGTTACACTTGAACATATAGTACCAGCTCAGAAACAGTCCAGAAGAGTTGGGTAATTTGCTTTCTACACAATTAGTCTCTTTGTATTAGTACGAATAGAATTTCAAATGACCTAAAAAAAATAAATTGTGCACATTACTGTTAGAGGTAAAGTATTCCTAGAATTTAGGGTTTCAGCATAGAGAAAAATTGAATTGGAAACTGAATTGATCACCTAGGGAAGAGGTCATGCTAGCAACCATTTTTGGTTTTATATTCATATATTTATATGGATTTTGCTCCCTCTACACTTTCTGAAGTTTTCATTATCAGAAGGAATGCCCATTTTATTCAGGAAAATAGGATGTGTGTGAACGTTGTTTTTTTTTGTTTGGATGGTTTTTGCTTTTTCTTTTATTTCTTTGTTTAAAACAGAATTAGAAACTAGAGTAGGATGAAGAGATTGCTTCGGTTCTTTACCATGATTGTTCTGAACACAGTAAATCAGTTTCCCTTCTGAAATTAAAAAGAACAAGACAGGCTTTTCACTCAATTGAGAACCCAATTTCTGTGTTTAAAAAGCTGTCTGCTTTCTGTGTTGTATGCCTGTAATGGTATATGCTTCCCTTCACAGAGGTGAAAGTACCTTCAGTGAAAAGGGTGTCTTAACATCTGAATTGGATATGAAAACATAACTAACGTGAAAATTTGAAAATTTACAAAATTTTCTGCGGATTTTTGTTACAGAAAAAATCTGTGGATTTTTCTGTGGATTTTTGTTACAGAAAAATTGCTTTTATTCCCTCTTCCACCTCCCAATGTCACTGACACCCCAAGTTACCAGAGGAACTTCCCTTCTTATTTCTAAAATATTTTAGTGTGCGAAGGACAACCTCAGGAGTTCTCATTTCATTCATGTTTTTAAAAGCCCCTCAGTAGGGGATGTCACAGAATCTTCTTTGTCTAAGAATAGGCTTAAGATACAGTAGTTGGTTCCATTTTGGTTGTTTTATTGAGTCACCAGAACAGTCAGAAGCTGTTCTGTATAATGAATATTGCCTTAAAAAAATTGACTATAGCTAGTAAAAAGAAGTTTTGAGCTGCTTTTGCTGTTGTTCATCTCTGCTTTTTATTAATGTAAAAAAGGCCTGGTTGTAGAGCAATTACTTTTTCCCAAACAGTAGCTATTGCCATGCTTTTAATACAAAGTGGAGAAGTAGTTTTGTAAAAGGCAGCTATGGAATAGTCTCTTCAGATTTTTTTTCTAATGCTAATTATTAATTTTCATACTACTCGAAATCTGTAACTGTGTAAATACTGTTTAGTTACTTTGGGTACTACTGTTCCCATTGCCCGTATTCTCATTGCCCATTCTTTTCTCCTTTTTATTTTTGTAAAGCTGACAACCTCTTAAGAAACAGTTCTTAGTCCTTTCAAGATATACTATTGCAATGTATCCGTTATAAAGGAGGATTTGATATGAACTTAAAGTTTAGAGATCTTGTCTACTGAAGTAATAGAAATCATGATTACCAATTTCTTCTTTTTTTGTCTCCAATAATGTTGATGAAATCGGTGGACAATTTGCCCCCTTTCCTTCTTAACTCTTCCAAGACACCATACACAGTAACTGACAAAACGTGTTACTACTTTTTGACCAGGTTTTTGATATTTTCTTTTAGTTAGAACAGATACATCTGTTTCATTGCACTCCTTTATCATTACACTATTATTGTTCTATGCTGCTTTATAGTAACTGGTTGCTTTGGGTTTCAGGTTTAGATGCATGTATTTCAAGCTTGTTGGAATATATTTCTTTGGGGGATATCATTTCTTATTTCAAGGAACTGCAGGCTTTATGAAACATTGGAAAGTAGGTGTTTATTGAAGTTACTGGGGAAACTGCACTAACTTAGTTAGTTAGGTTAAGCTCACTTAACTGAGTTAGGTTTTCATGCATTTTTTTTCCTTGCAGTTATATTGTGCTGTATAAATGGAAGAATTAGCATTCCAGTGAAATGCTAGTCTTTAGTTAGTATTGCAGAAATTGTCAAAAAAAAAAAAAAAAAAAAGTGCTAGCTTAAACCTGTCATATTTGTCATTTTCAGTAGGGAAGAGGTGTTTTCTCCTTCCTCCTTTGTGTTTTTTTATGAACCTGTTGGATTGTGGACACAAAATAGTTGATATTGGCAGAAGTTACCCTAAGAAAATCTCAGTATAAACTTCTGAAGTAATATTTTTGTATTTTCAGTGTATACTAGTGTATCTTTATAGAAAAAAATATAAATGTACCAAATAATAGTTTAAAGTATAGTGAAAACTGTCTGGTGTTTTAATTTATATAGACCCTTTTATTGCCTTAGACCCATTTATTGCCTTAGGTAACAAGCTTAATAAAATTCATGCTAAATCTTTGACATGCTTGTTAAAAATATTCTTGATTTGTAAACATTGTTAAATATCTTTTTATTGCATGTTGAAGCAGAAATATTCATATTACAGTATGTTGTAAAGGCCAGGCTGTGATATCTTAACTATATGTAGCAATTTTTTCTGCCTAATATTTTCTTTTCTTTTTCTTGTTGTTGTGATTTATTTTATTTTAGGTTGGTTGGAGTACTGCAAGAGATTATTACACATTTCTTTGGTCACCTATGCCAGAAAACTATGTGGAAGGATCAACTGTTAACTGCGTGCTGACTTTTCAAGGTGAATTTTTATAAAGCAGTATCTACCTGTATTTTCTAGCTTCCATAGTTTTTTTAAATACTCATCTATGTGTTAAGATATTGAGGGTTGGAGAACAGTTCTAGATCTTTAGAAACACAAATTGTAGGAAGGAGTATTTACCATATAAGTCTTTTGCATGCTCGTTTTGTTACCCGTGTAAAGTTCATTCTTATTTCAGATGTCAATGAGATTGTATGAGTAATTGTGTGACTCAGTATATTTTTACATAATAATTGGACAGTGTTCATGACTGATGGAAAGAGTAGATCTGCTGGAAGTTATTCAGACACCAAAAGTGATGCCGTTTAATCATTGGCATTTTTTTTTTTTTTTTAAAATCTTGGCATCTCTTAAAGCATTGTGTATTCACATTGTCTGTTTTTAGTCTCTGAACTTTAGACCATTCCAGTGTAAAGTGATTCTTGTCAAAGAAAGAAAGGATAAATAATGTAAATGACGGTTTGTGAAGGTTCAGTTTTGTTCAGAGTTGCAGAGGACCTTTTGATAGTGAGGAATTGCTGAAAATCACTAAAGTTTAAGAGAAGAATAAGGAACAAAACAGAAAATGGTACACCACTATACAAGTCTATATTATAACTGCATTTTCAATACTGTGTGGAAGTCAGATCCTCTGCCTTCCCTTCCGAGTCTCTAAAGATCTAGCAGAACTAGAAAATGAACACAGCAATAAGGAAGATTAAAGTCAAGCAGCAGCTTCTGTGTAAATAAGAGGAGTTACAAAGATGAGAACCATGTGGCTAATCACGTATAAAGGGACCTAGGTGGTTTAGGTCTAGCATTAAGAATAACTTTTTCACCAACAGGTGGAAAAACTAACAGTAGCAGCACTTGAACGGGTATCCCGGGAAGGTTTGGATGGATGGGAGTTCCACACACTTGCTTGACTGCTGCAATAGGTCCAGACTGCTGCTGACAGCAGTCACTTTTTGAGCAGGAGATTGGACTAGATGACCTTCAGTACTTTCTTCTGCCAGGTTTTTCAGCCTGGGAAAGGGAATTAAATATTAGAAAAAAACAGATGTTTGTAAAACCAGCTACCCGTGGAACGAGTTGATTATCCATTGTTCACATTGAAAGAAGCAGGGGCCATCAGTGTAAACTACCAGTGACAGATTCATAACAGAGATAGAGATGGTACACAGTCAGATGCAGAATTTCTTGCAAAAGGATGTTATGGATGTTAGAAGATCTACACGTGTTCGAACTTGCAAGTGAAAAAACAGTAAGATACTACTCCCTGAGCTATAGTTACTGAAGTACAAGACTGATGGAAATACAAAGCACGCAATATGAATGTTGTCTGTATAGCAGATGTAATGAGTTTTACCATTTTTAGTAAAAGCAGCTAAGACTACTTGAAGAAGTCCTCCAGTAGTCTGGAATGAGAGTTTAAAAAACAGCAGCAACACAAAACAAACAAAAAAATTCCCCCCAAAGCAACATAGTGATTGAAATAGGGATTTTAA
This sequence comes from Anser anser, assembly GCF_964211835.1. Lineage (NCBI taxonomy): Eukaryota > Metazoa > Chordata > Aves > Anseriformes > Anatidae > Anser > Anser anser. The sequence goes on along the minus strand of NC_139721.1, from coordinate 126,856,779 downwards.
TGTTATAGTTCAGTCAGAACTGAAGCAGTATCTGAGAAGGCGCATGAATTAAGTTTCTAACTTTCTTTCATTTACTTACCTTAGCTGCTGTTAGAATTTTATCAAATACTTTGTTCTTTTTTTTTTTTTTTTTTTTAATCCAGAGAAGATTTTTGGAATATTTAGCTTTTTTTTTTGGGCGGTGCTGAAAAATGACTTCAGAAATACATATTATGCTCACTTCTCATGCATTTTTTTGTATCTTTCTCATCTGTGATAAAGAGGGAGGTAAGAGGATTTTAAGCAAGCTGATGGAAAAAGTGTGAGGGGCGGTGTTAGAAAAAAGTACTCATGACAAAATTCTTGTGGCATTCAGAATCTGTTTCTGGAAGTACTGGACTTTCAGTTGGTGAATGCAATTTAAAGATGAGGAAGTTAGAAAGGGAGCAGATTAAATTGTGGTGAGATACGGACAGAAGTGGGTGACATCACCTGCTAGGTGAGGATTTATTATGCTGGTGTCATACTTAAGCTAGCTAAAGTGTCTGACAATTAAGTATTCTGCATAAAACTTCAGAAGTTTTCTTACCATTAAATTTGGTGAGGCCTGATTTCTTGGATTTACTAATAAAAGTAAAAATCTCATTAGTTCTGAAAATGGTTGCTTAACATCCACAAATATAACATCATATAGCATGTTACTCTGTCTCTTGTCTTTGGCTGTAGAGGTATTCCCACCCCCAAAGTCGCTTACTCTTTGTTCTCTCATTGTACAGCAGTTAAGTAATAATGTAGTCCTGTTCCATGTTTAGATCTTCAGGGCATCTTGTTGCCAATGATCTTTGTATTCAATAAGAATATATTCATCAGCTATTACCTAACGTATGTAAGGTGATGCATATATATAGTGCTATAGTGTTGTTACTTACTGTCCTAAGCTTCCGTGTCTAAAACAAACAAACAAAAAAAAAAAAAAGGAGAAGTTTGGGGGGGAATTGAAATTACTGAAAAGGGTGACTTTTCCTTTGTATTGCTGTGATCGTTGCCTGTGCCCTACTGAAATAATGAGGGTGAAAATCGTAAGTCTAAGATGTTCTGATAATGTATTTCCATGTGGAGAATTGCATAATAGATTTGTTAGTGCAGAATGTTTCTTCAAGTACGAATTTATTTTGATAGGATATTACCTACCAAATGATGATGGAGAATTCTACCAGTTCTGTTACGTTACTCATAAAGGAGAAATACGCGGAGCAAGCACACCTTTCCAGTTTCGTACCTCTTCTCCTGTTGAAGAATTGCTCACCATGGAGGATGAAGGAAACTCTGATATGTTAGTGGTGACCACAAAAGCTGGACTTCTTGAGGTTTGATTCAAAAATTCTTAAAATGTTATCAATCTTTGCACTTAGTTTTTATATGTACATATGTACACACACACATAAATGCATAGAATATAATATTCAAGAACAAGCCAGGAAAAAAACCTACATTATGTGTATATATAATGGATATTTCTGGCTTGATTTTCAGTTTTTGATTGGAGTTCAGAACATTTGCAGATCAAATGAATAAATATTTAAACTGGCTACAGGTATGGCATAACACTTGGTATAAACTGGGAAATCGTAAGGGTAGCTAGTTGTCCATCTCTGCCGTCTGCACCCTCCAACTTAGGTGGGTTGGGGGCAGAGGGGGAAGATTCCTTACAATGAATACCCTTTGTGTGAAAGGGTACTCATTGTAAGGAAAAAAGGAACTGATATGCTTTTAGTTGTCCACAAGTAGCACACATACTTGATTTATAGCTTTCAAAATTTAGGATGAGAGATGCAGTACAGAGGTACAGCTGGGATGTTTTTGCATTTAAAGTCTTAGGGTATGTACCCCTACTACTAAAATTGAAGAAAAAGGATTTTTCAAACTTCTGTGATTATCTTGATTTCTGTACCAGTCCTTACTTCTGGCAATGTTTGTATATTTTTTAAATTTCTTCAACATTGTTCTAGTGTGTGGGTGTGTGTGTGCATGCGTACACTCAGTGGCCATTTCGTCACCAAGCTGTCATGTTAATTAGCTTTTCCATAGTTGCTGTCACTTGGGAACAGTAAAAACACTTCACTTAAGGAGGAAGAACGAGCAGAAATAAACATGATACAAAATGTGCTCTCTAATCGTAATGTAGTACTATAATGTAACGGTAATGTAGTAAGAGTAGTGAAACTTCAGGAATTTGTGAAGAAGGACAAAACCGTAAAATCACCTGGCCAGAAGGCATGTGTTTTGTGATTCTGCTCAAACATTGGAGTAATTTGTCCACTTATTGGATAGAAATCAAGGAGAGAAAAGATGCCAAGAAAAAATGGTTTTGTTTTTTTTTACAGTTTAAAATTGAAAAAATAGTAAAAGAAAAAGAAGAGCTATTAAAGGTAACTTCTGTTCTGGAGAAGGAAACAACACAACTCAGAGATCAAGTTGAAAGACTGGAAAAAGAACTTAACCATGAAAAGCAGAGATGTGACCAACTGCAAACAGAGCAAAAGGTTAGTTGTTTTACTGATTAAAGCTGACTCATAATGTCTGTAATCCTTCTTTTTCAAGAACCAGTTAAACTGGGTGAAAATCAGCTATCAAAACCTCTCAGCAGTTAGATAGACATTTACACTAGAATAGGTCAGTTCCTATTAACCTCCTGCCACTATTCCTTTTATGTCGTAAAATTGTTAAAATATTTAAGGCTTTTGGTACCAGGCTTGGTAAGATAATCGATGGCAACTGTTACCAGATGTTTGACATTTAATTGTGAAATTCATAGTGGAAAAGTAGTTGATAGTTGAAAGTTCGCTTATGTTAGTTTAAAATGGAGGATGGCTTTTCAAATAATGCCTGTTAAGGAATAATTACACATAACACAGGGTATTGTAAATGGTAATAAAGCAAAAAAGAAAAAAAAAGGTTGGTATTAAAAAAAAAAAAAAGATCAAGACTTAAGAGTGCTACTGTCAGAACATACTAAGAGTGAAAAGTTAACTATGGCTTCCCTTAAAGATTTCAGAAAGGTCTAATGATTTTGAAAGGGAAAAGAACAAACCTAAAAATTAAGTTACAGTCTTAATTGATAGCGGAAATATAAATCTAGCCTGAAACAAAGCAAGCTTACTTTGGAGTTCTACAAATAGTAAGGAAATGCAGTATTATAAAAAAGGCACACAAAAGTTGGACTTAATATATATTTTCAGCTGATGCTTTAAAAAAAACAACAAAAACAACCTTTTAGGAGAAGATTAAAAACATGTGGGAGGGAGGTGGTGACATGGACAAATTTGGAGTAATGAAGCCTATATAATTTAGCTGTGGACAGCAGTTAATAGGCTATTTCTAAGTACTAGTATGTATATGTCAACAGTTCTGCACGATACACCTTTGGTAGAAAGGAATTTGTTGAAGGAATTTGAAACTGTTGAAATTTCATAGTCTACTTTTCAACAGTCATAATTAAATGGGCTATAACATTAGGTAAGGAAAAAGTCAATGATAAGATCTATTTTAGGGGAAAAAAAGTGTAAAATCTTTCATATAAAAGAATTACTTTAATTTCAAGCACATGGGAGGACCAGTTTAACAAGACTAGAATTAAATACCTAAAAGTACACATTTCATGTATCTACAGAATTGGAAGCTTGATGGATAAATTTGTATAAGCTATATAGAAATCTTTCATTATTATTTGAAGTTCTTATTTAAAAATAGCTTGAAAGATTGTCAGTTGTGATCCACATTAGCTCTAGAATGCGTTTTTAGAACAATTTGTCAAATGGGACTTCAATAGCTGTCTAGCAAGGGTAGTTAGACAATAGTTGATCAAACACTTCATCTATCTGGAATACTATAGCAGTTTCCTAACCCGGGTACTTACTTTGTCTCTCAAGTCTTTGGCATTTTCTTATTTTACTACTTTTATGTTTTCTGTTTTTCATTTTTAAAAGAGTTTCTGCTGAGCTGAAACTTGCATTCGTTTATATGTATATTATAATATGTATATAATAAATGCTTACATACATTAACAGAACATAAATCCAGTGTTACTTCTGAAAATTAAGCTTGCATCTTCAAAATCAGATGCATTAATTTAACTTTTTCATCATCAGAAAATTTAATAAAGAGTACTTTATATGCAGCTTTTTCTCTAACCCTTCCAAGCCTAAAGATGACTTTCCTTCTTTCTTGCTCTCCTTACATCCCTACCCCAGTACTTGAAATACAGAAGCAGGCCAACAGGTTATATGATTTATCTTTGCCGTGAGCATTGTACAGTAGGTTAATAGATTGATTTAAAGATTCCTGAGCAGCAGTTATGCGGCACTCATTTCAATTACAATAGCTAGGTTTTATTTTCCTTCTGGTTTGTTGAAAATAAATAAAGTCAGCTAATCTAGTCAGCTTCATGTGATGTGAATAATTGTTATTGGCAATAAACCTAAACAGTCTATTAATTCAAATCTTGTTTGTAAGGCCACAAGGGATAACCTTAAAATGTTAAGTAATCAAAATACAGTTATATTTTATGTAACAGCGGAGTCTTCACCTGTGCTTAGTATGAAGTAGGTAATTTTGGTTTGAATTGTTTTTTTGTTGTTGTTGTTTGGTATCGCTTTTAAGTTACAGAATGACTGCTTTAACAAAGTGATTCTGTGGGTTCTTTTTCTCCTTTTACTCCTAGTCCTCTGGTGCAAGTCACATGCAGGTGGATTTTTAATAATGCTCTAAACCTTTGACACACAAAAATCTTAAATTCATCAACTCCACTTTTTAATCTATTTATTTTTTTTAAAAAACTATTTTTTTTTAAAAAAAATTAATTAAAAATTTATTTGTTAAAATGTTATTCAGGTAAAGGTTTAATTATTTAGAGTTCTGTTAAGTAAAATAACAACAAACAACTTTCAATGTACTTCAGAGCACATTAAGTTAAAGAAAAACAATTATTTACAAGTCGAAAAGTCTGTATAGATGTACACAATTGATTCAAAGTGAGTGCAGAGCTCTTTATTCTGCTGTTGTGTTGTTAACTGTTATACATATATTGCCATTTAAATTCTGATACAAATAATCATGAACCCCTTTATATAACATACTTGTTGATCTGTTTTCCTCTTTTCTAAAAAACAAACAAAAAACCTTAATTTCCTCAGAGCAAATAGTGTGGATACCTGACCTAGTATCCTTGTCGTTTGATGTGTATTATTAAGCCACCCTGTATTTTTTACCATAGAATCACAGAATGTTTGATATTGGAAAGGACTGTTAAAGATTACCTAATTGCAGTCCACCCGATGCAGACAGGGACATCTTCTACTAGACTTGCTCAAAAGCCCCATTCAACTTTTCTGGGTAGCCTGTTCCAGTTGTCTCACCACCTTCGTAGTAAATAATTTCTTCTTTATATCTAATCTAAATCTACCTTGTTTTAGTTTAGAACTGAGATTCCTTGTCCTATTGCAGTTTGTTAAAACATAGTTTTCTTAACATCTCCTTTGTATTTATATTTTTTCATATGCGTTTAAGATACTTTCATCCTTTTAGTACTGACTTTTTTCAGTCTTCACAAATAGCTCAGGGGTATTTGGGACCGTTGAGAAATGTCCGTAGAAACATTGATTTCCTAATACAGACAAGGTAGTTGTTGGACTATGTCACAGCTGTATCCAAATTAATGTTTCCCTCCCACTCTTAATCATTTGCTCTCTTCTCTACGTAGTTACTGTCACGGAGTTCTGGGCACTAGGGTGTTGTCTTCTGTGTCTGCTTTTCGACTGGTTGGGATGCTTTGAAGTAGTGCTTTTAGAGGCTCTTTGGGGCAAATATTAGGAAGAAACAAACTAAAGTTAGATTCAATCTTTTCGGAACAAAGTATATACCAAGATAAATCTGTTCAGGTGTAATACAGTCAGTATTCCGCACAGTTTGAATATTGGGCAGTATGCATGCTTGTAAGCGATGCAAAGATTTGCTTTCTTGAGTTTCAGGAACAGGTGAGTCCCTGTGTATCACTCCTGACAGGTAACTGTAAAGGTCACAACAAACTATAGATTTTGGTTTGCTAACAGTGTTCTTGCTGTTCAGGACATACAGGCTTTTGTTGCCTTTTTACAAGATTTCTATCTCATTTCCTACCAAAAATGGGCAGAATAAATGAATTGAAGGCATAAAGTGATTGTGTTATTTGAGTTGTTGAAAAATTGCTTCTCATTCAAGTCCTGCATATTACAGTACTCCAATTCCCCTCTTATTTCTAAAGGCTTTTATTTTAGGGTTTACATCTTATTATCACATTGGAGTTAAAAACCAAAACAAAACTATTTTTTTTTCTGGTATTCAACACAGTGGTTCCACAGACCTAGTTTTCTCAGTTTGTTGTCACCACCATCACAGAAGAAGAATATCTGCAAGACGCACAGCTTTGTGCTAGCCGGTGTTTGTGCTCACAGGGAGCATATGCTTCAGCCCCACTGTTGCTTTTCATGCAGAATTCCTAGCTCTGTGCTGCGAGTGGATAGACAATCAGTTCTTTCAGCAGTTTTGTCTACTGAAATTATCTGTTGCCCTTCATAAAGAAAAGGAGATGGCTTGATGCATGTTTGTATTCCACGGTATATGGAGTGAAGTTTGAAAAACTTCATCAGGTCTCCACTTGAAACATGCATATTTTTATTTTCCATTAGTGGATCACAAGTGCACAAAGCAGGATGGATTTTATACAATACTTTGGCAGACTAGATTAGTACGCAGTGCTACTGTGGTTTAACCGTGGTAGGCAGCTGAGCACTACCCAGCCACTCTCCCACCTCCCCCTCGAGCGGGACGGGGGAAGAGAATCAGAAGGGTAAGTTAGAAGACTCATGGGGTGAGATATAGCCAGTCTAATAAGTAAAAAAAACCAACAAAAAAAACCAACAAAAAACAAAACAAAACAACAAGGAAACAAAAGAAAAACAAAACCAAGAAAAAACAAGTGATGGACAACACAATTGTTCACCACCAGTTGACTGATGCCCAGACAGTTTCTGAGCAACTGCAGCCCTGGCAGACTCCCCCCTGCCACCCACATTTTATTTTATTTTCTAATTGCTGAGCATGCTGTCATATGGCATGGTCAGTTTGGTCAGTCCAGGTCAGCTGTCCTGGCTGTGTCCCCTCCCAGCTTCTTGTGGATCCCCAGCCTGCTTGCTGGCAGGGCAGTGTGAGTAGCAAAAGGCCTTGTTACTGTGTAAGCACTGGTCAGCAATAACTAAATGATCAGTGTGTTGTCAACACTGTTTTCATCACAAATCCAAAACACAGCATCATACAAACCACTAGGAAGAAAAGTATTTCTATCCCAGCCCAAACCAGTACAGCTTTGTGTCTTGTAATTGCCACTGTGGGCCCCTTGGCCAACCTTCCCCTCAGCCCCTCAGCTTCCCCTCAGCTACTGTAGAACTTCAGTCTGCAAATTCAATCTTAACTCCGTTCGGTTAATCTCTTCCTTCTCTTTCATCTCAGAGCCTTTTAGCAGGTGCAGTATGTACTTGTTTCAACAAGATCAGTTTTGGGGGAAAGTGATTCTTTCCAGTTCACGCTTCCAGTTCCTACCGTCTCCTGCCCCCCAACATGCACATTCTTTTTTAGTCTCTTGAAAAGGGCTGTTATACGTCCTGTTACAGAAATACATGCTATCCTTCTGCAGCCTGTTTTCATGCCAGTTAAACCACTCCTATGCTTAATTTCATGCCATCTGGGGAATAAAACGAAGTAATATTTTTACAAGGGTGATGTTCTCTGATAACTTTTTTTTTAAATGTAGAATCATACTGCATATATAGCTTGCAACTGTAGTAATACAACACTATTAAAATGATGCAATAACTCACTACCATCATTTTACTTGAGAAGACACATGATGCATGGTCACCAGAACTCTTCCAGGTTGCTTTTAACATTTAAAGTTTTCCTTTGGTTTCCTACTGAGATCACTTGTTTACTGGTACACACCCTGGTGTGAGAGCTGCATTGCTAAGCTGCTTTTACCTGAAAATATTTTACTTTCAAGAAAATTGAAGGACATTGAATCAAAAATTGATTGCATTTTTATATATTAAAAAAGCAATACAAATAAAATAGCAATACAGATATTTCTCCTATATATCTTATATACTATTGATATAAAAAAATATACCTGTGTAAATAAAAACAATGCTTTTTTTTTTGTGTTCTCTGGCAGCACTGCCCTTGTCTGCTCCCTCAAGGTTTAATATTACTTTCTTGAAGGGGGGGGAATGTACAGTAGCCATTGTATCACTCATGCATTTGCTTGTCTGACGCTGTACAACTGTTCAGATTTGTACACACGGGTTTTATACATTTTTGTAGAGAGAGCACAGCTTGCACATCTGATCCTTTTGCAGTCATTTGTCTCCCTCTAGTGGGAAAAGAGCACTTCTGAACTGATTTCTATAATGTTAGAGTGGTGACAAGTCGTATTTCTGTGGCAGTGGGGTTCTCAAAGGTTTAACTTCAGTCAGAAGCAACAGATTTATGAATTAACCTGCACGTTGTTTGACCCTGGGTATATTTGAAAAGCGTTTCCATTATGACGCTGGCATAAAGTGAAGCAGAAGTGAACTTACTGACTTGATAAACTTGTTCTTTCATCAGCTTTTGAAAGTTTATTTCACCATTTAACTTCTCAAAACTGGGATAATTCATCTATTTGATAGGTAGTTTTAATGGGATATCCATCCAAATCCGGATTCTATTAAGGCATTTTTCCTGCATAGTAGCTTTATACATGGAAGAGTTTTGTTCAAATATCAGGGATTTGTTTGAGTTGGCTTCTGATGCCATTTTATAAAGAGAGTTTCTCTGGTTAGACAGTGATATAAAGCTGCCGTGCAGCGTGTCTGCAGTACAAGTGCCCAGTTCATAAAAGTAAATGAATTGAGCATTTTTTCTGTGGCCCTTTAAATCAAGCTATGTTGTTTTTGTTTGTTTATGCTGCATGTTCAAAAAGCTAAGAGTCAGGGAAATGCATTGTTTGAAAAACAAAACAAAACCCCATCATGTAAAATAATAACTTAAAGATACAAAGTAAACATTCAGAAATGTTTGGGTTGGAACCAGCAGTTATAGGACCGATGGGTGCTGTAAACATTCGGTAAAGAGCAAACCCTGTTTTAATGTTTCAGTGATTGTTCTGTGTATGAATATGTCCTAAAGTGATTAATTTACATTTATTTTACTGGATGATTGGAGATGCTCTTAGATGTTTTAGATAGGCATTCTCCCTGTACTTTAATTCAAAATATGTATTTGTGAGAGTGATTTTTTTGCAGTTTAAAGTGAAATTATAGGAAATGTTAAGAATCTAACATTCTGAAATGTAAGCGCATGCTGCAGAATCATAGTCAGCATGTGTAAACACTGTGGCTGCCTCCTGCAAAAATTTGTATGTCTGTAGTCTTCCTGAAAGTAATGGTATGACTGATGTTACTTAGATGAACTTTTACCAAGTTAGGCCTTAGTTTTGGAGAGAGAGAGGGAGTTTTTATTCTGTTCAATAATGCTAATTTTAAATCACTGGTGATTTAAATTCATACCGTGATGCATTAGATTTTGGATTAGAAAGACTTCAGTGTTTAGTGCGGTATTTCTGTGGCACATCATAGCGATGAAGATAAAAACTTAAAAATCAGTGAGTATGTTTGGGATTGGTTTCCTGTTTTACTTTGCTGGATTATTAAATTTTATTTTGGAAAGGAAACACAATTTGAGGTTTCCTTTCAGAACATTTGGGCCTTGTGTCATGAGAATGCTCAGACAGCTTTGCAGTGGCTGCAATGGTACTGCGTTGTGTTCATCTCTTGTCCTCAGAGGTCCCTTAAACAGGGCATGATGTCAGCCAAGTGTTTTACACAATTCTGTTGGAGCTCCTATGATGTCAGGGGGATAAACAAAAGGCTCCTGCAGATAATTAATCTAGATCCCCTAAATTCTCGATGGGATATGAAGGGTAATGGTTCCCCTGACATTAAGTTACATCCAAATAAATCAATCCAGCTGAAACTTGAAAAGTGATGGCAGTTTTTATTTTTATTATTATTATTTTTTGAAATCGTCTTGCATTTGGTGAATTGACCTCTTTAGTTTGAGAGTTTCATAGGTCACTTTTAGCCTTTCATTCTTCTTTCATAATGGATGAATTCTGTAAAAAGTGAAATACAGGTTGCAGATACTAGCTGTTACTCAAAGGTGACACTTTTTGGTATAGAACAGCGTTTAAAAAGTGGGTAGGGGTGTTACCTGTATTTATCAGGATACACAAATCTAAAGCCACTGGTGTATAATTTGGAATTTGTAGATGATGTAAAATCACTGTTCTTTTAGCATCCTTTTGTAATAAAGTGTAAATAAGTAAATGGTGTTATCTATAATGTCATTTTTTGGACCGGGGGGCAGTTTTTCATGTGATTACAAAAAAATTCAATTTACAATAATCAGTTTTAAGTCTTTTGCCACTTTAGAATAGCAATAAAAAAAAATAAATTGGTGTCCCATCTTTATTTCCCTTCCCTGTCTGAGGGTGGTACATCAGACTTTCAGTGTAGGATTTTGATTCTGGGAAAACAAATCCACTTGACAGCTACCTTTTCTTTGTTGCATTTCATTAGTAAGACTCTGAGTAATTACAGGAGTTTTTGTTTTGATTGCTTTTGTTTTGCAGCAGTGAAGCTGACTTAAGTAACTTCTGGCTTCTTATTCTGCCCTTTGTGATGCAATTTGCTTTTCCCCTCCACCTGTAATACTGTTGCAACTCTTTTGGAGGAGGGGGTGCATTTCTAAATTGAATTAAAGATAAGATCCAATGTAAAAATAATCTTGAAACTGTCACGTGCTTTTAAACCAATTCATTAAAACGATCCATGCTTTTGCTTTGTTTTTATTTGTTAAGACAGTGGAAGGAAAGATATATTTGTAGACATTTCAGATAAAGTAAGAGAAATTAATTAAGCAGCAATTTAATTATCATCTTGGTAGTAGTGGTTGTACGTGTTGATACGTTTATTATATTCTTCCACTTGAGACTCCGCCTAAAACACAGCTGACCTTTACCTGTAAAATAGTCTAAGAGTACTCATTTTAAATTTTATAGGCTCTGAAACCACTGTAACCAGAGCGTATGGGAGTGGGACTGCAGCATCTAAATGGAATTGCTAAGAATTCTGTAAAATAACAAGTCGTCTCTAAAAATTAATCCTTTCTTCTTTCAAAACTGTAGGCTTTAGTTGTATCTAAACAAGTTTATTAGGTGAGAATCTGTTAAGTATGGAACTTTTACATTTTAATACCATGTCCCTTTAGAATAACTAGCAAAGCAGCATCAATTGTAATGCTGTTTGTGGAGTGTATTTTTTCAGGCTATTAATTCCTTTTAATATATGTTACCTTTGGCAGCCTGTTTGAACTGTTTGTACAGTTTGTGTATATAATGTATCAGATTAAATTCTTTTGAAGGCAGTTGGGTTACAGCAGTTACAGTTATGCCGAAGTGGTGTTTAGAGAAAACAGATATGCATTGAAATAGGCTTTTTACTATACTAGACTTTCAAAACAGGGGCAGGTAATTAGTCTCCACTGCGCTAGAGAAGGACAAGCAGTTGTAATGTGTGTTGTTGCTGCTGGTTATATAGCGAGTTTTACTTGGAATACCGACTTTAATTAAAATATCCTGCCTTCATTACACCAAAGTATGTGCACTTTTGTTTGCAGGGAACTGATAGCTCTTCAAAAATAAAAGCCTTACAGGAGTTCTTGGTCTTGTCTTTAATACTGTTTTCAACAAACAGTGCATTCATGATCCCTTTTCTAAATACTTTATTCTATTAAGGCATATAATAAAGCCAATTAGAGTTCAAATAGTTGGAATGGATTGGTCCTCTTCCTTTTTAATAGTATCTGTAACAAAAATTAAAATCTACTTTAGGTGCCTGTTTAGGGTTCAGGAAGTATTTGAGACATCAGTTACATTTGCCACCCTCACAATTCACTCCCCCCCGTCCCCAAATCATAATGCCCAAACCTCTGTTTAGTTGCTTGTAAAAGCAGGGCTTAATTACACTTGCAAACAGCGTATTTTTGACAATTAATGAGTAAAAACAGTCCTCATTATATTTTATTGTACTTAAAACATTGTTAGTTAAGTGGAATCTGGCCAGTAGGGGTTCTCCATGAACTCTGCTTGATGTGTTTCTCATGATGTAACAGTACAGTTTTGTTGTTTCAGGGCATTAAGTTTTGTTTAAAAATGATGAACAGATGAACTAGTGCTTTAATCTTCCAAATGCAGAGTGAAAAGACAATTTGTACCTTAGTATCTGCACAAACATTGTAAGTCACGCTGTAGTCAGTCGTGTTGGTCAGTCTGTCTTGACCTTGTTTACATTTTGATTCATATCACTGCCACGGGGATATTTAGCTGAGCTTTATTGAGTTTTGATAACAGAAATGGTAATGTATTTAGTGTTACTGATTTATTTTCTCAGGAAAATAGCATTATATTAAAAATCATGTTTTCCTGGGTTAAGATGGCCTGTTTTTAAATGGTCATTTTACTGTGGTGAAGACAACTTTTAACTGTGTGCTACCTTGGATGGTATAGACATTACTGTAATTAGAATAACGAACGCACGCTGTACTTGCAGTGACTTCTCATCTTGCGTCTGTCAGTGTTACAAAGGAATCTGTTCTGGGTGTTGTTATCATCCTCTGCCTCAGCTTCCAATCTCTACGACTTGAATCCTGCAGTTGTTTCATGGTCCTCCATGAGCTTTCTGTGAGGCCTTCCAAATGGGCTAGCTGGTAGAATGTAGCATCATAACTACTCAACGTCAGGAGTATCATTGCTTCTATTTTTTCTCCTTCTGCTTGCAGTTGTCTTTGCTGTGGCTTGCTTGAATCCCTGGTCCTGCTGGCCACACTATTTCTGATACAAACCAGGATGCTTTTGGCCTTCTTGGTCACCTTGGCTATTGACCAGTACCCCCAGGTCCTTTTCTCACGGACAGCTTTCCAGCCTCTCTTCCAATAGTCTCTGCATAACTGAATGCTTGCACTGAAACAAACTCCTCATTGACTCATTGATTTTATTTAATAAGCACAGTGAATTTACCAGGTACCAGGTAGGAGGTTCAAAATGGGCCTGTCATACAGTTTACAGAAGAGGAGAAATCTAATGACCACCCGTCTTACGTTGTAGCTTTATATGTGCTCTAAAGTAAAAACACTGAGTAATTTCAAATATTGTACATTTTAAGAAAGCTTTAAATCATTTAAAATATTTTAGTTGTATAAATGTGACAATGTTTAAGCAGAATGTTCAAGTTCATATATGAATGCTGCATTGCTTATTGCATTAGTGGATGATTGAGAATGCTAAATGTAATTTGGAATGTGAATTTTGATCTTTTTTTTCCTAATAGTAAATTAATAGGTATTATTGAATGTTTATAGAAACAATACACATACTGTTTTATGTAGAAAACTTAAAAAACTTGAAGTAAATAGTGGAAAGTTTGTGAAATATTCCTTTATTAGAAATAAAATATATAGAAGGCACATATACATATTTTTGCATATAACCTAGAAATTAACAGTATTTATATATTTGAACATTAATTCAGATAGCATTTTGTAGTTCTGGAGATGTGCATTATTAAATGGAATATTTGCGATTATTTTTAAAGGCTAATATTCAAGCATCAGAAACTCTTAAAACTGAAAATGATGATTTGAAGAAGAAGCATGAAGAGGCTGCTTCAAAAGTTCTCCAGCTTGAAGAAGACATCATGACTGTTACTCAAAAAGCCATTGCGAAAGAAACAGAGTTAGACAGGTATTTAGTCATTTTAACCCTTACCTTCCTTATTTTACAGTTTCATTGCATATGTGTTTTTTAAACTATCATTTTTTAATATATGTATGATTTTTCTGCATTAATAATTCTGTAATATTAATCTGTTTATTCCTTAGTATGAAGGACAAACTAAAGAAAGTGATGCTTGAGAAGGAGCAACTTGAATGTGTGTTAAAGACAGAAAAGGATGAAAAAGAACTTTATAAGGTAACTTTATTCCTTGTACCTGTGTACACTGAAATGAAGTGATTTGAAATAAAGGTGGTAATGTTTTACAGAGAGATTTAATAAATGGAATCTATTAAGGAATAAGTGAAGAGGGGCATTTCTGTGAATAGATTTTTAAGAGTTACAGAAGTTTTATATAAGAATGAATGAGGAAAGTGGCATTTGAAATCGTCCCATCATGTAAAAAGGTTTCTTAAGGAGAATGTACCACCAGTTTGTTGAAATGCAGGCACAGTAACCTAAAATTCGTAGGTTCTTTATGTATATACAGTGCATCATCCAGTAATTGGTTATCTTAACGTACCTATGAAAAAGTAAATTACTTTTTACTCTTTCAAGTTCCCTCCCAAGAGTATGTTTTGTAGATCAGTATTCTTGACTCCTTTGAGTAACTTTGAGAAAGTGTAGCAGGAGTTGTGTTGCATTGATTTTTTACTAGCATAAATGATTTCTTTTGGTGGTATTGAGAAACATCTGTATTTAAAATAAACAAAAAAAAGGCTTGTGAATAGTCTTGAACTTAACTAGCCAGAAGTTCTGAGTTACGTTGGCAGCTGGAACCATCCTTACAGCAAACATGTATGTTTAATTTTTATGGGAGCTTGCTGTACTACCCTGCTTAATTTGATGTGTCCATTTGCTTAGGAAAGTAGGTAGAGAAGCTGATCAGGCTTTAGCAGTGTCACCCCCTAACTTTTGTTGAGATGATAACTGTTAGTTTTTGTACTCCTTCTTTTAAAGAAAAAAATCCTGTTTCTGGTTTACTTACTGTAATAAGGAAATCCTTGGGTTGTGTAAAACAAATCAGAAGCGTTTAAAAGATTATTTACGTTCATAGGAAAACATCTTGTATGTGGCAGGCAACATTAGATTTATACCAGAAGTCATCTTAAAATTACAAAATGTTTTTTGCAAGCATGGAATTTGGCTGTAAATAAGCAACTCACATCTTGTAGTCTTTGAACAACATTTGAATACAACAATTACCGTTTTTTAGGCATTATACGATAGACTCGGTGACATCTTAAAAACAGCTTTAGGGTTGTTAAAGTAGTTTGCTGTCTTGGTAACTGGATATTGGTGGTATAGTCCTGTTTGCATAGACAACTTCAAGTAGATCCTACCAGAAGATTAATTTCTCTGTAGCTTTCTTTAAGTCATTTTCTTGCTTGTGTTTCGTTTTCCTGCATTTGTGAAGAGAAGAGTTAGTTTTGAAAAGCTTAGTGTGTTTTGTATAGAAAATGGGAGCTTACTTTCAACCTGTAGAGTGGAGGAGCTGTTGTTAGAGCTGAAATCAAGCTGAAAGGATTCCAACCAGAAATCTTCTGCTGTGAGGGCAGTGATATTATAAAATGTTTACTTTTTTTTTCTTTTCCTGTCCTAATCTGTCTCAGAGATGAGCTAGAATTTAGCAAACACTTAAATGGACAGATAAACAGCAGTTTTTTTTAATGTGGAAGAAGAGTTTGACATTTTTTAGCATCATTACAGATACACTTGAAGAATACAGAAATAGAAAACACCAAACTAGTAAAAGAGATCCAGACGTTTAAGAATTTGGATGCAAACAAAGAAAACATGATATCGTATTATAAAGAGGAGGTTGGCAGATTACAGCTATTTATAGCTGAAAAAGAAAATATGAAGAAAGCTTTTTTGCTCTCCTCATCAAATAAGGTAAGCATTGCTAATATAATTGGCCTACTTTAAAATAAATATATCCAAGGTAGTACGTGCTTTACAAGAGAAAGGAAGAATTGATATTTCCTATGTATAGGTTGAGAGCCAGGAGGATTGTGGTGTTCTCAGCAGATGCAGAAAATAAAGAAGGAGAAAGTAAATTCAGTTTCGTTTTGCTCACTCTGAGCTTCTTGAGGTGTCTCACATGAAAAGCTTTGAGGTGAACTCTGTGTGGAAAAAGTAGTTTGTGAGTTCAGATGAGTGCACCACTTTTACTGAGTTGCTTATAGCTTCATGAAAGAGGAAAGAAACTGAAGGATAGAGAAAAGAATGCAGCCGTGTTGAGAATGCAGAGGATTATGGAGGGAAAAAAGAGGAGAATTCAGAAGATGTACTGAGGGACTTGTTAGGTACTGTCAAGATACAATGATGTAAAACCTGAGGAGGGATAAGATGCCACATGGACTAAACCAACTGACAAGTCAGCAGTATGAGTGTCGGTAGGACTACTAAAGAGGAGGTGACTTTTGCTATAAAATGTGATAGGATTATGGTTAGCAAGTAGTGTGGTGCAACACGGTAGTGAATGTGCTGAAGAACTGGTATCCATGCTGTCTGTGGTCTGGGAAGGGTACTTCAGATTAGTTTTAGTGTGGTGCTGTGGATAGAATACCTAGTGGTGGGAGTGCATTAGGTTTGTTTTTGATGCGCATCTATCTTCCTGTTTCATTTCATCTGAAAGGAACCCAGTGTCTGTGCCCTGACACTGTTCTGTGATGTGATCTAGTGTAATAGGTAATGGTGGAATGACTGGGGGTTTTGCTTCAGAAATGTGCTCTTGATCCAAACCAGAGTTAATTTAGACACAGTCTTAGGAGCCGGCATGGAAAAGTCAGGTCATCCAGGTGATGCACTGACGTTATTTCCATCTTGTATGTCTTGTCAGTTGTCTTACTGAAAAAGCAATCTAGTTTTTGAAAGAAGAGACATTGCGTTAAAGTTAGAAATGTAAAATACAAGTGCCATTAAGAGTGGAAGTAGCAAGAGCACAAAAAGAACCCACTGTTTTGCTTAAATTACAACTTATATTCTTTTTGTCATGTGACTGCTCTACAGTTTTGTTTCTGAGTATGTTAAACTACTACACTATTCTACTTGAAAATTAAAAAACATGTAGTGTGTGTACTGGAGCAAACAAACATATGTCATCCGGTTATCTTGAGAAGCATTTATAACTTTTCTGGTGGGATCATTAACATTTTTGCATTACACTGTGAAATTGTTTACTGAAAAAAATGTTTACTGAAATATGTAACCGATGTAGGATGTGCTGTAAAAAAAATATTTAAGGTATAGTTCTTTAGAGCACCTACTAGTTCATCCATCTTTGTAAAGGTTTACAGGATGTATTACTATTCCACTGGACTTGCTGTGCAATCTTCTATGTGATTATTAAAAATTAACAAATAGTGGACTAGAGAATTTATGTCTAGACTCAAGAATATGAGCTCATAATATCTTCAGGAAGCCCAGTGGCTGCAACTGGCTTATAATAGCTTTTATTTATTTATTTATTTATTTATTTATTTATTTTTAATAATTCTGGGCTTTTCTGAGTGTTGAGAGATCAGTAGTACAGTTTGGTCAGTGGGCCCTTGGATTGCTTTATCAAGCTGCAGTGATGCCAAGAGCCTTAGAGTGCTGCATGCTGCAGTTAATTCTCTGTTAATTCTTCTCTTTCCTTCTGAAACGCTTATTATCCAAGATCTTGGGACATGGAGTTGTGTGGAAAAACATTCCAATGCTCTGTTCTATGTTGTTTGACATAAACCACTTGTAGGCGTTGTAAGGCCTCCTATTCTGCTGTAACCTGCAGTGTCTTACTCTGGGATCAACTTTGTTTTTGAAGCTGGATGGCCATTTATATACCTGTTAGTAGTTCTGTGGTGGTAAGATGTTCTGCAATAAGCTTAAACTAAAGCTGAAACTACAACAAAAATCCAATATAGGTAAAATGATGATGCCTAAAGATATGTTTTGAAATGGTAATTGCGCACAGACCTTTATATCCTAGTGAAATATGGATACTATTGTTGGCAAAGAAGGCAAATGGGGAAAATGATACTAGTGCACAAACTTCTGGATATAGCTGATTTTTCTGTTGAATGTTTCTCATCCCTTTACCAATCTTTATTTAAACTTTGAATTAAAAAATGATAAATGCTTTCTCTCCTCTCTTTCACAGGAGGATGCAGGTATTTTAAAAGAACAGCTGAGGAAAGCTGAGGATCAGATTCAGGCTAGCAAACAAGAAGCTGTCCTAATGTCAAAAGAGTTGAGCGATGCAGTAAATGTGAGAGATAAGACAATGGCAGATCTTCACAGTGCACGTCTGGAAAATGAGAAGTTGAAAAAGCAGCTAGCTGATGCTTTAGCTGAACTTAAAAAAATCACAGCTTTGAAAAATGAACAGGTAATTGTTAGTTTTTCTTACTGGAGTTTATATGTATTCACAAAATCTGTCAGTTAGCTTAGTTAACACTGGAGTGTAGAATATGCTTATTTGGGAAATTATCACAAAATAGGGCTGCGTTCTGTACTTACATAGACTACTTTGCTTTCTTTAATAAAAAAATGATTTTCAGGGAATAATACTATTTGAACAAAAGGGATAACAGTTTTTATTTTTTAAAAGGAAACTTCAAACACAGTGGAGCAAGAACTGCGTAGAGAAGTTGAAGATCTAAAGCTTCGTCTACAAATGGCTGCTGACCATTACAAGGAAAAATTCAAAGAATGTCAAAAACTTCAAAAACAAGTAAACAAGTTCACAGAACAGGCAGTAAGTAGAACGGAGAAATTGCAATTACTTTTTGCAGCTTTTCAGCAACTGGTTAATTTCTTTTTGAAAAAAAAAAGTTCTTTTAAAAGGGTTAGAACATACACTAAGCAAATGATCTTTTGTTTACTGTTTTCTTCTGTTTAGCCAAACTATTTCTATGGGTATTTTAGATAGCTGTTGAATCCAGGCACAGGATTTGTAGCAATTGGTGCGTATAGAAAGCAAATAATGTTTGGATGAACTTATAAGCATAACTTTGTTTAAGGAAAAAATTTGAAAGTAAAACATGGGAAAATGCATAATTACTACTTTAGTTCAGTCCTACCACCACCTCCAAAAAACAACCAAAAATAGAAAAAGAAACAACAGCCCAAACATGGTGGAAATGGAGAACTTAGAGGAAGACTCTAAGGAAAAGTGGGGAGAATGTTTCTACAATATAGTATACAGTTGTATTCCATATCTATTTTATATTCTGATCGCACTTTTAAGCTTTGTTCAATAAATAAATAAGGATTTTGCAATGATAACATCAGTCTTACGCCACCTAGTAACTGAACGTGTTAGTGAACTTAAAAAACTGATTTTAATGCAGAGTTCTTCAAAAATCTGTGGAAATCTGTGACCGACTAGCAGAGAGACTTAAATGGGAAAAATGTCAATGCAGGTTGCACAAATGTGATTTCTTAGGAAGAAGTCTATTATTGCCGTGATCTGTAGAACAAACGGGGAAGCTACCCAATTTTGATCCACAATTCACTTTCAGAGTTTGATTCTCATCCAGAAGGTCAATGGTGAATGAGGTGTGATATCATAATGACTGTGGCTTTTCCTTAAAAATGTTCCACATCTTTGTCTATGTTGTAGATCTGATAGAAACACCAAATATTATTACTTTGACTTAGGGCACCAGAAGTCCAGTACTCATTAGTAATACTGACTACATTTTCTAATGAAATGTTAGATTTAAGTTGATGGATTTAAGTGTAACTTATTCTCTAGAGAACAAGATTTTCTAATAATTTGCTTTAAAATTGCTATTTCTAGGAAAAAAAAAGAACTTTATGAAATAAGATTATAAAAATCATTGTCTGAGACTGTTTCAGTGTTAGTAGAATAAGTTATGTTTACATATTTATTATTTTCTCCTGTTTTCATGAGCAGTTCTTCCTCATCCAGTTTTGGAGGAGGTGATAGTGGAAGAAATATGTTACTTTGTGCTTTGGTTTTCATTTAATAAAATACCAAAACAAAATTTCTTTTCACCAAGAAAATTGCAGGGAGTCAACAGAAACTGACAGATGCATCTAACATTGAGACAGCTACTGCCGTCGTTACAGACAAAAAGTTGTCTGCATCTCCAGGTATCAACAGCTTAAATTTTGTATGTTTGTATCATCCCGAAAGCATTGTCTATGTGAAGTAGTCCTTAATAGTTTTTCTAGTATAAACTAGGTGAAGTTGTTCAGCTTCTTTGAAGTAAAGAAATCTGATTAGAAATATGAGACTTTATCAAAAAAGCTGATTTTTTTCCAAGTACTAGCATTCATAAGTTATTTTATTGCATCTTTTCAAAACAGTTCAGTTAATATTATTAATATTAATGCAAGTAGGACTGAAATAGTAATTTTTCTTTGATAGTTAACAGCTGGTTTAGCCAAGCTAATAAACAGAGTTTGTTTAAGAAAAAAAAATTCCTCCCCAAATTCTCAATTTGTGTACAGTAGCGTGTGAAAATTTTGCAGTCATCAATGAACATTCACGGGAGCATTCTGCTGTAAAATCAAATCCACAGTAAAGTTCTGATTATTTGATGACAAGGTCAAGTGTACAGACTGTTCTCGTGATTTATAGGTAATAGTAGTTTATTAGAAAATTAACTAGGTTATAATTTTTATGAACTATTAAGTTCTTACAAAACTAATCTTCTAAAATAAACATATAATAGGTTATAACTGAGCCTAGTTTAATATTCAATTTAAATCGATAAATGCCAGTAAACGTTGACTAATTTTGTTGTTGCCTTACAAGGTCACACGTTCTTTCTCTATGTGGAGACTCTAGGGTAATTTCTGGTCAGTTTCATCCTATCTTAATTAAATACAAGTGTTTCCTAAAAAAATAAAATCCCAGTAAGTCTAGTTAAGTGATGGGATGAAGTAGATTGCTGAGGCATTTCATGATTCTGCAGAAGAATAAAATATCTAGAATAATATTGATAAGAAAGTATTCTGGTGTTTACTTTCTTGGGAGCTCGTGGGAGAGGTGACTTTTTCACATGGATCTGTGCAGTATGTATGTATATAGTTATGTTCATCTGCAGTATGAGAGAGGGTGCTGGACACTGCCTTGCTGATACGACTGCTGATCCTTCAGTATCGTGTGACTACTGATGTGTTTGTCTCTGAATAAGTATTTATTGGATGACATGGAGCACTCTGTTCTTGATGCATTGTCAAGTTTAGCCTATCATCTCTTTGATGCATACTTTATTTATGGAACAAAAAATCAATGGTCATGTTTTTTTCTTCAATGTTCACAGTTAGCCCCATTTCACCTGATGTAGTTTCGGAATTCATGGTAAAGGAGCAAGTACGTGAAATGAATAAAGAAATTGCTGAGAAAACAGAGAAGTATAAGAAATGCAAGCAAATGTTGGCAGTAAGTAAATGGCTGCTTCGGAAAGCTGAACAGAAAGCTCTAGGTGCTAAATCTTAAAACCACAAAGCCTACCCAACTGAGTTGCCTTGCTGCTTATTTGTGTGATACTCCATGCTTAAGGTAGAAATGTTGACATTAGAAAACACTTTTTTATTGAGTCTGCTCTCAATTACCTGTGGTGTTAGGGAGCCCAGATAGAGACCACTCAGGGTAACCCAAATGCAGGAAAAACAAACGAACAAAACTATTACTACTTCTGTGCTCAAGTTTTTGAACACGTTTTCTAACTGTATATTTTAAATGTAATTACTTTAATACATCAAATACAGCATGTTGCTCTAAGCCAGCTGATGTTTGGAACAAGTAGAGCAGTTATTAATCTGATGTGATGTTCAAGTGTAATAATTCCCTCCAAATCTGACTGTCCTGGGTTTTTACATTATTTTCATATCTAGGTGGGTGGGGCTTAGTAGCTGAGGCTCAGTGGTACATAAGTGCACTTACGCTGTTCTCCGAACCAACGTTGGCACCAGTAAGACCCCTCAAATGTTAATACTTCTCAGTATGAGTTTGATTTTCATGCAACTAGTTTGGATGTACATGTAACGATGGAGTGTTTCATCAGTAGTGGTCATGAAAAATTGACAGCTGTTAGAAGCATTTAAGAAATGCCCTCTGGGTGTTGGATTGTTGTCTTGTCCCTTCAGTTGTTTGCTTCTCCTTTGGGGATTAAAAAATAACATTATTTTATTAACATTATTAAAAAAATTATAACATTATTAAAAAATAACATGTTCTGGCGTCAGAACAGTTAAGAGTTAAGTTTAGAATTAAAAACTGTGATTTTTTTTCTCTACACCAATATATTTTCTTCTCAAATGGTCATAACACATTCCTAAACTGCCATGAACTCAGCTTATCGTCTTGTTTCTCTTACTTATCAGAAGGACATTACTCTTTTTTAATGTGCTCTCCAGGATGTAATAACTACCATGTAATTCTGCTCACTGCCTTGTCTATAGAGAGCCTTCAGTGGCTTCCACTGGCTGTTTCTTCTGTAGCAGTGCTTGAGTAAAGTCTTGCCTTTGACCTTCTGGATGAAAGATATTCAGGGTGATTGTAAAAGTACCATGGGGAAAGGTTTTGTATTGAAGTGAGACCCTGCAAAGGGTAAGCATGATAACAGTATGGTGTTAGGATTGTGTTTGTACAAAGAAACTCAAAACAGTTAGGAGGAATAGCAGCTTGTTGAAAACTCAAGCAAGAAAAAAAAGTATGTTAAACATCATGTTCACAATTTTCAGTGCTCAAAGCCTTGTAATTGAGTCAGGCTTGCTTTGTTGAAGACTTTTGTAAATGGTAAAAGTTAGTAAAATAGTAATAATGATGTAAATAGTTCTAAAAGCATAGAGTTATTCAGTATCATTGTTTGGAAAAAAATTATAAATGCTTCATGCTGTGCTATGAACCACTGTAGGGTGAAAAGATGAAATGCAGTGTTTATGCTGATGAACTTGCTAAACTGGAGCTGAAGTGGAAAGAACAAGTGAAAATCAATGAGGGTATAAAATTACAGCTGGCGGCAAAGGAGGATCAGTATAAAGTAAGTTATGGATTTTGTTTGTGACAATGAATGGTGTCCTGTCCTTAACTTACATGCTCAGTTCTAATAGTTCGAGTAATAAACAGTTTTAATGGGAAAAAACACTAAATGTACTTTTGCCCTGAATAGAGAATCTGTAGGAACAGCATGTTCTTTTTAATGCTTCTTTTAAAGTAAGACAGACCTGCTAAGTAATTTACTTACTAAATGGCTATCAGTCTTTTCATATTGTGGATTTAAAGAAACCTTTAAATGACTTTAATCTTGTGTTACAGGAAGAAAAGAGCTAGAGAGTTCTTATTTCTGTTGCTTACAACAATACTAGCAGGAATATCAGTTGGCATATTTGTCTAAAATCTTCATACTGCATGCTACGTTACTAGCGTAGTAACATCTACTGCATTTTATCTGAATTAACGAGAGATTCACTATGAATGATCTATTTTTAGAATGTTTTTGAGAGATTCAATTTAGAGGATCTCAACTATAATCTTGGTATGGTGATGTAACATGCATGCACCAGAAAGTCAAGCATAATGGACAGTTTTCTTACACAGAGCCTCCATCTTTGAGGCTGTGATATTGGTACATATGTTGCGGTGGCTTGTTGGGTAAACAAGAGAAAGATAAATGCAACACATTTTTCCCCAAGACCACCAAGACCAGTTTTTATGCTTGTGCTCAATCTAGTGGTGATTGTTAGTGCAGTAAAGTAGGAATGCTCTATATTGCCCATCTTTACCCATTGCAATGAACAGGATTTAAACAGAATTGTGATTATATTAGTTCTAGTAGGAGCCCTACCTCATTAGAAATTACCACACTTTTTCTTTATAAAATACTGAAATACTCTATGGAGCATTTCAGCACTATGTAGACTGTGGAGTCACAGTGTGATTTTCAACACTTCTTTTAAAGCTCTAATTTCACTTTTATAAAATGCATGACTCTTCCGAATTTATTTAACTTCATTAATTAACAGTGATCAGTTGGCACACATAATTTAATGAAAAAATAGTTTGTTTTTTAACTTCTCAACAGCAGGAGTAATAAATAATTGGTTCCAGAACTGAAAGTATTTTGGCTGCAAGTCAAAACTTCTTATTCAGGAGGGTGCAAGGAGGGGAGGAAAAAATGAGCTTTTTGTCCCCGTCAGTCTGTTGAACTCTGCTAAGGGAGGAAATTTCAGAATTAAAAAAAGACGACCAACCAACCAAACAAAAACAAACAAAAACACAAAAAAGATACTTAACTCTACGAAGTATTGCATTTATATGCCAGATAATTAGGTGGAAAGGTGGTTTTCAAAGTAAACCAGGATCCAAATAAAACAGCACTTTGTAGAGAAAGGTTATTTAAATAATAATTTGGAAACAAGGATGAAAAGCTTTTTGTAATATGTCAGTTGCATCTGTCTTCTCCCTGATCACCCAACAGGGCCATGTGGTGGATGTTTATGAAACAAATGTAGTGTCTTCGAGGTGGGAGGGCGGTTTGGTTTTCTCAGTTCTGTTGTGGGACATGAGATGGAGAGAAGTGAAAGGAAGAAATCACTGAAGCACTTGCTGGCAAATTCCTTAGAAATAGTGTGATGAAGCTTGCAAACCTGCAGCTGTTTCTGGAGAGCTGTGTCCCTCTTTGCCTTTAGCAACACTGGTGTTCCTCTTGTTTTTTTTACCTGGGATTTCATCATTCCTTATCGGTTTTCTGAAAACTGACAGGAGAAGGCTGGTACAATGTCCTGCTGTTACCCCACAAACTTACGGAGAATGTACGGATTATCTGTAGTAGTACTAGGTGTTTCACGTGAATATAGTAGACAAGTTCTTTTTCCATCTGAAAGATGAACTGAAGTAATTGAATGCATTGTTTTCACAACATAATATGCAGGGAAATAGTGTCTATTCAGTAATATAAGAACTGTAAACTGAATCGGATTTTCATATAGGTTCAGCTGGCGGAAAAAGAGAGACGAATAAAGGAACTGGCATCACAGCTGGAACTCTTTACCAGTGAGAAGGTATTGTCATTACTGCTGTTAAATATTGTAAACTGGCAGCTGTGGGGCTCTTTGATTTGAGGAATTGCAGTTTACTTTTAAGTGATAATTTGCTTACAGTTCAAAGGTACTTTTCCATATTTGAATCTTTTGCCAAAATGCATTAGCATTTTAAACTGCAAGTTCTGATAATAACACTAAAAAGAAAAAACAAACCACAGAATACAAATTTCCAAAAACTGACTCAACCTTTGAAAATAGTTGTTACTGTTCTGTAATAGTGTTCTAGAACACATTTTCTACATATACTCTAACAAAAGCATTAGTGCCAGAAGTTTTCATTCATTCTGTCTAGAATAATACTCCATCTAGGATCTAAAATAATTATTTCTGTTTGCAGAATATGCTGTAAGTTAATAATTTCAGATTGCAGTTAGCTCTGCGTTTTACCAGATGTTTGGATTTCTATCACTTTTTCCTTTCTCACCTCAGTAGCGTCCCTGCTTTTCAGCAGGTTTTCAGTGAACTTCAAGCCTCCTTCCTGTTTTACTCCTTGGTATCCCTTACTGAAAGAGGTTCAGCCCTTTTGTGGCTAGAGGTTGATGTCTGCTGAGTGCATATGCTTCCTGGCCAAACAGAAAAGATAATTATTGACTTCATGCTTCAGCTGCTCTCTCCTCTTAACAGAGCATAAAGTTGGAAGAATTTCATTTCTTTGTGAGAGACTCTGATATTTTCAGGAGTTACTGGCTGACAGGCAGCATGATAAGTAAACCCTATTCCCTTTGAAATCTTGGTGTAAGATGTCAATATTACATACCTAGCCTGACAGTTTATTTTTTCCATCACTGCTTAGGGTTATTTTTGCTTTTATCTAGTTGTGGCCTATAACTGGAGATGTACATGTTTCATCAGTAAAATCTCTAGCTTTTTCATGATGTGTGCATACAACCAAGTCCGTTAGACATCTGCAGTTCTCTTTGTTGACCACTTGTAATAATAAGAGCAGCTTGACATATGTAGCAGCAGTGATTTCGGTAAACTACAACTGAAAATAAATATCTTTATCAGAGAAGAAGGATAAACAAGCAGTACTCTGCTTTTTAACTATATGATAGAAAGTGGGATGCTACTTTCAAGAGCTCTCTGCCTAATCAAATTCATTACCATTACTGTTAAATCAGACAAGTGCATTCTGAAATATTAATGCTAATGTGCTACTGCTGGAAGTACCTCTTAGGTATTATATGGCAATTAATCAAAACTGTGTTTTTGTGAAAAGTGAAGCAATAAAATTAGTTCACATTCAGATAGTACTGCATGATGTTGTGGAAAAGTTATGATTGTTCAGATTACTTAAATGCATCCTG
This sequence comes from Anser anser, assembly GCF_964211835.1. Lineage (NCBI taxonomy): Eukaryota > Metazoa > Chordata > Aves > Anseriformes > Anatidae > Anser > Anser anser. The sequence continues at coordinate 126,830,469 of NC_139721.1, read as the reverse complement.
TGAGAAAAAATCAAGTATGAACGGATACGTGTTAAACATAGGAATTTGCACACTTATAAATTGAAATTGAACTAATTTCAGATTAAGATACTGTTTTGTAAAATTCTAGAATCTCAAGTAGTTGGTATTTAAATTCTCTTTGTTTAAACAATGATGTAATTTTAATACAGCTTTCATATTTTTCTAATTCAAAAGAAAACACAATAAAAGTTAAGTTTTAATTAATCTAGTTTAGCTGGAGGGAGTAATTTTAACCACCACACATAAGAAGGAGAGCAACTGTAATAATAATGTATGGAACTTATAAAACCTTGGAACTTTGTCTACCAAATTTATAGATATTTACATTACAAAGAAGAATCAAAGTGCCTTGCTAGACTGGAACCATGATTTAAAAGGTTAAGCACAGTATAGTAAACAGCTTTTCAATTTATGCTCCATTATCAGTGTTTGTTTATAAATGTCACCAAACATAGCATGCTAAAAATGTTCATTTGCTGTCTCTTCAAGCCTATAAAATTACTTGGTTTCTATTTTATTTACATACTTACTGCCTTTGATTTTTAATCGGTCTCTACCCTAGCTGTCCAACTTCTGGCTAAGACTATTTTACAGCACCTTTTTACAATCACTTTGATCTACACTCCATTTTAATCTTACGTGATGCTAAAATTAAAGTATTAATGCCATTGCTTCTCATTCTAAACTGCTTCCATATTGCAGGAGAAATTGATTTTAAAAAGGAAAGTCTTAATTTCACTGATAATTAATTGTTCCTGCTTTGTATTGAGTAAAGATTAATTATTTAGATTTTACATGCTCACTAAAATTTTAAGACGTAATCCTAACCATTTAACCCTAACCATTTCAATCATATATGGAATTTAGTCTATAAATCTAAAGTAACATTAGCTTTGTTTTATATTGTATCAACAGGAGGATATTTTACTTGAAGGGTGTTATGCAGGAAATCTGCTGTCCTGTATTAGGATGTTTTCTAAAAGAACATAAAAAGTAATTAAAGTATTGAGTTTACAGCCAGCACGTGGAAAAAAAAGAGAGAATTTTCTGGAAGCTGACTTACTGTTTGTAGATAACACTTCTATTTGAAAAAGACTTTGTTGTTGCTGTTGGAGTCCAAGCCCTCAATGTGTGAAACCTGATAGTACGTAGAATCGTGGAGTGGTTTGTGTTGGAAGGGACCTTAAAAATCACCTGGTTCCAGCCCCCCTGCCATGGGCAGGGACACCTCCCACCAGACCAGGTTGCCCAAAGCCCCATCCAGCCTGGCCTCGAACACTCACAGGGATGAGGCATCCACAGCTTCTCTGGGCAACCTGTGCCAGTGCCTGATGTAAATGTGTAGTTTCCATCTTTTTTCATTTGAGTATTTCCTGTTTTAAGAGTAGTTACTGAAAGCTGATGTTGCATTTTTGGACTCTAGAGTTTGGGCTGATGCTTACCTGTTTGTTGTTAAGAAAAACGTTTTGGGTTGTTCCTTTTAATAACTTGAGACATTTTACTTCTCGTGTAGTTAAGTAAGTATTCTAGGTCTTGGTTTTAGGTTTAAATTGAAGGCCTTCTGGGGAAAAGACACATTTCTGGGCTAGAGGTTTTTGTTAACATTACATTAGCACATGTTAAACAAGAACCCAAAAGAAAATGCTAACCAGAAAGGAAAAAAAATGATCAGGAAACCTCTGTCTTAAAAGCATTTATTATTATTTTTATTCTTGTATCTCAGAAATTTTTGCCTGGCTCTGAACTGTAAATGACATTTTTCCTTTGGAGTTTGTGACACGACCTCTTTGCAGAACCCATTTTATTAAATGGCAGGAAAAGAAAAAGACTTTTCTTTGGATGAATTATAAATGAGGCCCTGGCCATGCTTAAGTCACTTTAATTTCTGTCTTTTAATGTATATATTGGCTTAGAGTTTTGATGGTATGTAAGTTATTTAAATCCTTTAGTAGCTCGTAATAATTACTGTCTGTATGGCTTATATGCAACAATTCAGGATTTTACGTATATGGATATCCTGAAGAGTTCTGCTCGAGCTTTTCTGGAAAATTTAATTGCCTTTCTGATACAAATAATTAAATAAAGCAGGCTCTTGGAGCCCCTGAATGAATTCAGCAATTTAATATTTTGGATGAAAACATTGAATTTTGGAAGTAAGATACACGTTTACTTTTGTTAAACTGCAAGTTCGCACATATTAAAATAGTTGAGGAAAACGATTTTCACTTTAAGTTTACAAAATAAATGTAAGGAGGGATAAGCATGGATGAGTTAGAACTTTGCTCATTAAACCTTTAGAGTGCAAGTTATTTTTCACAGGAAGTGTAATAACTTTGAAATCTATGTATAAAAATATACAACTTCCCATTGAGAAGCCGCTCATTTGAAATTACGTAGTAATATTAGTGCAGTTTTGTTCTGTATGATGCTCAAAAATATAAATATTGTACTTTAAATAACTAACCTGATCTGGATTATCTTTGTGAAAACTAGCAATAATTTCTATTTGTTAATATAAACAAGAATTACCAAACTCGAGTAATAGGTTTTACTTCCTAGAATCAATCGTCTGAAAAATTTCTCTGAATTTTATCAAAGGTAGAGAATTAGTTATCAGTCTAATAGAGCTGGTGTTGAACATACATTCATATATAAATATATATGTGTATATATATGTATGTATGCCATAGAATCATTAAGGTCGGAAAAGACCTCCAAGATCATCTGGTCCAACCACCAATATTAACCACTAAACCATGTCCCTAAGTGCCACATCCAGTCTTTCCTTGAACACCCTCATTCTTGTTTCACTAATTTTTCTTCATTTTGTAAGATGCAGATACTTCTTGAGAAACGTGGCAGTTGAGTTTATGCAATTTGAATTAACTGACAACAAAACAGAAGAATTCTTTAAAATATCTTCTTTGTGGTTTTTTTTTGCTTTGTTCTAATAGCGTATCTGACTCTAGATCAAGATGAAAGGAGCGTGTGAAGATTAGTAGATATGTTTTTAAAAACATATCTAAATATTTCATAAAAATTTAAAACTTTTGCTGTGATTCCATGGAGTAATTACATTTTAAACTGTATTATTTAGGAACTTGGCAGGACACCAGGAAATCAAGCTGGAAGGATGATGGAAGGACAGATTTCACAGCCAACATTACATTTTCGCAACCCATACTCGGAGGAAAACGGACCAGTTCCTGCAGTGACAAGTAGATTGCCAGTATTGCAATATGGAAACCCTTATGCAATTCAGGAAAGAAGAGGTAAGTAAAGGGGTGTGTGTATTTTTTTTCCCCATATATAATTTCTCCCTTACTGTTTCAAAAACATTGTTTCATTCAGTGCAGCTTAAGTACCAACCATCTGTATACTGACGTACTGTTTCTGTATTGGTTACTGAATATCATTAAGTACCTTTATTTTATTGATGAGAATCAATAAGGGAAACAAAATTTTAGAGACACCTTTAGAAAAAAAATGTCTCTTCTGTCTTTTATCTTATCAAAGCCAAAAATGTTTGAAGGCCCTGATTTTAAATGTAAGGTAGCACATCTTTAATCTCAAAATACTACTGAACAAAGATGAACTAATTAATTTTTCTTCAGATGGAGCAGATGGCGCCTTTAATCCTGATGAGATCCAAAGACCACCTGTTAGAACTTCCTTTTGGGAACTGGAAGATGATGTAGTGTGTAGTCAGCCTTCACGCAATCTTAGTCGGCCTGATGGTTTAGAAGATCCTGAGGACAGCAATGTAAGTTAACCTTTTATATTATCTTCATTTTTCCTTGATGATATATTTACTACTGAGTATTCAAGTGTTGCACATCGGTTTTCAGTATCTAAGAAGCCTGATCCTATTGTTTTGTAAATATGGATTTTTAATTTTTTTTAATCACTTCCTAATTTGTATGTGGAAACTAGGTTGTATCAGAACAAATGAAAACTTAAAGGATTCTGGTACCAGTATTTTCAGTTAGATGCTGAAAGAAAATTTCTGTAATATTAGATATTTTATCCCTATATATTAATCTCTTTTTCTGTCTTTTATGAATCTGTATTTATTAAATTCCATTTTGATTTTTTTTCTGTTAAGCATCTATTTGGAAGAGCCGCTAATTGACTGTTATCTAAAAGTGGTGAAACCGAAAGTGACAGATTCTCACCGATTTCTTTTTTGTATGTTTTAAGTGGAAACTGGTTAGCTTTTCTTTCTAATACAGTTAACTTTCACATTCTACTATAAGATATACTTTTAGAAAATTGGCTTCTGTAATGAACTGGACCATATGTCTTCATTTGAACAGGAACAGGCTTATTATTCTTTTTTATTCCAAGAACCCTTGCACCTTCAAAAATATTAAACAAGAAATACTTTTCTGCAAAGTATTGTGCTCTTTGCAAGTACAGTGGTATCATGACCTGTTTCTCATTTAGTCTAGTTTGCCACATTTAATTGCTATTAACCTTTGCAGAAGCTGATCAGTGTTCAGACAGGCATGATTTTAGCCCTGGTGCTCAGCACCTATAATGGAGAAAAATGTATTTCTCCCTCCTACCTTTTGCCCCCAATGTCCATTACTGTGAATAATTAGAAAAACTGTCAGTACTTCTGCAGCCTGTTTAAGATCTAGAATGTGAGCTTAATGCTGTTGCCCACCTTTACTTCACATTTTGCATATTTAAACTGATCATTCTTGACGTAGATACTACATATGACAAGCTCTTCTTTTCTTTAGTCATCTGCTTCAGTTTAATTAGCAGGGTGTTCTTTCTGATCTATGTGCTTTGCCCTCTTGCAAACCCAAGAGAAACAGTGCTAGAGTCTTGTGCTCATTTGCTGACACAGCTTAGATTTTTGTAATGAGATGGAATATAACAGGCTTAAATAAAGTTCAACTTGTGAAAAGGTGCCTTTAAATCAAGTAATTTATATCTTTATTTTTTTTTACTTTCAAATGATAATCAGTTACTTTCTCATCCCAAAAATAGGCTATATGTGTAGACTGTACAAATTGACATTGCAATGAGTAGTTGCAAAAATCTTCCTAGAGAGATCTAGTAATATGCTAAAGATAAAGTAGTTCTAATGCAAAACTTAAGTAATGTGGGAGAATTTCCATATACGTAGGTAACTTCTGCAGAAATGACAGGCTCTGCCTCACGAAGAATCACAGAACGGCCGATATAGGAAGGGATCTCTGGAGAACATGTACTTCAACCCCCTGCCGAGCAGGATCACGTAGAGCATGTTGTGCAGGATGGCATCCAGGCGAGTTTGGAATATCTCCAGAGGAGACTCCACAACCTCTCTGGGCAACCTGTGCCAGTGCTCTGTCACCCTCACAGTAAAGAAGTGCCCTCTCATATTGAGCTGGAACTTCCTGTGCTGCAGTTTGTGCCCATTGCCTCTTGTCCTGGGCACCGCTGAAAAGAGCTTGGCCCCATCCTCTTGACACCCTCCCCTCAAATATTTGTACACATCAATAAAATCCCCTCTCAGACTTCCCCAAGCTCAGCAGGCCTAGCTCTCTCCAGGTGTGGCCTCACCAGGGCTGAACAGAAGGGGAGGATCACCTCCCTCAACATGCTGGCAGCACTTTTCCTAATGCTCCCCAGGATACCATTGGCCTTCTCAGCCACAAGGGCACATTGCTGACTCAAATCAGCAGATACAAATATACACATATGAAAATTACTGTTTGTTTTACTGTTTTTCAAAATAAGCTGTATAAAATGTAATTATGTGCATTTTAAAACCAAAAAAATACAGAGCTCTTTGTTGGCAGAAGGTTCCCTCCAAGAAGAAAAACACTGGTAGTCTTGGTGCTGTGTTTTAAGTATTACCATTGTATGGATTGGTCGTCTTCCTCTCCACATTCCTATCACTGCATCTTATGTTAGGTTAAGAGCTTGAGGGTACTGTAACTTTCACCACAGTATGGATGTTTTGGTGGTATCTTATGTACAGTGATGAAAATGCCTACAATATTTATCTTATCTAAGATGAGGTATCTTCTGGGCCCTGGGACTACGATACATTTGAGAATGAAGTAGAGGCTGTACACACACAACTAAAATATGCAGATTTGACTAAAATTGACTTCTTCAGTCTGTAAGGTGAGGGGGTGGAAGCGCATGCACGCGTGTTTAAGAAAAGCTTTGCTATTTGCTTCTCCAGAATGGGGAAGAACAGGAACAGCACCTCGTTTTCTTTGAGGTATCCATCTAACCTAAGGAATAGTTCAGCAAACTGAGGCAGTCTAGCATGTCACACTTACCTGCTGTAGTTGCTGCTTTCATTTCTGTGCAGTTGAGTAACTTTACAAGCTTTGTTAATCTGGATGGCAGAGGAGAAATTCTGAACGCTTCCCCACACAGTGTTTTCTGACAAGAGATTAGGTAGAATCGCTCCTCTGCAACTGTAGTACCTAGGGCCAGTTAAACAGTGATTTCTGAGAGGGATAAGCTGCTCTGTGTTAATCATGCCAGATAAGCACACATGTGGTGTTGATTTTGTGTAGAAAATTTGACTTGCCACAAGTTCCTGCCATCATCCACTCAGCACTGACTTTCCATTTGCTCATGCTCTCGTAACTGAACAAAATGTAATCATTTGGAGCAAGTCACTTCTAGAAGCAGGTATGTATGGGAGAGATCCATAAACAAAAATATATTTTTAATAATAAAGTGAGTTTTAGAAATATAGACCTGATTACGGTTGGCAGTAAGCCCAGAATAACTGTCCTGAGACTCTTAAAGAATGTTGTGAGTCACAGGGAAAATGTGGAGTGTAACATTTGGCAACTGACAGCCAGGTGAGGATATTTCTTGAGATGAATCCACAATGGTCTTTCTTTTAGCCAAATAACATTAAAAAAAAACAAAAACAAACAAAAAAAACACACGACCACTTTCATCAGCCTGATCTTACTTCCTAGAGGTGCCAGATAGTGTCCTTTTCTACAGGATAACAGACACAAAAGGAGTAGCTGGCATCCAGATAGCCATGTATCTCTTGGCTGCTTGCAGAGAGGTATAGAGAGACCGTAAAGTGTTCGAGTAGTGCTCATAGGGAGCCGAGTCACCAAAAGAACATGTGTGCAGCCTTCTCTCTGGTTACCTGTGCAGTACGGAGGTGGGGTGGCTGCTCCTTGTTTAAAGCTTAAGATGGTGTCACTTTGTGGATGGTCGTGTGTGAACGCTCTCTGCAACCTGGAGACCGGGATGGGTCAAGTCTGGGGGCTTTGTTCAGTGTCACACGGCTCTGTTGCTAATTTCCCTTTGGCAATCTTGGAACCGATTACGTGAGCTTTAGATTGTAATCAGTAAAGCAGTAGGTCTTACCTGAGACAGAGTTGGTTAGTTTTTGGTAAAATTAGGTGAGTCCGAATGACTTCGATGGCTCAGTTGTGGGGTCTTGAAAGTAATCTGATGCCCGTGCTTGGAATACAGCACAGGCATGGCCACTGAGGGCTGGCTTCCCCGTGGTTATTGCCAAACTCTGTAAAGCAGCTTCACTGGCCTTCCCGCTTCAGCTTTGGGGTTTTCAGGGGATAGTTGGTTTTACTATGGGAGAGTGGCCAGTTTTAAAATGCTACACGGTGCTTTCCAACCTGACGTCCTTTATAGGAATGAAGAACGCGTCACGGGTTTTACTAACTGGAAGAAACCGGGCCCTCAGCGACTGTGAACCTGTAAGAGCTGTCCTCCCTTCATATAGTTCTCACTTTTATGGGGTGCACTTCGGGAGTTTTGTCTATCTATCTGAAATGCTAGAAATAGATAGATGGCTGTCTGAATCCAGTAAAATGGGGCATTTTCCTGATTTTTCTCCAAGTTACTTCTAGGGGAATGTCTGAGACTTTTTAGTTATTGTTCATTGTGTATTTCTCAGCATAAGTTGTGATTAGAATAGCTGTGAAATACTGCCAGGCAGTGATGAAGTCCTGTATTAGAGCCCAATATTAACTTCTAGATAAGGAACTCTCTCCTAGTGATGTATTTGTTGTCCAAACAGAAGACAGTTACTGTTATGTTACCAGTTATCGTCAGTTCCTAGTGTACCATTCCTTAATTATACGGTGATCTCTGTGATATATACTGTGAGGGATGCTCAGGATAGATCTGCTTTCTTCTTTGTTTGGGTTAAGCATAACTTAGTTAAGACATAGTTTTAACATAATTAAGAGCTGCTCTTCCTATATATACTTACTTGGCCAAGAGCAAAAGTACGGTGAGGAGACAGACTCTCCATATCTTAAGAGACCACACTTCCCATGTTTAATGCGGCCATTCCTCCATGGCGCACGGGTCAGAAGCTATGGGCAGGAGGTCACAGTATGATTTTTATCATTAATTGAACTGGTTCATGAGAAGTTACATCCTTGGGACGCACAAAACGATGTTACTCTGACATGAGAAAAGCCTTTTGGAAACTGTTAATAATTCAAACCTGCTTTTGCTGAAGGCAGTGCCTGCAAGGCACTAGCCACTCACTGTATTTTTGTATTTGAGTAATGCACGCCTAAAGACTTAGATATTCTCTTTGGCAATAGGGAAAATATGATTTTTGTGGTAGTGTAACCTTCATGTGGAAAGTGAATTACTTCAGGAATGATCAGTCCTGAATGCTGTTACAGGTGGGCATCCAGGTGAGCAGTTTCTTTCAGGTCCATGTAAAGACCTGTTCTAAAAGTCGTTTTTTTGTTGTATCCATTGGTAATTTTGAATGGGAGAGGAGACCCATCAGCATCACATCAATCACATAATTACAGTTAATGCCCTCATACCTAGTTGATATTTGGTATTGGTAAATCCTGACTACTCGCTCAAATAGCTGAATAGTTAATAACCCTTCATAGAACGAATAGCCTGTGCACTCGTCATTGGGTCTGCTCATCTGTCCTACGCAAAGGTTACCCCAAGGCCTTGAGGCTGAAGGAGCCCTTTCACCACAAGAGCACCTTGTCCACCCCGCCATTTCTAGCCGAGTGTTAATAAGTAAGTGCTGACCAAAAATGCCTCGTGGTCAAGAAACAACAGAGTGACAAACAGTAAAGGATTATAAGTAAGTCTTTTCTAAAGGACTTAAGTGTTAATTGAGCCTGTATTTGTAGTGAAACTATTTTTTCCCCAAGAAAGATGCAGATTTATTTTCTCAGGTAAGTCCTGGTGAACTTACAAGTCTGGTATTCAACAAATTTGTCATGTTTTTGGCACCATATAAGCTGTAGCATTGTAGTACGAGAGTACTTTAAATAGTTTTTCTTCTTTAATACATACATCCTACCTCTTCCGTGACAAAAGGAACAAATAGTATTTTAAAACCCATATGCCCTTTTTACTGCAGGTGCAAAGCAAGCAAGTTAGGAAAATATGTCTGTTGCTAGCATCTGTCACAGCAAGCCCCACTAGCTGCTTAATGGAAATGTTAAATGGTTGAAGCTAAACAGCTGTTGTCAGGAGAAGAAAAATATTGAGGGAATCTTCCCATCCTGCCCTATTTCCATTAACTCTTCATAAGGACAAAGTACGCTAGCCTAAAAGTGAAATATGTTTGAATATACTTGTTAGCTACCTGTATGAAACATATTGCATGTTATATATGCTCCCTTGCACATCTGTTTTTGAAGACCAGCTAAATAAGCCATAATTCTGGCATGTGCCGTGTATTTGAAATGAGAAGGAAAATTATTTAGGAGTTGGAGTTCCAAAAATCTTGCAGAATGTACCTATTTTCCCACCTTGAGAGTAATAGGTTTGTGCTGTGTTATCATAGAACAGAACCACGATGCTGTAGACTAGTTTGGTGCTGCGTAACGAATTGACTTAAAAACACAGTTCTCGTTTTCTTCCCCCTCCTTCAATTGATTTTCCTGTTGTTGCTGTTTTCTTCCCCTAAATGTGTTTGCTTAAATCACTGTGCTTGTTTAAATTGAGATTCCTAAAAATATTGTCACAGATTAAAAAAAAAAATAATAAAAAAAAAATAAAAAATTGTGGCCCTTTGCATGTCAGAAAGGAAGTTTTCAGAATCAGTCCCTGTAGGTATGCTTCATTTTTCTGCTTAAGAGTTTCCCATTACTGTTACAATCGGATTTCTTCTCTTGTGAGCGGCGAGGAGCAGTGCTCACATTCTCCAGAGGCTGACCTGCCTTCCTCACTTGATGGGGTACAGGTAAACCTGAGAGTCCTCAGCCTCACCATCCTCATCAGCGCTCGCTGCGGCTCCTCACGTGCTGTTGGTGGTGGTGCCGGGAGCACAGCTGACAGGGCTGATGGGGGAAGCAGCCCAACAGGGTAATTCAGCTGACGCGCCTGAGTGCGGCGTGCAGCGCGGGGCATGCTTGGCTGCTGATGGCAGCCTAGGCAGATCGCTCAAAACTGACTGTTGGGAGGCAAACACGTGCAGCAGCATCTCTCTCTCTCTCTCTCTCTATCTTTCTTTTTTCTGTTACTGTAATTTAAAATTGACAGATTTTTAAGAACCTGACTTGATGTCTATTGTGTAGATTTCATTTTTTAATTTTGGCTCTCGGTAGAAGGCTCTTACAGTTTGTAGTGCGGTGCCCTGTACTTGGTTTAACACAGGTTTTTCTGTTCTGACTGAGCCCCCAGGCAGTAACAGTGAGGTGACCTGCATTTCCGTAGTTACTCTATCAGTAGAAGCTTTCTAGTAGTCCTGGCACAGATTTCTGTTACATGGACATGGTCAAAAAAGCAGTCTGTTTAGCTTTTCATGTTCATTAACCACATCTCCCTTTTGTACACCGAAGTAAAACTCGTCCTGCAGAGATTATAACGTGAAATGTTAAGTTTCAGCCACGGTTTTACTTGATAGCAAAAAGATGTATTGAGAGTGGGGAAAATAGCTGCCTCTTATTTAAAATACCGCTGTTTTTTTAACAGGACGATGACAACACCGTACCTTCTGCTCCCAATCCTCCCAGCCTTCTTTTGCATGAACGTGGAACAGGTTTTTGCTTTGATTCCAGGTAAATGTTTATCTTTTATTGCTCCTTAATGGGATGGATCGGCTTCTATATCACTGGAGTCCTTTACTCAAGTTGGGGGAGAGGGGATGGAAAAGGAAGGCGAAATACTATTAAGCATTTTCAATTGATGTTTGGTTTACAATTAACTATCAGAATTTGCTGTTACACAGGGCAGACTATTTGTTGTACCTTACTTTGACTGAATGTCAAATGTCGTTTGGTGAATGAATGAATAACTTTTGTTTTCTTTCTCCCTCTTTCCAACCTAATTTTGAACCTAAGTTTAGAGCTTTTATAAAGTGTTATGTTTGCTAAGAGCAAGCATTTATGAGCAGAGAGAGTGGTTTCCCATGAAACCGCTTGGCCATTAAGACATTCAATAGATTTGTATTCAGTGGAGGTTGGAATTATGTCAAAATGATGTAACTTTTTAAACGCCAAGTTATTTTGGAATCCCTGTTTAAAAATTACATTAACCGTATTGAAGGCTTTCGGCTAAGACATTTTAATTAACTGTATGATACATACTCAGATACCAAGTCTGCTCAAATTTAAATTAGTAGTAGAGCAGCAGCAGGAGCCTACCTCTATATTTTGTTTGGCAATAACAGATTAAATAACTTTCCTTCTTTTTTTATTCTTTATCTCCACCTCCTCGTGAAGCTTTGATGTGCACAAGAAATGCCCTCTTTGCGATGTGATGTTTCCACCTAACTACGATCAGAGCAAGTTTGAGGAGCATGTGGAAAGTCACTGGAAGGTGTGCCCCATGTGCAGCGAGCAGTTCCCGCCTGACTACGACCAGCAGGGCTTTGAGAGGCATGTCCAGACGCACTTTGATCAGAATGTTTTAAATTTTGATTAAATCTTTTGTTTGCAGTGTAGCTTAAAAAGAAACAACTTTGAGTAGTCCACCTATGGAAAAACAAACCACAAAACCGACAGCACAGCTTTTCTTTAACAGTGCAGATTTCTGATTAAAAGCTAGTGTACTCTAACGGGAGCCATGATAAATCCTGGCTGTAAGCTGCTATTTGAGTTATCTTCTCTCTCTACCTAACATTATACTAAAAAAAAAAAAAACAACAAAAAAAAGACCTTGTTGTGTATGTAGCTATTTATTTCCCTATTTAGTAGAATTTGGAATTTGTAAGGACGCAGGAACGACAGCCTCAGAACAAAGGAGACCAGCTTTGTGATGCTCTTCAGCTGTATAAAACAACACCAAAGCACCTATGGTTTATCTTGACCGTGAGAACTGAGGTGTGATTAAAACGTAATAAACAGATGTTTCTCCTAGCAAATTTGGGTAGTCTCTTTTCAGTAACAGTTAAACCAGAAAGTTGCATAATTTACATAATTTACCCAATGAAACTATAGTTTTCTAGTACATTTCTGAAATGTAGATGCACGTACTGTGAGATTACATGCCTGCAACAAAGGTAATGGCAAATACTTCAGTTTTACATATGCAGTGTTTGCCTTAAGGAATAATGTTAAATGAATTACGTTATACTTTAAGGCAGAATTTTTGAGTTGAAAGGAACTGTTGTGCTTAAATGCCTAGAAATTAATTGTTTAAAAAGTCATTGCCATTATGTTGCAATTGCATTCAGTAGAAAATATTGTTATATTTTCACAACAGTGAATTGTGTTCATTTTTGCTTAGGGCTTTTAAAACCTTCTGCATTTTAACTTTATGTATTTCTTTCCAGTAAGTAAAAACATGTGTGTATATCTAAACATTTTATATTTACCTAACTGTATTAAGTAAATTGCTTTCCACTTGTTGTACAGTAGTCTTGTTACATTAAAGGCAGAATTATTCATGGAGTCAGCGGTCCTTTTTTTCCCCACTGCTTATTTATTTTGAAATAAAATGAGCAGAGTTTAGGCTTTACATAATTGCAGTAAATGATGTTTCAGTTTTGTATGACAAAGTAAATGCTGCTCACATCTATTTATGTGCCTTGTTTTAGGGAGACTTGGGGATTTAGGGTTTGAGTAACTTCTGTTGTGTGCAGCGCTTACTTGTGAACATATGCAATATCCTGTTCGGTGCAGGGTTTATTAAAAGCTGCATGACACAGATAGACTGCAGGGCACTGAGCAGCAGCTACTACAGCAGTCTGCTGCATTCCAGTTTACGTCTTACATTTTTTTTAAACTCCAAAACTCCTGTCAGTAGACAGTCCAAGGTAAGGCATGGAAGTACTGAAATGATATTTTAGCAATTTTTTAGTAACTCAGTACTGTATGAAAACAGAACTTGCTATAAAAACAAAATATTATTAAAGTTATGGTCATATTAGTAAAGGTGGCTGAAGTCTCAGATGTCGGCATCCTGCACAGGCAGGACAACCTCAGTGTGCCAAAGCAGACTTCTCTGAGGTGCGTATACAGGGAATTGCTGAAGTTTCCCTATTAAACAGCCACCCTGACACAGCCACTTAAAATAGCAATTCAAATTTTAACAATTCTTCTTTTCTTAGAGCTGGAGGCTTCAAATATGAAAACCTTCACAAGAAAGGTTCTCATACCCTGCTATTAGAAGGGGAGGGTTCAGGAGCATCACCACCAACTCTTACCTGGCAGGCTGAGCCCTGGTGTGACGTTGGAAGGAAACGTCCTCTGCAGGCTGAACGTCCTTTTGACTGCTTAAATCCAAATGCTGCATTTTCTCCTCCCGGCTGTAGCACCCTGTGTATTTGTCTGTGTGAAGGATGCAGCTCTCAAGCTGCTGCAGGTGTTATGGAACACAGAGTTTGATGAGCCCAAAGTAAAAATACACAAATAAGACTGTAGACAGCCCAAAAGCTTCACTTTATGTTAGTGACAAGTAGAGAGCAGTCATTTTAGGTCAGAGGCAGTTTATTTTAAATGTGATTTGATTTACATTTATAAGCAGCTTTCTTGACAGGAATTCGTTAAGTTGCCTTCAGTTCTAAAACAAACCTCTGTCACTTTCAAACTTAAAGTACTTTGTCCCCAACAAAACATATGAAAATATAATTTAAAGCACACTTTTTCACAGACACAGTACAATACATTCACTATACACAGTATAACAAAATAGTCCCATCTTTACCTGTTTAATAATACTGTCACAATGAATAGGTAAATAGAAACTGGAATTTTGTTTTTATAGTTGAAAGGAATTTACATGCAACAATGACATTTTACGACTGTTTAGCTGTTGAATTTACTTACCCAGCCTGTAGTTTCTTGCACTAGGAGCAGAGCCAAAACATAGTTGTTGGCCACGTCTGTTGCCAAAACTGCAGAAGGTAGGAAATGGCCCCATGGGGCCTTTTGTGTACCAATAATTCTCATGTCTGGATCATCCTCAAAACCCAGCTGACAGCACTGTGCAATACAACCACTGTCATCTCTTTAGGATTTGAAAAAGTGGTGTTTTGTCTAAATACAGATGTTCGAACCTTAGTGATTAGGATGATGCCCAGTTTTTTGGAGAGATTTTTTTTTACTCAGCTGAAAAAATAGGTAACTGTCATCCTTAAAACATTTTCCTTTAAAGCTTTGGAAAAAAATAAAGGGAAAGGCTTATTCCTCATGTTTTGAGCTTTCTTTTGCACTTAAAAGGATGGGAAATAAGCAAAGGCGATTACTGTACTGAACGTTTTGCATTCCTCCCTAACCCTTGCCACGTAAGCAGTGTTTCAAGGTTGGGGCAGGGTGGGGGGTGCCCCCTCGATGCAACTGGCCAGCTAAATTCCAAGAATAGCACTTGTGAGAGAAGAATGCTCAAGGCAGGATAGTAAGCAACAAATGTTCAGGTATGGTCCAGACACGAAGCTCTCTCATGCTGACTTTTGCTCTAAGTCACTCTCTGACCACCTGCTGCAAGAAGCACTTAAATCTTCAATAAGGCTCATATGTCATATTTCAGCAAAATTAATTGTAAAGCTAAACAGACACTTCCAAATGGAATGCAGTGACCTACAATGAGAAGCAAAAAACGTACAAAGAAAATCTCGAAATACAATGAACAGGAGGGAGCGGCCTTGGCAGCTCCCTGAGCACAAATAATGGACCTCCTTAAACCATGCGCAGAATTTTTAATTTTTATTTGCAACCACAGGCACATGCTAGTACAGTAGTTGCAAGAATTGGCAACACATAAAACATTAAATCTGTTGGCAATAGAGAACTACAAAGTGCTTTAAGACTTCATCTGAGATGAAGATAATTCTTTCTCACACACACATAAATTTGCACTTAAGTATTTCCAAATGTCTTTCTAACAGATATTTCAGGGGTAAATATTTAGTTGGACTGGGATATTGGTCCTCAAAAGTTTGATGGGCATGAACATAATATGACATCTTGTACAAAAAAAAAAAAAGTAATTTCTAACACTAAAGTGATTGTTTACTAGTTCAAATGGCAAGATTTTCAGCATTTCAAGAGGGAAAAAAAAAAAGATTTGCAAGATAATATAAAATACAGCAAGCACACATTTTTATGTATGTTATTTAAGTATGAAAATATTTTTAGCATATTATGTTAAACATTCTTTCTTATTTATATTTCCATTACCTAAAAGACTTGCTACTCCACTGATAACTCCATTATGTAAGGCATGTTAACTATAGTTTGACAATGGTGGTATTGTTTTGGTTTTGCACACACACTGACAGATGCATTGAAAGTCTTCATCACATTACAATCTTGAAATTACATCAGTGCCAAGCTCTCCTCCTCTTACTCCTATTCAACACTTCAGTACAACTAAATACGCGACGCCCCCTAATTTTTTTGTTTTTGGAGAAAAAAAGTTCTGAAGAACCTATAGCTTTTATAGCACCTTATCTCAAAGTAATGAAAATGGGTATGATGATTACATGTGCAAATGTACAAAATCATTAACTCTACAAAGATACATCATTCCAAAATTACAGAAAATTTTAAAGCATGCATTTAATTGTTTAAAGGGTTGCTGAATGCTTCCCCTGAAAAAGGTGGCTGTTCTCAAAATCAGCAACTGCTGGTGAGGATTTCTTGGCACATTTGTGACCAGCATGTTATTGCTGCATCTTCCTGATAATCTCAGCAGACACGGGGGGATGGAAATTGATTGTGTGGTGCCGCAGGCCCTGAGCTGTCTTGTAACTCTTTCCACAGCGACATTTGAATGGTTTGCGTACGCGGATTTGTGTTCTGTGGCCGTTCTTGGCGTGGTACTTTATACCATTCACATTCTGCGAGCGAGAAAGCACAGCGTTAGTGGTCGACCGGCCTAGTAACGCCTTGGTGTCTGCTAAAAAAAACAAAACCCGACTAATGGCATGGGCAGAATTACTCAAATTGTCAGGAACTCTCCAGGTGTTGTGCATGTGTTGTGCTCCAAGACAGGGTGGGACAGGAAGGAGAATGATCTGTGCAGTACTAATGTATCACACCTGGGTAGTTCTGATTTTTATCTCCCAGCGCATGGCACTTTCCAGAAATATTGCTTAGTGGGATCATACATAAATGTTCTGTGCTTCCTGCCATATTTTTTTTCTTATAGCATTGAAAAATGTTATCCTGAGGTTCATTTACAAGCAAACAAAGGTTTGGCATGAAGACTCGAGTCACACTTCTTCAAAAAGCTGGAGCTCCCCCCATGGTGTTTTTGTTCCGCTCTGTGTCATTGTTTGTAGATATGTCTTTAGGCACCAGCAACTTCTGATAGTTTACACATTGTCTCCAAAGAATTAACTGCAGGGAACAGTTAACTCGGAGTTGCGCAGGGCACTCAGAAAATAATCCAGAGAAGCAGTCTTCAAAATAGCTATTGTCTGGGAAGATCCTACAGCTAAAACTGGAGGAGAACTGTGTTCCACTGCAGTTTGGAGAGGAAGGACAAGGGGCAGCACAGCAACACGCGCAGCGACACCGGCACCGCCAGGGAACGGGCAGCGCTTCGGCTAGGTTAACCAGGAACCCTACTGAAGTTACATCACAAGCCTACCACTGCTCCTCACATCTTTCTGGCAAAAATGGAAGGAGCCGTTGTGGTCTAACTAGCACGCGATACTGCTTTCGCTAGGGTTCATCCTGACAGAGTCTCTTTCTCACAGTATAAATTAGCTTCCACTAAGAGAGCTCGGATTTTTTGGGGGAAAAAAAGGGGAGAGGAGAGGGGGAGGCAAACTGTGTTTCATTAGAACTTCTCCTAGGAATAAAACCTAAAAAGAAGCCAAGACAACTTGTAGCAAAGGTACAGCTCTGAGGCTCTACCATATCCTTTCTAAAGTTTCTAGATGTGTGCCTCAGATTATTATTTTTTAACTAAAAAAAAGCCAAAATCAATTAACAGCCTGGATATTAGTTAATTTAGCCCACTAAGTAAGAGCTTAAGGAATTTTGTCTTTGCTGAGCCATGACCTGTTGTTACACATGACAAAATGTCCCTGTGGCTCTTGGAGCAGCAGGCTCAGCTGTGTTAGCAGGCAGGCTACGGTAAGGGAAGCTCCAGCAGTTGGATGAGGAAAAAGAAAAGGAGGAGAAAGAGAAAAGAGTTAAAAGCCGTCTGTAAACAGAACCCAGCTGAAACTCCTCAAACTTCACCAGACTCTACATGTATCAGAAAGCTAACATCAGAGAGGCATCAGAGGTTACCACCTTTGGTACCGCTCTCCTGCCAACACTTTCCTCTCTCCTCCCCCTACCACCTAACCCAATTTAATTTGCATCAAAATCTCAAGTGCTTGGTGATGCTCCTGGCAGTCCCCTCCAAGCGCTGCCCACACAACACTGAGTAAGAAAGGGCCGAGGGGAACTTGTGGCCCCCATCACGAAGCCAGGAGGAGCGCGGCTGCAGCAGCCACCGGCCAGTGCCCCGATGGTGCTGTCCCCGCACAAAACGCTGTGCCCCGTTCACTGGGTGCTGACCGTGCCCCTGCAGCGATGTATTTTCAATCTTCAAGCAAACAGCTCTCCAGTTTTAATCGCGAGGTTGGGCGCAATATTGCCCCCGCCAGATCTCGCAGTGCCCGGCAGGGGCTGCACCTCCCAAGCCCCATTTTGGGGCATCTGCCAGCACCCAGGTACCGCGAGGACCTGCACCCCGAACGGGAGGGAATCGGAGGGTGACCTGCTAAACTGTTGCTACTGCAGTGAAACTTCAAAAACAAAGTAGACCTCAAACCCTCTATTTATCTTGGAAACTACAGAAGCCTGCTCAGACTTCCACTCTTTATAAGCAATCATTTTAAGGTATTTTTAAACGACCAGTACCAATTGTTACGGACTCCCCAGATCCGCAGTCACGAATACCCTCACTGCTCCGTGCCAACTGTGCTTGTCTCCTCTTCCAGATTTTTTTAATGATCCACTCAGCCTCAAGTACGGAATGCACCACATGCTTTGATGAAAGGGGAAAGTAATTTCAGGCAGAAAAATTTAAGGAAATGCTAAAACAGCAACCTATGTGGAATTAATTGGGCCGTGGAAGGTTTGAAAAATAGTAAAACACGCAGGGCATGAGGAGCTAGTGTAACATGAAATCTGATCTGCACTTGTGTCTAAAAGAAAGCTGTTGTTAGAATTACAGTCAACTCTTCAGCACTTTTTCCACTGCTGCAATGTAAACACTTTGTTGTATGTCTGGGTTGAGTTTGTTGAGGTATGGCAAAAAACGCTGCCAAACCCATACATCACTTTTATTGCCCCGGTTACTTAGGTTGCTCATTATTTACTCTCACAAATGATTGAGGAAGAAGATGGCAGTATAGAAGGGCACTCACAAACCTTCAGCAGGAGGAAACAATTATTAACCCAGGACCAGATCAGGAGGAGACACAGGGGAGTTCAGCCTGGCACTGCCCGGTCTGCAGGGACACGAGGACACTTGACGTACCCACGAAGCCACCACTCTCCAGAAGCTACACGAGCATGCCACCCTCTTCAACTAGGGCTGGTTCAGGTGGATTTCTTGTTTCATACTCATCTCCGGGCTGTTCCTTTACAAAAATCCCACCCAGCCTAGCAGCCTGGCCTACCTGCTTCTCAGTGTCCTCTGAGGGAGGACAGGGAAATGGGAACTTCGTCGTGTCCCCTCCCTCCTCCTCGCTCCGTAACTGTGCTGCTCTTGCTTCTCACGCAACTTGTGCCCTACCGAGCACTGGCATGAGTAAGGAAACACGCCAAATATATCTACATGAGACAATCTTGAACGACTGTAACTACCAACACACCAACAGTAATTAAAAAAACACCCTTGCAAAGGCAATCTACAGACAGAGATGAACCATGGTTTATATGCCCTTTCAAACACCATCATAAACCAGGCGTACTCAGGAAAGCACCTCTACCACCCCAGTGAATTTCAGTCCCGGGTAATGAACCTACACTGATAAACTGTTAGTTTTTCATGCAGGAAGACCACGTAACTTCAGAACTGAATTCACAGACTACATAGAAAAACCAAGCTTGTAATTTCTGGGCAGCTAGAAATTTTACAAAGGCCAGGAGAAGCTTAGGTTAATTTGCTTTTCTAGAGCGTTTGTAGGTGAGAGATGAGAACTCAGGCTTGCTTAGATGAAATCAGCTGTTGACATCTTGGTATTTCATGGTTGCACTGATAGAGATGCATATAACTACGTTATGTGTGTACGTACTACTATTCTCGTGTTACTGTATTTGCACAGTCTGCAAAAACTATGACAAATACTCTAGGGTTTTGTCTGTAGTAGCATATACACGTTATTTGTGGGATTTTTGTCTTTATTGTGCATTGAACTTTATTTGTTCTTTGGAAGTTGCCTGAATTAGTTTATCTACATCATACACGCATTTTGAATGTCCTTCTCCTGAGCTAGCACCCAAGTAACTGATACAAATAGGTAGGGTGTAATAAAAGGAAAGCCAATTGCCAGCTTCACAAATCCACACCAGCTCCAACAGGTGACATCTTGCAAAGCACGTTAAGAACTCATTACCCACCGACTGCTGGATAGGTCACCTAAATGTGAATGTAAAGCCTATATTTGGCAATGGTGAACTTTGAAGAAACAAGATGTTAAGGTTCCTTTGAATATCTTAGATGATTTTCTAAAATCAAATTAATGGCTTCAAACACAAAGCAGATAAATAATAGTAAACCAGCAAATGACAAACTCTTAAATACTCATCATTTCCTCTCTCAGCAACTGTAAAAAAGAAAAAGAAAGCAAGCTCCAGAAACTACTTCAGAGACTGTTAGGCACCTAGAAGTCAGCGTGCTCCAGATCCCTTTAGCTGTTTCAGAATATCCCAACAAACAAGTTTACAAGCCACTGAAGTTGTTGTTGTTGGTTTTTTTTTCCCAGAATCTTTGGCCCTTCAAGAAAAATCTGTGCCATACTGTACAGAGGGCTTAGTACCAATGCATTTTATAAGCAAGCGATTTTATTTCTTAAAAAAAATAAAAGTTCCTGAAGAACAATTAGATGTTTATGACTGCCTTCTACTGCAGTGCCTATGGGAAAGTGCCAGCAGATAGCAGCTGGGCAGAAGGCCAGTAGGGTCTTCTGATACTCATCTGGGCTTGTGTATAAACATGTTCTTATTACAGTTTCCATTGTCCGCCCCAGCCCACTCCTTGGGAGTATTTGTTGTACTCATTCTTGTCTTATTTACCTTTCCATAATGACTTTTCAGTGCAGAGGCCATCTTTTATCCTTGTACATTGTTTGCAAAAAGGAGCCCCAGTCCCTACTGGGTCCTTTAGGCAGTCCTGCAGTACAAATAACACACCTAAAAATAACATCTCTGCTTCTCAAACGTACGTCACCTAGGGCCAGACAAAAGAAAAATGTGTACATTCTCCTTTCCTCCTCGCTCCCTAAAAGAATGCATCCTTTCTCAGCCGTAAAGTGAGCCTGGCAATTACTGTATGTGCATGTCCGTGTTCCTGTTTGTGGCTCTATAATTGTTTTACAGCCCTGACTGTGATTATCCAGTACCCACCAGAAAATCCCAGCGCTTTGATCACAGGACTCCCTACCCAGACTCAGCAAATAATTCATCTGAGGAGGGGGTTAAGTAGGAGGAAGACGAAGAGGAAACAAGAAACACAGCTGACACAAAACTAAAAGGAAGGAAACAAAGATAAAAATGTAAAAAGCAGAAAAAAAAAAACGGGCTGAAAAGAAAAAAGGAAGGAAGCAGAGCCCCCAGAAAAGAGAGATGAGGTGAGGCAGAGCTAAAGGAAATGTATTTTCCTATCTGGATTGAACAGAGGTGAGTCTCTGAGGAAAATACGGCACTTTTTATTTGCTGCTGCTCTCTGTCTGTCAGCCTCTCTCTGGGTCATTAATTTGTTCCCTGTCCGACTGCTCGAACATTAATGGTGTACGAGATATCCCTCAGACAGTCCTCATGCATTTGAGATGAAGGTAGTGAGATAGCAGAAGCAGGCAGGAACAGCTTGCTTATTTGGGCAATAAAAAGACAGAGGGCTGGCAGTCAAACAGAGAACAGACAGGATATAGCAAATTACAGGGTTCTCCTTCTAGCCTGTGCCATTAAATGAATGTTTTCTGCAACGCATAGATGCCCTGTGGGCATACTGACTTCTAACAATCACCATGGCTTGTTTGCTTCCTGAGCTAGGGATTTAGCATTTACGCTATACCTTCCATCCGACACAGCTCCTGCCACACAGGAAAAGTATTAATCTCACTTAATGCGGTTATATCTGCAAAGTAATACCTGAAAAATAGGCTCAAAACATCTTTCCCTCTGCCCTGCCCCGAGATAGAGAATAATCTTTACACAGGTCAGACACAGCTCTGCAAAACCAGACGACTTGTACGTCGCTAAGAAAGGAGCACGCTGCTTTCTTGCTCGTGTTACAAGTATTTGAAGTAAGCATTAGCTGATCTCCGAGCACTGTGCACGAGCCCGAGTCTCGTGACCCGCTGCTAACAGAGAAGGCACAGCCCAGAACAGCTGCAGGATCGCTGCAACGCATTTTCATCCACTACACGTTTTCACACACAGTTTATTCGTTCTTGTCACAACTGTTTTATCTCAAACGTTATTGGTCTTCCTATATTTCTCTTTCATATTTCTGTTCTCTTTTAAGTCCCTGCTTTTCAGTTATTTAAAGGCAAAGCCATAAAATAAAACAAGTATAAAAACAAACCCCACCACTACCGGTTTTTCTAGGGTGTAGGTCAGTGGTTGAATTTTCTAGTACTTCATGCAAAAAGTTATTTAAAGGAATTGTAGCCAGTACACTATTTCTGATCCCAAATTTCAGTGACTACAGAATACTGAAGTCCAAAGTGGTCAATAAAATTTAATCTGCCCCCGCACCCATTCACGGGAAGCAATATTCCTGTCCTCGCACCGTCACAGCGTGTTCTTTACCAGCCAGCTCAAGGTTCAAAGTTAAAGATGTTTCACTCCCATAAACAGAGAAAATTTTCTCATGATGGAGTGTAATCAGAAAGGGAAAAAAAAAAAAAGTTTCCCAGCATGTCACGCAGAGGGACGCAAGCCCAGCACTCAGGGCCAGACACAGCGACTACTGCGCACATGAGTCACTGGGACACTGACCCAGCACAGAACGATGCCAGAATTTCTCCAAGGCTCTGCTTTCTCGAGGTGACCTCTGACTCGTGAAACATTAACCACCACCTTCCTGCACATCGCCTTTACCAGAAGGAGTACGCCGGGCACGGTGTCGCTACAGGGGAGGCAGCGTCTCTCTCAGTTACGCAGAAGGAATTCATCCCGGCACTGACGGGCAGAAGCTTTTTACTTAGTGCCTCTGAAAGGGACCCATGAGATCATTTTGCTGGTATTGCCTCCTGGGTTCTGCACTTAATTTGTCTGAATTATAGAAAACTAATTAAAACGTGTAAAGCATAAGTCCTAAGAAAGTCACCGTACGTAATCCTGTTTGACAGACAGGGATGCAAAGGCCACATTCTTTAAAAACCTTATAACTTGGCTGTGCTTCAGAGGAAACCGGTGAATAAAACACATACTCTGCTAAAATACCACCAAAATAAATATGACAAGTCTATTAAACAAGAAGGGTATAAAGTGATTTTACAGGCTTTCCTTTTTTTTTCCCCCTCTCCTCTCCGCACCAGCTGGAAGTAAGATAGGTTTGCACCACTGCTTACCTTATATCTTTTTTTACATCCAGGAACAGGACAGGCAAAAGGTTTCTCATCCCCTCCATTCATGCACATTGAACTAAGGATAGCTTCAGAGCTGATAGCACTTTCTGTAGTCCAGGACTCATCACTGTCTGATTCTTCATAGTCTACTTCCTCCTCATCATATTCACTACCTAGAAAAGCAGGGTGGTGAGATAAGGATAAAGAGCACGGCAAGATAATGCATTCTGTATTTATTACATCAGTTACAATGACTTGTAATTTCCCCACTTCTGTCTTTGCTGGAAGACAGTTTTAATTTTATAAACCTCTCCTTCTTATAGCCATTTATTCTTTCATAAAGACACCAGTGGCTCTTTGTCTGATAACAGAGACAGGCATTATTCCTGTATTTTCATAAACAGTTAACTGTGTGGCACAGAAAGTTCAAAGGACCGATTTTAAACTGCAGTTTCATTACCCCTCAAACAACGGGATCCCTCTGTCTTTCCCAGGGCCCAAACAGAAAATGTGTTTTTCCTCCCCCCTGCAATTAAAGCTAATTTTAAGGCTTTTCTTTACGCAATACAATACTGAAGAGCGTAATTCTACAGATCATAAACAGTGTAAAATAATATGTTGACAAGTCCTAATGCATTTACTAGCCCTTTGGAATTAATAGGAATTATAGCACAACATTAATAAGAATTATATTGTAGCAATTATAGTTGTGAAATTCATTCCCTCAGGTGTGGGGATAAATTGCATTGTGTGGCTGCCCTGCGCAGACCACATTATGTTCCAGATATGCTACAAGAGCCGTTTGAGCAGCTGGTGCTGAGTTTATTTATTATTTTTAATTGCAATAACTATTAATGAAATTCTCTGAAGAAGTTAAATGTGAAACAAGAGAAATTGGGAAAGCAGAATTCCAACTGTAAAAATACAGTTTAAAAAAAAAAAAGGCAAGGGAGGGAAGAGCCCCAGCTGATTAAAAAGAAAATATATACACAGAGGGAGAGAGAGGGAAAGCTTAGGGAAAGCTTGTGTGGTGTCAGCAGGAGGTGGTGCTGTGTTTCCCCTCCCCTTTATTCTTTCCCTTTCCCAGCTCTGCTAAATTTTATCCTTTCTGCTGAAAGACGATTTGGCTCCGAGTGCTGGAATAGCTCCTGTTATTAAAGACAGTTATATGACACTTGCATGGCTCTATTTGCTTCCCTCATTTGCCCTTTAAGTGCATGCCTCCGAGCAGCTCGAGGCAGCAAGGGGAAAGCGCAGACAGATGCCTTATGGCACTTTAAAAAAGAAACATCACGACTTCACAAAGAAAACCCGTGCAGCACCGTACAATGGAGTCTTTGTTTTTCTCGCTTCTCATGAAACTGGATCCGCACCTATCGCCTTCATTTTTCTCTCCTGATCCCCCTCCCCATGTGCTCCCCCTCTTGCTCGGCACCTCCCGATCATTAAGCGAAAAATGCATGTCAACTGGTAGCTGGGAGCGCTTCGGGCTCCTGAGCTTTAATCAGATATTGTAAGTCAGCTTACAGATGTCAGGCTATACACGTTTCTTTCCTGTGGTTTCCATCCGCACAGGGTGGTACGCAGATGAGGGAAGATGGATTGTTTCCCACCACCGCCAAACGCGGCCGCGAGCGCACGCACACACATTCTGCGGGACATCTGGAAAAGCGCGCCGCTGCCCGAGATCCCTGATCCCACACAGAAGGACTGAAAGCCAAGGAAAGCATTATTGACCTCTTAAAATATTTCTGAACTCTAGGAACAGTTAACCTAAAATGAAGTTAAGAGTTGTTATAGTTTAATTAACCAATAAAAAAAAAATGGAGGCAAAACCACAACTCTGCTTCTACGATTTCCTGCCCTTGATTGTATCTTGATGGAAAAAATTCCTCAAGCTGCTCCTTTCAAACTTTTTAGCTCTTTTATTTTTTTTTGGCAAATGCAACAGAAAAACCTATTGTAAATAGATACACGCATTTCTAGGACGAGAACATATTCAACCTTTCTAGACACCGATACCAACAACTTCTGCCATTGTAAACACCCCCTTAAAAGGGGGCTGATTTCCCCACAAATAGGATTTTGTCCTCCCCCAAAAATATCACCCAAGACCACGACATCACGAAAGATATCACCGCTTTCAGGGGTAACAAGAAGCAGGCTTTTATAAAACAGCGATCAGTGCATTAGAAAACCTAATATGCAATTATCATCAAATTAATAATCAAATCGATACGTTGCACAAGAAAAAAAGATATGTGGAGCAGTGGGGAGTAGAAGTAATCGTAATTATGCATCTCCATAGGTTTTCCTTTACTTTAAGGCATCCTTTAGTTTTTTAGTAACTTTGTATAGACCTAATTCTGTAACAACTTCTGCCTGCTCTTCACTTACAGGTAGGCTCACTGAAGGAGAAAGAGAGAGGAGAAATCAGAAAGTGTGCACAAGCATCTGCAAGGTCAGAGCATCCCTATGGTTTAATTAGCTTACCTGAACAGAAATGCAAGATTTTGTCTAGTACAGTGAAAAGAGTTGTTTAAACTGTATAAACAAATTCTCTAGTGCCTCGGGTTTTTAAACCAAGACCTGCCATCAGGGATTTTACAAATAGGATGGTATGAATAACCATAGGGATATACTTTCCTTCTTTCCCTAGCCAGGCATCCCGTTAATGATGCGAAGTACCTTGAAGGCACAGTACTTTGTACAAGCTGGAACTGCAGAGCCTATCGCTGCTCTTATCTAACAGCGTCCTACTGAACTCACTGGCTTGTACGCTCTTCTAAAAAAAAAAATAAATAAACAAATCCCAAAATGTATTTAAGAGGGCCCTGGTATAAACAAAATGTAAAAACTTACTGTCTTAAAAAAAAAAAAAAATCATTAGCAATAAAAATTTATCCTTTAAATAATTATGTTGTTTCAGTTGCCATAGGAAAACAACACTGATTTAGCCGGGCTTTTAACCGATTCCGCCTCGGAATTTAATTTCCTCCGTTGTCAGTGCCTACGCGCAGCAGCCCAGGCGGTGCCTCGCCAACCTCGCCGCCTGCACGCAACAAAGCGGCGAAAAGGAGGAAAAACAAAAAAGCTCGGCACGCGGCTTGGCGCTGCCATCATAAACAGCCCCCGGGCCGGGCGTTTTAATTAAGCGCTGCACGGCCGGGGCCGGTGGCTGGCTGGGCCAAGCGTTTCCCACGGCAAGCAGGGTCCCTGGCCCTGGGCTCCACGTCAGGTGTAGGAGCTGCAACACGGCTGCAACCCGAGCCGGCGGCGGCGCCTCGCTCCCTCCGGGCAGCCGGCCATGGTGGTGGCACTGCGCGGGGGAAGCACGCAGCACCGTGCTTTGATCCGCGAGAGGGCTCTTGCTTGCATTAAAAAAGAAAAAGGAAAAAGACCGGGGTGGTTTTGCACAATAATAAATGTAAATATTTGATCTGAAAAGGAAACACAAATGTTTAAGCACATTTGCATCTAACCTGTGGCCTGTTTCGGGGTACGACAACCCAGCCACTGGACTCAGAGAAGTATCTGAAGGTACTATTAAAAGAGCTCCTGGTGACCTGGTTCCCCGAGCTCTGCCAGGGCGCCGCCCTGTGCATGGGAAAGGGGCTGGGATGCTCTGCTGGGGTACGCTGCTCTTTTGGGGGACCGAGCAGAGCAGCTCAGCACACATGCCGGTGGCCTCGCCGCTTCTCCTAGTGCTCAGGAGGCAGATCCAGCACCCCACGTCGGTACTCACAGGAGAAATGCCAGAGTAGGACTTCACAAGTCTGAATAGCAAAGTGCTGTCCCCACATTCAGCGACACGCACGTCTCTGAGATGAAGTGTCTGAGTATCTAGAAGCAAAGGCTGACAGAGAAGCACTTGCTTTCTGCAAGGTGTTGTACGAATACACCGTATTATTACTGTAACTAAATACTAGTTCTGCAACAGCAAAAACCTGCCTTCTCCACCTCTCTCCTCTGGCAATGTTCTTTCTGAGTCTCCTTGCTAGCTCACTGCTTTTTACCAAGCCAGCTGCATCACAGAGCTCTCACGCTGAGACCCTGCCTAGTTGTAGCTCAGCCCAGCCGAGAACCAGTGCTGCATCCTCCCACAGACCAGGTAACATCTTCCCAGCGCTGCCCCTGCCCTCGCATGCAGCACGCGTGCTCCAGTCCCGGCCCCCAAAGTTGTCCCCTCTGTCCTCACTCCAGCAGCTGTACCAAAAGGCTCACTTCATCTGTGCCACCCCTAGTAGATTAAAAAATGAAACAAAACAACACAGAAGCATGGAAAGAATGCTACAGTTATGTTTTTTTTTTTTTTTCCCTGCAATTTTCCACACTGAGACTATGCCACTGCCCCTCAAGCAAGAGGTGGGCTCCACTGGTGGAGAAGGACACCACGAGGCACAGCTGGCAGAGACTGCCCTGTCAGAGCCAGGTGTTACATAAAATTACCAGTTAGGAAAAGGCAGAAATTATCCAGGCTCACAAAACTATGCCAACAAGTTATTTTCCTTTCAATTTTTATACTGCGTTTAAACAAAAGCCATCGCAAGTGAGATGGCTGGCTGCACCACGGCACCTTATTTGCCAAAAGAAAACACGCACTAAAAGGGATTATGATTACTGCTAAAATCTCTTTGTAGCGTAATGAAGAGCAAAGTTGTGCCATCAAGACTTGCTCTACCTCTTCCTCCAGACGGTTTTGCTACTGAAGGCAGTGAGAATGCTGCTTAACCCTACAGCAAGGACCTGACCTCTTGAACGCCTATCTTCTACTCTTCGCTCTTCCAGCAGATGAAGTCAGCGCTTTAAATAGCTCAAAAGCATCTGGCAGGGAGTTAATCATCTGACAGTCTAGAACTGACAAGATCCCAGTTACCCTGCTGAGGATCAGGAGCCTTATCTTTTAGACTTGTGGAGGCTACTTGGTATTGGTGCCACTGCGGCCAAGACCCAATTCTACCTTTTGTGTCCATGCATTCATTCTACCGTGAGATTTACAGAGGCATTTTTTCCTCAACTTCACATGAATCTTGGTTCTAGCAGGTGCACATCATTTGTAGTTGTTTGATGTGTTAAATCTAAAGACTTCTGTAGTGTGCACTGGAAAATAAAAAAGACAAAGCTGATTAAAACCAGCACATACTGTGTGTGCCATTACAATGAATATGATCTATCTTGATCTCAAATCAAGAACATTACGAGTTCTTCCTTTCTCCTCCCAAGAAAAAAAGCAAAACAAAACATCCTTGCCAATTGCTTTTGTGACCAGAAAGCATACATTCAAGTATACAATGAATAACTAAGAGCAAATAGCTTACTGCAGCGGGAAGCAACATAGCTAGTGTCACCGAAAGTTCACGGTTGTTCCAATGATCTCTCATAAAAATTCAGCTTCACACTTTGTCCCATGCGGGACTCGCAGTTTGTATTTCACAGAACCAGTTTTATGAGAGCACTTCTTATGTTAAGAAGCTTGCATTCCCATATACCGTGACAGCTTCCTTGATTTAAAAAAAAAAAAAAAGTGAATTATTAATGTTATGTGAATTTTGGTCTACCACTAAAGCACATTTTCAGATTTGTCAAAGTCCTTCCCTACATGTCCATGGATGCACCCAGCCTCCCACTGTGCTCACCAGCAGGGAGAACATTCCCACAGCTGACACTCGCTGGTGATCCGAGGGCATAGAGTCATTCGAAACAAAATATTCTTCCTTTACAGAAAGCACAGGAAATAAATGCTACGAGCAATGAAACACAAAGCAGTTAAATAACATGTGTCACAGCTGCTAGGCAAGTCTTTAGGGGCTGCAGCAGGACCAGGAGCTGCTATGGGTGGCACAATGCACTGGGCTCTGGAAACTGCAACAAATTCCCAACATTGGATCATCCAACGAGCCTAAGATGGGGTTTCCTTAGCCTGCTTTTTCTTTTGGGGGTTGGGAGGAGAAGGGAGCTAGAGGACAGAAAATGTTTTTCAGCCTTGGTGACATGTCCATTCAGATTAAGTTTTTGTATTTCCAAAACCATTTTAATCACTGATGTTCACAAAAAATGATGTGTGCACGTGGAATACAAGAAAAAAAAAGAACAAAAAAAGGGGGTAGCTTAAGCAGATGAGTGCGTAGTGCTGGTATTTTAGACTGCCAATGCATATTGGGGTTTGGATTAAGCCCCTTCATGAAGTGAGCGCTAGGTTCCCTGTGGTGAGGCTGGACTTTTGTCAGCCAGGCACAACGCACACCGTTGTCTTTGCTCTTACCCCAGCCAGCATCTCTGAACCTCATTTCCGAGCGAGAGGCAGATTTGCTCTCCGAGCCAGCTGAATGCTTGGCAGCCCTGCTGTCACTTGAGGGAGCCGCTTGAGATGGTTATGGTTTGTCAAATGGGCGCCTGCCAAGGCTGGCAAAGACCTCCATCCCTCAGTGCGATCACAAAAGAGCCATCAAAACAGCAATTACTGCTTATTACTGACTTGGACCCTCATGAAGCTGTGGGGACGCGAGGGGCATGCCTCGGGGATGCTGCCAGCCCCCGCGCAGCGGGTCCCGGTGGCTGTGTGGTCTGCGGTGCCGCTGCCGGGCAGCGCGCCCGTGCCAGCTCCATCCGCGTCCTGCCCTTCCTCACAACACTAGTCAGAGCAGGATTTGGCCAGAAAAATGGCTTCTGGAGTACCCGCCCTTCCTTCCAGTCCTCTCCACGCAGAGATCAAGTGTCAGGCACTAAATAACGAGCTGTTTAGGAACGAAGACTATTTAGAGGAACTAATTTTCTATTGTTTCTGGCTGCTGCAAGGCTCAGTTAGTGAATAAGCACCACGAGCATTTCAAAAATGTGCCTCATGTAACGATGTGCATACGGATTCGAATACAAAGAGCAATATGACTTCCAGCATTATTTAAACGCACAAAGTACTTAAAAAATGGCTCTAGAGAATTGTTAGACAAAAAATGACTTTTTCTCGTTTGTTTGCCTCAATTGAAGAGTAGCTTTCAGCCACCAGGGTCTGCTCTACTGAGGGGGAACGTTTAAGCAGGCAAGGAGGTGTTTAGGGGTGTCTGGACATCCTCTCAGAGGCACTCGAAGTAGCTGTAGAAATGGCAACTGCAACTTGGATAGTCATAGAGAGGGCCTGAAAAGCTGGTCTGAATTGTGGTACCTCAACCAGTATCGACCCACAAATACAGCAATGCACCCACTGCCAACCTTAGTGCTTTACATAAAATGGTAGATTGGTCTATTCCTGAATTTTAATGCACCTTTAAGGTTTAATTTAAATGCTCAGCGTAAGCACATGCTGTGTTTTAAGTGACCTAAGATGCGTTTGGTCTTACTACGTCTGAATCTGCTTTGGAAATCACAGGAAGACCT
Organism: Anser anser; assembly: GCF_964211835.1. Lineage (NCBI taxonomy): Eukaryota > Metazoa > Chordata > Aves > Anseriformes > Anatidae > Anser > Anser anser. The sequence continues at coordinate 126,799,946 of NC_139721.1, read as the reverse complement.
CAGATCCTGGAGGCGTAACAGAAGTGCACGCTGTATTTTCACGTAGAATGATTTCAGCTGAGCAAGTCCACTTGGGAAATCACTCCAAAATCCTGGAGCTAAAGCTAGGAAAATAACAATGGTAAAAAATAAACATCATGCTTTTTCATTGAAGTATTATTAGTATGGTATTAGTATTACATATTCTTATTTGCTGTCGGTAAAACTGGCAGCTCCTTCCAAATTAGATCTGTTCAACTTTCTGGGCTACAAAAAAATCAAAGCTTATCAAGGTAGGGTTAAAAAAATTCTGCTAGAGCCAATATAGGGGTAAGGTGGATATCTGTCTTTGTATAAATGTGTCTTGATATACGCATACCAAAGGGCACTCTTTGAAAGTAAAACACAGAAAATCCCAACCCAGCGATTACAAATCCATTACGAGCAGTTTGCACACCCCTATAAACAGATACGCTGTAACTTACTGAATGTATAAATGCAAATAAAACATATATGCAACAAGCTGAATAAAAAAAAAAATCTCTATTTTCAATTAGTAGTGAAACAGCAACTAATCACAAAAACATGCATGTAAAGAACCAATTCTGGCAAAAACAGTCAACTGATACCGTGGCATATGTTTTGGAGAACAGGACTTTCTGAAAACGCTGCAGAGGTGCTAAAGCAAATTGTTGTAATGTCACTGCACAATGTGCTGTTGAGGTTTTATGGTCACACTGCGCCAATAGTCTCGGGAAGTTATTTTGCATTCTTATATAAACTTTTTTTCCCAATCCTGTTTTCCACAAAAAAGGGCTTTCAATAATGTACAATCTTCTGTTTATACGTAGTACAGGAAAAACACGATAAACCCAAGAACACAATCTCGACTTTAAACATATTTTAAATGTAGATTTCTACAACTTCGTATAAACAAGAATAAGCTATTAAACGCTCACCAAAAGAGAGCATAAGCTTCCTGTAATTAAACGGCAGTGTTTTACATGGCAATTTTTTTTTAAATCATGAAAATAAAAAAGTAAATAAATAAATCAATCCAGCAGACCCCTCCCAACTCAAGGCTTAACCTGTAAATTAATGTAGCAGCAATAAAACCTGTGCCAGCTGGAATCCTTTCTTTCTCTGGCTTTGGCATGAGCCACACGAGCAGGTATACGTTTGAAGAAAAACAAAGCAGGACATTTTCCACCTTTAGTCACGGGATGTTAATTGAACTCTGGCAAATGTTTAAAGATAGTCTCAAAATGTTCAAGAAAGAATTAAAACCAGTTGGGGCTGAGAAAAAAAATAAATCCATCCTTCTTCCCCCTTTCTCTCCCCCCAAAACATCTGTTCCAAACTTATACTCCACAAACCACAGCGAAGAACATCCATAATTAATGTTATTTTGGCTTTTTAGTTGCTAGGCCTGCACTCTGAGGTTACAGATACAAAAATACATGTTCAGGGCACTGTTACTGTACTTAAGGACTCTCCTGATGCATATAACAAAAAGGGGCAGTTTTTCTGTTCTTTTTCTTTCCCCTTTTTTCATAAAAAGAAGGAAAAAAATAGAAGCAGTATCAGGAAACAGTTTCATGTTTAAGATAAAGGATTACAATAAAAAGTACCTACATAAATGAACTGCAGTTTATGAAGCTATGAAAATGCATTGGAGACGTGTTTTATAACATCAGGTTAAACATGCTTTACAGCTGCACAAAAGCCATTCAGCCACTTAGAGCACAGGCCATAAAACCTGCAACGCACACAGTCCTCACCTACCCCAACTGCTAGGTGCTTCCCATTTCTCAGCGTGCAACCCCAAAAAGGATGCACCAAGCTGGTACAACCAAGGGGTTGAACCGTGCCAACCCCTCCTGCGGCTGCCTGCCCATGGAGGACCATGGTGTAGTGAAGCTGCAGAGACCCGAGGCGGCTCAGCGCTCTTTAAGCAGTTTGGGGTAGGAGGAATTTCACGCCCTGGGAGGATTACAGACCCTTGCCCAGCAATGAGGGAGGCAATGGCAGATTCTCCACGTCAATGCACTGAAGGCTGGGAGGGTTTATTTTGGACAAAAATACACTTAGCACTTTGTTCTACCTGCCTTTAAATGCTCTGACCACCTAGATTTAAGAAACTCCTTAACTTTTGAAAGATAATCCAGAATAACTCAGAAACAATAGCAAGGACTGAGTTCATTACTGAGTGAGGATTTTGTCTTCCTGCCTACACATAAAATCTACAAGAGAGATGTGAACTTTTTATAATTAAACCTATGTTCTTCTTCTGAAAAAGATATTCATTTTTAACATCCAAACATAAGAACACATTCAGTAGGGAGTCATGTCTCCCGTCTCTTCTTTTGATAAAACAAAATCTGCACTACCTTTGGTATGCTGTCACAAACCTTTCTTTGAAGCTATCACAGTTTCAATCAGGTGCATGAAACACATGTTAGCAGGTGTGAGTTGTTTCAGATGATATATCACTGGCCTACGGTTGAAATTAAAGTACATTTCAAGTTGTTATTTTCCACTGCTCCTTGGCTTCTTGTATCCTTTGGCATTAGAGGCAGAAGTGTTGGGAAACTGCTCTGATTGATGCTCTTTGACTACGTTAGGAAAAACTTCACGAGACAGAGACTATGCTAGTGTGGAGAAAGCATCAGATCTGATCTTCAGCAAGAGTTAGGGTGGTGTCTCTCAACTGCAAGGCCACAACTGCTAAGAAGACAAGAGTATATTTAGTTTTGGGGTCAGCTAGCCCATACCTCGCTTGACAACATACGAGAGCTAAACCACTGTTTTTCCTGGCATTTTACATCACTTCGGTGATCACGTACTGGCTAACATCAACTCATAATACACTGTTTCCCCTGTGAAATAAACCTCTCTGTGTTTTAAGTCATCAAGTGTGAAATGGTACGTTAGCCCTTGCTTTTTTCTACTTCTGATTTGCTTTGGCTAAAGTGCAAGGAAAACTCAAACATTTGCTTAAGTTTCACCATCTTCAGCACATTGAAGTGCTGGCCTAAGTAAGTAGGATTTTTTTTCTGCTAGGCACCGTAAAAACTTTGAAAACCCTAACTGCTTTCAGTATGCAGACATACAGCACTAGTATAGCTGGCGTGTTTTCTTCAGTTCACTCTCTTCCGTACTAGAATGGTGCAAATAAATCCCATTCAATCTCGCAGTGTAGTGTTTTATGTGAACGTGTGCATACATGTATATATGTATGCATATACAGATATACATTTCAAATAAGCACCTAAAAGTTCCCTGTGCTCAACTCCAGCTTCCAGCTTTCTGAAATACATTTGTGCTTTCAGTTAGTAATTTTTAAGGTAATTAGCACATTATTCATAAATCTAAATAGTTTTTTTTTTTAAACTTTCCACCAATTGGCCCTTGCAGTGTAAACACACAAACCTGAATGCTGTCATTGTTAACCAGAACCACCGAAGTTCCTTTTTGAGTGTCAAGCTATTCCTACATTAAACCAATTATGCCACAAGCCATGAAAGGCAGTAACATTTAGACAACATGCATTCTACAAAACCGGTGGCTTTTTTTTTTTTTTTTTTTAAACACATTTGGGCAAAGAAAGATCATGTACAATGGAGGCACTTCTATACCAAAAACAAACCCCAAAAGATAATCTTTACTTTCAGCTTATTGTACAATTTCTGTTCTTGACCCTGTTAAAAATGGTTTGCCAGGTTAGACTACTAAGATGGGGATTATAAAACAGTTCCTGCACTTGGAAGTACTTTAAATCTATGAGCCATGGTTCTATTACTACTTTGTAGCTCAAAAATCAAAACTAGTGATGATTTTATGAGTTGATATAGTCTAGACAACATGGTTATTTTTCAATGAAATTGTTCCTCAGGGAGAGTACTGTGAAAACTCCCATACAATTAATTACAGGTATGTGCAACTAAGATACAAATCTACTGCACAGTAGCTCTACATTTGCTGGCGCATTTTATGTCTGTATCAAGCAAGAATGCTCCAAACAAACTGGGAAGAGGAAATACAACGAACAGGTAACATGCAAAGCTACCCAAAGTGAAGGAGATAAGTAGGATGTGATGTGAAATTTTTGATGCACCTTCTCCTCTAGCGAGACACAGACAGCACAAAATCAGAAGACTGAGTCAATCTTTCCAGAACATTTTCTTACAGAAAACCGTGTTCAACACATTCTTCCTGCCAAGTTAAAGAGAAAATCAGAAATTTAACAGAATTTTAAGGGAAACTCACCCATAAAGCAGGAAAAGAAAGAACAAAGTGCAGAAGAAAGCTACAAGAAAAACTGTGAATAAAAAAAAAATAGCCTTCATGTATTTTCTCCTCATAGCACAGCCCTATTTTCCTCTATCAGCTATTTAAAATAATTTGATTTTCCAAATGCAGTGTAAACCTTTTTGTACTTCAGTTATAAATTGGTTTAGGATGAAGTTAAATAAAGGACTAAGCAGGGGAGGTCATCATGGTATGTGTCCCTGTGAAAACGTGATAAAGCGTAGTTACAGGAGAATCCCCATCATCCTGCTCCATCTTTACACGGTTACAACCTGGGATCAGTGGGAATCCCAAACCTCTGAAAAAGTAAGAGGTAATTTAGAGAGAGCTTCCTCACTCTGCTCTAGCAAAACGTGTCACCGTTACCAAGCACTTGCAGAGGGAGAAAGAGTGAAGCAGCCCATAGACCCTCCGGCCAAAAACATCAGCGATGGATCTGACTTCTGCAGAAGAACAAGCTCAGGGCAGCCCGCCAGCCAGGCAGTTTGCAGCTTTTGGTCCAGACTACAACTTCCCACAGGTCACAGAGACACTGCTGTGCTGCAGAAAACTTCCCCCGTTCCTCCTTGCCAACACTTCTCCAACACTCCTCTTTCACCTGGTCTGTCCTCAGCTGAAAGGAGCTGCCTCTGGGGAGTTCCCAGCTCACTGTAAACCAAACCAAACCAGTTAACTCCTATAGGGCAGATGGGGGCTGTGGATTGCAGAGCGCTTAAAGACTCCAGCTTTGCCTGAGAGACAATAAAAAACAAAACAAAACCAACACCACATGGGTGCCTCCCTGGCACCCTGGTAAGAAAAATTGCCATCAGGCCTAAGCCAGCTCTCATCCTTCTTTTTAAGGTCCAGCCAAACCACAAAGCAGGTACCTAGGTACCCAGGTAACACAGCTACATTTCATTAAATGACAAAAACTTTTGTCCTGTCTGTATTTTTAGGCCAATCCCTTTCCTTTCTGCATACCCATTCCACTTCCCTTCCTGACTCCTGACCCTCAGCAACACCTTGTTGCCAGAGTTCCCTCTTCAATCTCGCTGGATGTTGTTGCTTATCTCCAGCGATCGGGACGAGAAATTAATCTGTCACTGGAAGTTACTTTTACCTACTGCCACTGCTTTATTAGAATTCCGTGAGAATTTCAACAGAAATTGGAATTTCTAGAAATTTTTCTTAGGAAATAGGAGCAGCAAGTCAGAGCAGTCCTGTAACTCCAGTCACTTTGGTGGTCACTGTAAGAGGACATCAAGATATCTGTGCAGATTTGACTAAGTGGTCTTGGCCTTCATGACAATTTCAACCTGCTAGATTTGGGGCTTTAAGATGAGTTATTAATTACTGTTTGCCACACAGTCATTCCCAAGCACATGACAAAAGCACTGGTGCTGTGCATGTGATAGAAAATCATCTCTGCTCCAGAGATCCTCCAAGCCCAAGTTTCCCTATGTCCTGAGAATATATATATATATATATATTATATATTATATTTATATATAAAATATATATGTTTTGGTGTGCTTTTGCCAGTGAGTAACCAACATAACACATTCTTGCCTCTTTAAGGAACCTGTATGGCCATTTGACAGGAGATGACTGCTGGAAAGACAGATCTCTTTGTGAAGTACTCAGTCAAACACATACAGCAATAGGCATTTGTGCATTTTTCGCTCTGTGGGAAGAAAGAGTTGGATATGTACAAGGTTAAAGCCTGGCTCCCTAGAAGTCAGGGAAATGTGGCATCAAGCTCTGAAAAAACTACCTCTTTATAGCTGTTGCTGGGAACAAATCCCACCTGTGCTAAGAAAATGCCTATAGGAAATAATTGCACTTTTACTTATTATTTTTCATTGTTATTGGAAACCTCCCACCATAGCTTTATTCCTTAAGGCAGAAACTAGAAACTACCCCAGATTTTACTTATTATTCATGCTCAGGCGCGACCTCAGCCAAAAGCTTGTGCTAAAATCTCATACCAACTCTCAGCACACACATATATTATAGTCAACTCATATGTAGATCAACTGTTTAGCACAATGCCCCTCATTATTTTTTTAATTATTATTTATGCATTTACTTTTTACAAGAACACCCATAAGGCTCTGTTAGAATAGACGCCTCAGACTGCTAAATGCTGGGCAAACACATGTATATATTAATTAGCGTGCAGGACTAATATAGGCCCCCAAACCTGCAATTAGATGGAACCATTTTGGCTCCAATAATTATAAACAAAGTTCTCTTTCGTCATCTGCACAGAAAATGTGAAATCTTGGCACCAGTGGAGTCCCTCGGAGGGAAGCTTTGCCACAGACCACAATGCAGTTGCCTCAAGATATTTTATCATATATTTTATCGTCCTTTGCAGGCCTGAAATACCGAACGCATTCAGACAAACTTCCATTATGCTAGAGAACAGAATTTGGTCTGGTCTTCATTTTGCGAAGCATGGCTTAGTTATTTGCTCTTTCTGTTTATACAAGAGTGGGTCTATATATCTAATTTTTTAATAAAAACATACCATACAAGTTCTTCAGTCTTCAGAACGAGCAATTAAGCGAGTAGAAACTTCTGTCAATCTGAACAACTAATGAGATGGTTCCTCAGACATCTGAAAGCGTGTTTTTTCAAGTTACAGTAGAACTTGGTTGGTTCGTGCTTTACTACGTTAGACACCCCGTAAGTCATACACACAAAAATGTAGCACTCAACCCGCCTCTCAGCGACAATTTAATAAAAGAGCCCTGGGATTTGATCTCGTATTTCTACTTTTCATTATTTTTTCAATTACATCTGCATGATACTATAATACATTAATGTAAGGTGTAATAATTAAACCTGAGCATTTCAAAGATGCTAATTCAGGTGAAGATTTTTTGAAGTGAATGGCTAAAGTTAGGTTTTTGTGCTTATATAAATTTTTGAGTTTGCAAGTCTGCAAAGTGCAGGAGACTTTATTCCACTCTGACAAAACACTTGTGAAATGCTCAGAGTGAGGCATTCACCTCCTCAGTGGGCAGTCTGTTGCTTATCACCAATCCTGTGCTTAAGTGTGTAGGAGCTGAATTTGTAGCATGATTTAAAAAACAAAACAAAACAAAACCCAAGCAACCCATCAACTTGTACTTGTTTCCACTGACTTGATTGCCCTGATTCCCAAGGCTAATTTCAAACACATATAAAATCTTAATAATGGAATATTTTGCAGCATACTGTCCTTAAAAAAAAGCAGCAGACCACAAAAGAGCAAGCTCCCTCTACAAATATCAGTATTGAGGCAATCTTCATGGCTCAAAGAAAAAGCTGTTGCGGATTATCAAATGAATAGCGGATTTAATGGTTCACAGTCTACTCTGATTCACCCTAACATGGAGTTCAGAAATACCACCTGCTGACAGAAACTAAAGAGATTCTGATATAAATAGCAGTTCTGCTCCAAATTCAGATTCATTTGGCTACACATTGACAGGACAGCCATAAACAGAAAAGGTTCGAACACTGAATTCCTCCTCCTTTCAGTCCTCAGTTCATTCTGGGGGGAGGAACCCAGTTATTTTACATTTCTACTGTCCACTTGAAACTTACAAAGTAGCTTAGCTGCACAGATCTTTCTTTGCTGGACTCTGTTTAACGTGCTGTTATGGCACTCTGCACAACAGCTGTCTGTGCCATATGATTACTTCATTGTTGAAAGCATAACATATGGAAACTGTACTAAAACGTTAGTTGCTTTGATACCTATGAAGAGGAATGAGCTTTGGCATTACAAAAAGACAACGTATTTTTCAAACAACTTCGAGTAACAAAAATTAAACACACGTTTAGAATCTAAACCATATTAGTTTCTGGCATGTCTCTCGCTCTGTTTCAGTGCCCAGTTCCAGTGCTGGTTACTGTTGTGTTTTTGATTGCTATTACCAGCAAACAATGGGTGGCTTGCTTTTATCTTCTGCATTCTCAGAAAATGAATAGGTCTAAGAGAAGGCCCTTGGGATTCCTTCATGCGTTATCCACAGAGGAAAATGCTATACAGGCGAATTGTATACGTAATATCTCATGTCACTGAGATAATACTACTTGAGTTAATCAGGCTTATTGGGAAACCCCCCAAATTGCCACACACTGTTTTGCAATCTTCCTCAAACCAAAGCTTCCAAAACAGATGAGTCCCTGGTGGACCAGAAGCAAGGTGGATCCTTACAGATTCATTTCTGAGTCCCAGTTGCCTTTGATGAGAGGAGAAAGGAGATCCTAAATTGTAACACAGAGTTTCCTCTCCTTTAAATTAGTCACCCGGAGAGGGAACAACGAAGCTCTAAATTATTTCATCAGTAGCAACGCTCGTTAACATGAGAAGGAAGCTGTAATTTTTTGGTCACTGTTTGGCCAGGAGTTGCATTTGAATACTGAAGCAAATCCAGCTGAATAAGAGGAAAAATTAATGGTCCGAGTTGTAAAAGTCTATTAACTTTATTGCACAGAAACTTATACATACATGATTTTAATCTTAGAAGATATTCTGTAACGATGTAAGTGGGGAACGATTCACCTGAAACTAAATCCACAACAAAACCAAAGACATTTAAAATCATTGTACAGATTTAAGAATTCCGTCATGCTGGGTATCAAAAGTACTTTTAATTACAACAGGCTCTGAAAATACACACTAGCTGAGGTCTGACTTTTTTTTTTTTTGACTGAAAATATATTAAATTTCACTTCCTGTCTTTAAGTCATGTACCATATTTTAGAAAGACATGGTTCACCACTGGTAAGATTTATTAGAAAAAAAAAAAGCCCATTTCACACAGTATGTTCTAACTGGCTGAAACAGTGCAGTTTTAGGATTACTGACAAAGCTACAAAGCAATGTTGAATACCCTAAGATGGTAAATATAAGGGTTTTCTACATGAACAGCACTAATATGAAAGCCTCAGAGTTCTTTTTATGTCTAAAAATATTTCTATTTTGAATCTTTGGGCATATTTGATTATAATATCACTCTTTAGATCTTAGATTCGTTAAACGTTAAAGGCAATTCTACAAAGTGTTTTTTTCCACCAAATTAAAAATAATTATTGATTTCATGTTGTACTTCAAAAAAATAGAAAGAAAGAAAAAGAAAAGAAGGAGGTCGAAAAGTTAGAAGTTTTCTGTGGGTGGGAAATTGGGTCACTTTTGTAAATGCTGAGATTGGGCTAGTGCAAGTTTCAAAGAAGTTGACCGTAATATAGAGAAGTAAAACCTTCCTCATGCAGTCAGTCAAAAAGGACCGCACATATACGACTCCCCAGAAAGGCATTTATCCTAATTAATAAGATAAACCAATAGTTAGCCAGCTATTTAAATGACAGCTGCAAATCAAAATGGGCCTTGCCAACTCTCTCCTAGGGTCAGCTCTGACCACCCACGAGAACTTCGCCCTTTCATCTCCTTTACAAGTGGAAGGACTGACAGACGGCTGCAGCTATTGCCGCCAACCACAGCATCCTCAGCGCTTGCTGCCAGGACTCGCTGCCATCAGCTGCCCAACGTGATCAGGCAGTAAGTACGTTTATAAACCTATTAAAACTGCATAAATGTTATACCTTGTAATCTATTAAAATCAAAATAAACAGGAAAGGAGGTCTGAGAGCCAATTTCTTCAGAGCAAAATGCAATGCCAATTATGAGGTTTTCAAATATTCCAGCCTTTTTTTCTGGGGGGGATGTAGGGGTGAAAGGGACAAGACTTAGGGTCGAACCATTAAAAAGCCAGTTGGTAGTGTTAAACCCTTTCTTTAAGATTTATAAGAAGGCCAAAAATTCACTCCAGGCTTAAATCTAGAATCCCAGGCCTGGAATCATTAAGGAAAAAAAAAAAAAGAAAAAAAGAAAAGTTTTCATAAAGATGAAAATCATACAGAAGAAAAACAAACAAACACAAAACAGTGGTTTCAGATGAGTTCTGATTTTTGGCACTTCTTCAATGCAAAAGTGGCTTTATTTTATTTTATAAGTCTGAGACTCATTACTATGAATTACTTTTGTAACTAAAATCGGGACCAGGTTATATTTTTATAACGAATTACCAATAAGTCACTATCATTGAATCTTTTCTAAAGCTTTTCAGTATGAACAGATATCATAGTTTTCAAAGGAATGTCAATGCTCTGACTTACGCTCAAAAGCCAGGAAATTAGGGGTGGAAATTTCATCTGTGAGCCACACAGATGTATAAAAATGTTTAAGAAATTAACAGCGTATGTTAAAGATGCAATGTCAGCCCCATTTTTATCCATAACTAGACTTCATCAGCTTTGTGGCTTTAAAATTGACATTTAAAAATAAAGGCAACACAAGTTTCTGTGACTTAATTGAGCACTTCTTAAATAAAGAGATATTTCAATGTTTGCAGAATGTTAATGCCTTTCCAAAATAAGCTATGTGCTGCTGCTACTTAGCTGTATTTCCCTCGCACCCTAAGGAGTCTATTACTGATGGAAGCCATTTCTTTCACTAAATCCTGCCCGCGAATCCTAACAAGAGCTTTAAGCCTACTAAACAACGTCTCCTGGGAGACACTATTGTTGCAACAAAAAATGGAAGAAATTTCTTAAAGTGAACGTTACACAATTATTAGAGGACGTAGGTCTTCGGAAGAAGAGAAAACTTGGTATAGGAGAGGGAACAAAAAGCCAAATGTACGCAGAGAGCACATGCCAGTCACCCCTGAGGGAGCAGAGGGGAGGTACAGAAAATTAACTGCTGCATTTCTACTTCCCACCAAAACCACAAATGGGCCATTTCAGGGGACTAACACATACAGAGCTTGCAGATAAATACGTGTCTACCTCATTACCTGGGAAGAGCCTTCAAGAGCACACTTCTTTGCTGAATATTTCTGCTTCTACATGAATAATCCCATTTATACAGAAGAAGGTGCTGTACATACGCATGCAACGTTTGCAGCATGTATGTGTGTCAGCTTGGAAACTGCTCAGCTCCGTCTGCGAATTTGGCCCATAGTCTTTTGGCACAGATTTTTACTGCTAAACTTAAACATTCTCTGCAGCCAAGCCACCTTGAACTGTTTCTTATCAAGTTTCATAAGCAAAGTGGGTTCGAGTCTGGTCGATATGTGGATGGGAGATCATTATACGAAATATATTCAGCTTTGCTGAAAAATGACAACAGCAGCTTGACAGCATCAGGCAATGGCAGGACTTAGCTGTAAGGACACAGACAGAGATGACAGATTCAGACAGCTTCATCCAAGACAAGACTACCACCACATCTAGCAAAGCCAAGACAAGCAGCAAACCTAAACAGAGGATACTGAAGTACAGGTCTGAAGGATGAGAACAATGATTATATTTGGATTATACCAGTTAACATCAACCCAGACGACAAGCTGTCAGACAATCTAAGGAAGAACATCCTCTTTGTAGTCTGAACTCACCAGAACCCACGTTTACCTGTATTCAAAGATGAGTTAACAGGATTTGCTAAGAGTACAAATCAAACAGGATTGCACAGAAGGAACACAGCAATATTCTTCATCTTCACTAGATGCAGCGTGGGGCTCGAAGGCTGTGTAGGAACTGAGAGGCTGAAGTGCAGGATGATTTACATACTTTGTCTCCCTGAAACAGATCTTGCCTAGCTATCGTTGGTTTTATCACCTTGCTAGTCGATTGCCATATATATTTGCACTCAAGGGAAAAAAATTCACACCAGCCAACAACAGACATGTGAACTGCTTATCTAGAATTATCCTGCTTGCCTTCCTGGGCTCCCTCTGCAGGCATGGCACAGGAAGGAGGAGAGAGAGAAACTCAGTCGCAACAGGACTGAGCACCTGACCTATGCATCACAGAATCACCGGACGGTTAGGGCTGGAAGGGACCTCTGGAGGTCATCTGGTCCAACCCCCCTGCTCAAGCAGGGGCACTCAGAGCAGGTTATATGTTTATATATGTTTATATATATATATATATGTAACGTTATAACCATCACTGAGAACAAACTCCTACACCAAGCCAACACTGGGAAAAAAATCTATAGGTATCAGAAAAATCTCAAATCTGACTATTTTAGGTCCAGAAAAACTTTAAAGATGGCAAAAATGGAAATTCTGGGGTGAGGCTGATGAAATATAACTCAGTTGATAGCTAATTAAAAAAAAAAGACCTACGAGAAAGAATATCTATTTTATATGTGGTTTTTGCTACCAGGCTATTCCAAATCCTAACCTTGTAATATGGCTCCAAGGGGGAAACTGGAACAAAGGATGCAGAAAGTGGAAGCTGGTATTATTTATAACTTGGCAAGCAGGACTCTGTTAATCCAGAAACTCACTTGGCCAAAACAAGCTTATTCTCCTAACTACAGGTAAAACAACATTCCGAATAACTTTAGAAGTTTGAAAATATATATATATAATAAAAATAGATTTTTTTTTAGTAGACGTTTTTTTTCTTTCGTGCTTGATGGAGCATATGTCAAAGATCAGATAGTTAACCAATGTTACTGATAAATATGCAAAGTCGTATTACCTAACCACATCATAAATTAGGCTGCTCAGTAAGAGCTGAACAAAAAGCAAAGCAAAAGAGAAAGGAGAAATTCCTTCACATCTGTAGTAAAGGAAGTGAATCAGTTCATTCCAAATGGGAGATAATTAACGAATTCTTACTTCCTAAATTTCCTGTATTACATTAGGACTTCATCATTTAACTGTACTCAACATGTTTCCCTTTTTCATACCCCAGGGACATACTGAACAAACGACTTGTTTCAGAACTTCCAAACAGAGTGTCTCAACTACAACTTTTCCACTTAATCATTAATATCAAAATGTTAACTAGCTTATGCAAAACACATGGCAAGGCAGTTTATTAAGGCAGGGATGCTCATGCTATTTCCTGGTAAGAAGAATATGTTGAGCCTATTTATTACAAAATAGCATAGATAAACGTGTCTATCTTTTTAGAAGAAAAAAAAAGTTATTTAACCTGGAGCGTATCATCACTGCCTGACAAGATCTCTACCTAACGTAAGCCAGAATGACTTGGGCCACAAGATCTGGTTTAACACAGAAAGCAAATTTCAGTTTCTTCAGTTCCTTGAAATTTTTATACCTGGGAGAACCAGAGGAAGACTTGGTTTTGAAGAAAACACAGATCACTTTTTTCATGTATTGCTTTTTATTTACATTTTTTTTAAAGCTTAGTTTCTTAGAGGATGTCATGTCTACACAAAGACTACAACTGAACATTACTACGAGTCTATCCATGATGATTTTTCATTCTGCTGACTAATTTCAACCAAAACTGCAAAAGATGCTAATAAACAATTCATGGAAATCACCCACTACTCAGTGGATGAAATATATTAATATGTCCAATAAAGAGAAGATAGAGGAGTTCAGCACTTAAGTATTCTATAATCTGTGTGAGAAAAATTATCTGTGAATTCAGCCCTCTCAATGCCTAAAGCTTTTCTGTTTTACTTTTAGGGGATCTTCTTCCTGATGCCTCACTACATCTACTGTTCTCCAAAAGCCACACAGAAAAAAAACGCCAGCTGATGTGGGGATAAACAACACAGTATATGCTTACCTGTAGGAGTACTACTACGAAACGAAGAGGAAGGAGTGATTGGAGGGGTAACTGGAGGAGTAAGGCTTCCACTGCTGTGGCGAGGTGGAGTAGATACATTCCCACGGGATACTGTGCTTGACAAAGTCAAAGAGAGTTTTGGCTGAATCTTTTTCTTCAAAGATTCCTGCTCACGTCGAGCTGCATCAGTCATAAATCTAGAACAAGGACAATCATGAGGATGAGAGGCTTGAAACACTATCAGCACACAAGCTATAGGTAAAGAAAAAAAAAAGTATATTTTGCTTTCTGTAGCAAAATGGAGCTTCAAACTCAGCCACGACAAATTCCTCCACAATACAGAGAGATTTCAAGAATACAAACCTCTCTATCAACTTTATTCACATAGAGTTCAAGATCTGGGGCATTTGTTTCTGATTTTGATGCAATTTATATCAGACATTCGCATCATGCACAAGCTTTTTAAATATGCAACCAAAGATCAGTATTGCACACATTACACTAACTACACTAAATCTTTCCATTAAAAAGTAATTGAGTAGCACTAGTGGAGACAAATGTTAGGGGCAAACATATTGAGTAGGAAGGTCAAAATGGTATTAGGAACTACATTGTGTACATCATTTCCAGCTTTGGATAATCACATCTTTTTTTCCTAGGAGTTTTAGACAGTGTTGCCTGATATAAAACATGTCCAATCAAGTTGTAATTCCTCAAACGGGAGTTCCCATCTCTTGAAAACCAAATTAGACCTCTGTGTAGAGCTTTGGTACATGCTGCTGAATGCCTAATGCAACTCAAGGTTCATCTCTGCGGGGTGCTAAGAGGCAATTCCACCAGCACAATGCAAGGTGTATGCTAGTAGTACCCTAATTCCAGCAGTGCAACTTTATGCGTGGGCTCTTTCACTTGGAACACAAGTAGTTTTTTCCACTTTTATTCTGATTCCTTCCAAAAAAAGAACAGCTGGAAGGAAAATGCCACTTTTATTCTAAGTGAAAGTGCCTACACACAGTTACACCAGAACATCCGATACTGACATTCAAAGCATCACTACCGGCACCTGCGTTAAACCTCACTTGAAAGAACTGGGGATCCCCCAGATGAGACCTCTGCAATCAGAGATCATGCACCGAGGGTTCCCGTGACAGTTTAATCCTTCCTTTCTTTCACTTCCACTGCACAAGGAGCCATCTTGAAGGATTCCTAAAAAGACAGCCTGGAATAAATCACCTTTTCTATACAGTCTTCTGTATTTCATGCTAAGGTATAAACTATGCCTGTCAGTATAATAATACAATACACATTAGTACGTGATACTGAATTATGCTTAAGTTACAACCAGACATTTGTCTAACTTCAGTTAGACAGAATAAGCCAGGTTTTAGCCAAGATACCAGGTTTAAATGATGAGGTCTTACAACCTGGGCAAATGGTGAAGGATGTGATTCAGGTAAGTGAGAATTGCATGCAGCCTGTATGCTGCAGTCACCTTGGAGCCAGCTGTCACCCAGAAACTCGTATTTGCAATCCGCTAAGGAAACAGATGACAAAAATTACCAGCAATTATTTGTATTGGACTAAGTAAGGGCAACCTGGCTTTCTTTCAATAGTCACACTCTCCTCAGAGGAGCTAAGAAAGAGAATGAGGCAGACCCAGGGATGGAAACAGCAGCAGAGTAC
The DNA here is from genome assembly GCF_964211835.1 of Anser anser. Classification (NCBI taxonomy): domain Eukaryota; kingdom Metazoa; phylum Chordata; class Aves; order Anseriformes; family Anatidae; genus Anser; species Anser anser. The sequence continues at coordinate 126,784,376 of NC_139721.1, read as the reverse complement.
ACATCCGCAGAGGAAATAATGAAGATGCTGAGTTGCTGTACTGGGTGTAGGTGGCACGGTTTTGGTAGCAGGGCAAGGTGCTGGGGACCTCTGTGAGAAGAGCTTGGAGGCCACCCTGTGCTGGACACAGCCCATTCCAGCAAGCCGCAGCACAGACCCACTGTAAAACATAGCTGAGCCCAGCAGCAAAGGTGGTGGCACCTCTGTGAAAGCATATTTAAGAAGAGGTAGGAAATGTTGGAGGGAGAGACAGAGGAGGAAACAGAGGGAATGAGAGAATAACAAGGTCAGAGGAGCAGGAGGTGCTGCTGGGTGTAGAGCAAGCACAGCCCTGAAGGGACTGCAGCCTGTGGATATCCAACATCAGAGCACAGGAAAATGGTGTGAAACAAGGAGCAGCAGAGAGAAACCACGACATCCTGACCCCAGCCCCATTTGTTGCCTCACTGAAGGGAAAGAGTATGGCCAGCAGTGGTGATAACATGGCAGAAGAGGTGACTGAGCGAAGCTGGCTGTGCCATGGGGACCAGAAGGGCAGGCATGAGAGGGGACTGATGTGAAGCGAGCCTGCAAGTGAAGCGAAGCCTGACAAAGAGGAAGGGAAAAGTGGCTCCCCTCCCCAAATGTTTTAGTGCTTGTCTTTTGTTTCTTAATAACCAATACCTGAATCGGGAGTTAAATATCTCTGCTAGTTGGCAATAAATTAAGTTTAATTCCCCAAGGTGAGTCTGTTTTGCTTGTGGTGGTACTTGGTAAATCATCTGCCTCTCTTCGTTTCAAGGCAGGAGTTTTCCCTCTCCTGCTCCTCCTGTTTTCTCCCCCATCCTGCTGGGGCTGAGGGGTCAGGCAGGGGCTCAGTGAGCGAGCATCTCCACGGGTGCTTGGTGGCTAGCAGGGGCTAACCCAGCCCTCCACCAAATTCTTGTCACTTGACAACTCTACCTGCTGCATGACCAAACGGCCTGTCTGTGACTCGATGCGCCTTGTCCTGAGAGAAGACATGGAAGCAAGCCCTGATCAACGTCCCGAATCCAACACAGGAGGAGGAGATGTACAGTTAGCAGCAGGCCCGAGGGAAGGGAGGCAGAGGGAATCCTGCCACGCCAGTCATGGTTTAATCTAGCCACCGTTTGCAGGAGCAGCCCCCAGACTCTGCAGGCTGCAGTACTGCAACGATTGCACATGAACTGACAAAAAGCTGCGACGCACAAATAAGAACCAGCATTGCCAGCGTTGTCATTAGGTCAACCTGGGGCTCACAGGCACAGAATCTGCAACATGGTGCTACAAGATGGTCTGGTTCCTTCTCTGGACCTCAAGCAAGAGTTTAAATTAATCTGAATCCCTATATTCATTTAGGCTCCATGGAAACCCCACATTTTGTGACTGCTCACAACCCCTGGACTGTGAGTGGAAGCTGTGTAGACTCTGCTGGCTACGAGTCCAGACCTGATAGCATTTATGGAGAGGTCACTAAGAAAAAACACCTCTTGGGGAAGGAACAGTAAGGGGTGCACAGGGAAAGGGAGGGGAGGAAGGAAGAAATCGGGCTTTCAGATATGTGTGCCAAATATGAAAGAAAAAATTGGCCCGGATCTCCAGAAATTGCTCTTTTGAAAAAGAGACTTAGGTACTTTAACACAGCCTCAAAACACTAGGGCATAAAAATTTAAGTATCCGTAGAGCAATAAAGCTGTATCCTGTCCATCCATACCATGAAGGCATTAATAAGTGGATCTTTGCCATGATATGGAGCATCAACACACAATCTGCAGACATTAATAAACAGGTATATGACATGACGGCTTATCTTCTTTGAAAAGAGACAATGCATCATGTCAAACCCAGCTATGGCAGTTTTATGAAGTTAATATTTAAAAAGCAGATAGCCATAGTAACAGTTCAGTTTTATATTTTTCTTCTCTCAACAAGGGTGCAGATATTGGCAAAACAGTCCCCAAAGAGAACTCTAAATCTCATTAAAGAAAAAAAAAAAAAGGATCTCAATAAAATGGCCATTCAGTACACATTTGCTTTCCTCTAACCAGGAAACATCTAATTCACTATTTTTGGAATTTGTAGTACGATGTGTGCTTGCTTCTGGATGGGCAGCCTTATTCCTCATGAAAATGTTATGGCAACATTATAAATCCTTGAAAACTTGGATGATAACCTCAAGTGTAAGATATTAAAAGCACCGGCATGAACGCCGTTATTTAATAAACTCAGCCACAAATAACAATGTTAAAATAATATTGAGGTATAACCAGCCTGGTTGAAGTCCATAAAAATCAGGAAAATTTGAAGTTATAGCTGAAACTTCTCCCTGTCCTCTTAACTCACTCCCATTTGGGCTGAGCACGTTGGGTACGTTCCAAAACGTCATTTGCTGTCTACACTGTGAACCTGAGAGAAACGGAAGGCAGAGTCTGGTGAGAAGTTCAGTTCCTGATATGTGAAGTACGAAATCAACTTTTTCAGATCCAAATCGTCCCTTACGTGTGTTTGCTGAAGCACTGGCAGTGCTAAGCTTTTGAAATGAACGCTTGTCTAAATGGATTAAAATATAACATTTTAATCGAAACGCAATATTATACTCATGCTTAATGATGGTGGTGTTCTTCAAAGCCTACAATATAAGCATTTTAATGATGGGTATAGAATGACATTTCCAACTCAAGCTTTAATTTTCATGTTGAAGGTACATTATGGTTGCAACATCAAGCGCACAGAAATGAAACATACTGGATTTAAGGTTGAATATCGGTCTCTAAATTACACAACTGCATAAAATTTTCCCTGCCTCATTTAAATGCACCAAGATGTATGGGAAAAAGACAATGAACTGTAACTAAAAAAGGCTGCCATAAGACCACTTAGGTCATATCTCACCTCCTTGCTTAATAGTCTCTCTTGCTATCTTTTTGCTGAGCAAGTCTCCCTCTGCTCTTCTCAAGCCTTATTCCCAGCTCCATAACCTTGCCCTCCAGATCTTACAGCCATGTTCCCTACTGCAGAGGACTGTGTTTGCACCTCGTAATTCTCTCTCTCCAAGTGCAACATACCACATAGGTGCAGCGGAACGGGAAGAATAATCATTCAGTTCCCTGCCATTCACTGATCCTGTTTTGACAAGCGTGGGGTTTCTGTGCTTCGTTGCAGATGGCTCACAACATCAGGAAGGAGCCTATTCCTCAGAAAGAAACCTCTTCTAGCCCACTTTTTCTTTCCCCTCCCTTTCACCTTCCTAACAATTCAAACCCCTGCTCCAGAACACGTAGGTGCAATGATTTCCGAACGAAGCGCTTGCAGCAAACTTTAATAAACATGAGCAAAATATAGTATTTCCCCCTCCTCTCATTCCCTGGAATGGTTCAAGTATTTTTATTGAAACTTTCCCAACAAATTCTGCCTGAAGGAGACACCCAGCATGGAAAAATTCAGCCCAAACAGCTGAATGCTGGCAACGTAATAAGCAACTGAAACAGTCTTATAATGGGAAGTATTGCACAACCTTCCATATAGGTGGCGATGTGATACAAACAGCATTAACTGTTGTTAACAACAATAACAAAGAAGTCACAAAAAAGCAGAGGTGACATTCAAATTAGAACGGTCTTTTAAAATCAAACCTTTGCAATGTTTGTGAGTATTCCTCCCTCCCAGCCCCACCTGCCAAAACCAGCTTTGCAATCGAGAGTGAGCAGAAGCACGCTCCCAGAAATTTCCAATAGCCATCTAAATATACTAGCACGGACTGTTTCAGGATCATGCCCCAGTGTGACTCACACCATGACGCCGGGGTTAGTTTATCATAAAACTCTTACCGTGCTCAGTTCTGAGATAGTTGAAGCGTTCTGTACTCATACGCCCAGACTGAGGGTAAGGGCAGTCATAAAAACAGATTGCCCTGCGGAATCTATCGTCTTACTAGTGGTCATTAGGGCAAGAGGTGCTCTTTCCTCCTCTCCCTCACTGTTGCAGCTTGTCGATGTGGGAAACTAGCCCTCTTTGGCCAGATCTATGTCCACAGACATTTATATCGACGGTGAGAATGGTGCATTACAGCTACTTCGTGCAACTGAATATTAATTTGCTAAACTTGGATTCTTCATGATCTAGTCTCTAAAACACATACCAACAGTTCAAGACGACACAATCACAAATCCATCATTTTCCAACTCCTGCACGCCCACACAAGAGAGGGGAGGGGGAATATTCTGAGCTTGCAGAACAAGCAGATCACACCTCTGAGATGCTCACGCCCAGACAGCTCCGTAGCACTGTGTTTGCACCCAAGCTTAAAAAAAATATTAATAACGGTGCTACTTGACAGTAATACATATACCTTGTCCTGTGCCTCGCCAATGACATGTTGTACTAGACCGTAATGGGACAAGGTAGTAGAAAAGAACTAGTTCTGACCCTTCTTCTCATTATCACACAGATAATTATGGAAGAACGCTGATACTGACATTCAGCTCATCTTCATGTTTGCCTAATTTTGTTAACCTGCACTGGAAAACTGGAAAGCTCCTCACCTTTCCCAGAACATGAGAAACCAAGCTGCTGAGCTACCACTCATATTTCAGCAGGCTGCTCCTTAACCCAACAGTGGGTCAACTTCAAGATTGACTCTAAAGAGGAGAAAAAATCCAAGGTGCTTCACAGCAGATTTGTGCTATCTTCTGGTTGTATTATATTTAGGTCAGAAGTGCTCAAATTTACTTGTCAGATGGGCCACACATTAGCTTAACGACATACTGAAGGCCACATATTAATTCTCCTGCTAGGTTTTACACCTACCAGAACAAAGTACTGGTTACGTATTTACTTTTCCCCTCAATCTTTTTCCACTTTTGTCCCCAGATGTTCATGCAGTTCTTTGTGACTGCTGTACCAAGAGAAAGGAGGAGGTGGTGATGCTAAGTTTAGCTCCTAGCATTCCTCCTCACATTAGTAGTGTTCAGGAATTTAAAAAATGCTAGGTGGGCAGCCCCTCTAGTAGTACAGTATGTTAAAACTTCAGTAGACCTCTACATTGAGGAGGGGTTTAGGAGGGTCCATTTCTCATGGGGGGGACCCTATTTCAGCAGTGTCGGGCTCTGTGGACCCTGCAACCTCTTAGCCAGGAACTGTCTATCCCCCACACCCTTTGCTGCCTCTACAAGCAAAGAGAAAGCAGCGAGGTTTGGTTCAGCTTACGCTGGGAAGAGGAGACAATTGTTAAGTTGAACCATTATTGGGTTAAGTAGAGATCTGGTGGAACCTAAACTGCTGGAGCTCAGCAGTAGGCTGCCTTGTCTCCTGGGAACGATGAAAGGCTTTTCTCAGCTGAACTTGACGGAACTGGGCCAAAGCAGAGACAATTCATGTCCTCAGTAATGCCTTGCACACTATTTATGTGATAATGAGGAAAGAAATGTACAAGCAAGTTTCATACCATTACTCGAATTATTTGAGGAACCTCCTGAGCACTTTCACATACCTTTCTTTGTAGTCTGGGGGAAACAGAAGTATTCTGCAAAAACACTCTGGAAAAAAACTCTGTTGCTTCGCAGAAGCTATCAACCATTTTTTTCTTTAGACATCTTCCATCAAAGTCTTAGCAAAACCCAAAAAAGAAGTGTCAGTGTGACAAAGCCCAATAAAGATGCGTGCATAATCACACACATTCCTCCGCCAGTATCTGTGTAGTGCTAAAATGTGTGATTTATACTAAACTCCCATTAGCTTTTTTTCTGATTTCAGAAAAACATCCAAAAATGGGGAAGAAAAAACACAAAATAATAATTCCCTCTCGATTATTCCCTAAAACATGTATTTCATAACACACCCTAAACAGACCGAACAACTCATTACAGGGCTTTTCTAAGCTTCAGGAAAAGAACTCTTCCAGCCCAAGATGCAGTATAGAAATACAAGGCATCTGTGTTGGGCTTCAGCATGGCACATTCATGAGATCAGGTCTCACAACGGAATTCAGTGTTCATTCTCAGTCTTACTAGTCTTACTCAGACCAATCTGTTAAAAGCCTTCCCTATGTCCTAAATAAGTAATATTTCTGACAAACTGATGACTATCTTAGATAGACAGGCCAGAATCAGATTTCTTTTTATTATTAGTCCTAGGAATAATTTAGTGCTGGTACAAGTCTTTCATTTCCATTATTCAGACTATTTTCTCAAGATGTTAATATTATTATCACCACAAAACTAGATATAATGTAATACACAACAGTATTCTGAATATGTGCATCTTCAGCAGCTGTATTACAGATTATGAGAATGCACACGTAACAAAAAAAGGTGAAAAACAGACTTTGCATTGCATTTTTGCTGCAGCACTGGTAAGACTACAATACAACATGCAGTCTTATTCAAATTGCTGTCACTAGACTCAGGGTGCAACCTGGGGAAATCTGTTCAATAGGAGCAAGAGTTCAGTGCATTTAATTTATTTGTCTGCTCGTCACACACATTCTTGAAAGATACAATAAAATACCCACCAAGTACATGTTTTGTGCTTCTAGCATGGAAAATTGATTCAGAAGATTGAGTAATTTCACATTTAAACATATGCGAGTGGAGCTAATGGACGGTGACATGCCAAATAATCTATTATCACTCTAAATGAATGAAAATAAAGCAGCAATTACTTAATCATCCCAAACCATATACTTGCCTAGAGTAAAACGTGTGTTTATTTGCTGTTGGTCAATACAAGCAGGGTTAAAATTACAGAAAAGGAATTTAGTGTCTCTCTCTTTCATGAATAAACAGACAAACTTCACTGTGAGTTACACGTCACACTTAGGTTAATGTAAATGATTAACACTGGACATAAGCCCTACCTTCCCATTTTTCTACATTAATATTTTCTGTTTTGGTTACTTTTTTCTGTTTTTTTTTTCTTCCATTCTGTTTGTAGGACACTTATATTTATTGTACTGTATCAACTTTTCACAGGGCACCAAAGTAATTAAATTAATGAAGAAAATAGTAACAAAAAATCAGTGTTGTACATTTCCCCACCATAAAAGCAGCTGTTTACTTAGAAATAAATGTTTTGTTCTGAACCTTCCAAAAAAGGATATTATTTATTTATAGCAAAAATGGTATTTTGACCTTTTCTTCCTTCAATTTGTGTAGGTCATGCAGAAAATGCAAAATCCAGGACTATATCCAATTTGTTTATTTATAATTACATTGACAGAAAAATTCTGCACTGCACAGAAAACTTTAGAACAATAATGTAACCAGGAAAGATGAAGTCTGTTTTCAGATATTTCATTCATAATGAAAATTCATTACTTATGCTGTGGACTGATGATGGGGACTAGAAGAAGTCAAGTGCCCACAAGGGCTTTCTGCTTTTGTTAAAATAAACAAATAATATTTCTATGCTTAAAAAACAAACAAACAAAAAGAAACAACAGAGCTCACGGAAATCAACTTAAGAAAGCTTCCCAAACTTCCCAAACGTTAGAAACATATTTCTATCTCTTCCTTTCTCTGCCACTCTTTTTCCACTCTATTTTGAAGTGAAAGAGCGAGTTACAGAAAGGAGCTATAACTTATCTGCAACTTCAGATTCCTGTAATTTCCATAGAGTGAGACGCAGGAAGGCAACCACCATTTGTCATGATACTGTCACCTCTTTTACAAATAAATAAGAGTTCACAAAGTTGTGATAACCCTCTCAGGCATATCCTATCAGCATGATACTATGCTGTGCTCTACCTCTATGTCAAGTTATTAGTTATCAAACTAATTCCAAAATTTTGCTGTTGGCAAAAAAGAAACATTTGGATGGCGTGAAACTGTTGCAGGGTTTCTTGCATTTGGGCTGGATTTTCAAACGGCTGCAGCATGCCCCTGCCTTTAGCGTAACGTAGCAGTTGTCATTTCATAAAACATCCTCCCTGCATTTACTGACTGGCTTGTTAGGGCACTCTGTCAGCCATGGCTTTGCTTATGGTCATTAATGAACAAACCAGTCATTGCCCACTTCTGACAACAGATACTCTATGGATTAGTGCTTAATTAATTGTTAAATATAACTTCACGAATCCTTACATTTCAGTTTATATCCTAGCTAATATACAAGAAAAATGTGATGCTATAGCAATAAAATATTACAGAAATCAAAATGAGAACTCTAATAGACATCAGTAATGTGAAATACAAAGTTTTAGTAATAAGAGTTTTTCCAATGAGACATATATTAAAGTACTTTTTAAAATACCACTTTAAAAATGCACACTGTCACTTTTTAAATTTGCATCACATATACAAAAAGAACAAATTAATTTTCTTGGCAGGAAGTTACTATAATGACTAAAAATGATCTCACTTGAAAGACGGAATCTTTTCAGTAATACTCTAACTTAACATATCCCTTATTTAATTTAAATATTTTAAAGAGTATATTATATTATATTATATTTGATTATATTTAAATATTTTAAAGATTCTTTTTTTTTTTTTGACTTGTTAGGCTACTCTGTGCTTTAACATGAACTAAATGCAAAATTCTTGAAGGCAGAATAAAAATTTAACATTTATGTTAATGGGAAGAAAGTGCAGGGGGAGTTATTTTTTATTTCATTTGTAGAAATTCTAATCTTTAATGCCTAGTCTCTTTGGAGAAGGTGAAATTAGGCTGCTCAAAGAATAAAAAATAATGCGTCTGTATCTCCTAAGTTTGACTCAAATCTGAAAATAGTTCTTATGTGAGACTTAAGTAGTGTACCAGCCCTGCTCTGGCTCACTGCACAGGCTCGAGTACTGTCAAATTGCCTAGTTCCAGTAGGACATTTCACTTTCAGATGTGCTTAACCTAGAATACCGTATTTTTTTCCATTACTGGTCCACCCTCTTTCCTTCTTGAAGAGTTTATTGTAACTATTTATGTAAAAACAAGTTCTTGCAGTCAGCCCTACAGAGAAATAGATCTGTGTATTCGTGACATCCACTTTTACTGTTGGAATTAGTTTGGTTTTATTGATGCCTCAAGGACTTTTAACTTTAAGAAGCAGGGAGCTGAAATGTCAAGTATTTTATTCCTGTAATGTTCCATTTATGTCACGGTATTCTTGTGTCATATCATACCAAGTTCTTCTGAGAATTCAAGTCAACACCCAAAGACAGATTTCATCAAGGAAGACGTCAAAAATAGATCCTACCACAAATCATTGCTTATTAGCTATAAGGATGTCTAATATCATTTGCATAAATAAGCCAGTCTTCAATAATTTATACGGTATTAGTCGAACGCACTAACCGACACATTTTTTCAGTCTTTCAGAAATGTATCACATACTGCCTACAGTGGCTCCGTCAGCAGCATCACTACATTAAGAAATCCAAGATACCTATTCACTGAAATATCACAAAAAGCAGCTCTGGTAATAATAACCTGCATAATAAACAAACTCTTAAGACCTATAGTTGCTGATTGTCTTTTAAATACGAAGACCCCCCCCAATTTCTTATAATGCAGTCACTGTTTAATTTCATTTTTAAACAAACACTGCATCTATCTGGGAGGACACTGATACAAAATACGATTCTCCCATTAAGAAACATCATTCAGCTCAAAAGATGCTGCCCCAAGCTTAAAACATAAGTGAAGATTTAGATGGAAAAACATTTTTAAAAACTGATTTATAAATCTGTATTCAGAGGACTGGGTGGGGTGAAGCTTATAATGGAAAATTGCAGCAATCTTAACATTAGGAATGTGAAATGTCTGGTCTTAATAAACCAAATTTTCAGGCATCGTGAGTTGTTTGGAAGGACGATAGCAACTTGCTAACAACTCAACCTCACTGAAATGGCAAACTGAACAGTCCCAGTGTTTCAGACTCTGCAGCAATTAGTCACACATCTGTAAAATAGCTGATGTCAAAGATTCCTCCTAAAAGAAACTTCAAGGTGAAGGTAGACAAGGGAAAGCAGAGTAGGAAGAAGATAACCATCATTCATGGTTTTTGCTCTTTCATGCAAAAAGAATGAACTCTCATTTCTGTAATTACATGCTATTTTTAAAATGTACCTTTCTACACTTCAAGCTGATTTGCCTGGAGGAACGAATGACTGACAAAGTTAACAGTTCATTATGTAATCACTGTATTAGGAAAAAAAAAAAAAAAGTACCTAAGAATCAAGAATAACTCCCGAGGTCCCATTATTCAGCTGTGAGGTACAAAAGGAGATTTGCATTTTGAAACTTTGGTGTCCCATTTGTCCCATTAAGTCTCGGGGTGTGCTATCGTACCAGAACCAGGCACGTATACCAAAGCAGTAAACTCCCTGGTTTCGCTCGGTCTCACAGAAACCATTTCCATTGCTTCCCTCGCTGGCAGCCACCCTCCCACCTCCAGCTCGGAGTGATCTGCTGAAAGCAGCGAAACCCTGCTAGGATGCGGAAGAAAGGCCTGACATCTGAATAACTAACAATGCGCTGCCTCTCAGGCAGACAGCAGGGAAGTTCCTTCAGCCCTGTTTGATCTGCTTCACTGGCGTTATTGCAGAAAGCCGGGTTTTCATTAGGTAAGGGGGGAAAAAAAACCAAAACGTTGAGATGCTGCTGCCCGCTAAGCAAGATTACAAATGCTCCATAACACAAGGATTGAAGAGAAAATATATGGTGTAATACAGAAAGGCCTAATACTTGTAAGTGGAAAAAAGTATAAATGACTATTTTAATTAATTTCCTAATGTAAAACACAGCTGTAGTAATGTTGGCAAATATCACCTGCCTGTTTTAAGTTTGTTAAATGAAATCATGCTCTTTAATTGGGTCTTAATGTACAAAAGTATGTTTTATTTACTTTTTATTACAATATCAGCATTTTAACTTTCAGTTTGCTTGTGCAAAAGCTTTATAAATTACTTGAATCACTTAAATCCGAATACTATAATCTGCAGTTACAATGTACCAGTTTGAGTTTCAACAATTAAATGCCTTTTTTGTGGACTCCCGCTGCTATGTGAACTAGCTGTAGGCTATTAAAATAATGAGTCCGGACTGAGTCATCTGATCTCGGGCTTGGTGCAAAGCCTGAGGAAAAGGACTTAGCCCACAATTCCTAGTCTGTTTACCAGACTGCGACCAGACCGCTGGCAGCCGCAGCGCCTCTCCCTCCCCCTCACGCCGCCCCAAAGGCGGTCTCACAGAGCCCTCTGCAGGCCGCGCCCGGCCCCAAGCCCCAGGCCCACCTGCTCAGGGACGGGCCCCGAAGGGCCCAGATCAGCCCAAGCTGGATGGCTGGCACCGACCAGGCTGCCCGCCGAGCTGGGGTGCCTGAGGAGGTTTTTGGAGGTGCTCCACAGAGCGGCTGCCCGATGCCAGTTGATGGGAGGGAAGGGGTCCGGTAGCCCTCTGTGTGTAGTCGCAGCCGGCTTGCACGCCCCAGCCACGTGGTGATTGCCTGGCACGCCCCAGGGCAAGGACACTTCGGAGAACATGTCCGTAATGAGAAACAAAACTTACAGTCTTTCCGAGTTCTCCATGACCTCCTTCACATTTTAAATCGGTTCAGAAACATCACCAGCAGCGCCTATTCGCGACAGGAACGGTGAAACTGTCGACCCTATCATGTCGTTTAAAAAAACTCAGAGCACTGGCACTCACTTTTCACCACCACACCACGCGTCTGCCTACAAAATCCACACAGCACGTGCACATTACTACGCTGCCTGAAGCGGTGTCTGCCTACCTCGGCTCAAACACCCAGCTGTTACCCGGGGGCTGCTGGTGTAATTTTCCTGTATTATTTTTAAGTTGATTCACGTGCCAAGAACTGTACTTTATCCGCTTCCTTGATCTTCGCAGTTTTTGCTTTATGTAATCTTACAGCATCAAAGATAAACTGAGAGCTTTCTCTAACTAATCTCCATAGCTCTTTTGGTAGATTTACCATCGTCATTTCCGCTTCCTACTCTTCTGGAAAAAAAAGAGCTCTCCAGTTACAGTTGTTCCTTTACACCCCAGTTACGTTTACACGTATTACCAATCCATACGTGCATTTCTGCCTGGCTCTCCAAGTGACGCGCGTGCCCTATGCATCATTCCACTACTCCTCACACAGGGTCCTTTTGACCCCTGCCCTCTCCAAACCACACCGCTGCTCTAGTTCAAATTGTCTGCCCTCATTAAAAACCCATGTCCCACATTTAGGTAGCACTGTATTTTCCACTTCTATATGTGTTTATATAAATACACACATACAAATACATATGTGTATACACATATACACTACTGCATGCATATTTAATAGATACAAATGAAATATATGTATGTCACTATGTATATTCTTTTTGCATTTTAATAGTCTAGTGAAATCACTGCTTTTAAGTGCCAAAGTAATCAAATGAGGAAGTATAAAAAAAAACAAACACAAAACAAAAACCAAAACGTGGCCAAGATAATACGGCTTGTGGAGTGCTCTTACTCAGACAGCAAGAGAGATTCATAATGGGAATCAGCACACACAACGGAGTTACCAACTTGTATGATTCCAAGTCTGCCAGTGTTTCTCTAAGGTAAGTCCTGATGAAAGAATCAATTTGGAGAGGAGAACCATGGCAGTTATATAAAGAAAGAAAATGATCTAACCCCTATAGTTGCACATACGTATTTATTTTTTAACTTGGTTTAAACTCTAGAGACAATTTGACACACTAGAGACAACACTGCGAGAACATCTTAAAAGCTCACAAACCAGAAAGTAAGCAAAGAGAAACTTTGCTATTACTCAACTTTTGAACCATAACAACTTGTGATCAGGTCTGATGTGATTTTTGAATTTTTGATGTTGTCATTCCTGAGACATATTACCAGACAAGCACAGTGTTTCCCTGCAGCCATTTCTGCCTCCAGAAATACTGGCAAGCAGAGGGAACATGGCAAGGCAAATTCAGGAACAGCCTCAAACCACCACTACCACCAGCACCTCCAGTGTTCAGTCAGTGCTCATGACATTATCCCACTGTATCTTCCACAATACATATTCAAATTCCTATTTCATTTTGCCTACTTGCAAATAGCAGGCACAATAAAATGCCTCACATTCAAATTTCTGCTCATCCTGCGTAGATTCTAAAGCGCACCAACAAGCTCTGTGTAAACATCAGCCGTGTTTAATAGCTGACCTGGCTGACTACAGGGACTTGAAACTTTCGTCTGGCCCTGTCAACTAGCACAGTGGTTCCCACAGCGTATGCTTAGTGGTAACTTGATGGTCTACAAAATTATATTAAACAGTTGTTCATTAGAAGCCAGAGGGCAAGATTTGGTGCATTATGGTCTGAGAAAAATATTGAGGGTTGGCTCTGGTCTGCTGAACTCCTACACTGGAGAACCGCTGTGCTGGTGGAAAGGCGCAGGTCCAGGCCTTGCTGCCACTTCTGCCCCGAGCATCACGGACACATCCATGAGGGCATTTCTCAGCTGCTTACTCCACATCGAGGCCTGGCCCAGGCCAAGTGGCCCTTCGGCCAGGGAGCAGCACGAGAGGGGCAGGCCTCCAGCATCGGCAACATCAAGGAGGCAGAGAGAGTTAAAAAGCAGACAATGAAATAACTTCTGGTTGCTTTCTTCTCATAAGAGCTTCCACAAAATTTACTTTGCATATTATTAGGACATTACTGTATTTGGAGAGGGAAGGACTTTTTTCCCCTAAACTTAATTTTGTTACAGACTATAAAAACCTGTTAACTCCTACACACACCCACTCTGTCCACTTTCCAGTCTCATTTGGTGTATTCTTATTGCATAAACGACCCCCAAAATACCAAGAGACAGGAGAGATGCATGAACTTTTCATTTCCTAAAACCCTACGTCGAGAACCAGAGCAGTCATTTTACAATTTACAATTTGCCCTTGGAAGCAACCTATGGACTGCTGTCAATGCAAGCCAGTGACAGCTGATTCTATGGCTTTTTATTTACAAATGAACTCTATGTAAAACTTCATGCTTTTAGGATGGTGCACCAACACAAAACTTTTAACCTTGCAAATTGTTAAGCAAGAGCTTTTAATCCTCAAACATAGTCCCTGGATTTAATCCAAGTCCTCAAAAACATTTCAGGTGCTCCTAAGACTAGCTTCTTAAAATGTTTTAATTTCTATATTTATTGATAATAATCTATAGGCTATTCTATTCATAAGCCTTACAGCAAACCTCAGATCACAGTTCAGAATGACTGAAAGATAATTGCAATCCATTTTTCACAAGTAGAGAGGGACAAAGAAACACTGTTGCTTTTAACATTTCAAAGGTGGCAAAAGGAATTTTGTTTAACACCTACAAATGCAAAGGTTGTGTGATGAAGTGTCTTCCCATAATCAATAGCTTTTTCTTTCCACGTTAACATCCTTTTTTTTCTGTCCAAGCCAATTTTATGAACAGTTTTCATTCACAGAAACTGATTTCTACTTGAACTGCCACTTCTTTATAACAAACTCACAGCATGACTAAACAATATAGGAACAGCGCACTTTCCAACAAGTATTATTCAAGAATTTTTAAAGCCACTAGGATTTTCTAGATTGCTTGGATATGCTTACCCCTTGACGCAAATCCTTTTCTATAAAGGGAAGAGCTCTGAAATTGCCTTTGTAGTATTTTCCTACATAAGTTGTGAGTGAATGCTCACTTATAATTAATTACAATATGTAAATTCCTCACTATCTCATAATAAATACTACCTATTGTGCTACATAATTGAGAGAAACGAATAACAAAATCCTCTATGTAGGGTCCATACCTTCCGCCCCTGCCCTCCCCCTCTGAAAAAAGGTTCATAAAGGTCTGAATTTCTAAAAAGCAAAATGTGAATTTAAGAAAAATATTAATTTTACTGACAACTATAAAAAGGAGAGTAATAAACTATACTAATTTAAATGTTAAAAGCATCTTAAACTGATTTTGATATTGTCCAAAAGCCCTGGATGTCCCACACAACCTAACAGGTTCAGTGACTTTTTCAATAGCTGCAGAATAATTATTGCAAAGCTTAACCTAATCCTACTTTGATAACTCTAAATGATATTTTCAGATGAAATGTATTAGAGTGAAGTTGGAACACACTACTCAACTGGAAAATTCTTTACCCTATGACAGTCAGAGGACTTAAATAGATGCAGTATTTTTACTTGCTTTTGCTGGAAATTGTTGTAAAGCATTGTAGTTTACCAACTACAGTAAAAATGAAAAGTAAAAAATTGAGAAATATGTATTTGCAGTAAAAACTGTGACACTTAGCGCTAAACTTCACCAGCAGCATCCCCCCCCCAGGTTAACTCCTTCCCTCTTCAGCAATAGTAAACTTGACAGCGATGCAGGCTAGCCTATTTTCAGTGGCAACACAGCAGCAACATGCTGGAGCAGCTCAGCACCATTTTTATCCTCATCTCCCACTGACATCGGAGTAATTGAAAACACTTGCCCGAGGTGCTCAGCGACTTGCAGAATCAAACACAAACACAAGCAAGCCTCAGCGCTGCTACACTCCTTCATGCAGAGGAGCAAAACCATCGGGGTCACCGCAGCGCTTGACTGGGAGCCAAGGTAAGTAGAATGAAATGGGAGTGCTACCATAAAAGGGCTCAGTACCATGGGTGTTAACATTCTTGTCAGCAGCAATTCAAAACAGCAGTGACAACTTTGCAGGACAAGACGCCGCAAAGGTGAATTAAAATGAGCAGAACTGGGCTGAGGAAGGGTGGAGAGGAAAGCCAGGAGTGGTGCAGCTGGGTGTACCGCCGGCAAGAGCCCCACAGTGACAGAAACGGCGAAGGGTTAAAGCTCAGCTACTGCACCCCAGTGGAAGCTCAGCGTTAATAAATAAATAGGTAAAATGACATTCTTCTTCCAAACAACTGGCCTCGTGTAACTGTCCCAAAATCTCAAGGTAAGGCACTGCCCAGCTCTCCAGCTAAGAACGGCACTGGCTGTGTCCGCATGCAGTGAGCTCACTGAGCAAACTCTTCCAGACCAACACCCTCAGCTCTCCCAGCGCCGCCCCAGCTGGAGGGGAGCATCGCCCTCGCTTGGTCTGCTCTGACAGCACACGACTGGAGAAGCACTTTAGCACACCACATGCCTCCGCGTACCAGACTGCCAAGAGAACAGGAGCTGAGTAAGAGCTGGCATGGTTTATGGGATTAAAGTCCCAGCAACACTTACAGACTGCTCCCCTGTCCTCCCCAAAGTATTACTGCTTAACTCTTATGGACCAAAGAGCAGTTTCAACGATACCAATGCTTTCATCATGCAGAATACGGGAGAGGACAGGTGATGAGGATTAAGAGAAAATAAAATTTGCATGTCTTCAGCATAGCTGAGGAAAACCACACCACAGTGTCGTGATTTAATGGCAGAAACATGAACAGGAAAAGCATAAAATTCAAAGCAAACTCTGAAGGAACAGAAAAAGAACCAAAACCCTGAACACCAACCTTCCTGTCCACCAGCCCACACAACTGATGTAGGAGTGGAGGAGGGAAGCTGCTCAGTGTAATATTGGCAGTGATCAACAGACAAGAGCTAATGGAAGAAACGGAGCTAGCAGTTCAATCGCCCATGACATCAGGCTATCAAAAACAATCTGGTCATTATCACATTAAAAAATCTATAAAGCAAACAAAACAAAAATAGAGATGAGAACAGAGAACTTAAGACTCACTTTAGCAATGGACTAATGATTGTCATTAGTTCATAACACTCTGAAAAACAATGTATGCAAGCTAAAAATTATTATCCATATTAACCGATTTACTATCAAAAATGCTGCCTCTCTGCCAAGATCTGGTGCTAAACCAGATAGAGATGTTCTGCTGATTTCCTTTCCAAGAGCTGATGCAGTGGCTGACTTGTCTTCCTAAGCCTTTGGCTATCACAGCAAGCTAGAAATTGAAAAATAACTCTTCATAGGTTTTAGCCATTAAAGAAAGAGTCTTCGCCAGAGCACGCAAGCACCACAACAGCCGGCATTTTAGAGGCAGCATTTTAAATAACTCTTAACTTTTCAAAGAATAACTTAGGAATTCATTCACTGTGCATTATAAACATACATAAAGGTCCATACATTTAAATAAGCAAACGGATAACATGATCCAATGGATGGGAGTTAGAAACATTCTGACTTTGAATACAAATAAAAATAAAAAAGGCATTTAATTAGTTGTGAGGAAACAAAGTTTGTCATTTGGATTCAAACTACTACTGGATACATTTCTAAAATGTATGCTCTATTTCAAGTCACATTGTACAAAATTTGGTCTATACTCACTCATGCGGCAAACTCATTTCATGAAACTCCTTTGCAGAAGCAGAGAGGGAACTTCCTTGCCTGTGTCATGCCTCGAGTAAGACTAAATAACCGTAAGGATCCCTCCTGTACTATCAAATGCTTTGTAAACCCTGATACACAAAATTGCTCAGGGGCCTATTCACAGCTCTTAATTGGGAACGTCTCTCTAGAGCCATTCAGAAAATGAGAGCAGGAAACAACCATTATGTGGCTGTGTGGCTGGCAGGATCCTCCTTAGATCAAATACTGAAACCAAGTTCATCTTTCCAAGTCCCCACCAACTCATCTCCATGCAATATGGATAAACGTCCTAATCTACCTCTGGAGTCCACTGTACTTCAATTTGCCAGGGAAATTGCACAGAATGAGTAAGATAAGAAGGCCAAAACTGAATCTCTGAAATCATTTTTTGGGTACAGTACAAATAAGACAAGCAGCAAGTATCACCGCTGTTAGTGCCTACAGAGCGTTGGCTTCTAACCTGTATGTTGCTTGAATATGGCATATTCCATGAGGCCACAAGTAAAGAAGTGGCCACAAGTTTAACAAAATACTTTCCATGAGACCACATTTCCATGTGAGCACCCATCTACTATCAGATACTTCGGAAAAAGTGCAATTACTTAGAGCAAATAAGGGAAAGACCACGCCACTAAGAGAAATCTATAGCACTGTCCTGGGAGAGCTGTGGTTGGGTTGCCTGATGTCAAAACTCCTGCTACACACTAATATGAATTTATTTCCTCCCCCAAACCATAATAAATATCTTCTGCCTTTCTGATGGTGAAGAAGGAAGGGACCAAAACCACAGCTCATTCAGCAAATTCAGGATTACTGAGAATGACACTTTCTTCTGTTAGTCACAATGTAAATACCCCAGAGCATGGATTTTCTACTTACACATTTTAGGTTTGCTAGGGCCTATTGACAACACCTATACAACTTATATATATGCAAAATAAATGACCATATTTTTGCACTTCGGGCAAATTTTGGCGAGATTCCTCAAACACAGAAGATATGCAGTAAGAATTTTAACTCCAAAATGCAAAATTACAGACTAGAAAAGATGTATAACATCAACACTGCAGTTCTCTTCCCATGACAGCTCTCTACTGTCATCATAAACGTAATTTCACAGGTAAACAAAAGAGATGTTTTGATGTACAAACCTAGCCTTTTAAAAATCAGGACCTGGTCTTGGAGAATTAGTTGTTTCTGTGTTGTTGTTTGCTTTTGTTTCTGAAACAAAAAATACCAAGACAATCAGCAGGAAGAAAGAACCACAAAGATTTAATTCTCTACACGTCTCATTTATTTCCACTTTGGAATAAAGCACTTTCAAGTATTCTGGCTATTTTACCAGTGTTGTTCTTGGTTTTGCAATTCTTAGTCAAGGAAACGAACATCACTAAGAAACTAGTAACTACATGTGGGAATAAACAGCTGAATCAGAATGTACTTTTCCCATTCCTCTATCATCATCGTCCAGGAACTGACGAAAGAGCCCACAACTGGTTTCTCTGTTGGGATAATCATCACCTCTGGGTTCACAAGATAGTATCTCACTGTCATCTTTTCTAAATGAAAAAACATTAAATAATTAAAACCAGGACACGTAGGACTCTGATGAGAGAAGAAGAAGAAAAAAACAGATGAGAACTAGTTTGAAATTTTGGTATAGAGGTTAAGCCAAATCTGGGAAATTCTGCATTTTTCCTCACATATAGTAGTGAAACGGGGGCTTAGTGTAGAGAGAAGTGAGCTCAGAGAAGTCAGGAGCTAACTTCAGGTCCTCTGGAGGAAATCTCTCTCTGCTGGTGTTTGAAACAAAGCTAAGTTCCTATTTTATTTGCTTGCAGGAGTTACTGCAATGCAAGAAAGCATTAAAATCTCTCTCCTACCTGTTGCACCTAAGGCTGGCTGTAGCTCAGCTGGGGTAATGCACTCCATCTGTCCTGTAGGCAGAGTTGGAGAAGGGCAATTCCACCCCAAAACAAGCAACCCCAACCAACCTCTGGGATGACTTGCCCACTCTTTCATTCTTATTTATTTATTTTTATTTATTATTTATTTTATTTATTTTATTATTTATTTTTATTTTTAAGCAATAACCCATTCAGTTGAGCTTTTGAGTGTGGCTACTAGCCCATCCATACACCTATGGGCTTTTGTAATGCCTCTGTAAAGGCAAGTGTTTTCCTCAAGTTTATTTGTATAGTTCTAGGTCTCCTCTGGCTCTTCAGTACTTCTTATCTAGAAACCCATTACTATTCACATGCTTCCGAAAGCCAAGATGACAAAGCCTACACCAAACAACTCATCACCTCCAATGACAACAAACACGCAGCCCAAATAACGAGCTCTTTCAGGAAATTGCTTGGCCTCCAAAGTCAGGACTTGCCTTGTACAAACAGATTCTGAAAAGTCTTCTATTTTAATGCAAGGTCATAATAGAATCTGAAAAGAATCATTTGCTCTCCTCCTAATGTTAATGGGATTATTTATATATTTAACAGTTAAATAGCATTTCTTCAGGTCTTTCCTAAGTTTAAGGCTATCTGTTTTCACTTAAGCAACAGTCTTCTGCCAAATTTTTTTGGTACATTTGCAACTGCTGAACAATGAAATGAAAATGTAATTGCTAACGTGGCTTAAGTCTAGAATACACACACGATTAATAATATTTTATTTAGGTTTAGCCACATTTTACTCAACCTTTATAGAAATCTTGAATCATGGCATATTAATGATTTTTATTAGATTTCACAAGTTGTAGAAGGTGTCTTTTATCAAGCTAATTCCAAATTTATTGCTGACAATCTTTTGCAATTTACACTCTAATGAGAAATAAAACCTAATTGTAACAGGGGCTGCTCTTACTACCTTTTAGCCTAATCCAATGCGGCGGATTTTATTTGGCCCTTAAGTATTGAGCTTCCCATCTAGAACTCCTCAGCTATTCACATGCAAAAGACCACACTAACAACGGATTTCGGTAAAGAATGCAAGGGGACCTCTTGTTCTGCTTTTGCCCTTTCAGGGCTTGATTATTCTCATATGTTATAAATTGCATCTGGAACTAGGCAGTGGTATACATGTTTTCAGGTCCCAAGTTCCCTCTCCACTTGCTCACGTGGTCCTCCACTTACCTAAAAGCATGGCAGGGCTCCCCCCACTGCCCAGGCAACCGGGCTGGCTGAACTGAAGCCAATTAAAACAAATAAATAAATAAAGGACATATTTATCTTTAAAGATTCCCAAGCTACTTCTAGGGAAAACGAGGAGAAGCAGCTCTACAGGACAAGTCACACATTCCTCAAGTAAACTCCCTGATCCAGTTCACGTGGGAAAGCAACAAAGGAAAGGTAAGATCAGAGCCTCAGGCTGTCTCTGTTCTCCCCATTTTCATTTCTCAAGAGCTTGAAAAGCATCTTACAACCATGTAACGATCCCCCCCTCCAGCTCTCAGATAACTACACAGCCTTTGTGTAATTTCAGGGGAAATCTGAAAACCAACAGATCTAACCAGGTTACTTTTATGAACTGTGCTAGTTTTACTGCTTCTTCATTCTTCAGTGTCTCTACCACCAGCCAAGGCTTCATGATAACTGGTATTCTGCTTTGCAAAAGAGATCTTCCAAAAGAGATGCTTGCAAAAAGTCACTCAAGAAGAGCTGAAAACAGGGTACAGATTTCTGCATCTGCATTGCTTTTCAGGAAGCAAATTGCAGAAATATATGCCCATTACCCTGCTCTAGCACTGTAACTCTCTCTCCATAAGGTTACATACAGAGATTTGCAATTTTACTTATGCCTCCCAGCTGACAGACCTGCTATTTTTTTTTTCATAATGAAACAGCCAGGTCCCAGATCCCCCACTCCCTGCAGCAGCAGTGTCACTGTGATGTGGGGCTGTTCCCTCAGAAAGGATCAGGCCCCAAGAAATCTCCCCCAGGTGAGAATGACATCCAATATCTGATGGTCACCAAGAACTCTACCCTACTGTCAGCTTGTCTTCCATCAGAAATGGAAGACAGGCATCTACATCACGAACAGTATCTCATTGTGATGTGGAAATACATCATGAGTAATGTCAACCAACTGTAGTAAGTCTTCTGATAGCATCCTGCTTTACTGCAGTTTGGTCTTTGTATTTTGGGTAGTGGCATTAAAACCATGGAGCACTTCTCTACAATGTATTTGGGATTCTAAACATCATGAAATTTGGTTTGCTTGCGTGCAGTTCAAATCTAATCCTGAATTTAATGTGTTTATCTTTTCTGGAAAGTCAGCCTAACTGTCAATATGCCTTGAACCCAAGTAAGAGATAACATCTCTAAGACAACTAAGCGGCTTTTTCTTGGACGTTTCCACCTATTTCAGACTAGTTCATCTAAGTGAAAACTAGTCCTTACTAAAAAACAACCAACCAAAAACAAAGTTGCCATCTAACACCTGCTGGCAAACCTATTTGGATGTTCCAAGGGTCTTTTATCCAGCTCCCAAAGTCCCCACTTGGCATTGTGGCTTAAGCTATAGGCTCTAAGCTCTCAGGGCAAGGAATGTCTTGCAATACAGATTTTACCCCCAAGTACAATGCTCCTAAATCCTAAAGAAGTGCTCTAATGGGAGTCAATAAAGAGAGAAAAAAAGAGAAAGTGAGGGGAGGAAAAAAAGGCTCAGTATTATGCTATCAATATTAAATGTCAGGAGTCAATAAAACTATAATTACTGGACATGGTTTCAAGAAAAGACAGGTTTTTTTTTAATGACAGAAACAAAACAGTACGAACCCCAAATAACTTTTTTAGAAAATATGAACAAGGAGAAACATACACGTGAACAACTCATTCGGGAGAACAAACTTCACACGGTCACGAGGACTCTTCGTAGGTTTTGATCTTCTGGGAAAAAAGGGGAGGGGAATAAAGAAAAGCAAGCACCAGATGACTGCCAAAAATGCATCACCTTCTTGCTAAATCTACCCACCTCTTTGTCTTGCTTGGGTCCAGGAAGGAATACTCAACTGCTTTTTACTTGAGGATGGTGAAACACAGGCATAGAAATACTGGTGCTATAGTAAACACAGTGTAACTATTAAAAAAATCAAGAACTTCAGTGACACAACACGTGATTTTAATGGCTTTCAGAAGGCCTAAAAATGTTATTGCTGCTTGTCTTTTACCGTTCTTTACCAGCCCCCCTGGGCTCGGACCCTCCTGCTGTCCCTTTGGAGGCACCAGTTTCACAACTCTCGTGCTGGCGTAACGCCCCGCTGCTGCCCGGGCACGGCGGGCGGCTCCACCTTGCTTCCACCCCAACCTGCCCGTTCTCACCACCGCTCCTTCTTCCTTCCCAGCAGCAGTGTTTGTGCACTTGTGGGCAAGCTGGAACACGGCCCTGGATCCAAGCAAAAACCAACCTGAGCAAAACCGCATCAGCTGAGCGCAGGCAGCACCCAAAGGGAGCGGGCAGCCCAAGCGGGGAGAGGCAACCATCCCCTTCTGCAGCACCACCAGCCTGCGCCAAATGGAAGTGATGACAGCCTCAGACTGACTTGCCTCATCACGGACTCTCTCCAAATATTCCTCAAATAAATTTTGTGCATGACAAGCCTTTCCATTGCCTGTTCCCATACCCTGATCCAGACATGGGAATGGAAGAACACTATGGGAACAATTTCTAAGATGCGCAGGAAAAAAGAGAAAGGGCTTCCACTGTGTGAAAGCGTAGAAGCTGTTTGTCACCACGTCATTCCCTAGTTGTGAGTCCACTACCTATCCAGCTTAAATTAAAAAGCTATGTAAAGAACAGAACTAATGAAGCTGGATTTCCTGCGGACAGGCGAACCACTTCCTTCAACTTCGTACAGCAATAAACACCAGCTCCTTCTGTGTCTTCTGCCACTCACCCCCCTTCAGCTTCATTTTCCTCCACGTGACCCATTTCACAGGCTTCCCTCCACATTCGGGTCCACCCGCTCTTGCTGTATTTATAGCTGGTTCAACCACAACTGGAACCTCAGACAGATCTCTAAATATTCTCTGTATCCCACCGACTTTCGATAGCTCTAGAAGCGGCCTCGTTTTCTGAAAATAGCAATATCCTCTGAAAACGAGGCCTTTGCAAAAAGGCACCTAGAGTTGGCTTCTCCAAACTGCTAGTCACTTAGAAATCCTCATGCAAAATCCTGACTGTTGGTATTGAGCCCAGAACTCCCACCCGCCTCAGCCGGTACCCCAGGAAGCCTTCTGAGGCTGGGCTGGGCTTTGCGCTCCAGCCCCAACTTGGCTCTCCTCCCAGCTGCGTGCAGCAAGCTGTGCAGATAGCGCAGCGTGCAGCTTCCAACCCACGGCAGGGAGAGAAAGCTTAAAGCTGGGCTGCTTTCACACGGGGAACTCGAGAGAGACCCAACTGTAAGACATGGAAGAGGTGGTCAGGACATGCCATGCCTGCACCCCTGCCATTTACTGCCTCTGTGCTGGAGCAAAATCCCATCGTCTACACTGGAAAGTCCAGCTGGGATCTTTCTTTGAAGAAGCTGACCTTGCGTGGCCTCGCAGCCCAGAGCCATGCAGGATGCTGAGCCCTCGATCAGGGCACACGTGCTGCTCACTCCTCAGAAACATGCAGCTTATGGGTTGCAAATACAGAGACACGGAGGCTCACAGAGGATGCTGTCCCTTAGCCACGCCGCACCATACATCACACGTGCAGAAGCAGCTTTGCCTTGTTAAGCTCTTGAGGTACATCAGAAGTGTTATTAAGCAGCCAAACCCAGTAATTAACTTTAATGATATGTAGTTATAGAATTCTTGTATTGGATAGATAATGTAACAGCGATTAAAAAGGAAAAAAGAAAAAAAAATCACTTTTCCTACCAATTTGTTATTTAAAAAGATGTTTCCAGCAGAAAAAAATAATTACTGTATCACTTTAATACATACTGTCCAACATACAATTTCAAGGGCAAATATTTCAACAGAACATTTAAGATACTTTCTTAAGAAGTCTGGGTCTTTGATATTAAATTTACAACCAGTCATTGCTTGACAATTGTAATTAATACGCCGGGTGATTTTCTGACTTGCTCTTCCAAGAGACATTATTATTTGTAGTCTGTCAGTACAACACATAAATTATGAGCCATGTTCACCTGTAATAGACTGAAATGAAACTTCAAAATTGACATTTATGAAGAAAAATGAAAAAGTCCTTTTCCATCATGAGAATGGGCGCAGCCCACAATTTGCAGTAGACTCAGAGCAGAAGAAAGTTAAGTTCTGTATTTTGAAATACCTGCCTGCCAAAAACAATTACATACTTAAAAATAGATTACTCTTTAGTCCCAAGATCTCATAAACTGGGCAATGTCATGCATGATCAAGGAGACTTTTATGTAGCTGGTAATTTTTTCTTGCATACTGAACACTAGCATGCAGTCATTTTTCACTCCTTTATGAGATCTTTCTTGATGCACTGCTACGCATGACTATAAAATTACCTCCCTGCAATAGAACATAAACTATTCATAAGACAATCCCCTAAAATATAACAGGTTTCATCTTTTCTTAAAAAGAAAAAAATTCAAGATAATCCTCTCTTCCCATTACACTGCTATGCCGAAATTCAATTTTTAAATCATGTATAACGTGAAATTTCAAACCAAAATGCATAAAGACAAAACCAGAAGCTGTTTACACTAGCCACACACCAACTATATCTTGGATGATCCAGATACGAAAGGCATTGTATGGAAGAACATGCCTGAACATCTCCCAGATATTAATTTGCAGATTTGAAACAGCCACAGATTCTTTCAAAGCTACTGATCATTACATCTAAAAAAAAAAAAAATTTAAAAAAATGATGCATACACTGGTTAGGTAAATGGATAATATGTAATATGTACTTGCCAGGTAAAAATGTGGATTTTTTTTTTTAATTTATGAAGATATGTAAACCAAATTAAATGTCTGAAGTAAGTGCTCTGAATCAGTATTACTGAAAACATTCAGGTATGTCAAGCATCCCCAGATTCCAGTAACTTCTGATGGAACCACAATGGCAAATTTTGCAAAATCAGGGCCTTAGCACAAATCAGGAGAAAAAAAAATCAGTAGAAAAGATCTGTGTTGACCAAGCCTAAAAGAATCTAGAGGTGCTCAAAGGTTACCTCCGCAGAGGATGGATGCTAGTGCAGGAAATGCTCTGGAGCCCAGGTGTCCCAGGACCTAACACACAGGGGAGAAACAGCGGCACCCAAGCTAGGCATACAATATCAAGTCCTATGGAAAGATGTTCCTTAAAATAAAGAGTGAACCTACCTACGGGGCTCACCAAGTGAGCTGTATGAATCAGCAGGAGTTTCCGTCTTGATCAGAAATGAAGATATACCTTAGTCACTATGTGTACCAGTAAGTGTAATGTAACAGTTTTCAACTTCTTACCAAAAAAAAAAAACACCAAAAAAACACAACACTCAGAATCACTCAGATAGATAAAAGTTTAAACCACAAACCCAGACTGATAAGACCAGAGTGAAACTAAACCAAATTCTGTCCCTTTTCATAATTTAGCCTAAATTAAGTGAAAGCATCGAAGTTTAGCCCCAAGTTTTGTGTCAATATTTTGGTTTGTTCACACAGGAAAATCTAATACTTGCTAGTTTTAAACTAATCAGAACATTTTGACAATTTCAGTTTGGAAAATATGAGGCATACAAAGTTCCAGGGAATAACCCTGCAGGGCTTTTTTTTTAAATTATTATTTTTTCGTTATGCAATCAGCTTTACCTCAATTATTTATGTCAGAGTTCAGAGTACCAGAGCCTGGTTTAAGATTATCTGTCACTACTAGCCCTCTCTGTCTATACAACATTCCTTCCCCCCCTCCTCATATGCACAGAACATAGGTACACAGCAAAAACATCCACTTCATAGGGAGGTCTGGGCTAACTATGGGCTGAACCTACAGCATCTCGCCAGTTAAGTACTGTTTCGTTCCTTCCTAGCCCACAGTCTTGGGGTTACATTCGTTGTCCAGGTTGCAGAGACTAAAATAGCAGGGATAAAACCCCTGAAGTTACAGATGCCAACAGAATTACTGTAAATACAGGGGAAGGAAAAGTCTGACCAAACGGTCTCAGATTAACAAACACATCTGCAGCTTACCACTATTGATAGCAGTGTTGGTACTCTAACGATATAATTATTTTTGCCTGGTTTTAAAAGGTTTAGTCTTTGAATTAGTACAGTCAATGCATTCAGCCTACAAAAACATGTCTGTCCAGATTGAGGATATTTTTTTTGCACACTTGTGGACAAGATGTTGGCTTCATTTTACAACCAACATCTTGTCCACATCAGGGGAGCGTTCTCACACAGACATGCATACCATGTGGGCTACCTGCTGAGTTTTGGCAAGCTTGGCAGACTGCAGAACATAAAGGGTAGGCAGTTGTAGTGGAAAAAACCTTCATGGGAATTTTTTTTATGTTGTGAAAAAAGAAAAAGGAAAAAAAAAGCAAACTGTTTCCCAATGAACCACACTGTGAGCTGGCATAAGGAAGATAAGGGCAGGAAATTGGATGTAAAACTTGTGCATAGGTCCTTTAACAGAGGAGGCACTCTGCGAGTTGCCAATGTGACATACACATTTCTTTTCTAAAATTCAGCCACTTTTTTCTTTTTAATTAGCCATATGGAAAGTTGAAAGACTTGTGAACTTACAGCATCAATCCCACATGTTGAGCTTAATTTCTGAGAGGTTTTACTCAATCTTGTGTCTTTAATTTGTTTTTATACTCACAGATATACACCGTTAGGCAAAACAACACACGTGGAACAAGATATTCCTTATGCTATGAACGTAGGTCGGTATTACTTCCTTCTTATATAAAGGTGCTAAAGTGTTTCCAATTAAGAAATGAAATTCTCCTACAAGTAGTTACGTTTTAGTGTTCCACCTTGGTAAATTTTACAAATATCAGTGTAGCCAACTATGCTTAATTTCCTAGTATGATCTAGAAAGCAAAGCAGAATAAAAATGATTGAAGCTTTAAAAACTGCAGCAGCTGAAAGCAAAAAAATGCAACAGCACCACCTAAGGTCCATCTAAAACAGTGCAAAAAGCCATCCAAGATGTTATGGATTCCTTATTCGTATTTATACAGCTGTAACATGCATTATAAAATTTTAACACAGCATTTCTTCATCACTTGAGTATTGGCTAACCAACTCCCGATACATATTTTCTCACATTCAGATTTCCATGCAGCTCACAGAACCGTATGAATCAAAGGGCGGGGGTTCAATGCTAAATACGTTTATACTCCTGATTTTTCCACTCTGTAATTAAGTGATATTGTATTTCAAACACATCAAGGACAAGAGAATTTTTAGAAGTGTTTGAAGCAGTTGTGACAAACTATCTAGCCTAATCATAGCTGCTGAAGTTTTGGAGCACACAAGTGCATGCAGATGCAGACTTTCTGTTTTCTAACCTAACTGAAGTGTCAAGGTCACTAAAACCACCCCAGACAGTTCTCTTCTCTGCTTGTTTACTCTCCACATAGCACTTAAAAGCAAAGCTGTTCCCTCCTAGACTTTGATCGCCTCTAAACGAGATCTAACCTTCCCTTACACGACTGTTTTCGCTGTAACCCGCTGCCCCACGCCCTGTCCCAAATGAGTCTCCTTGTCCCCTGCAACAGCTCTGATCTTACACCTTACCTCCCCTGCAAAGAACCCCTTCCAACGTATCTGACCCTCTGACTTGTACGTATATATACAACAACTGCTGTACTGCAGGATGACTGAATGGTGTTCAGAGATACAATTAAAGTCTGTTCCTACCGAGGAGCACAAACATGCTCAAGTCACTTTTGATTTTATTCTCCTATTATTTTATAAGGAATTAATTTGTCATAACATATGGTATCAAGTAAGTTTAAGACTTCATCAATTCATCAGTGTGAGACCACTACAGAAGACAGACAAATGTTATCTCTTCCTCTGACCCACCAACATCCTTTTTCTTCCTTGTTTGTAAATTAACAAGGCACTTCCAAAACCAAGCAACCTTTTTGACAAACGTGCCCGTAAATGCTGCAACGGATTTCAGTGAGTTCCCCTAACGTAGGAGTGATATTAGGAATAAATCATCACAGCAAAAGGGAGGTCGATACCACATCTGCCAATATTGCTACAGGTTACGTGTGTTCCTCAGCTTGTCAGCTGCGAAGTCTCACGTTGTCAAAAACAGGTCTTACAGAGACGTGTGCATGCTGAAAGCAAAGGCACCCAGGGCATTCACCTACACCCCTGCCAAGGTGGGTGTGCTTGAGGCACCCCCGCGTGAGTTAGGGGCCACTCGGAGCAGAGGACAGCTGGGTGAGCTGCAGGAATGGGGAGAGAGGGCTCCACAAAGAGACGCCCAAGAGGCAGACCTCCAGGTCAGCCAAGCACGACCTAATTTGCTCTCTTCACTGCCCAGGCACTCGGCCCCCCGCCCTGCTGCCCCCCTCTTCTTACCTGCCAGAGGCACCCCAAGGAAGCAGCAGTCGAGCGGGCTTGCAGGCGCGGAGCTGTCAGGGAGTGGCCTCCTTCTCCTTCCTATTTTATTCCAGGCATGACTCCAGCCACTGTCCCTTGTACTTGGACTATGAAAGGAACTATTTGAAACCAAATTCCTAAATAATGCCCTCTGAGCAGATGTGATTCCCAACCTGCTTGCAAACACAGCTCTTTCACTGTGTAGATTCAAACTCCCACCTCCCCAGGAGTTGTTTACATTATTAACACAAAATTAACAATACATTAACAATGTTCATCTGAAAACTCGACCCCGGCCTGGGCCAGGGTAGGTTGCTGGGCCCATAAAAGCTTTCAGCCTGTATCTGAGTTTTAGTGGTCTTCGGCACCCACAGACCGACGGCAATAGTAGCAAACTGTTTACGTGCTGCAGCCAACATTGTGCTCGGCTCTCCTGCCTGGCCTCAGCCTCGGCTTTAATATCCTGTGGCCCGAGCAAGAGCCTCACACACAGCGTGGTGTTCCCACAAGGAAAGGGCTGAACGCTACACCGATACACCCGGCTGCTCCCCGTTGTTTAAGTGGAGCAGCAAGTCACTTCATTACCTAGAAAATGATCTTAAAATAGTGTTAGGGGAATGTCATTCTGGCAGTCATACAAGTAACACAACGCTGCCTGCAATTAGATACTTGGAAGGATTACAGGCTAAAGGAGGTAGAGGAGAAGAGTCGGTGCCACAGAAGTTTTATTTCAAGTGCCTGCTGCGAGGGAGACTTGCATGATGATAGAGACACTTGGATGCTTTATGCTCCAGAAACAAGTTACTTGTTATTGATGCATCTACCAAAACACCTCATTGTTTTCTTGGCTTCAAGGGGACACATCTCCTAACTATGCTTTACAGAGTAAACACCGAGGAATTCCTCATTCCTGATCCAAAGGCTGTGTTCTCACACAGCGACGTTGACCTCTCTTTCCTCTCTCCTAAGACAAAAGCAGAGAGCATCTCATGACAAAACAGTCCTGCATGCCCACGTAAAAGAGAATAATATATGCTCAAAGATTATTCAGACTTCTAACAATTGAAAATCATCTACTTACTTTCTGGAACCAAAACAAATACTTCAACGTATTTTATATTCCCCACAGCTACCCTTAAAATGCATGTATTCCTAAGATTTGGTAACATTTGATTTTTTATTTTTTTTTTAAGTATCAGTACTTCATTCTTTCAATTTCACCCAGAAGAATTTCACAGTAATTATGGCTCTCCTTAAGCAGATAATTACTGGAGGCCTATCATTACGAAGGCCCCCAAGCCCTGTTTCCACCACAGTAATGAGTTAGCCACGAATGCTGCTGACCAAGAAGTGGAAACATCAGCCACTCTGCATAAAATATTCAATGCCACAAATCACATCAAAAAGGACTCTAAAATGCAAGCATGTTAATCTCAAAACACACACCCATCATCTAAATGTGGCAGCTAAAGCTGCTTTGTATTGCTGAAGAGGCACGAGAGGCCTAACAGGGAAAAGCAAGCTCTCTGGGTAGCTACTGCATTTCAGCAGCTCTTGAAATGCCTTTTGGATACAGCACCCATGGATTAATTGGTCATCTTTGCACTAGCTTTTGTCACAAAAACATACCGTGTTCATAAATGCTGATGTTCTCATCTGATTTTGCACCCTTCGGAAGCTCTAAGTGCATGTGCGTGTGCTGTGCGAAACGTGTTGGTTTGTAAATGGCTTTCAAAAGCGTTTCTGGATGTCGCCTATTTTAATAAATGGGTTTCTTTAATTAAATGAAAGTGCCATAAACTGTCCATGTGTGAACCAACAACAAGAGCTGCGTTAAATTAAAAGCACAGTATCGTACTAATGCTAACAAATTAGGTCTGCCTCCAGGATGGAGTATTTTTTTCTTTAAAGCGTCAAATAATTATGGTGGTGATAGGAATGAACAGTCATGCTAAATCACCTTTTCAAAATTAATATCTCTTTGCAATCAATTAGGAATTAAATTTAAGACTTAAACAGATACGGAGTACAGACACTCCTGCACGGCATTATCTTCTTTCATAAATAAGCTTATTTTAGAGACATGATCTTTCTGCCAATATTACACGAAATTAGCATGGTAAATATTGAAATAAAATGTTTCTTAAGTACTACTTGGCCTAATTTTTTTGCAGGCTGCACTTAATCTTTATTCATCCATAATCAGTATTTATTGTGTGACCCTGACAGCTTGCTACTGCTGTGATAAATTATCTGACTCAAGTCAGATTAAAAATGCAACCCTGAATCCTAATTATCTCAGCAGATCCGCTTAGTAATAGCATTTCTTGTCAATTATGGAATCACAGCATGGGTGTCAATTGCAACGAACGCACGGGGCCGTCTCAAAGGCAGGCTTCCCATGATGCTTTCTTATCTGCCATATGTAAATCTTGGGTTCTTTGTACCTTTGCTGACCTTTTATTAGCAAACTGACAAAATGATAAAGCTAGTCATGGCAAAACTCCCACCACTAGACAATTATCCACTGCAGCTCCAGTCAGTGGGAGATCAACAAGACATAGTTAATTGTGATGCATTTTATTGACTTCCCCTGCTAATGGACCCTACAGGTCATCCAAACTGGTAGGGCTAGGCATTTATTTCACGTCATAAGGGGACAGCAATGCAATTTTAACCCGTATGAGGAGAGGTTCCTCCATCCTTTGTTTTTCCTCTTTGGTATGACACCCATCATCTGTTTTTAAAAAGATGTGCGAAATCACTTATATATATATAAAAATAGAAGTGTTAGCAAAGACTGATCTGCTTCAAGATTTTACAAAGCTGAGATACTCTATGCCAAAGAACACCAGTTAGATTGAAACAACACTGAACTCCCTGCTCCCACTGCCACCCTTCAGGTGAGGCTTCAGAGCCCAGCACACCTCTGGCAACATTTTGAGGCAGGCAAAAAGAATGCAATCAAGTACCAGAACCATGAAAATCAAACAACCCCCTCACCCACCGAGATTATCTGACAGGATGAGGATTCTGCAAAGTATTTCTGCCTGAGCATACAGGTATTTTGTAGATAAGCCTGGCTTAGCCTCCTGCAAACTCACAACATCTTGCAGTGTCTCTGTTAAGGTGTTATGCACGTTTAAGGCTAGCACGTATGGTAAAGAGAGAAACAAGTTCAGAACTGTTCAGCACAGTTCAACCTTCCTGCTCCCTCAGAGCTGTTGAGGGACGCCCATAGCAGAGGATCATGCAAGAAGCTTGCAACACACCCCCAGATGTTGCACTAGAGACTGAAAATTGGAAAAGTCTGCTCTGATTTTGGCACTAGTCATTCCACTCCAGCTACCTTCTGGCTGCCTGCAGTTGATAAAAGCATCAGGCTCTGCAGAATGCAATATCAGTCAAAGCCCTGTCATTTACAAAGCTTTGTAATATTTGCTTTGTAATATCATTTATTTCTGAAAGCACAAGTTGGCACAAAAATCACTTCGGTTTTTTCCCAATTGCATGGAATTAGATTTTTGGAGAGTGCACACCGAGCTACATCTCCTACGGTCCTGTTACCAAGGATATGGTTGTTTAAACAGGGTGAGAACTGAACTGTGATGATGTGTTGTATTTGGGGAAGATATTCTTGAATAACTCCGACAACCGGCACTCCCATGTCATCAGCTGCAAAAGAGCTGTGTGCAGAGGGAAGAAGGGAAAAATAAGGGGAAAAAATGTTTCCGTTCAACAATGTCTTGTTCAACCAATTCCCCAAACACATTTGCTATCATTAAGTGGATAAAATTCATGTCTTCTTGAAGAACGGGCAAGACTGATGAGTTCTTCAGACCGGTTCCAAAGCGAATGACAGAGGTAAACTATGATACCATTTCTTACCATAAACAGAAGCAAGCCAAAGAAAAATGAATTTTATAGGACAGATAGGAAAGCTGTGAAGCACATGAGGAGAAAAATAAAGCCAAGAAGTGGACACTGAATACTTCAGCTTAGATTTGGTCTTAAGAAAAAACCCTGACACACATAAAAAAAGCCTTTAGTGACATTTTCCTCCAGCCGTTTTGTGATGGTCACTGTGTCCAAGGTAGTCCTTATTAATGCAGCTCTGTTCTCTACTTGGATCATTCTTTTCTTGTTCAGTTTTAAGCACGCAAGGCCCAGTAACAGCACCCTGCAGGATTAAAGACCATAGCAGACTGACAACCAAGATTCATACTCACGAAGCAAAACTAAAATACCGCCCAGTCTTGCACACAAGTTTGCAGGCTAAGTTCCTTGCTCAGTTAAATGATTCCAAATGCTGAGAAACCAGTCTATCTCACTACAAATGAAAAACTTGTGAAGATTGTGTCAGTTTATAAATCAAGAAGATGGAACAGATTCACATGTCTATATCAAGTTGCATAACATTCTTCCAATAACACATCCTCTGAAACAGTCCCACAGCAGAGAGGAATATTTGGTTCAGCTGCGATGGTTCTCTGAAATGAAGCAAGGAGATTGCAATCCCAGCTGTAAATGAAATGAAATGAATCCCCAAACTTTGAAAAAAATAAATATATATATATATAAGGCTTTGAAAAAAGATATTTCAGTGCTGCATTATTTCTTCCTTCATCAGTGAGCTCAGTGTAATGACCTGATCTTTGTGCCAATAGTTTGTCAAATTAGTGCAGCAAATATTGAAATCAAATGTTTCACAAGTTCTACATGGCCTGGTTTTCTTTCAGGCTGCACCTAACCTTTAGTGATCACCCTTTATAAGCATTCTTTGTTTCTCTGCAAAGAAAGTGTTCTTGATTGCTCTTTAACAGTTGTCTAAGAGCCTCCTCTGCTGAACTACTAGGTGCTTCAGAGGTGTGCAAGGCGTAACCATCATACTTCAAACAGATGAAGCTGAATACCAATGGGAAGATTTCACTCCGTTTTGCCTTGACATAAAACGAGAATTTCTCTTTGTTCTTTGGAAACTGAACTAGTTGCTGTGACGATCCAGTAGAATTTCTATATCCTCCAGGAGAGCTGACCCAAAAATCCTAGATAGCACAAAACCATTCAAAGAAGACATACAAAAGTCATGTAACTAGGCATCTTTCACAGTCTTGTTGAAACCACATCAATCTGGAAGTTTCACACCCAAGATCGGACTAAGCACACTACACCATTCCTTTTTCTCTTATGCTTACATGCATTCAAAAGGAATAATGAAAATGCTCTTGATTCACATTGACACATAGCAAACAGCAGAATTTGTGCAGCAAACTGTAGCTGTATATTAATTAAGATACTTTTACTGTCAGGCTATGTTCAAATCAGGTTCCAATTTGTATCCCTTAAATATGAGATTACTGTAACCATGTTTGGCATCTAGAAGCGCTGATCTCTCCAGAAAATGCCATGCTGTTCATCTCACTGCTTGACTTATTTTTATATACATTAAAATGCATACATCCAACATGGTTTGTATTCCACATAATGCAGCTCAGGCAGTGAAATCTACAGCGCAGGCTCTGCAGGACGGTTCCTCCATTCAGACCTCAAACCTATTAGCACAGCTCCGCTGGCTCTCTAATATTGCATCTGTGTTCTTCCACAAGACACGGGGAAGGGAGGGGGATTCCTCAGCTGCAGAAGGGGAAACTAAAAGAGCCAGTATTGAAGGAAGGCAGTCCTTTGCTGGTTTACTGCTTCCTTTCCCCTCGGTAGCACAGTGCATATATAAAAGTTTGCCTTTGACCTGACTCCTCCCATGCTGCTGTAGACCACACACCCTTGCCTGCAGCCTGCGGTTCTGCAGCACACACTTGTGCTTCTGCGGATGGATGGAGGGGCTACACACAAACACACAAGATTTTACAACGGATGCATCACTTTGCTAAGTTCACTGCCTGGGAGAACATATGGCCCTTAATCCTTCATGTTTTTTTAAACTATTAGCGACATAGGTATTAGAATACTTAGCGGTTCTATCTGTAATTGAAATAAATTTCACCGAAGATGTAAGCTCACCAGGTTACCTGAGCTGTTCTTACAACAGAGCCCTCAGAGGCACACCGCCCTAAGAAAAACCCTCAAAGATCTGATGACCGAGCACTCAGCTTCTGGTGCTTACCAGCAAGCCACATACAACAGACATCTTGTCATCTACCCCTGCTTGAGCTTTCATCTTTTTTATTTTCTAACTTCTAATTTTTATCTGGATGTTTATATATAGTTAAGTACAGCATTTTGAAGATCGTTGCTTTCAGTAAGGTCTCAGAA
The DNA here is from genome assembly GCF_964211835.1 of Anser anser. Lineage (NCBI taxonomy): Eukaryota > Metazoa > Chordata > Aves > Anseriformes > Anatidae > Anser > Anser anser. The sequence continues at coordinate 126,749,223 of NC_139721.1, read as the reverse complement.
AACGCAAAGAACTGAGGATGAAAGAGAAGCATTTTAACGCTGCAAAAGACACCCTTCTCCTCCTTTTAAACAGAACAGTGAACTAATCGCAGCCCTGCAGCAGAAATCTCCTGTGCTCAAACACAGCCTTTAGAGCTGCTAAATAACAGGACATCATCTTGAGAATGACAGGAGGGTATCGAATTTCTCCCGCTGATCCCTTATAAAGTCACAGCTTTCCTTTTGCAATGTTCTGCTGTCTGCAGGATTTCCCCTGAGAGCTGGAAAAAGCCACAGCTGGTGGAGTCGCGCCGCAGCACTGCCAGAACTTGGGCACTTTTAATAAATCTGTACCAAGCACTGTAACGCAATCCTCGCCTCACCTTTCATTGGAGGCTTTCTTCTAAAAGAGACTGCCCTCCCACTGATCCCAGCAGGTTTCTTGGCAAAGACTACTGCGGAGCGTTGTACCTGGGACAGAATAAGCCTATGCTGAGATACATGCTGTGGACTGACAGGGTGAGCAGAATCACAGAATCGTCTAGGTTGGAAGAGACCTCCAAGATCATCTAGTCCAACCTCTGTCCTAACACTAACAAGACCTCCACTAAACCATATCACTAAGGGCTACATCTAAACGTCTTTTAAAGACCTCCAGGGATGGTGACTCAACCACTTCCCTGGGCAGCCCATTCCAATGCCTAACAACCCTTTCAGTAAAGAAGTTCTTCCTGATATCCAACCTAAACCTCCCCTGGCGCAACTTTAGCCCATTCCCCCTCGTCCTGTCACCAGGCACGTGGGAGAATAGACCAACCCCCACCTCGCTACAGCCTCCTTTAAGGTACCTGTAGAGAGTGATAAGGTCACCCCTGAGCCTCCTCTTCTCCAGGCTGAACAAGCCCAGCTCCCTCAGCTGCCCCTCGGAAGACTTGTTCTCCAGACCCCTCACCAGCTTCGTTGCCCTTCTCTGGACTCTCTCGAGCACCTCCATGTCCTTTTTGTAGCGAGGGGCCCAAAACTGAACACACTACTCGAGGTGCGGCCTCACCAGAGCTGAGTACAGGGGGACAATCACCTCCCTAGCCCTGCTGGCCACACTGTTTCTGATACAAGCCAGGATGCTGTTGGCCTTCTTGGCCACCTGGGCACACTGCTGGCTCATATTCAGCTGCCTATCAACCAATATTCCCAGGTCCTTCTTGGCCAGGCAGCTTTCCAACCACTCATCTCCCAGCCTGTAGCGCTGCTTGGGGTTAGAGCAGCAGCTCTTTTGAAAAGCACCCAGGGATTTTGGTAGTCAGGGAGGAGATGAGCCAGCAGGGCAGCATGGTTGTGATTCAGGCTAGCAATGCCCTCGGTTGCATTAAGGAAGATTGCAGGCAACAGGTCGAGAGAAGCCCTTACTCCCTTCTTTGTGGCACTCAGGAGGACAGAACTGGAAGACTATGTCCTCTTCTGCAACCTGAATAAATAGGGCAAATGATAAACGGGAAGGGAAATGCTTCACCAGAGAAGCACTAAGGTGGTCGAGGCCTGGAACACGCAAGATGTGAAGAAGCTGGGAAAGCTGGCTGGCTTTGTCTAGCTACAAGGTTGAACCAGGCTCTTCTCAGAGGTTTGTGCATGGCAGAAGCAGCAAACGCCAATGGATGCAAGTTGTGGCACAGAAAATTTCAACTGTATATAAAGAGAAAGGTTTCACAGTGAGAATAACTAGGCACTGAAAAAGGCTGCCCCAAAAGACAAGGCCCTGATCAAACTCATCTAGCTATGAGGTTAATCCTGGTTTGAGCGCAGGGCTGGACCATGAAATCTCAAGGGATCCTTTTCAGCCTAAATTATTTGGTGTCTGAAGGGGGAGATCTCTCTCCTTCCCTAGAGGAGAAAGATTGTCTGAGCATCTTTCTCACCCAATCCTAATATTTACTTAGCTGGATCTTATCTTAAAACCAAGCTAATTCACCATTCAAGGGCCTGAAATACAGAGATCTGTGATTAAATAATCATCCTAGAAAAACTACTTGAAAACTTCCACTGTATTCTTTGGTACAGTCAAGAGCCCCAGCTTCCTGCTAAGGTCTGGGTAATTGTATTACCCAGGCTCTACCAATTACTCTATCAAAACAGAGCTCCTCTTTGATGTGAAGTACTCTGAGATCCCCATATGGAAGGCAAAGCGAAGCTTAGCCCAAGCTGCTATGTGTAAAACATTACTTAGCGAGAGACTAGCGCACGCTATTTTCCTAGCACTGTATTCCTCCTCTGCTGTTTCACTATGTGACATTTTCACTCATTGCAATATAAAGTAGGTTTCAGAGTATTCAGAGCTATAACACACAGACACATTAATCACCAGCCTAATACATGTCCTGTGTAGTAGCTTTATTATCTTTTCAAAGCAGGCTTGTAAAAACAGAGAAACTGTGATCTTTTATGCTATCCCTTAATAAAGTTATTTTAAAAATGCTATAAAAATGGTTTCAGTTTTTTTTTCCAAGCTACAGCTTAATGCAACTAACTCTTGTACATCCAAAACAGTAAAGTCTGAATAAGTAGTTTTAAAAGTCCCTGTGGACTTGTAATCTAGCAAGAGTGAAGAATTCTAACCACTGGAGACAGAAATGGGAAAGAATCCTGAGTTTCAAGTTACAAAACATGGCTGTTCTTTTGTCATTCTGACGGGGCACCGCCTCACAAAGTGCTCTCACTTCTGCGATAAATTTTAAATGTCTATTCCTGTACGCCAATATTTACATATTTAGGGCAAGGGTGGGTTTTTTTCTTTTTTCTTTTTTTTTGCTGTTGTATTTTTTTTTTCCTATTTCCTTCTTCTTCAGGCTCAGTGACAGCCTAAATCCTTATCCACTTAAGTTAATGACTATTTTATGCTGGCCAAGACTGTGGCAATGTAACACAGCCCTAGCAGACCCGTGTTCTCTTTCAGACAAGGCATGAAGAAGGAGCAGTCACCAAAGGCGAGCATCTTGTACTCTGTCAAAGCCAGCGGCAGTGACTTGGACAGCAGAGCACCTTGCACTTCATGGGAGACATGAAGTGTCCTTCCAGTGGTGCAGGCTGACACTGTTCCCCTTCCCTCCTGCCAGAGATGCAAGAGCACACATGCACATGTTTATGGCTTTCAAAAAACACCACTTTCAAAGAAAGACCTGAAATCTCGAGACAATTTGGAACAAAGCCAAAATGTTCCAAAAATCCATACCGGTAACAGACACAGTGATCGACAGCAAGCAGGCTTCAAACCTGGTCTGGCCATCCCACACCACTGTTTGTCCTCGTCTCCTCAGGTGGAGGCAAAGCACGTTAATTGAAGGGAAACCTGTACGGTTGAGTTTTGTGCAACTTTCACACCTATGCCTTGGGCAACCTAGCACTTTTGGACAAAAGTCTGCCACTGCTGTACAAATCCAACAATGGCAGATGCATGGGTGGAGTATTTGCATCAACTCAAGTTAGCCTTGAAAGAAAGGTTTTCTGACTAAATAAAGCTGATTCATTAATATAGACCCAATAATATTTCAACAGACCATTACCAATCCAGCAAGGAAACAGCCTCTCAGCTCCGTATGTTACGGCCGATCAACCAACCGCACATTCCCAGTGTCACAGAGTGAGGCCCTGCATGGCATCCTGGTGGCCTTTGCGTGGCCACTAACCCAAAGCAGGAAACGTTTCTGCCACTTTGTGAAGATTGCCAAAATTTCTTAAGTTTCCCCCAATGAAAATTGGATCTTCTAAAATTAAAACAGCAGAAGCAGAATAAAACCTTGCATCTCATCAAGTGTAATTTTGAATCAGTCATTCAATAGGTGTCTCTTTCAATATCCAGCAATTTCAGCCAGGACTCAAAAAGTTTCCTTCCCAAAGGTTCAATAGAAAACTGCAGGCTTTTGTAGCAAGTTTTGGTTTGGGTAAACCGAGATCTTTATAAGAGATGCACGTAGATGAAAATCATCACAGACAACAACACGTTATCCCAAAGCAGACACACCTCTGGAAAAGTTGCGAGTGGTTAATTCCCTCAAAGAACCATTTCAAGACAGCTGCTATCAGCACCCTATGCAGCTTGTGACCAAGGCTGTCTCCACTCTTGTGGCAAACTGAACGGTGGCCAAATGGAAAAGGTGGCTGTGCTCTTACGGTACTCTGCTCCCCTGAAGTCCCCAAGGAGCTGGGGGTATTTGGCATTCTGTAAGGCAGAAACTTGCGCTTCATTATGCTCATCAGCGATATCCCACCTTCCCCTCCACACCATCCCCGCTGCCCCCTGACTATTATTATTATTATTTTAAAATCAGAGCTATTCTGAAGCTGCAAAACCGAAAGCAATTTATCAAAACAAGGACATGTTTTAAATCATACTTTATTGGACCCTCTAATGGAGGAAGAAAAAAAGCCGAATTCTTTCGCTTTTATTTCTACATCTGGTAAAATGTATGGAATTCAGAAACGTTGTGCCAAGTTTTGACTAGAAATGAATTTTTAAATCCAAGTAATAGATGACTAGGGAAATGGAGTGGTTTAAAATGCAAATGTGGGGATATTAATTATTGTTGTTATTGGGGCATTTACAAGAATAGCGTGGCACTAGTTTAGAACCAGTAATTTCAGTAATTTCTAATCTTTTAAAACTACTGTAACAAAAATAGAACTAGAATTAAAAAAAAAAGCTCTAAAAAGTGAGTTCCCATAATATTTTAGTTTGTTTTGTCTGAAAATTTATTTGAAGTCTGGAAATGCCTGGTGCATGTATTCAGTATTTTATAACTTAATTTGTTCAATGAGAACTGCAGTATTTTAACAAGGTGAAACAATTTCACGATTAAAGCACTGCCTGCTTCATCAGTACTAAAGAGCTCACTGAAACATATCTAATCTTTATAAGGCAGAGACTCATAATTTAACCGCTGAGAACAAATGAAAAGTGTAATTCTTTTTTTGCTGCTTTAGTGGTAGCATGTGGCGATAGCGAAGTATTAGCATAAGCCCCAACTTGCTCACACTTTCCTTTCCAGGCATGTAACAAATATCTGGTGTCTATGCAAATTTCACCCAGAGCTGAGCTGTCCCAGCTGGCAAGCCATACATTAAAAGGTAAATTACACCAAGCTGAGGCCATCTGGACTGAAACACTCACCATCAATAGGATTTGAAACCCACTAATTCCACAGAACTAAGGATAATACATTAAGTATGCATAATAATATTTTGAGGCTTTTACCAAACGCTATTTAAAAACAAAGGAAAAAAGAAATGATGAAAATAGACTAGAAATTGATTTTGTTTTCGTGAAATATAATTTTTAAAGTTTGCATAGCCTAAATTTAGTGGTATTTTAAACGTACCATACGTTCAAGTTCATAAATGCCCGTTTTCTGACAAATGGCAGGTTCGGGGAGCCAGCAAATCTAAGCCATTACACGAATGCCACGTACAAGCAACTCCACTCAAATGGCAGTATTTTAAATTGCAAGCTGGATCTCTCAGCACTAATGGACAGATCAGTACGTACTCAAGCTGTACGTTCAAGTAAAGGCATCACCTAGGAGTTTCATTATCTGTGTTCACTAAAGCAGCCTACAGTTTTCTAAAAGTTCTAAAATAAAATAAAATAAAAAAAAAAATCTCAAATTTGCAAGAAGCCTCCCAGCATAGGCATTTTCACACAGGTGTTGGTACTGCATGTGTCTGTGCAGGCTGTTACTAGACTGCAAACCTTGACAGGACACCTTTACAATTTTCTTTCTTTTTTAAACCACACTACCAATGTGGAAGAAGTGTGTAGGAAAATGAGCAGCTGAGGGAAGAAAAACTGACCAAACAACGGCAGTCTCCACTTAAGTTCGTGGAAATTTCTATATTTAATTCACATTACATTGCCCATCTTGTCCACTCTTGAAAAACTAATCTCTATGTCATGTATTAGGGAATTTAAAGCAACATCTGCTTCATTGAAATTAAATTAACACACTTGTATTTGATTAGCTTATTAACTGTAATTCTCAATATGCTGCAGAAACAGACACCAACTAGAGAAATGCAATTGACAACACCACCTGTCTGATAATAAAGTACTTCTTATAATAGACACGGAGAGATCTGTCAACAGGCAGCCAAAGCATCAGATTAGGACGTGACCCAAGGGCAGAAAAATGACTTGCCTCCGCTCACGACGCAGGTAATTGATGGGACGGGGAGAGAACCTGAGCATCTTGACTTACGGCCTTGTACCTTCGCTAATGGCTTTCCCCAAAATCAAATGATGCAAGGAAAGAGCAGTTTGTAACTTGAGCGAGGTTAACCGAGGAAGCGTTTGAGGAAAAATACATTTCGGTGTTTTATGTGCTGCTGTGAATATTTATTATGCTAGTCCTTTTAATTTACATATTAAACATTTCCCATTTCATCCCCGCACACGACAAACAGAAGACCTGCGAGCGTACATTCATCTTAAGCTGGCTGCTGCCAGCATTATTCCCTTCAGTACAGTGATTGGAACAGTTTCTTCTACAAAAGCAGGACATCAGGAGAGATTTCATGCAGAACACCTCCCTCTGCAGCTCACCTAGCAGGGCTCTAAAAATACACATGCTCAGTCTCAAAGTTACGATGCATGAACAAGGGTAAGGAGCAACCATGGCCTCCAGGCAGTCCCCACTCTTTTCCCCTTCCATCCACTCTCTTCCCCTATCTGGTGAGATCCGATGCTCCTCCTCACAGCAGGGAGCCTTCGATATCCCACCACCTCCTCTTAACCTACAGGACGCTCCTTCCATCACCCAGCATCTCAAGAGGTCGATTCCAAGACATCAGGGTCTGTCCCTACAGACAATTTCAATACACTGAACTAGAAATGCACTAAAGTTATTCAGGAACAACAACAACATCAACAACAAATTGCATTAATTACGTTTTCACAAGAAATCAGGAGGAAAAAAGAATACAAATGTGCATTCAGGCTGCCAAAACGACCAGGCTAATGGTGGCTAGTCCTTACAACTCTGAGCCACTTTGGCTGAAAAAAACCCTCAGGAACTCTGGTTTTGTTCTCCTCAAAGCTGCATCACAGACGTGATCACAAAATGCTACTTTCTGCTGTTCTCATGTAGAAGTCTTCTCAGAATGCCATCTTTATGTATATAGTTTTTAGGCTTGATGTCCCAAAGTAGATGTTAATGCTATTATCTAGCTGAGTCTTCTGTATCTGTCACCTGAAACCACGTTGTATTTCAGCTCCTGTGAACCATTTGCTGGAAGGTAGAATACATTTTTGGCTACAAATGAAATAAGCACACTGCCCACTGATCCTTTTAGATACTGCTCTCTATCGAAGTTACCATGGGATTCCCAAGCCCAATTCCAGCTCCACGAACTTTGCGTACACTTGTCTGCAGCACACAGTATCTTCAGGAATACAGATGCCAGAGATATAACTTAAAGATTTAATTTGGCAGGCTTCTTCATTAATCTGGGTGATGCTGCTTCTTACAAGATCTCCCTAAAACTGCTTCTATCTTACACTGGAGTGCCAAACAGGAGACGGCAGAGAGTTTTGCATTAGATGATACAAAATTGCCTACGACCAGCAAAAATACCAGAAGGATGCTTTCTTAAAGCACTTACATGCCAAAGCTGGTCCAGGGCCGCGCTGCCAGACAACAGCTGAGTCCTTTCCCTCAGTACACAGAGCATTCGTGTGGGACGTTCTTGCTCAGCAAAGAATTTATTAGATGAAGATGAGATTAATTTATCTAACTTTAAGACCTCTATCCTACCGGTAAGCTTGGCCAAAAAGGGCTTGAAGGTTCCACAACTCTGACTGGCATGAAGTATGGTGGGTTCCCAAAAACCAGGCTTCCTGCATATCTCTTGGGAGATCACTTATTGAATTTTCTTTTGCCGCTTATATTTCTACATACTGGAAATGAACTATAACAAACTCCGGCAGCTTCAAGTGCTACTTAAGCTGATTTTGGCATAGTTGACAGAGAAATAGAAAGGGAACAATATGTTAGTGGCATAACCTCAGTAGAATGATACCAAGCACTGGACATTCGAACAAGCATTAACCCAACTCGTTCCTGTGACATGGAGTTCACAACGGAGAGCTGCAGGCATCACCATCAGCAAGTATCTGCAGAGGATGAAGAAATAAAGGTTTTTTTTTTTTTTTTAAGGTGATGATGAGATGCCCAGGAGTTGGAAGATTGTATTCACTAGAGACAATCCAAACTAGAAAACTTTCCTTTCACATTTCCTCAGAGGGATCCAGAAATAACCCTTCGATGAGAAATCGAGTGCCTCCCTCCTCTAACTGCCAAAATGAGATGCTGGCCCCCACCCGCCACACTGAAGTACTCCTCCTGGAGGCACTTTGTGTCTCCTCCCTTGAATTCTCCTTTATGTGTTTCAGCCATCGCATACCTCAGCTCATTCCATCCTTTATTCCCCCCAAACACTCATCTCCCTCCGTTACAATTTCCTCTAATTTTCCCCTGACTCCAACAGACCTCCCACAAAACTCCCACGTTTGTATCCGGGAGGGGAAGCTACGTCATCTCCACTTCCACTCATCAGCTTTTCCTTGTCACCAAAACCCCAATGTGCCTGCATGGTCCTCTCCTGCCACGTTGTCCTGCAGCCCAGTAACGACCAAGTGGGAGCTTCTCAAACACGGTGGGAGATGGTGCCTACACATGCCTTTCCTCCGTGTGCTTCTGGCAGTGCCAAAGTCTCTTGCTTTCTGCCTCCCTCCTACCTTAGTTCACTTTCCAGAGTTGGAACAAGCGACGTCCAGCTCTTACTGAAGACACCAGTTGCGTGGAACGAGCGAAGGCTGAAGCCATATGAAACCAATACAGCTCTCGTGGTTCTTCCGACACACAGTAAGTGAGCACAGATCGGCTGCAAATTCAACCCAGACTTACAAACCTCAGCAAATGTTCTTGTGAACTTGATCCAACCTTCAGGTTTGTTTCATCCAGTTTCAGGTTGCATCGTGAAAGTTTCACTGTGCCCTACATGCTGCCCCAATAAACGATGTCTCAAACAAAATGAGGACATCAGCAAAAATGAAGAACTCTTCAGATAGCAATGTTTTAGTTTTATACCATATGTGAGAACATGCATTGACAAGCAGTATGCATACGATTACTGCTGTTACAAATCAAAAATTGTTCACAGTTAATGGACTTCTACTTTATTACAATTTTTGCCAAGAAACTATTTTCAAGAAATACCTCTATGCCATATACCACCCTCCCCATCACAATCATTTACAAAGAAACTGGGAGCCTTTTCATCACAACACGAGCACAAAAAAAGCCAGCATACTTTTCAGACATTCTGGATGTGAAACAACTAAGCCCAGTTTACTAAAGCAGAATTTTCTGCCTCCATACATCATCACTGAGGTAGCAACGTGGAAGGAAAAATAATGCTTAGGAAACAACGTCTTTTATGGATCGCATGAATACAATGCCAAAATGCGCTTAACTGCCTAGCTCATTGAACGTATCAGATCTTTTCCTATAAAGCTGTTACTACTGGCCACGTTTCCTTACTTCTCTTCAAGTGTACTTCAACAATGATTAAAGTAAGTAATTGCTAGACTTACTATACTTTTGGGAAAGGATGTAGGGTTTTTTGTTTTGTGGTTTTTTTTTTTTTTTTTACATTGCACATCACACAAGCAAAATATTGTAAATTTTGTAGTCTGAGATCAAAACTGAATCTGTGCTATAATCAGTTTGGGGAATGGTTTAATCCCTGCACAAAAATATTATTAAAGAAAAAATAAGTTCTATAATACTATAGGTTCAAGTCATACAGGAACTACATAAGCCACAAGATAGTCAGCTCTGACCTCTCACAAGCAACACTCCACTGAGATCACTAAGGGAAGTCCTCATTTATGCAGGTGTGATTTGTAAAAGGCGGCATTGAGAAACTGCAACAGGAGCTTCCCATAGTGGATTTGGAGGCTGATACACCTGAAGTCAGTGCAGCATTCCAGGCAGTGGCCCTTACCAGACTGGCCCCTAAATCTAAAGGGAAATCATTATGGACTGAAAGGAATGTACACTGGTTTCCAGCGCGGCAGCTATACTGTCTGTAATTTCAAGTTTAGCTGTGCGAGTTATGCTGTTCTAACTAAAGCAGATGGACAAATTCAAAACGAGTTACAAACACACAGCAACATCTCACAGGTCCTTAAAATCTACAATGCAAATGATCAGTTACGTGCCCAGGACCTTAGGTACCAGTAAAAATAAATGAGGTTGCACTAAATGCACTAAATGCACTAAATGCACTAAATTTAAAAAAGGAATTGTTACCTTTTGATTGTATGTTTCTTTCTAAGATATTCATTTCATACAACGCTGCAGATTTCTACAAATCCTTTCTACATTAAACAGAGAAAAACAACAACAACAACGGGCAATATCTGAGTGTATAATGACTAAAAAACTACGTAAGAGGTATCAGTATAAAACTTATAAAAATTAAAGGAATCGGTTTCACAAGGCAAAACAAATGGGAACAGGAATCCTAACTACTCTCCTTCATGCACTTGAAGTCCCCCACAAAGTCTTCACAGTGTTTTCCGCAGATGATCAGAATTACATTTAGCAAAAGATAATTTCTCATTACTGAAAACGGTTAACACTCTTGGTTTATTTTCTTTTTATTGAACAACTGCTATGTAGCCCAGAATACAAATTCAGGGAATTTCTAGGATATCAACATAGCTGAAAATATTTAAAACAAGCTCTCGTATTCAAGCTCTGTGGTTATAAAGTCAGCTGTTATAAAGTTGGAATCAACCCTGCTAATCATATATACATAGGACAGGAACCTCTTCCGTCACCTCTTGCAAACAGCACTGCCCAGCTGACCTAGTGTAAACTGCTTAACAACTTTTGGTAAATATTGACCTTCTAGAAATGGGATGTGAGCAAGTGAGGTAAGAAATAATACAAAAGGAGGTCAAAAATAAATGCATAGAATCAACTTTTTGAAGAGAGGGAGGTTTTTTGGTTGTTTGTTTTTTAATCCTTTTTCTAAGAGTGCTTCACATTGGAAGTCAGTGCAGGGGAGAAAACTGCTTGTTAACTCTGTTTTTGTTGAAATTACTTTATATTGTGTGTAGCAGCAGGGGAACTTATCACAAACTGTCAAAGAATGCACCACCACCACAGGGGTAACTAGATGTCAAGAGGAATGGTCTTGCTCCACAGGCCACAAAAAAAAGGCATAAAACCAAAGAAATCCCAGCCCAAGTTTTTTTTTTTTTTTTTTTTTTTTTTTTTTTATATGCAGGTTAATGATTCAAGATGCATGGTTAATCCCAACACTGACACTGTCAAAGAAAAAACGTGACTTATATGCAACTGTGGAACAACCTTCCTCTTCTACACCTCCATCCAGAACTCCCTTTCATCAGGCTGTGGGGAGGCACCAAGATTGTGCTTTCCCCAAGGCCGATACACTGCTAGCACTGCTCACTCCATGGCAGAGAGGGATGAGAGACAGCAGAAGAAACTTTAAGAGGGTGGGGGCAGGAGGAAGAACAGAAGACAGTAGAAGCAGAGACCAGCTACAAAGTGTTAGAAATCCTTGAGGTTCACCATTGAAAGCAAAACAGGCTGCAGGCCTCGTTAGAACAGTTTCATTATAAATAGAGATTAACACATCTGACACATTATGAAAGTCCAGGAAAGGACTGTGTGGAGGAGAAGCTAGAAGAACAACTAAAACATACCAAAACGACTATCTACATCTGTAAATACAATTTCAGTTGTAATAATTTGTGTCTCTACCTGTATCCTCATACACCACTTTTTGAAAAACAATGTGCCTGATTTTAGAAAAGCAAACAAAGCCCCAACAATAATAAAGAAGGAAAATCTTTCTCAATTCACCAGCAAATTAGAACAAGAAATCTGGTGTCCTCAAATGAATTGCTTCAGGGAAACTAAGACTTGGAAAGTATTAAGTCAGCCTGATTAATTGGTCTACAGTCAAACCAAATTAATTGAATAAAGCCTCCTTTCAACAGCATTTGCTCACTGAACCAAGCAAATGATTTGTTAAACTACTTCAGGCCACCTTAATTCAACATAGGTCACTTAGACAATGCATAATGCCGATGTACAAAATAACTATTGTTAAAATGCACTGAATTAGGTTTTAGAGCTAGACTTTCTGAAGTCAAAAGTATGTAAGTGTCCATCTGTATTCACAAATACTTCCAAGAGCTGTGTATCACAAGTAGCTCATGTATGTGCACCCAAGTGTGCATGCTTACCTCCAGTTAAGTGTCAGTTGTGGTACTTAACACATCGCTCCATTAAGATTTCCATTTTGCGGTGTTATTTCTACTTTGTTGTGCAAATCCTTCACTTCTACCACCTTGTACACTGTCTTCCCTTTCTGAGGTGGGGACGAGAAGCTTCAGAAAAATTCAAGGTCAAGATCTGAACAATCTATCCTCAGTTTTTGCATTTATGAAAAAGACATGAAGTCCTCTGGTTTTGTATATTTTTCTACTCGGCTGAAAAAATATTTTCTGATTAAGTGATGCCATATCATCTTAGCAAAACTAACTAGATCAAAAAGGATTTTCCACAGATGACATGCCAAGGCTTCCTCCTCTTAGCATTAACAACACTTTGCCTGTTTATGAGAGCAGCTCCAAAGGAAACTCAAAAGCCAAACAAAATTCATTGACACAGGAAAACCTTTCTTATTCTGTTGTTCTGACCCTATTAAAAGTTCTTTCACTATATAATACTTGCTCACAATCCAAGCGGTCAAGCATCACCGATTCCTTGCCATAACACGTTGCTTATGTTGTGTATCTCACTGCACAACGAGATATTGCATACCTGATTGCTGTTTTACTCTCACACTTCGTGGATGGATATCAGGTGCTTTCAGTTGGCTTCAGTTTCAACCTTCTGTTATTGTTTTGCATTTCCGTGACATGAGGCAGAGTTTAGTCCACAGCACAGGTTGCTTGCAGTTACGTATTAAAGGTGCCTGGTGACTGTTACAAACTGTGTTACTCTTCTCATAGATCTCTGAGAACCATCTCCCAGAAGCATTTCTCCGAAGGCCTGCGAAGTCCCTTGTTGGCTGCTGAATGCACCCCTCTCCTATTATTAGGAAATAAGGGAAGAAGCCAGCTCCATCAAGCTCTCCACCTGGCCTCCATTTCTTTGGACACTGGAGTATTGCAAAGGAAGTGGTGGGATAATGAATGCATCCTTGCAGGATACACAAACTTTCTTTCTGGCTCACAATCAAATTGAGAGGTCAACTCAACCGCAAAAATATTTAACGAAAATTAAGGCTGAGGCTAACACTTTGGAGTAGATTTTATGGAGCGGAAGATGACATCAATACTCTTTCTTCACGAGCCAAGTTCTCCAGCACTGAGCATAGTCTCTCATGGGCACTTAATCCCTACAACTGGCTGCTCTAAAGGATGCCCTGGGCAGCCTCTGCATACAACCTCCAAACTGCAGCCATAATTCTGCATGTCTGCAAGAATGTACACAGACACTGTGCTATGACACAGTGTTTTACCTGGCCTTCACGCCGGCAGTCCTCCTCCCTCCCTAGATACTAAGTTACCATCCACATAAGTAAATTTCAGATTATTAAAAAAAAATATTGAAATTTAAAATATCAGACCACAGTCAATGTCTACTACAACTGGCTGGTCTGGACCGCCTCGGGATTTAACAGGTATGCTAAATTCCCCAATCTGTAAATCATTACATTTAGCTAAAACGGTTGTGACAAGTTTTTAGCAAAAACACTGGCCAGGGAGGAACTTTCCTAGAAAGTCTGTAATTTCCTGTGTGCAATGTTTTGTTGTTGATGGTGATTTAAAAAAACAAAACAAAACAAAACACAACAACTATACAGATGGGAGATAACTAGCTGTCTACTGCAACCATTTCTGTGCGTGAAAGGTAGGAAGAACAGCCGCTGTTTTCAGCTATTTTACCTCTGATTATACCTGAAAGAAAACTAATGCACCAACGATTCAATGTAAAATCTTTGATCATCTTTCACTCTGAAATGAAAGCATAAGTTTCCACAACTTCTTACTTCTGCAGAGGATAAGAAAATGGCACATTAGTGTGGTTTTCAAATAGCTCTGCAAGCATGTTAAGTAACTATAATATAAATAATGAGCATACTTTATTACCAGAATCTAATGAGAATAAGGGCCTCATTGTGCTAGCATTCACAAATGATATTGAGAGATGTTATCCCACATATGAATGACAATGAAATATCTGAATATAATTGTTTTTCGTAAGGCAAACACACAGTCCTTCTGAAAGCACTGCTACTGCTTAAGTTTAAACGCGCTTATTTTAAAAAATCAGAGAAAAACATTTTCTCTTAAAAAGTGAGGGAAATTGAAGAATTACTTCCCCCCTTCTCCACAATGAAGTGACCTGTGCAAGAGTAAATGGAAAATGTATGTAGAAAACTGGGAATTGAAACAGGATCTGCCAAGACAAAATCCAGTGCCAGAAAGACAAGGCTATTTTTTCATCAATTTTGGTACGACACACTGACCAAAGATGACAAAAATCCTGATAAAGATAAGAATCCTGAAAGCCTTGAGGATTTATACTGATGGCTCTAATGTTTGCTAACCAAACTACACACACAGAGAGGTGTGTATAGACACACTCCTAAGGAACGATGAGGACTTGGCAACACTTCTTTCACTTGAGATTTTTGTGTGCATCAGAAGTCATGAGATGGAATTTTTTTTTTTCTGTCTCCGAGTTTTCCATATGAACACTGCCAGAAGAAAGCTAATCACCTCTCAATTAAAAACAAAAAACAACCCCACAACTAAAATACATTATTTCGGTGTCCTACATGTTTTAATTCATCTTGTAATTTTTATTTCAGGGCATGGCATTAGGGCTTCCCTTAAAATGCCAATCTGCTTTTTGATCTTTACTGCTGACATGAAATAAAAGAGCTGTACATTAAATAAATCTTCGGTTTCGCTTAGCTTGAAACTGATAAAAAGAGAAAAGAGAAAACAAAGCCAACTGCATAAATCCTTCCAAACCAAAAGGCATTCCCCTTACCCTAACTAAAATTCATTTCTGCACATCTTGTTTGAATTATCGTCTGAAGTTTGTCTTGTTCCATCTCCAGAACAAGTCAAATAGCAGAGCATGAAGATATGGCTACATGAATAAAAACACATGATCTACTTGGTCACTGCAAACATAAAAATAAGCTCAGGCAGAAAAATATTATCTAGCAAATGACATGTTACTTTGATCCCTTCGTTTCTGTAGTCTGTCACATGCATTCAATCCAGCAGCTACTGGAAGCATTGGCATGCATCTTCAGTGAGATGCGAATCAACAGTCTGAGGGAATCGCTGCACTTTTACGGAGCCGTGATATTTAATTCAAATAAGACAGCATCATGTTACAGAAAAGTTAAATTTCAAGACAAAGGGCAAGAAGTGTGGTAATAAGCACTACAAAATGTATCAAGTCCAAACGGGTGGTATAGAAAGAGTTTATCAGATTCACAAGCTCTGATTTTCTTGTGTGGAAAAAATTTATCTCCAGCAGGATTCATAAAATGGAAAAATCTTTCTGGACTCTACCCTTTTTCTTCTGAGTCACGATGTGAAAATTAGGACAGTTTATGTGAGAGGTTGGAAGAACCTGAAGAGATCGAGTTGTTTTCTTTTAGTTATTTTTCTTTTTCATTTTGCTTTTATATTCAAGAAGTCAAATGAACTATTCTGAGATTAAAAATCAGTTTTTAAGGGTTCTCATATATTTCCTTATAGCATGCCTGAATAAATCTCCAAGGCACCACTAATAATATACCTTCAAAGTTGAAATCTCTGGCCCAAATTTGAAAAAATTGATTTGAATTCTGACCTCCTGCTTATCAGGTGAATGCTGCAGTGAGTATTTATTTTAGAGGAAGATTCTCACTACTTCAGAATGGTTCCATTTTGCATATGCTTGCTGAAAAGAAAAAATACATTAAGGGAGCAGGCAAAAAGAAAAAAAAATGCACGTCTCTCCAGCCTCATGATTTTAGTAGTTTCTTGATTCCAAGCTATGTATGCCCCAACAGACAATCAAATGAAGGTACACAGAAATCAAGAGGAAAAAAGGAAAATCATCAAGAGAAGTGATGTCCTACCTCAAGACAATAGTCTTGTGATTAAGACAATCCTAAGGGATCAAAGTGGAAGAAACTGAATCTTGGTCTTCCACACAGTATGCAAACAATACCTATCCTCTTAGAAAAGAGGAAGCAAGAAGAAAGAGCAACGCCACTGACAAAGTGTCCTACTGAGCTTTTTGGTGTCACGTACACTTATCGGGTAGGACCTCTGAGAGGTTAGAGTCTTTCATTAGCTTCTTATTTGACTACTACTGGAAGCTTACCTCAGGAAAATCTGTTAGAGCAAAACTACAGGAAGGAGTTCAATGTGCTGCTAGAGCCGAGGATGCTGCTGGGTAGCTTTAACAAATTGCTATACTTGCTGAAGAGCATGGCTACTGTTATAACTAAATGTATACACAGAACCCACTGGCTGAGGAAACCCACTAAATACACAATGTAGGCTATCCCCAGGGACAGAGAATGGAGATGAATGGAAGTGATCAACGGCAGGAGAGAACCTCCTGCACAGAAAGGAATAAGAAAGACTGTTAAATTTCTACTGAGCACTGAACACAATACCTTAACAAAAAAGTAAAGGTCAGTGACAGAAATAAAAGACCAGTATCATACAGCTTAGATACTTTGCTAAAAAACCACAGGGATGTAGTCAGAGCGCCGTGTCTCCAAATCCAAAACATTCTTGTTATTGCATTAGTAAAATGCTGTATACTAAATATACCGATACCTGAAGACTTACCACTTCTTAAAATAACTCTCAAGTGAACATTAAATCCTGTAATTAATAGCAGTAGAACCAAAATTAGTGTGCTAGACATGACATGGGGATGGTTTGCAGTGGTTAGAACTTCATACGCAATTAATTCCTTTCACAAAAACACATGTTCACAGAAATGATTGATTTTACTCCTAGCAGTATTAAGGAAGATGAGTGGGGAAACATGTTCTGGAGAAGTCGATGACTATTGAGAGAAAAAGGGAAGGAGGGGAAAAGCTTGGAGCCTACAGGAATTTAAAATGGCAACAGTGAGGTGAAATCTTGCTAGTTAAAAATAAATTCTGGAGGGAGGAGTAAAAATTTCAGGACCAGCTCAGAGATGTGCTCGGGTCTACTGACCCAAAAGCGATATTCAGTTTTGATCACAGGCTTTGTTTGCACTCCTCCCATTTGTGCACAAGAATAAACTTGATAGACATTCAACAACCTGCACACAGGCAACACTGAGAACATTCACCCTACTATTCTGTAACTGCTTGTAGGGTCAATGCTTAAAAGCTATTTTATTATAACCTTCCTTGAACGATCTCAGTCGTCAATAGGAAACTACTCTTAAAAAAGAACCTAGGATTAATGTAATTAACTTAATGCTATAAGTATTGTATCTAGGTAATAGCATAAGCAATATTAATTATTGTCACTGATCACTTTATTTCACTGCAATGAGAAATATAAAGGTGTCTTGATCTGTACACAAAGGAAGTACCTCTAAGTAGTACTGGAGGATGTAGGTCCAAGTGCTTGTATGCAACTACTACAGATCACAGCCAGGATCCCACTCATGTAGTTGCACATCTGAACAACTTGCAGGCAAACTAGTCTGGTATTTACAGGATGAAGGCAGATTAATTGCATCTGCTTTGATAGTAGTGACTTCAATTTTGACTTTGAAGAAAGAAAATAAAAAGTAAATAGGAAAATCATCAGTACTGGGGTCTGCATTACGACTATGTTAAATTTTGTTTGAGGAAAAGACTTGCTGCAATTCAGTCAGTGACCATTACAAGCATTTGATGGAGAGCTAGTAAACCATTATGACCTATAATTTATACTTTGTCCACCAGTTTGAAAAGGAACGCTATCTGTCTACATGAGGATCGCACACTATGGAAACTGCATCTGTGTGTAGTTACTGAAGGCTGTAGTGGCAGTAAATCTCCAGCAGAGAAAGAGACTGAGCCTTACAGACATCCGCAATCCGAAGGTTGTTTCAGAACTCAAGTACACGCACAGTACTGCCATATTAACGTGCCTGAGAAAATAACCTGGGAGTAGAAGGTAAATGGATGCAGGAGCATGTTTCAGGTTGTCTCCTCTACCTTTCCATCTCTGCTGTCTGCTTTACTGATACTTTACCCTCCCAGCTATCCAACCAGACAACCCCGCTTTATGTTTTGTTTTAGCTTACAATGGCCACCATGCCATAAGGCAGCGAGCAGAGCATAGCACACACCCACTTAATCATTCTTCTGCATTTTTCCACCTCTGCATATACTAAGTATACATCTTATCATACAATTTTGACAGGCCCTGAGAATCTCAAGTCCCTGTTTTCCCAGGCTCCATGAGAACGTATGGCCCACACAGAACATATTGAATATACAGACCTGCAGAGGAAGATTGTTTTAAGGCCTGGAACTCACAGCAGGAACCGAGCTAAGTTCAGTTTCACTTGGAAGCTATAAAAGCACGGGTTTAAAAAAAGTGCAGCAGTATCTGGTGTTTGATATCTAACAGTATGCAACATGTTTATGACATGTATTAGGCTACAAAATCTGAGTTCATAGCCTAGGACAACAAAGCAGAACCCAGCTCTGGCATATGTAGCGGGAAATAGAAAGGCATGTCTCGTAGTGTAATGGATATTGCTGCTCCCTCAAGAGCTTGAGCTGCACAGAGCAGGTGGTTCAATGAAAGACAACAGCACTTTTAGAAAAAATTAAAAGACAGTTAAAAGACAGTTAAATAGCAGCTGGTTTAAGTAAGAGTCAATTAAGGTTGGGTTTTGGTATAAGAAGAACACAAATTCTGAACAATTACTTTCCAAAATTAAAAGGTGAAGAAAGTTTGTGGGCAAAACGTAGTAAGCAAAACAGTCTAACTCAGTTAAAAAGGGTAGCAAAATTGTGAAATTTAAACAGGGTATCACTTTCACGCTATTTTTAAAAGCAGTTTCCAATTCTGAATCAGACAATCAAGTCCCGTGCCTCTTCCTGTGATCATACAACAGCTTTTCCCTATTTTTTTAATAAAACTTTCCGCTCCCTCACATTAAGTAAAATAACCACAGAAGCAACAAGAGAAAACGCCCAAGTATATAATGGAAAAAGGGAAACATACCAACATACATGACAACATACCAATATATATTGCAAAAAAAAGTTTTATACATTAAACAAGATCAACAGAAGTAAGTGTAGAAGAGGGTAACGGTTAATTTCAAAGTATAAAGGGTAGGACTGTCTCCAGGAAGAACAGCAGTCACTTGCCAAATAGGAAATCATGTCAATACCAGCTATTTGTAATCATAACACTATATCATACAGGGGAGAAAATGTAGTCACTTCACGAAGTGAACATCACTTCTTCCTCTCATACATCAGCCTCCCCCCCACCTTTTTTCTATAGCAAATATTAAACAAAGCCAAATGGTGGATTCCTTTGTAAAAGGTGTGCTTTATTTCCCCTCACTTTTAACACAAAGTAAAATTAAAATGAAAAAATTTACTTTATGTATGACCAATGAGAGTTCGAACAAACTCAGTTTATCCTGATTTAAATTCTTGGTAAATCTTTCAGGCTTGTGAGTTTGTATCTCATGCACTAGGATAGCAAAGATATAAAAGGAAACTCATACACCATGGATAAAAACCAATAATCCCATACAGAATATTTTCCAAAAATGCATTTCCAAGAGACAACTGACTACAATTTTTAACCACGGTACATCTGATTGAAAAAAAACAACACCAAAAACAAACAAACAAACAAAAAACCACCACAAATGACAAACAACAACATAATATATAAAAGAAGGAAAAGTAAACCCAGAATAGCAGCATGTTGATTTACAGAAAACAGGAAAAAAAGACTTTTAAATGAGGAATAGCCCTTCATGTATAGTGCTTATTTAGGATTAAAAGATAACTTGGAAGACATGCTGAGAAAGGGACACTGCAACTCCACAAAAACTCACCATCTCTTCCTTCCATGCAGCATGCTGCATGGGTCACTTCTCCCAGAGGAGAAGCAATCTGAGGTACCTCTGTTGAATTCTGTGACAGGCTTAAGTGAGAAAAAAACTAAGGAGCTACTCTCAAGGTTGCTCTTTACCACAGTGCAGCCCAAGACACGCACAGCCCTTCCATTCCTGCATTCTGGAGGTTTCAGTTCTGTCATCAGTCAATAAATGAAAAGTCAAGTCTATTTTCTGTTATTTAGATTAATGTTTCAAAAGCTGTTTAAATTTCTTAAATTTTTCAGGTCTTAGGTTATATACATCTGGTAAGCAAGTTTTTTTTTTATACACTGTAGCTGAAAAACTTTCAAAGTACTATAAAAAAACTCATATGTCATACTATTATCAGTTGAATTTAAATGTTGATTGTAAAAAAACAAAAAACAAAAAACAAACTTTTTCCGCTCATTTGCATGGAGTACAAGGAAGTGCAAAAATAAGCAAAGAGAAATTATCTTGTTTTGCACAAGATTTAGCTTCAGCATAAAACATTAAAACCTCATCCCCTAAGTATTTAGGCAGTGCAGCTAAAGGGCTGCTTATGTCCTATATTAAAGTGATTAAAAACTTAGTTAAATTTTAATTCAACTGTCTTTGCAGAACAGGTGTTATCACAGTGTCTTATAACATAAAACAAATTAAATAGATGAACACATAAGTGTATCGTTTTGGCATGTGCGTATACACACGTACTATGCAAACCATGATCAATTCTACTTGAAAAATAACCACACTTACCTATTAATATAACTTAGAGCAACATATGTTGGCTGCTGAAGTTCTTGTTTCTCTAATACACGTGGGTCTGTATCTGGAATTAAAAAAGTAGATATACTGAATTCATTTTTCTGTATTTACTCTGAAACATACAAGACTGCATACTGCAAAGTGACAGAAGTGAAGACAAGAGATATAATAGCTCAACCCAGTTCATCCATATACAGTATGCTTAGCACAGCACAATCATTTGTTCATTCATAAACACAGTATTGCATTACTTTACACAAGAATTTGAAACATCAACAGTGATGTAATTTCCAACTGTCACACAAGCTTTCACAGTCTCCCTCATAAATATTAGTTTTCATTGCTTTGCATGATTTACAGTGTTAAAAGGATCAAGCTTTCTTGTTTTTTTTTAATGTAGTTATTTCTAAATATGGTTGACACATTTTGAGATGTTTCAAGACCCATTAAATCTCTTCAGCTGGAACTTGACTTTTCTTCTGCATCTCTGAGTTTTGCTTTCTCCCTTCTCTGCAGCTTATTTTTGAAGCTCTCCATCAGAAGTCATATAAAAACGCACTCGAAGCAAAATGCTTGCCAAATAGAGCATTGCCCACCAAAAGCCCTGAAACAAGCACAATCCAAATCCCTCGACTACCAACTTTCTCACTCAAATGAAAGAATGTTTTCAATCATTATTTTCATCATCCCTTTTAAGTTTTGCTTTTTTTTTTCTGACAAAGAAATAGCTTAAACTAGTTTAAAATTCTGAAACCAAAACTATGTATGCCCATAGTTTAAGTAGTTTTCTCATACAAAAATTTAGATTGTATTGAGACTTCAAATACAACATTTCCCACATAGTAGAAATGCACCTTTAGGAGCTGATTATGAACAGTCTTCAGAAGTTCCCAATGGAAAATGTGCATCATGCTTGTGTATATTACTACATATTCATTAACAACATATTTTATGCATGACTTTAAAAGCAGTTCAACTTTTTGTTCAACGGCAGTTCAACTTTTGCTTTTTTAACTATATAGAACACAAACTGTTTTTACTAAACGGCTGTCCATGGCACTGCTGCTATCTTTTATGTCAGAGAAAGCATCTATTTTGTGTTTGGGGAAGGAGAAAAAAATAAGCAAAACCCACCCAAGAACAGACAAACATGAGAAGATCTTGCAGTCACGCTGTATTTTGGACTACTCTCACTTCTTGCTGCAACTTTAAGCAAAGCTGATCTCAGAAAGCTCATTAACTTGACAGCCACATTTGTTTGACCTCATCAGTTGCTTCTGGTGAGTTCTGCGGGTTTTGTTTTGTTTTTAAAACCTGATAAAAGTTGTTGTGGAATCTGCCTCAGCTACCCTATCTTTGGTAAGATTTTTAACTGAAATGAATGGAGAC
Organism: Anser anser; assembly: GCF_964211835.1. Taxonomy (NCBI): domain Eukaryota; kingdom Metazoa; phylum Chordata; class Aves; order Anseriformes; family Anatidae; genus Anser; species Anser anser. The sequence goes on along the minus strand of NC_139721.1, from coordinate 126,726,862 downwards.
TGTGCTTGAAATAAATACAGTAGTTGCACTACTGCCTGAAGCTGATGTCTTTATTCGGTGTGCAGAGAATTCCATGTCTCACCCTCTTAGAGCTCAGAACAATCACAGAATCACAGAATTGAAGGGGTTGGAAGGGACCTCGAAAGATCATCAGGTCCAACCCCCCTGCCAAAGCAGGTTCCCTAGAGCAGGCTGCCCAGGTAGGCGTCCAGACGGGCCTTGAATATCTCCAGAGAAGGAGACTCCACAACCTCCCTGGGCAGCCTGTTCCAATGCTCCGTCACCCTCACTGTGAAGAAGTTCCTTTGCATGTTGGTGCGGAACTTCCTGTGCTCTATCTTGTGGCTATTACCCCTTGTCCTATCCCCATAAACCACTGAAAAGAGGTTGGCCAAATCCCTCTGTCTCCCACACCTCAAGTATTTACACACACTGATGAGATCCCCTCTCAGTCTTCTTTTCTCCAGGCTGAACAGACCCAGGTCCTTCAGCCTTTCTTCACAGGAAAGATGCTCCAGGCCCCGTATTGTCTCTGTGGCCCTCCGCTGGACTCTTCCCAGGAGATCCCTGTCTTTTTTTGTACCAGGGAGCCCAGAACTGGACACAGTACTCCAGGTGAGGCCTGACCAGGGCAGAGTAGAGGGGGAGGATCACCTCCCTTGACCTGCTGGCCATGCTCCTTTCAATGCATGCCAGGATCCCACTGGCCCTCTTGGCCACGAGGGCACACTGCTGGCTCATGGTCAACCTGTCGTCCACCAGGACCCCCAGGTCCTTCTCCCCAGAGCTCCTCTCCAGCAGGTCGTCCCCCAGCCTGTACTGATACGTCCGGTTGTTCCTTCCCAGGTGCAGGACTCTACACTTGCTCTTATTAAACCTCATTTGGTTTCTTCCTGAACAATGCTAATCTTTCTTCCCACATTTCAGTTCCTACAAAGCTCATACCCCAGGATTTCCTAGCATGCCTTATCAGCATGTCCATAAAGAGATAAACACCTTCAAGGAAGGTCAGAGAGGGATAAAAGCCCAAGTACCAGCACAGCCACCAACTCCAGCCTACTTTCCTTGCCTTTGTGGTACCTTGGGAAATCCTGCAGCAATTATCAGCACACCATGCTCTGCCTTAAACTAACTCAAGACAGCAAAGCATTGGCTATCTTCCCCTTTATCTTTGTAATTCCCTTCCCTTCTCTGAGGAACAGAGGTTTACAGGACACACAAAGATCTTTTCCTTGTCTTTGTTTCCACAAAACACACAGTCATTTAGCAGGCCGAGCACACCACCGCTGTCACGGTGAACTTTGTTAGATTTACACCTCTGCGGTGCAGGGCCTGCCATGAAACTGTCTCGATACTGCATGTCTGCAGAGCCCTAATCCCTGCCAGGACTGCCTGAACACCGCCTCAGCCCGCATTTAGGCCTCTGTGGTTAAATGACTACATCTTCGCTAATCCAGTTCTTAAGTGGGATTAACCTCCACCTATAAACAACAGTTTTTGCGACTGAAGTAGGCAAAATTAGGGTTGGTTTACATCAGTGTTGCTCCTATCTGTGGGAGAGAACAAGGGAAAGCTCCGATGAAGAGCCCTCCACACTTCATCTGCCTGCCAGCAGCCCACCATAATGCTTGCTGAAGACGGAAAAACAACGACGAAAATCAAAAATCCCATAACTTTTGATGGAGCTTGCTAGTGAAGCACATTATTTGCTAGTCGACACCTGTGCAGAGGAACCCCATCTCTCAGGAGATGCCATCTGACACACACTGCTTGGCCGGCTTGTCTCTTTGGCTGCCCTCAGAGCACCCATGTCTCCTGCCTGCAGCAGCTTCCACCACAGCCAGCTTTTCAGTCACTGCCACGAAGTATCACCAGTTCGCTGCTTCCTGCCTCACCATGCTCCTCCTCCCCCTCTGCCTTTCCCCTCCCCTGCCCCTTCCTTCACACAGCCCGCTTCCCGCTGCTCCTCCTTCCTCCCCTGCCACCATCTCGGCCCTTGCTGAGGAGGCCATCACAGGCTGTCCGCCATCCTTCCCCTCAAAACCCCCAGCTGTGTGAACAAGTCAAAAACCTGCACAGAGACGTGTATAGCTGCCTGTTCGCCTTGTGCCCCAGGACTTAACACCTATACAATGCACATACAAAATGGTTTCCCCATACTGCCCTCTCACTAGCCTCCCTGCTGTTCACAAAATGGCCCTGCATAGTGTAAAAATGTTTGGTCAATGTTTCCTCAAGCACGCATAGGCTGGTCAAGGCAGCCAAAAGTAGCCTAAATAGTTTCCAAACAGACACCTATAATGGATTAAACACTCACTGATGACGAATCTCTTTCTTGAAAAGTATTTATGCAGTACAACCATGGACTGATCTGAGCTCCCTTTCTTATACAGAAAGAAAAACATCCAGACAGCACGCACAAAAACAACCACAGATTTTGTTTTGAAGGGACTGATCAACAGCTGGCTTTAACTGGTTACTCTGGCTTCTTGAACTGACACAGGATACTGAAGCCTCACTGCTGCATTATTTTTGCTGTATTGCTTTAAATCTAGCAGAACAAATTGCCACCCGCTGTCCATTAGCTGCCTTCATTACTTGTCTCTTCTCATAAGCATTACGTTCCACTGATTCCATTTCACAATGGGAGGACAGAAAGCACTACGTACTTTCTGTAATGCTCAGAATGTTTTTGGTTTTTTGATTTATTTATTTTTAAACTTATGGTCTCTTATTTTACTATGGTGTTAGATGTTGGAAACCTTGTTTTTTTTCTCTAAGGAAGTGTTATAAAAATACAATTTGGGTTTTTTTTTTTTTTTTTTTTTTTTTTTGTTTTGGGCTTCCCCATCTCACTATTAAAAGACAGAAGTGTGGGTGCCAACACCCACAAGAGATACAGTTGCTCAAGTAATCAGGGATTAGACACTTTCAATTTCTCAGATCCACAAAGTGCTCCACACTGGGCAACCAGACAAGTAGCATGAATACATAATTAAGGCTAAGACCATAAATTGCACTGCACCTCCTTTAAACTGCTCAATGGAAGCCAGGCATTTTCTGCAGAGCATGTGCTAACAAAATGAATCACTGACTGCTGAACCAAGCTACCATTACTAAATCACCTCACTCTATGCAGAAATAGCTCTCAGCTTGAAAACGTTGCAAAATCCTAGCCTGGCAAAGTATTTGAAATAGAGCAAATAATAGAAAAGTATACCCATCCTGTTCAAGTACAGTCTTCATCAGATGCAGAACTTTGTTCTATGTGAGTATTCATGCACAAAATACATGCCACATCTTAGCTATAAAACAGAGCAATGAGTTGTGCCCTACCTCTGTACAAGAAATTTGTCAAAAGCAACTTCAGGTGAGAATTTTAATAAAGTTCTTGCAATTAAGTAACTGTGAAAAATCACCTTTCACCTATAACACACACAGAGAAAGGCTAACAAATTTCAGTAGCATTATTTGACAACTGCAAGCATTCTTCTTTTGTAGTGACTAGGAAAACTGCAAAGTGGCAAAGCTGGTCTCAGAAGAAACAATAGTGACTTAAAGGACGTAAAATTTAAACTACTCTTCCACATCTTAAATATGAAGTGTCCAGTGCTGCTTCTACCTCATTGTGCTACCACTGAACGAACGGACAGAAGCTGACGTCAATCCTGATAAGAATCCAGGTACCTGACCTGAAGGAGGACATCTGAATCCCTGTTCACATACAAATGAAGTGACCAGACTTTCAATATGTTTTGGCAGCCGTAATCCTCCAACAGATTTTACTGACACTGTAGAAACAACATTTCTGGGGGAAAAAAAAAGATGAATCCATATCTTCAAAAGATGTAGGTTTGAAAAAATTGCTGTGTCATTACTTCAGCCAGATAGCTGCAACAAAAGCAACAAGATAAAACTCCCCTTGTCAGCCCAAAGTTATTATTTCTCCCTGTTTCATCTCAAAAAGAGCAACAAAACACCACAAATGTTAGGAAAATAACGGCCCTACAAAGGATTTTTGAAAACACTACAACTCATATTTAAAAGGACCATGGACTTGAAGTATGATCCATCTCCCAAGTCACTTGGAGATGTTTACGATAATCTCACCTTTTTGTATGAGATCGGCGCACGTATGTGCTGGAGCGAAGAGCAAACGCAGAGGTTCTCCAGACTCACAACTTGCCTGCTAGAGCAGTCCTACACACACCCCACGCGCCCACCACTGGGTTCGCGGAGTGTCTGTCTTGTATTTCACTTGGCCTTAAAAACTGGCTGATACAAGCCTGCTCAGCTAATTAATTAAAACCTACACTTCCCTTAAAACTAGCTCCCTTCACTAATGATGCCAAGGCAAACATTTCTGTTGGCTTCCTCCAAAGTCCACAATTGTTCTTACGTGGGCATAGCTTAAAAAGCCAGAAACAGACAAATTCAGTGTTACTGGAAACTGTTCCCAATCCCAAACTTCCACTGCAAGGAAGCCACTAGGAATTTCACAGTTTCAATTACAGATACAGTGCTATTCAGGCCTTATGAATTTGAAGAGCGGGATCACAGACAACTATGATTTCACAGGTATCAACATGGTCCCCTGATAGTATCTTTATAGACAAAAATATATATTCAACTTTTCAGCCTATGACACATGCATTCAGAGTTTGTTCAGTTAAGGGCTACACTCATAATCCAGCAGGAACTGCTGTACATTTTTGCTCCATGCAATACTTTTTCATTTCCCATCATCTCTAAAAGGGAAGCAATGTGTGTCTCAGCAGGTAATGCTCTACATCTCAGGAACAGAAGACTGGAGATAAATATCATGAGTCTGCAAGAGTTTTAAACCCCCCTGACTTCAAGAACACCTTTGAGATATATATATATATAATATTAACAAGTTTAACTTCTTTCCAAGATCAGGGTGCCAAATGACAGATGGACTCACCAAAATGTGTAAAACGGATTAGATGCTAAATACTTCCACACTTCCAGATAAGCTATCATTAAATAGATGACTAAGAAAGGTACATTCAGGCAAGTTCAAACACAAAAACACTATATTTTACTTATTTCAACTTTCACATTTTCAATGAATACTGGAGACTCCATACTTTTTTTTTTTTTTCTAAAGCACATAAGTCTCCCTATTTGGGCTACTCAAGACTTGCCAACCTTTCTCAGCTGCCAACAGTTTGTTTCCCCTTTCAAATTGCTCTTAAGTTCATGAAGCCATGGAAAAGAAAACTGACAGTCACAGGCCTCCGAAATATGAATGGAAGTTCAGATCAAAGCACAGTGTCCAGTGTAGGCACAAGCAATACAGTAGGTGATCTAACACAGCCCTTTTCTAAGGCCTTGCAAGCACAAGACAGTGTAAATCTTAAAAGTGGCAGATTCCTTATTTCAGATGTAGGCAAGTGGTTATCAAAAAGAAATACCAAACAGAAGACTTATTTAAATGAAGGAAGCCTCAGGAAAGTAAAAAACAGAAGTCTCTTCTTAGGAAAAGCACCCAATCCCAGGGACGTCACTCCAGCATTTCCCCTTCACTTATGTTAGCACTGCAGAAGCCATGAGGCTCAGTCACAGGGTGTCACTGCAAGAGGGACCATCCAAAAAAAGGGGGACAAAAGTTCAAAAGCAGTCTGCTGAAAATTAAAGCACTGTAAACTCCAAGACAACCAAAACAAAGAGCATCAATTCACTGCTGCAATTTAGCACATCTGAAACTCCTTTTTACAGACACAAGAACTCAGAGCTCTGTAGCATGAGAATATGGTTTCTTACTGGGTGTTAAAATAATACATGTTGTTTTAGATAAACTATACAGAAACAAGTCTCTACTTTACTCTTACAGCAAACAGAACAGTAGAACATTTTTATATAACACTATTATTGAGCAACACCACTTCATCCTTGCATGCTGCTACTACTGAATTCAGACTGTGAGTTCTCAGAAGCAACAGCTATCCTGTACCTCCCACAGTCCAGCCAAACTGGGTTCTGATTACAGCTTCAAATGTACTAATTTAATGCATAATTATATTAAAAGGATTACAGGTTTAAAACAGTAACACAACAGAGAAGATCATTTGACATTAGTTATTAATTTAAAAAACAAATAGTGAAATAAATGTAAACAACACACGGATTTGCAAATCTTCCGAAAAGTATTTAATTTTAATATATATATACACTTGTGATCTAACTGTGTACGAGAAAAATATATTTCAAATACAGAAAATGGAAAATAAAAAGAATGTACAGAATCCAATTGTGGATCCCAATTCTTTAAGATTTTCAAATTCCTGCAATTAAGTTAATTATTACACTAGTAAGCAACCACAGCACTCCTTGGCTGCTGAAGTCAACCTTTGATTCTGTCATGCTGCCTTCAAAAAGGCAATTAAAGTGAAAAATGAGAGTGTGCATAACTTTCCAGTGCCACAGATTATATATAAATAACACAACAGAACTAAGAACAGGGCAGAAGTTCCCAATCCAAACACTTGATCAGTTATAAGCCATGTCTTCATTTGTTTATTTGAAAATATACTACTTGGCTACTCTTGTGGTCCTTGTTACTGACAATCTACTGTCTTACGACGAGTTTTTCCCTGCCAGAAATTAAAAGAATTTTCCATTCTTCTATCCCCAAAATAATTTGCATTAATGAAGGTCGGGCAGTATCAAACGTGCTAGAATAACTACGAGGTAATGGCCAGACCCAAGAAATTTGTCTGTTCCTTCACTTCTCAGCGGAACGATCTGGTTGATCAGAACTTCTTGGGGTTGCCCACAGTTAGTCTCTTGCTTCTCACCAATTTACAGCACTGTAAACCAAGTACAGAATTTGTGAAATTCTTTATTTAAAAGAGAAAACAAAGTAGCATATGCTCTAAGTGTTCTCAGCGGGAAGCTCGAGGGCCATGTGCATCCTGTGAGGAACACCACGTGTACTCTCTGCATGCCACCCTGCATCCTCATCCCTTTCCCCAGCCCGCTCTCTCTGGCAGGGGAGCACAACCAGCATCGTCTTCAACAGGTAAATTCAAGTGGTGGCTTCTCCTGGTCCCATTAGAAGGGGCCCCAATTAGAGATACAGCCCAGATCTCAAGAACAGCTGAACAACTGGCTGCCACCTACTTCAGCCTGCCTTTGACAGAATGAATGGCGCTTGACCAACCAATTTTTAACCCATCTCCCTAGCGTACCCTCCCCCAAAAACCTACCCAAAACTCCAGCAGCAACTACAAAGCAGGGACCCGTGTAGGAGGGTACAGCCGTAATTATTTAGAAGAGCATTACCGTGCACTGTGATTACAGCATCCTCATAATATTCTCAGTAGCTCATGTCTCAGATTATAAAGAGCAATGCTGTAAATCAAATACTTGATTTCTATCCGAATGGAAAGTAATTGCTGGTAACTAGCTGCAGAGCCACAGATGTCAAAAAGGCGTCTCATGATCTTTCAGACGTAGTGAACTGCGAGCACACTTCATGTGCTGTGATGCTTTTCCACTTATGTTAATTAGATTTTATTTGAAACATATAATTATCGCAGCAACCAAATGCAATAAGCAATGGTTATTTTTAATAGGTAAAATATTCATTAATCAAATCAATAGAAGACTAGCAAATTGCTGGAAAGATCCCTCAGAGAAGGAAAAGAACATGAGTCTGCTGCTACTTTATTTTCCTGTTTAAATTGTGAGACGTATTCCATTTTTAAGCATTTTAAATGTTAACATCTTGCTTGCAACTTCTAAGTGCAAATATAAGTAATGAAGCTTGAAATAGAGAAAAATTAGAATGCCATTTTCACTAAATTTCCCAGCATTTAATTCAAGTCACATAATCTCAGGAGGTGCCACTGAAGAGTGATAAAATAAAGGGTCCATTCTCACTTAACAGTCAAGTAAGCACACAGGACATAACATGTAACGTTAGCATTCCCTAAATGACCACATTTCAATAATGAAATGAACTTTTTTCTTCCCCCTCCACTCTGTGATCAGTTGTTTTTTTTTTTGTCTGAGAGTTTTAGGAATACACATACTGTGGAAAGGCACTCACCTTTACTTCACCCAAATCTAAAGTAAAAAAGAAATCAAAAAAAATCTGTGACTTAGGGATATTATTCTATTCTGAAACTGACAAAGCCAGCTTCATGACATATAGCACCCCCCACCATATACACACATCAACACGATGCTCTTGTTAATCGTGCTGTAGGTCCTGGCCACGCTCCCTGCCCTCTGCACCAGCTGTAAGAGCACAGCTATGTTGGCAGAGCCCTCTGACGGGGGACACAGCAAGAGTACCTCAAAAGGCCTTCTCCTGTTGACATAGTTGTATCACCTCCCCAAACGACACACGAGGCCAATAAAAACATGCTGCCAGCATAGCTGTGACCGCCCCAGGGGCAAGCGGGTATGGAGTTGCTGGTCAGGGAAAGCATTTTTCATTCCTTGCGCTGACAGCCTGGAGAGAAAGGGAGAAAAAGGCAGGAGGTTGTTCTCCAACACAGAGACAGCCCTGGACATGAATTTTCTAAGTACTCAGGCAAAAAAAACCCCATTTCCAAAATTTGCACATTTCTCCACTCTCTAAGATCCTCTGCATCATTTCCCATTACATTTGGAACAAAAAAGAGAAAGGAGGAACATTTATCTTGTGGTCAGCATTTTGCCAAAACTGTAAGGAAATAATTTTTGGAATTGGCATTGGATTGATTTAGGGTTGAGTGTAGAAGGTTTCTATGAGAACCAGGCTCTGGCTTGGGCAAATCCATTGGGAAGTTTGGCCTTTTTGGGCAAAACCTGGTGACTACTAGTAACGGAGCAATCTTTACAGAAAACCAACTAGAACCCCATGCCTTCTCAAATCCAGACTGTAAGGTAAGTACATGCTTAAATCCATATTCTAAGATAAACAGTTTTGCATAAAGCAAGCAATTATTTCAAAACAGCTAGTTTTCCTATTAAAAAAAATTTGAAAATTTATAGGTTTGTGTTTTGCCTTTTTAATATTATTACTTTAATACTCAAAGTCTTGTTCTAGTCTAGTTTTAATAATGAAAACCTGGCTAAGCATTCCAAAATAAATAAAACCTAGTATTACTTTAAATAAAAGTTCAAAATATATATCTTGACAGTTCTGATGCTTGGGGGTTTTATTTCCCAAAGTAGTAATGATCTCCAGGAGTTAAAATAATATAATTATATCCCAACTCCATGGCCAACTAAACCACAACTGAACTTCAGTGGCACATATTTCATCTGCAATGTCAGAAGATCTTCATTTCAGACTATCAACATAGCACTAAATTTTCAAGTGTCATTGAAAACAGGCCACTTTTAATTTTGTCTGGAAACACTAAAATCAACCACTACAGGCACGGCAGCTAGTATTTCACAAATTAAACCTCTTCATCTTTACCAGGAATCAAGAAGGAAAGCCTTTACAGTATGTTATTTACTGTCTCTTCACTCCTCTGCAAACAGTATTTTTTTGTTTGTTTGTTTTGTTGGTTGGTTTTGTTTTTGAGAAAGGGTTGTATTAGAAGGAAACAATACATATTTTTCCTGTGACTCACTGAAGCTGCTGTAAGAAACTTATCTTCTGGGCTAGTGCTTTGCACAATGTTATATTATAGGAGGCAGCCTGGGTTCCCAATTTTCAGTTCCTGCTGACAGGGAGTGCACAAAATGAAGCAATTTCCTGTAAGGATGAAGGGAATGGCATCACAGCACAGCGATGCCAGCTGTTTCAGGATTGCTTGGCATTACCCTCCAGAAGGCAGCAACCATAGCTGGTGGAACTGGAGGCTGATGGTGCACAGATGGGAACCAGCTGCGTAAGAATACCAGGTGCTCAGATAACCTTTGTTTCCTGAAACTGCTCTGCCAAATTCATTTGGACATACTCCGTCTTGCACAATTTTATTTCACTGAAAATAATTTCACCACCAATACGCCTTATCCAAGACTGTGAGCAACTCCACATTTATGCTGAGTGCCACCCATGAAATATCCAGCAACAAGCCTACCACAGGGAACAAGAAACACCCACACATCATCGCTCAGTACATTTCTTACAAGTTTTTTTTCCCCCCTTTCTCTCCAAGGAATCCAACATCACTGAATATATTAGGTTCATGTTGGTGCACTACTGTGAGATGTAAAATCTATTTCTCAGCACACAAACTGACAACTTTTATTTAGGTTTACAGTACCTCTTCTGCATCAGCTTTTTAAAGCTCAGTATTCAGTCACGGGGGTAACAAGGACTAGTGTGGAAGAAATTCTTGATGTGCTACCAACCAACCTTGACTAGTTTGTTTGCCGTGGAGTACTAATGGTGGAGCAGATCCCCTGCACCTTTAAGATATGTTCTTGAAAGAGATAATCTTCAAAGCATCTTCTACTCCTGAGGAGTACCAGGGTGAAATAGGTTATTGAATGCACTAAGGTTACCACTTCAGCTCCAGGATCCCCAGGCGTTGACCACCTTGGTGTCCTCACCCAGATGAACCCCGGCCACCTTGGCCCAGCTCCTAGCAGACACTGGTTGGCAGAGCTGGGACGAGGGGAGATCTCCCAGCCTGGCTTGGTTAGCACCCCTAACGCCACGCCGGGAGCTGACCCGTGCCGTGCTCCAGGGCCAGGCCACCTCGTCGCCTCCATGTCACCCCATCGTGGCAGCCCCCGGGCCGCTCCCCCGCCGCCATTTGCTGTCCCGCTGAGGCAGCGGCTGTCCGGCAGGTGTTATTTCACCTCAGGCGATGGGAAGGTGTTTCCAGCCCGGGTAGTTCTCCTGTCGTTTGTGGCAGGCGTGTAGCCCTTGGTGCTGGCATCTCCGCTGGCTCACCTCGCAGAAGAGGGGGGACACTCAGCTGCCTTCGTCTTCACCTCCATGCCATATCCTCCATTCAACTTGGGACTTGGAGCATTCTCTGCTGCTTACCTACACGTTTTATTGCCCCTGCGTTTAGCTACTTCTTTGCTGTTGTTCCTTGAAAAGGGAAAGGTTTTGAGATACTTTTGCTACTTGTAACAGCTCTAATACAGAGAAAACCCTGATCACAATGAATTAAATTAAGCCACCATGTCTTTAAAAGACAAAACTTAAGGCAGGGGATTAAAAAAAAAGAAAGGAAAATTTGAAGGATCACTTCAAAATATTAGATTCAGATAAGCCTGAAATGTTGACATTAAGTAGAAATTTAAGTAAATCAAAAAGCTTAATAATCAAAGTTTTTTTAAGGCCAAGGCTCATTCTTCAGTATTATATTTTCACTTTATTATCCCAATCAAAACCATGCTGTCTTCAACAAATAAACATTTGTGTGAAGACAAAGGAGATGCTGCAAGGTACCAATTCCTTTAAAATTATAGTATTATTTTTTGCCCACACACAAAATTTGAATATAGAATTATTAATCTAATAGTCATGCTAGTGAATACAAAGTTAACTTACCATAATATATTTTTTTTAATGTTTACAGTTAAAACAACTGGATGAGTACTCACTAAAGAAGATAACAAAACATTACATTCAATTTCTGAGCTTCCATTTTTTTCCCTGACATTCGTGCAAGCGAAACCATCCATATTTCCTTCACGTTGTCATATAATAGAAAGCAACAGTAGGACACCGCATTTTTGGCAGGTTAAATTGGTGCTCGAGATTCAGAAAACTCAAGATTTCCTGAGAATGCTTCTCAGCAAAGAAAGCTCCCTCTTCTGCTCTGAAGCACCTGACAGGATTAAACAATCTAATATATATATTCATTTTTGCACACCTGAGCTTTCTATGTTGTATATTTCTGATGCAAGATGCAGAGAAACAATGCCTCACCCCCAGCTCAGTACAACTTCAAGAAGTAGTATTGATCTGTTTCAAAACAGTGTTGAATTTACTGTATTTACGTCTGTAACCGTCTGAAAAATTCATTATTCAGACTCACCAAAACATATGTTTAACTCTACTGAAGTACTGTAAGTAAGTAGAATCAAGAGGAACTTGGAAACAGGGTTGATGGGAAAAGGAGGACATCAGCTGTGCTGAAAACTCAAGCAAGGCTGTCTTAGATCAGGATACATAAATATATACAGTATATAGACATATTTCCTGATAGCAGTATATATCTCAAAGAAAATATGCACATTCCTCTGAAAATCCAGCTGCTAATTATACATTTAACTGCTGCCAAAAAAATTACTTCATGCAATGATGGTTCAGTGTCTTCTAAATTCAACTATTGTTGCTACTAAACAGCAATTAACTGCTGCAAGCTGATGGACAGTACTAAATATTTTTTTTTCCTTCCCTCCTCTGATCAATAGCTGACTATGAAAGAAAAAAACATTGCATACATTTATCAGAATGATTAAGGAGTAAGATAACACGGAATCACTTAGTAAACAAAGGTTCTGATGCTGAATTTAGGAACAAATTAAATTCTGATGAATTCAGCTCAACCTATGCTGTTACTTCTCTGTTGGAGTTATTTTTAAAATGTGATTTTTGAAAATTCCCTAAAGTACATTGAATAATTTTGAAGTACTAACAAGAGCATACGAAGACACTTTCAACTTTAAAAATAGTAGTTCTTTCTCAAAACTTATTTCAGTAATAATCTTACAAGTGTAAAATGCATATGCATCAGAAAAATAACAGCACCTTTCCAAGTCTGCTACTATGTGCAACAGCAGATGGCTTTCCCTTTGTTGCCAGTTTCTCTCTCCTCAAGAAATAGCTTAAAAAGTTTAACCAAACTCTTTAAAACGCTTCCATATAACAGTTTAAAAGGTAAGGCCTATTAAAAGGATATGTGTTCAGAGAGAGCTTGTTTGGTTTGCCGTTTCAAACCAAATAAAAGAATCTATTTGGCAACTAAGTCATTTTCCAGGTTCAACAGACACCTGCATGTCAGCATTAGGACAACATAACTGCATTCCTGTCAGGATTAGTTCAAGATACTTGACTAAAGTTGCTTTGAACTCTTTGTATTCAGGACTAAGAGTAAGTAAATGTGGCTGTTGGATTACAAGAGAAATTAAGACCACCGGCAAGAATACTATGCCCACCCCACCCCCTATCCTCCAAAATTCCTTAAGCATTTTCCCTGCCATTTACTAAGGCTAGCTGAAATATCTCCCTCTCCATTCTGTTTGAATTTTAGTAGCTTTTAATATTCATTGCTTAATGCAGTGTCAGTGTGCTCACCCCTTCCTCTGCAGAGTGGTATTGATTTGCAGTGAGAAGCAGAGAAATGCCTAGTAACTCCTCTGTAATTTATTCTAGCTCTAAAGCTTTTCACTACTGTTAGTAGACTACCTAATAACCTAGTCAAAACGAAGACAAATATCTTCTATGACAGAAAACTGTGGGGAAGGTGGCATGAATTAAAGAGTATGGAAATAAACACCTTAAACAAACCACCTCAGTGGGAGACTGACATTGCCTGTCTGCCAATGAACTGCAGACAAGATGCTTAGAAAAGCCCTGAAACAAAGAAAAAGCTGCATATTGTTCCAGGGTTCCCATGTCAGCACCACCCCCGAAGCCAGAAACATTAATAACTTTTCTTTTGCTTTTCTTTTATTCCGGGGAGGAGAAGGGAGTTGAAATTAAAACAAACAAATTAAAAAAAGTATCTAAATAAGATTGCTTTTCTTTTTCTTTTGCTAGTTGAAATCTGTCCATGCCAAGTGCTAATGCAAAATGCTGGGGTTGAAGATTTCTCGGTTTTGTTTTGAAAGGGGTAAGTAACAGAGTCCTACAACTTGGCTGACTCATAAAAAGCTTCAGACACTCCTTATGAGAGGCTCTCTACTCCATCAACTCAGAAACCAAGCTTGCCAGTTTGATGAGGTAACCATCCCTGCTTAACATCTTTTACTTTTTCTACCTCTTTCACCTATATATACTTGAAAACAGTTTACTAAATTCAGTACCATTGAAACACACCAGACTGACAGCAGTCAAAAACAAACAACAAAAGACCCCCACCAAACTGCTCTGGTAAGGAGAAATTCAATATGAGCAGTCAAAATGCAGGTTTTCCTGTTATTATCACTAGGGTGAACACATTCTAACTTCCAGGTCTGAAAGCATGTCCTGGTGTATCGTTCCAAAACAGGCTGAGACCCAAGCACTCGTGCATCCCCTTGCAATCTGACTTCAACAGGAAAGAAAGAAATCTGCTAGAGTGGGCTGTGGGAGGAGGCATGGGAAGGTACAACTCGCTCCTAACATTCCTCAGTCTAAACCATCAATGGAATGGGACGGAGGTGCACGACAGGACGCAGACTTCACTACAGTTATGATGCGGCCTGAGGTAGTGTCTGCTGGAAAGACAATAGTCCATTCCCTATGTACATGCAGTAAGTGGCCTTCTCTCTGCAGCTACCAGCTAAGATTATAAATCAGCATGTTTTTGCAACATTAAAAGCCACTACAGCTGCAAAAGAACCAAGATCATAAATTTTTTTTTCAATGAACCCTTGAACAGCATCAGGCAGTAGTAAGGCTTTCCGCACAATGTTAGACTGCTGTAAAATATTCACTTCAAATTTAGTTTCTATTACAGGAGATGGAAAACACCTGTATGAACTAATTAATTGATCAAGCCAGTAAGACTCAGGAAAGTCTTACTTTCAGCTCATAACAACGTGTTTTAGCTCTACTTCTTAAAAAGATTTTATAATCTCTTAAATTCTTTCTAATTGGATGGTAACATGGGCTGAAAAACATCTCCAGATCTGGTCTCTCCATTTCTATTAGTTTCTGTCAAGCGAACAGCAGTTAACTGAAGTATTTGTCTAATGGATCAACGTGTCAACTAAAGGTGTGGGGAGCCCACGTGCCAGCTCTTCTTCACACAGCCATGGAAAAGGTGTTCACGGCTGTGTGAAGGAGCTCATGAAAAAGCTAATCAGTTTATTTCCTCACAGAGTCAAAATGGCTCTTCTTTTCCAGCTGATCACTTAATTTACCAAAAAAAGAAAGAGCGGACTACTTTTTCTACCGCTCAATAGAGTTGCAGTTCCCCTCATACTACCTATGCAAATTGCACCCCTGGTACACACCAGACATAGGGCAGCAGTGGAGGAAAGGAAGATTGCAGTGTCTGCTATGACCATTAGAGGCTCCTTGAATTGTCTGGATAATTATGGCCAATAGCTGCAACTACTGCTCAGCTCCTTCAGTGGGACTTAGACTCTGAACGTGAGAAGAAGAGGATGTTATGAAATCTGAGTGGATGGCATCAGTAGAAGAACCAGTTATGTTTCTTTAAGCAAGCATCCACAAACACGTTTCTGGGGGATTTAATTCCAGCCAACCTTTACAGGAATGAAGAAGGAAGCCCACTCGCTAGCACGTTGTCTGGAACAGTGGACATGGAGACGATAACATCTCTCTAAGACCACTAAGAAGAGAAACAGATCTGAGAGTTTCCTGGACTCTGTTGAACAGACTAGGAGATGACATAGCATATTCTATCTTTTTTTGCTTCTTAGAGCAACTCTGGACGCAGTCCTGGTCTCCACTGTAACCGAGAGGTTCTGGATATTGTTTTCCATCCAGATGTAAACATCTTTGTATAACCAGAAGCAGCTTCATTCCTCCATGTGTAAAGCAAAGATAAAAAAGAACTTTCATTGCATACAAAGTATTGTTTTAAACCTACCACTGCTAATGGTGAAGATGATCTTAAAATAATTAAGTACCAAAGTTAATTTTGATCCCAATTTTAAATAACAGAGTGAAGGTTCTGCACTGGCTAGGATCAAGGGCTACAGGCTCCATTTCCAGCTAGGCTACAGACTGCCTAATGGTCCTGACAAACTCCTTTCTTTGCTCAGTGCACCAAGAGTCTCCTGTCCCCTCTATCTTTCGTCTGCTGCATTTGTTTACCTACCTCGTTTTCCAGGACCACAACATCCACTTGAAAGGTATGTCTGATCTGCAGGACCTTGTAAAATTAGAGGGAAGTGACCACATGATCCATCTGTTTTCAACCCAAAGCTATGCTTTAAATGGCATGAATTCCAGCAACAGAGGGATGAGACATACACAGTACATCCAGTCTAAACTTATCATTTTTAATTCAAGGGGCATTATGTTTGCTTCTTGCTTAGTAAAAACAAAAACACGCCTCGATCCCACTTCTGTGCTATGGACAAAATGAGATTCCTTATGCTGTTTTATAGTTGCTGGCACAACTGATTATCCAGACAGTGAGATGTGAGAGTAACTGTATTAAAAATCCTTGCTGTAAACACACTTCTTTTTACAGTTCCGACAAAACCAAAATGCCATTTGCCTACATTATTACCAATAGTGTTAAAACATTCATACTTCTCAGTGCACCACTGTAAATAAAGACACAAGGAACTCAGGCTGTAAGCTACAACACTGAGGAGAAAATGCAAGAGATCCCATCCTGTGAATGTATGTAACACCAGGCACTGACTGCATCCAAGCATTAAGAGTTCTGCAAGTGCTTGGAGCCACCAAAACAGAGAGATCAGGGAGAGGGGGACGGAGGATGACACCCAAAAACATTACCACAAAAAAAAAAAAAATCAAGGCAGGTTCTCAGTTTGAGTTCACTGTGATATTCCTGACAAAACGTCTGCTGAAGCACTGCAGAGGATTTTATAGACATAGAGGAGACACTGAAGAAATACAAACAAATCAATGAATACCAGCAGTGAGAGATAAACAGTTTCAAATGCTTCATACAACCAGAATCACTTTGCAGCCAGATTCATTGCCAAGATGAAGACTTGGAAAGCTTCTGTCAGACTATTTCCAATTACAGTGCTTTATGAAAACACTAGGGATACTGTATGCCTTGATGAGAAAAACCAGTGTATATATAGGCTCATCGTCCTCGAGCAGAAAGCACTGAGGTAAGTACTAGTTGTTATGGATACGTCTGCATAAGTAATGGGTGTTATTGCAGCCAACCTTCGGGTTTCATTTATTTTGTATTGGGGGGGGGGGGAGATTTACATTTGATGTTATAAACTATTGTCTGCCATCCTGTGTGACTGAAAAATACATTCAAGGGATGAGTTTAATGTAAAACTAGGAGTCAGATACTATGCTTAGAAGGCTTTTGAAAATTTTGAAAAGTGCATTGCTGATGTTTCTTTTAATTGATGAGCACACACAGTTAAATGTGAACAGGTTTCATGACAGAACAGATACACAACTCATTTGTGCATTCCTTGTGCCAACTGACCTCCTATGCCAAGAGCTGTTTTTCTGGGGAAAAAATAAAATAAATCACTGATCACCTCAGAATTACTACATAAGACAGGCACATGCTAGAAACACCACCATATTCTATATATTTTCCTTTATATCCATAAAACAAGGAGGAAAGATCAGAATCAACAATTAGACAAAACTCTAAATCAGTTTTAGTACAGACACCACTCTGGTAATATGAGATATTAGAGATATTATGAGATATTTGGGATATTCTGTGATATACATCAGAAAACATTTGTTTGTTTTAAAGTAAATTTTAAAAGTCAGTAGGAATCTCATGGTTACTAATGAGCGAGTCTATGCTCCAAGCCCTTCTCTTACAGGCAAATCTGACAGCTCCAGAAAAAGTTTAGGTTTTGTACTTTTAAACTAAAACCACAACTTTCTTTCTCCTATTTAGGCAACAATTGAATATAGGTACATACATTAATCCCAGTGTACGAGATCTGGAAATCAGTCAAGTGAAAAATCACTGTTTCCTAAATTTTTATCCCAGTAAAATCAACTTTACAAGTCTAACCTATAAGGACTGTGTACAGAGTTTAGAAGCTATGGGCCTACAAATCTCAAAGATCATTATCTTTAAAAAAAGCGCTATATTAAATTAAAACCTTGGTTTGTTTCCTCTGCTCTCCATTTTCCTTTACACTTAAGCTTGAGAAACATTTCCTCCTCTCCTTCTCTCCTGACCTGTCAGAAGTCCATAAAGGTAGTTTGTGCAGCCATGCGTATTTTGGCCAGATGAAAACAGAGAAACATGAGAGCGATGTTACAGTTCTCTCATCCAATACCTGGAACTCAAGAAGTTCCATTAGTCTAGAAGAGAAGTTGCAAGAAGTCCTCTTTCAATCTCTGCAATAAAAAGCCTTCAAACTTTAGAGACTTATGCTTTACAGTCTCTAACAAATCTACTAGGTTAAAACAGTGACCAATTTTCAGAGACCTGCAACCTTGCCAAATTTGAATGGTTTTCATAAAAACAAGTCCTGTTCGCCCTCTGCTGAATTCCAAAACTTGTTCCAAAACAGAGATACGGATCATCTGAATGAAATGGAATTCCTTTCTTCAACATCAGGAAAACACATTTTTTCCTAGCTTTCTGTTAAAATCACATGAAACTTGTTATTAAAAATTACAAATGAAGAGCGTTTGCAAAAGCAGACACAGAACACACAAACGTCAGTCGAAATGGTTGAGATACGGAAAGGTTATAACTAAAAACAGTCTTGTAGTGGAAAATGGAAGCTCAATGTGAGATCTTTCCACCATTTCTTTACAAATCTCAGGTGGCTCGGTATTTTAGAAGTTATCTGCCACACATGTATAGAACAAGGAACTGTCAAACAAATAGTCTTTTACTAACAAAACAAGAACATCTTGAAAACAATAACACAGAAGGAGATATTATCTAGCAAAGCCTTTCTTTTGCCCTTTTTTTTTTTTTTTTTTAAACAAACCTTTAACCCTGCTTCTTTACTTTGAAGCGAGAGTAGAGGGAATAACCTGCCAGATAACTTTGCACTTACCTGTTTAATTGAAACCAATTTCTGAAAGTCCCTCCCGAAACTCTTCCAAGTTCAAAACTTCTCAGCTTAGTTTGTGCCAGCCTTTGGCACCATCAGCATTTATTTCTTGTTCTATTTTTCCAATGTTCCTTTAACTTTTTAAATGCTCCCCACATTTGTTTCTTGCAAAACCCACAACTTCAGCTACCTCTAACCTGAAACATTTTGAAGTACAGATTTGACAAAGGGAATCAGTTCAAACCAAAAGGACATTAAGTGGTTAGATGTACGTATTTCTCTGATCTAATTTCATGTTTGTTTTGTCATCACAATTAGCTGGACTACTACTACTACTTCTGCAAATCAGGATCAGGTAAACTTCTTTTAACACAAGTTTTGCTATTTTTAAAGCTTTAATGAGGTTCCCAAGTAATTTACCATGGAAAAACAATTTGGGAAGGATTACTGAAATCAAAGCGACTAAAAAAAACACAAACAAATAAAATCAGAGCAATATAAAATTAACATTTTGAATAGGACTTCGGGCTGCACAAAGAACTAGGAACTAGATTATATCTCTCATTCCAAGATTATAGCACATACTTCAGAAAAAATACTCAACACCAATGCACCATTTACATCAGCCACTCAGAAATCTGTGGCAAACATACTGTTTTGATTTTGCAATAATCATTGCTTCAATCAAAAAAGGATGCTTTTAACAGTTTGTTTACTTGTGTATTTTAACCATTATACTTTTCATACTTTAACCACACAATTAAAAAAAAACCAAAAAACTAAAGATGCATATACTTCCAAAATTAGCTAAAGAGCATCAAAAAAGTTTAAGCAAGGAATCTCAAAGTCAGCCTACAGCAACAAACAGCAGGCTTCCTGAAAACACCAGTCCCAGAAGACTTGCATCTTCTAGGTACTGGTAAGTTCTTCAGCTCTCATCATTGAAGCGGCTTTCTCACATTCTCAGCAGTATCGGGTCACAAGGACCTTCCCACTGTACTGAGTAAGCAGCAGCACTTCTTCCCCCCCCCCTCCACGCCCCGTGCACATCTCACAGAAACCCCCTGTTCCTGGGAGGACTCCCAGCTTCAGGACTAGGTACGTTCAGTGCAATTGCTGCAGTCTTGCTATGCCTGGAACTTCATGCTCCCGACAAGCTACTGGCAACTGGCCCCAGGCCCACCCAGAACATACTTCAGTAAGTGAGAACCACTGTAACTCTTGTTCAGGTTGCCCATTTGAATGTGTTCTGTCTCCCCTCCCACCTACTTACAGCAGCTATGCAGCTTTTTTATTTTTCATTTTTTATTTTTTTAATTCAGAGAAAATCTGAAGATGAACAAAAAATTGCCTACCAATAACAAAATTCAGGTCTGCATTTGACCTGCCAAATGAACAGGTACTTTCCCAGCAGGCAAGCCAGACATTTGGACTCCTAAACACTGCCAGGACAGAAAGCAGCTCTCCGTTTCAGATGAGTATCCAGTCTTTTGAGACTTCAGAAATAAACCAGACAAAATGCTGGACTGGAACAAAAGGTACAGAACAGTGTGCAAGAGCTGCAGCCTAAGATAAGAACACAAACAGGAGAAAAAACAACTTTTGGAATTTAATAATTTTGCCAGGCCAAATTTAATTCATACAAGTAAATAATTTGGAGCTGAACCTAAGATTTTGTCTTTCATTCCCTGTGACTTCTGGAAATTACAGAGTACATCATACTGACTTACAAATGCAGAATGAATTATGGAAAAACTGTCTGTACTTTGATAGTTTCTCTTCCACAAGTTTGGAAAGAATGTGACTATTCAAATTAAACTTACAGTAGGCTATATATAGGGATAAACTTCTGCATGTTACATGGAAAAATATCTCCAACTTTGTTGCTGTTTCCTGCCTAGGCTACGAGAGAGTAAGCAATACTATACAAAACCAAAATGAACACAGAAAATAAGAGATACAAGAAAGGAACGTGTATTTACAAAACAATTTTCCAGGTATTTTAGAAAGTTATTAAGATATATTTGTTTTCTGTGCTATAGCCTCGGGCACAAGCTTAGAAGAACAAATGGCTTGATCCTGCGAACTTTCTTCGCACAGTTTAATCTTACTGCCTTTGAGGAGTAATGTACACAGTAAAAGGGTAAACGATGGAGGCCCTAAGATCAAATAACACAGAGACAGATAAAATGAAAACAGCACTGGAAGCACCAAGTCTAACTAAGAACTGGGTGCCTACAGACATTTGGTTTTAGACTCCTTGTGACGCACTAGGTTCATCTTTTGGGCTATCAAGCAACGATGACAGCACTGGCAGCAGCAGACAGAAGATGTTCAATAATGCTCTTGTCAGATGCTTCCCCTCTCTGCAACAGTCACGGCAGCAGTGGCAGACAGACAGACGTCGGCTGCCCTGTGAGATCAGGCACTGCAAGCCAGGCAGCACCGACCACAGCGTATTGGTAACGGCAGTAAAAGTTCAACTCTTGAGACAGCTGCCAGAGTGGGAAGGAGGTAGACTGCGCTGGGCAACAGCTACAGAATCAGAGCAGAGATTTTCCCTTTCAAAATACTACCGCTGTCACGCAGAAGGACTCCGGGGTCAGACCTCTCCAGTGAAGCAGTCAAAAATGGAAGCAATTAATTTGTCATTACTGAGTTTATCGGCCGGGATAAAATGAAGCGTGCAGGAACTGTACCCTACAAAGCCTCAGATAAATGGTAATTTGCTCTGTGAAAAGTTCATGAGGCAAAAACAAGACCTCTGGTACATAATACACTGTGGCTAAGAGAGGACAGTGTGGCAGTGCCTCTGCGAGCAAGCTTCCTTCTGAGGCAGAATTCACTCAAAGTCTCAACCAAGACTGAAGTTTTTTGGTTTTGTTTTTTAATCTCTGCTCACACTCGTGCCAAGTGATTACACAGCCAGCACAGAGTGAAAAGTGATGCAGATGAGAACTTGCAAGAAGATGAGAGCATGCCGTTACTGAGGAACAGGAAATCAGCAGCCCAATGAAAATAACTAGGAAATAATTGTCAGGGACAACAGCAGGCTTGACACAAGCACCGAGATGTATGAAAATGCCCATAAATACTGTGAGCTCACCAGCTATCATGACCTTCATTTTTGCACAGAGTATGTGTAACTTTTTGCCCCACTTCCATAATTTAAACTCATTTTGCACTTCCTAGGTACCCAATGGAATCACCCCTAAGGAACTGCGAAAGTCTGTGCATTCAGCCCCTCCGTGTGGTTCACGATGGCATGCCACAGCTGCCTACACTCCTGCCATGGCCATATGCCCTTCAGTAACAGATCATGACATCTTTCAGAAAAGCATTTTTGAATAGAAGTGGTTTGTCCTCAGGGTCTCAATAGAGAACGGCAGGGTTTCTTTCAGGAATCATTGAGAAGATGGAAATACCTGCTGCCAACAAGCACTTGATCCGATTCCTATTAGGCATCTTACCATGTACGTCCTGCTCTTGTGTCTGCATCACACAGAGCTTACTTCCACGCAGACAAGAAGTGCTGTACAAACAATACCTCATTTCAGCTCACTTGTTTTCTATACGAACATACTGCAGATAGGTATGTTCTAGCAATCTCTATTTGCTGTGGACATGGTTTGGGAGACTGGAGAGCACTGAGGCAGCTTGTGGCACTCCTCCGAGGCCATTACTAAGGATGTCTTTATGGTGGTGGGGTGTTCTACACGGGTTAAGCATGATGAAGATAAATACATCATCGAGAAAGGCAGACAGTAATGAAGCTTTTCTATGATTTTTATTAAAAATACATACCTACTTGATGGTGCTAACTATCAGTACAAACCCAACTGACAGGCAGCGGCTTCACCTACAGAGGTAAGCTTGCACTGGGGAGCATCGGAAAAAATGCACTTCCCATTTTTCATGACATTCACAGTGGAATCTGGTTATGACGTTTTGGTAGAATGAGCACTTAGATCACTTAGATGCTTTATTTATCAGCTTTTGAAACATGGAGTTTAACATTTTACTTTGGAGTGAAAAAAATTGTTTTAATGAACACAGCAAAATGAGATGATGATTGTTCAAGTGATTGGCTATTTTTGGGGTCACATTTCCAAAGGCACAGAACTATGATACAGACCTAGAGATGCTAAATATGTCACAGAGACATTATTTTAAGAAAAACTAATGTTTCAGGGAGTAAGTGACAAAATTCTGAATCACATTTAATAAATAAATAAATAAGGGCAGATACTACTCTATGCAGCTGGTCCTTTTTTTTTTTTTTCTTTCCTCATGGATTTTATTTAAACACTCTGCCTCCTCCTTTCCCCACACATACTCCTAACATCTGATCTTTTTACAGTTTGCTTGCTAAGCCCCTATAGAAGTATCAAAATCATAGTCAAAATTCTGAATTTCAGGGTAACACAGATGGTTATTGGGAAAAAAGTTTGTCTCAAGTTCTTCATAATTTGTGATCTTATATACATAGTTCAGCAGTTTTACATACAAAAGAACTTCATTAATAACTTTCCAAAGTCATCTAGAGGTAATACCACATGAAGTAGTTTCTTCTTTATACTTGGTTTCTTTAAGACTAATAATTCAAATACCTTATTTGGAGAACTGAGCAATGAGCAAACACAACCAGTTCTTTCCCTACCACCCGCTCTCCTTCTCAGGAATGAGAAAGCCTTCCAGGAAGCTCAACAGACTTCACTTTTAAGAATCACGATGTAGAGATAACCCACCATTTGTACAAGATATTCTTAGGGAGAGCCAAATAATCTGTTCTATACAGATTGTAGAGAAGCTCACGCTATAAGGCATGCAGTTGTAATTCAGTGGAGTTGAGGCACATCACAGATGTAACATGATGCTTCTCAGTGTGTTTATAAAGGAACTATGCTTTCCTCTCTGAGGAAAGAATATAGTTGCATAAATACATACTGTGGTGCCCAAAGTTAAAATTATCTCCATTTCCAAAGCAGTCACACAATCTCAGACAGATAACTTTCCTGCCAGCATTTCTTCCAGAAACATTGCTCTACATCAGAGCTCCGAACTCCGAATTGAACCAGGGTAGACAATAATTAAAAGGGCACAAGGTAAGGCAGACACAGGAGAAATCAAACTGGATGTCTGCTTTATGAGCCACAGAAAGAAACTACAAAAACTTCTCTTTTACCCCCAGATCCCTTTGTTCACTCCCCTCTCTTGGCCCACTAGCATTACAACACTTTGTTTTCAAGCTGAGATGTAGCAGACTGAATATAAACCTTACACTACCAAGGTAAATGTATATATTTTATTCTGGTGTATTACCTGACACAGGATATAATAATATAAACATTTATTTTCCAGAGGAGATGTTACAGAAGTAAAGCTATGGAAACAGATGAGTAGGGTCTCTGTTTCCAGTCTAAGTAGCCTCACACCTGCTACCATGACGCACGAAAAATGCTGGTAAAGGTATCAGCTAAAAAATGAACTCTCCCACAGCAGCCTAGTTCAGAAGCCAGCAAAGGCTTTTGTATCAGCTTTGGATCATGCCTCAGGAGACTACCATGGTTATTAAACCTCTCTTTGGGTGCTCAAGAGTTAGAAATGCAAATAGAGTTTCAAGAAGAACAAACACATACTCTAACCCTATTAAAACAATTTAGGGAGCGCTAAATACTGTAATTCCTTCTTGCAATTATATTAATGATGGTGGAAGGGAACTTCACATCAAGAAGCCTCAGAAAAGCCTAATATTAGTTAAATACATTGGAAGGCTATTAAAGGAAATCTGCATTTATTTTATTTAAACCAGCTGCATGCAGTTCTGAAGGAGGAAGATGCAGTTACGACGCCATAAGCAAAGCTAAAAGTTGCTCGGATTCAATTTGTAGCCATTTTCAATTGAAATACCGGCACTCAAGAGCCAAATAGGAGACATGATTATCTCAGCTCAGTTTTATATATTTATTTAAAGTTGTACAACATTCCTCTGAACGTTTTCAAGGAAATATTTTCGAATAAAGCATTAATGTATTTTTCCCCAAGAGTAAAACAATTAGCACAGCAGGTTTTAATCAAGTGCTTTACATTCCCCTACCCCGAACTCTCCAGCGACAAGTGTGACAAATAATCTCTCTTTTCAGGTATCAACAGGCTAAGAAATGCCAGTTGTAATTACAAACTTTATGAAGTTGACAAATGAATTAATGGTAACAACTGCTCCTAACCCCCATGAACTCTCATAAACCTGGAATAAACCAAAGGGATCCAGCTCTTCTGTAGCCATATTCCAGCAGTTCTCGAGAGTCCTACATGCTCTCCTATAGAAGACTAATTAAACAGCATCAATCTAGCAGGTTACTTGTAACCTAGGAATGCTTTAGAGGATGAGATACCTAATTTGATAGACATTCAAGCCAGGGAGCTGTAATTCAAAAAGCAGGACCTCTGCTGTTAATTTAAGAAAGATGATAATCAGTAAGCCCATTTTGCAGACCTCCAGCAATTACGTGAGAAGAGCACCAGGACTTGTTTCCATGTACTGTGTCAAATCTGAGCAGCACTGTTTTATCCCTCAATAGCAGAATTTCACAGCACTTTAAATTCCCAACTGTATCCCCGAGATTTTGCTTCAGAGACCAAATAATGCATCCGTCATTACCTCTCAAAAGCATTTCCATAGGTAATTCTAGGTTTCTCTTCCTAGAATGAAACCCCTCTGACCTGAATCCACATGACTGTACCCCCAAAATTCATCCTAAGAGACCAATTGCTTTATGAACATGAGGAAAAAAAACAAAACAGTTTCTGTTGGATTTTTACACCCCTTCTACCTTTTTTCTCCACTTTAGCAAGCACCCTACCTTCCAGAATAGTACCTCAGGTTACGGAGTATTCACATTACGAGCTGTAGCAGGTTTTTTCCACCTCCCTTCTCTTAAGACTTCAGCTTTAGGGGTAATACACCAAAGAAGAAAATACCACTCTCTATTTTACACCCTTAAGCAGATGCTAAAAGCTGTGGGAGAAGTGGGACCATGACCCTACTTTTAAAACTGAGGCCTTATCTGTTCTAGCAGACCACGCTGACAAAGAACTAGCGAAACAACGAAATCACAGTATGAAGCGGCAGAGAGAATTATAATTAAGTTCTGTTTCACTGCTTTCTTCTTTCCAAATCCAATATCTAACCAACATTTTAGAAAAGCGATCTTGTGTTATTGGTTCAACAATTCAGACCCTGGGTTTGAGACCCCACAGTAATAATCTGAGTCCTATAACAGGTTCTCTTCATGCCACCACCACATGAAGCAGAAATTCATTTTAAAATTAAATTACCCATAAGACTAGTTACTCCACCTGACTCTTAAAGCAAACTCCCTTATGTTCTACATTACGAATCTGAGGCAGAAAACACTTAAAAATACGTTCAATCTTTCCTTTATAATGGAGTACTTCCAGCTCTACATGTACTACCATTTTAAGTGATTTTTAAATGAACAGAACAAAAGAACAAATCAGGGCTCCTTGTATCTGTTGTAGTGTTTTGTTATATACTGATTTCTATAACGTTGCTCAATAGCAAAGTGGTTGTAACAAAACTTGCAAAGAACCCCTCTACTCCGCAACACACATCACTGAACTCTCCTCAGTTTTCATTAAAAATATGATAAGCATATTTAATTTTGATGACTTATTGCATTCCTCCATGGATTTTTTTTCTGGTGAGAACTACTGATCAGTAGTTGTTCATAAGAGATGCTTCAGCTCCTTCTAGCAACTTCACTCCCGCAGTATAAACCTTTATGTTTTGTCAAACAAAATCCAGCTTTGTGGTCTACATAAGTCCATTTAGGACAAAGACTAATGGCCATTTCCCTGTCTGGTCAATTAAAGTCATTTTCCTGAGTCTGGAAACAACAATACGTAGACAGCAAAGTCTCTTAGCTGGGGTGAAACGACCTTTTATAAATCATATGATGCAGTCCTGATCATTACTTTCTCCCAGCAGAATGCAAAATAAAGATGTCAGCATGAAAGTGCAGCAGTGCAAGGAAGATAAGGAAAAAACAACAACTACCCAGTGAGAAGGGACCAGCGTGGAAATCAGAAGACCATGGCTCAGCCTTAATCTGCCCATTCTAAAAAAGTAGGACAAATTCCTTCTTGTATTTGTCCTACCTCAAAAAAGCTTGTAAATGATAGCTATCCCACTCAAAATCAGCTTAATTTACAGGAAGATGAATGGAGTGTAAGCATATCATGCAAGAAAATGCTATTATGAGCCAAAGACTTCAGTTCAACTTTGCTAAACTGCTAGCAGTAAGCTGGCTGTATCCCCAAAGCACAGTATTTTCACATGTAACACACATTTTCCCTAAGAAAACGGGAGAACAGAGCACAGCAGAGCTACTGACTAGAGACAAGGTAGGGAGCAGAGAGATCAGGAGGAGTTTCCTTGTATTTCCCTCTAACCTGCTCTACCACAGAACTACAGGCTAGGTTTTTGCTGTTGCTTTTAACTGCAGATAAACCTTGAGATGATTCAAGAGGAAACACAATGCCAGTTTAACCATTGTGGGCACAGAAGTTCCTGATTTCCCCTTTAGCTCTAAAGGATATCTTCTGAATAAGTTCAGAAGCAGCACCGAAGCCACAGTAGCACAAACCTCCGTTTATTAATGCAATAAAAACACACTAACTCTGCATGTCAGCCTGCAGTAATGGGCACTGAAGTAGTGTTTTGCTACCTAAAAGAAGTGCACTCTCCCAGCACTAATGACAGCATTGAGACACCGCAGCCTCTTTACCACTTAGCTTGCATACCACCAAAGTAAAACATCTCTATCACTTTCAGGTACGTTCATCCAAATTACTGTCAGAGATTATTCTGCCTAACACACAAGACAGCAGCCATCCCTTTAAGTAGTGGGAGAGAAACACGTATCTATAACGTGCAGCCTACATACTCCATTTCTGCTTTTGTGCACTGGACTTTTGCTAGCATCACACCTGCACTTCAAACTCAGCAGCACAAGCATCATCTTTAGAGTACTTCCCATTTATTCCCAGGCAGCACACAGAACTTCCTTGATGAGGTATTGGTGAGAATTTTATCTGGAGCTGCCACCCAAAAGTTAAAGAAGAATCCCTGATTCCTTTGCACTACACACCAGTGCTTTTCTCCCCTCAGATTCTCCAGCGTATGACTAGGGTTTAGCTTACACCACTATCCTTTCATTTTCCCTACAGCCTCTTCATCTAGGAAAATTCTCTCTCCTTTATCGGCCCTCCCCCATACCACCCCCCCTTTTTTTTTTAATCTTTACATGCAATTTATGGGAACAACACATCTCTAATATTTCTGCTCTAGAAGCAGGCTTGGTTGAAACTAGCCAATGGATTTTAAAGTTGGAGGTGGAGGGAGAAAAAGATTGAGAAAGCATGCGACTTGCCTTGCTTCCCAGAAAATCAGAAAATAAACAAAACCAAGGGAACACAGACAGACATCTAATGTCATCCTAGCCAAAAGAGGGAACAGAAAGAGGAGAAAAAAAAGAGAAAGAAAACAGGTTGGAACAGGCTTCTCAGAAGTACAGCGAAGAGAGACTAAGATGAGAAAGTTCTGTTCTTGTCCAGCCATAAATTAGCTAAGCCCGAATGAGTTCATGTTTTTCTAACTTGAAACTGTTGAGTTGTATCTTTCCAAGAGGGAAAGGAGGTCATCTTGTTCCCTAAGATGAGTTCCTGATGTTATCAACTTTCAGCATGGAGGGTAAATTTACACTAGTTACAACATCCCAGTCCAAGCACTAAGCTTTCGCATGACCTGCCCTATTTGCTAGAAAACCTGCGATTCAAAAATTGCATGGAGTGGAGGGGGCCAAAAAAATGGAGGACTGCCATGCTTGCCAATCTCATGTGCCTTCAAAAAGGGCAGATCGGCTTCAGGTCAGACAACATAAGGCAAACAAGCAAGAACATACAAAAGTGATTCTTCAATATTTTTGGCTACTGCCACTGAATATAATCAGAGCAAGCCATTAGTTCTGGACTTCCACCTCTAATTTAGGTTCAGAGCGAACATAAACATGGTTGTGACCACCCTGGAGTTAAATCCAACGTGCTCTGCCTTGTTTCACGTTTCTGCAGCCTGTGCCAGCCGCACGCTGCCATGGGTAGACTCCTCTTATTACACTTGAGCTGAGCACATCTAAAACTACCTTAGGTTTAGTACTCACTATCATTACACTGTAACAGGTGCCATTCCCCTATCTCCATCATCTCTTCACAACACTTCCCCCTCCCCCCCCCTTTTTTTTTTTAATTCTTTACTCTTTTGCTGCTTGTTGACCTCTTGCCAAGCAGGCAGAGAGCTCTTCCACATATCCAGCGCAAGGCCCAATCCTGTTTTTTCGAACTTAAGTATACTCACGCACGGTGAGGTGAACATAAATAGCTAATATAGCTGTTAGTTCTGCAGCAACTTCATGGCAGAGACAGGACATCTTGGATGAAACTCCTTTATCTTCACAGGGTGACCAATACACCCTCTAAGGGGGGATGTGGGGTTTCTCTGCACCTCAGCCTGTACAGGATACATTTCCTCCCATCAAACAAAACATAAGAAAACACAGTGCGTAGACGTACCACAACTGAGATTATATCAAGTCTTAGTCTACAACAGTAGGGCAAAATTCAGTTTATGTCCAGGAAAAAAAAAAGGAAACAAGAAATTACATTCACTGGGGTCATTACATCTAGCCATCTGCATTAGCAGAGTTTCAGTGTCATTTTGTAAACATTTTGAAATGTTTTTATCTATAGTGTCTATTATAGTATAACCAGATTTTTATAACATTGCTTTAATCAGAAAGCCATACTTCTGAATGCTAATTTTTATTGCCAGCTTCACTTGCACGCATAAAACAAAACAACCAAAGCCCAGTGAAAACATGTATGAAATTTCCCTATGAAGGTCATTGTGCAATGAAAAAGGGTTATAAATGACACAGTCCATCAACATTTAAAGCCTGCAAATAAGAACAATTAAGATCAACTACAAAAGGGAAGTCAAACAAAAATCACAGGGAAAGGAATCACACCTTCAATTGATTTAAAAGGGCAGTAGAAACCCTGGCATGTGATTTACTGGCAGAAACTAAACACTCTAGTGTGGGCTAGTTGTAAAGAAAAAATATTGTCATTTTTTTCCCCAGTTTGAAATCTAGTGTGCTGAATCTTAAGAAAGAACAGGTTCACTCAAAGTGCAAGCTTCTTTTGATGTTAAAGGGGAAAAAATTAACCTCCTCCATTTCTTCTATATTAAAAAGTTCGTTAATGAAAGGCTAAACGTTTAATTCACTGGGATGGTTCTGGTTTTTGTCATTTTTGTATAGTTAACAAGATCATAATTCAAATAGGTCACACATTGTAAATATCCTCACTATATTGTTTTCCTTTCCTCTATAATTAGACCACCTTTTGTTACCGAGAATCCTATAAACTGTTTAAATGTGAATGGTTGTAAACTGCTCGTATTAAAAATTAGGCATCTCCTCCTCCCAACTTGGTACAATGAGAACTGCATCCAGAAAGAAAAAAAAAAAAATCTACGGCACATAAAATCAGCATTACATCTCTGACACCTCTTTCTGCAGGGGTTTGACCCACATTACATCATCTGCACACTTTATGCAGCTTCTGTCCTTTTCTCCATCCACACAAATTACCCTCGCCCAAACATCTAGTAACAAAGGGAGACGTGCAAGCTCGCTGACAGCGCAACAGACCCGAGCAGTCCAGCTGCCATGGAAAGAAAACCACTCCGTCTCTGCCAGGGCCACAGGAAGGGCAGCACAGCCCAACGCTTCCAGCAGCTTTTTGGGGGCACACGCAGACGGTGCTGAGCCCTTGCTCCTGCTGCCCAAGAAGCAGATCGCCAGCACACGAGAGCAGCTGGAGAGAGCCCGAGAGAAAAGAGAGGGCTTCCCAGGAGCTGAAGCATCTCCGTACTGCTCTGCTCTTCTCTACACTATTTTTCTTAATTACCAGAGGTGCTTTCTGTGAACTCCAAATCACAAAGGTGACTTCGGGGAATTACGGCCCCGCTCCTGAATGAACTGAGCCACTGCTGCCCCCCCAAGGTATTCTCAAGATTTTACTCAATGTATTTGCTTCGCACTTCAACTTTTTGCCATCCCTCTCCCCCTTGCAACCAAGCAGCAGCAGCAGCAGCACTGCAGGTTCTCCTATAGTACCAGTTACATCGCATACTTGGTGGAATAAGCAGGGTACGAGATCGAGCGAGAATTATTTTAGCATATGGGTATTAAAACCCAATGAACTGACAAGGTTCACACTAGTCGTTAGTAGGATTAATGGATCCTACCCACGGATTTTCAGGCAGACTCCTTATGAACACTGCAGTCCTAAACACACGCATTTATGGAAAGGATCATTTGAACCGATTAACCAGGGATGGCACAATCAGAACCGCTTCCTCCAGTGCTAATGGTTTGATCGATGATGAATACCAAAACACTGACGAAAACTCTCAGACAGAAAGCTGGCGTGTCACACCAAACGGGCCCGAATGGGCAGCTTTAGGAAACACGGCACTGCCAGCTTATCCTTCCCTGCCTCATCTGAAAGAAAAAAAAATAATAAAAATTAAATGCCCAAATTAGCAAAATGTTTTCAAAAGATTAGTTTAAAATGAAGCCCGAATTAACTGAAGTTCTTAAAATCCAGCTTTTTTTCTTTCATATTTGTTTGGATTAGGACTTGTGGACGTTTTCCAAAATACACAGCAATCTGTATGGGTGATTACATCATACACCCACCTACAGGAGATTAAGTAATTTTTCTGAAGTTAAACACAGACTTTATTTATATATTTTTTTTAAGATCCAATTTTGACAACTGCTGTTTGACACATGCTGCATAAATTCTGATGCCGTGGGCAACTGTTTTCCAACAGCACACACCGAGCTCTCCTCCACTATTCAATGGAAGCCCACATTGTTGCCTGTCAATTCAAAATCCACCTTTTATAAAAAAGCTTTTATATTCCACCGAAAAACGCGATTGCAGAAGCAACTTTAGCTCTCACGTTTCATGTCATTTGGTCATAGAACAGACTGAATTTCCCTAACTCTGAGGAAGAGCTGCAGCCTGCTTTTCCTCCTGGTTGCACAGACAGTGCTGCAAGTGAGGCGGATAGAAAGGAAAGTGCAGACAGACAGAATCCTTCAGCGCCAGACAGATTTCGGTTTCCACTGTGGTGTTAGGGGCAACAGGGAACAACCAAACCCACCCAAACCCAGAGGATTTAATTCAGATGAAATAGCATTATTATGCAGAAGGAGAATGGAATAAAAAGGAAAATAATATTAATCATTTTTGAAAGATTCTAAATCCTGGAGGGGATTATGGCCTGAATTAAGTACTATAGAAAAAGACAGCATCTTTTTTTCAGTAAGTACATCTCTGCCTGGTTAACTTGCCTGGGACTTTGCCATAACAGAAAGCATGGAGGAAAACTCCACAGGGGTTTGCTCTGTGGTTCATGAGCTGTCTCCCAGCACATTCCACTAAAGGGGTCGGGCAGCTCTGCGACCATGGTGGGTGCAGATACCAGGCAACACATCCCCACTGCTACTAAAGGTATTTTAAAAAGGGTGCCAAGCTGCTGTCTTTCGTGACATCCCAAAACAATCATGAAGCGGGGTCTAACATTCATTTGTATACTTCAAAGGATATTTTTAAAGCATTTCATTATCTAACAAAAATTCAAGATGTTTCCTCTTGCTATTCTCTACAATACTTCAGTTGAAAAAAAAAAAAAGCTCCTATAAAAATAAAATGCTATTTGATGCACTACCATCATTACAATAACTAAAAGAAAACTAAATCTCTCCATTGCAAACTACTTTCCACTTGCAATAAAAACCTTGGTTTTCTCCTTTTAACCCCCATTAAAAGATCAGAGGGAATGCTGACATACAAGATTTGGCAGGCACTCAAGAAAGAGTGGGTACCCCATCAGACATCTCTTGTTCTTAAAGACTAGACATCAAGTAAAAATGAATCTTGGCCCGATATCAAACCTTAACAGTAATCTATGGTAATTTAGCTGTTCATAAACGAAAACGTTCAACCTTTTTTAATTTTACCTTCAGGACAAGTGAAGTGAAAGGGAAGAGTAATTTAACATTGAAAAAACAGCTTGCTAAAGGGGTAATTTCATTATTAGACTCTTTTAATCCTGTTCAGAACACCAATATGGTTTATGGATAAGGAACCCTATTTGGATAAGGTGATTTACATCAATCCCTAAATCACCAATATTTCCCTTGAACCTTGGTTCACATCCCATTTTCCACTTATATTAATACTTATTCCAGGGTTTCTTTCCTAGCACCATTGGTCTTCTCTTTCAAGAGAATTATCTGCTAACAATAAATATGATTCACCATACTCTGTCACCAAATATGAAGTATTTCTTGCATAATCACAATAAACATCCTAACTAGAAGCTGGTAAGTCACCCCTACCTTTGGTATAGTGAAAAGCTTAATACCAGCACTATAAATAACGTCAATATTGAATGACACCTAGCTTTCTAGCGTGATTAACAATGTTAACATATCACGTACCTTGTAAATCTAAGTTATTCCAATTTCACATTATTCAAGCTAGTTCCAACAAACCTTTAGGCTTTACTGAATGGCGTGCCCTTTGTTTCTGGCATCAAAACCCAGGAGCTATGGAGTCGGCTAAAGGCAACCACAACAGATAGCACTCTGTGCATCTCACTTCTGCCTCACACGCTAGGTAGGCTCGTGGCCAGCAGAGCAAGGAATCTGATCCGACTCAGACTAACCTAAAACTTGCCATTTTTTTCCCCCAACGGTAGCTCCAAAGTCCAAACCATGATGTTCTATGCAGAATGCAGCTGGTTAGACTTACCACTGCAAGCCACTGCCCAACAGACAGACCAGCTGTATCCCCCGCCATAGAGACATCCCTAACAAAATGTCTGCAAAACAGACACGTTGGATTTATTACAACCCTGCAATAACCATAAAAGCTAATCCTAGGAAGACTTATCTAGGATCTCCAGAAATGTTATATTTTAATAGAAAGTGGACTTTCCTCTTCCAGTACCATGAAAAACATGGACCTTTTGACGGTTATTCCAGTTCTGGTATCAATGATGGAAAAAAGGTACATCTGAATAAATTTTCTAATTTATTTATTATGAAAGTCACTACATTGGTACTAAAAGTGCCTCATTTTTACACATGCTGCCATACTGCATACATATTCTACCATACATTCCTTGGCAAAGAATGTACAGAATGGGAGTGGTTATTATGGAGATTTTCAAGGGCACAACACCAATTAAAGTCAAAAAACTCACTAGAATCCAATGGGAACTGATATCTAGCTAAAATATACATCTCAAAACAGCCATCCATCACAATATCAACTTGGGAAAGATATCAACAAACATCAAGAAATTCAAGTATCACCACCAATTTAATGTAACGTTAGCCATCGTAATTAAAATTCTCATACCATGACAAAATTTATATATATTTATGTATATGTATAGCACAGTCTTTGAAAGGGATTTCTGTTAATGCTAATTTCTGTTAATGTTAATGATTTCTGTTAATGCAAGTAAGGTACTAAGGTATTTAATACAAATATCTAAAAGGTTCATCTATCAATTTATTAGAAGGCATTTTAATGAACTTGGTTAGACATACTACAAAAAAATATAGAATGAAGATTTTCATGGAAATGCCTTAGCACTGTAAATGTATGCTGATATATATTTTTTTCTAATGTAGCAGTTCTAACACCAATTATTTCTACTGTGAATTTGTCTTTCGATATACTAGAAAATATATCCATTATATATATAGTGAATTTAGTCCGATTTGTAATGGAATTGCGTAATGTTGTCACTATACAGCACAGCATAAAAAAGGTCAAACAGGGAAGAACTGAGGAGATGAAGACATAAGAAATACAACAGAAGCTGACCATATGTTTATACACGCACAAACACACCTATCTCACCACAACTTAATAAGGACACTCCTTGAAATCAAAAGGCAACATTTTATTATGAATTTTATGAAAAAATGAACTAAACCAAAACGAGCATCTGAAGTTGGAGCAGCTGTAATAATACCAAAACAGCCAACAGTTGTTGCTGTCAAGCACACAATGACTACTCAGCGTTTGACAATTATATTCAGCGTAGGAGTTTTACAGTCCCTGTGGTAAAAAGGGAGAGTCTGCCAGTTAGAAACATACTTTTTAGAATAAAATACCATACGGAAACAAATATGACAGTTCAGATTCTAAATTGCTTCTCGTCACTTTGATCAACGTATGAATGCTTCAAAACAGTCCCAGTAACTGCAGTGGAACGAAGAAAAATCAATTCTCGGTATATGAAAATGCATTTAACGTAGATGATTTTGCCCATAATCTAATTTACTCACAAAACAACATATTATTCTCTTTGTACTGAAAACCTCAGGGCATCCTCCATACATAAATACCAAACATGTGGAGTATCACTCTTCTGTTCACAGTGTTATTAGTATACACTGTGACTTGAAGATAAATACAACTTCTAATTCCATTTTTTTCTTCTCCAGATATAGTGGAGACTTCATTTTGGAAGACTAAAATTACAAGTCCTGGTTGAGAACCTCCCAGCAGTACGGGCATTGAACAAATAGGCATGGCATTGTTACCAAAAGGATTAAAAAAACCAAACAACTGGCAACAATTAGATCTTGCGAACTCTGCCCAAATTTAGGACATCTGTGCAGAAGAAGTAGGTGTTAATAATCACGCTATGAAGAGCATGAAACTGTGTTCTGTTTGCACAATACCTACAAACACAACCGTGAAGAATATATTGTGAAGTACTGAAGAGTATTTTCTCCGACTCCAGGTCTAACTTTCCTTCAAAGCATTAAGGAAGGAGACTCCAAGCAGGCAGCCCACAAGGTTCAGTATAAAATAGCATCGCATGGCTGAAGAAGGTATTCCACAAAGGAGGTAATGTGCTGCTTCTTGTGAGTAGGAGAATTATCCCAAGACAGGCACGCTTTATTTATTTTGGGCAAAACTCTCCCTAAATCACAAGTGCAGACACGTTTAATGCTTCCCTTCTTCCCGCTCCAGCGCTGCATACTAGAAGGCTACAAAGTCTACCTAAGAAACTTTTAACGAGGTACTAGCGCACCGTGGCTTTCCACGCCCTGCCCTACTGCAGATGGCACCGCTAGTACTGCCTGCAGGCTTACGGTAGCTGCTCGCTACCCTGGCTGGAAGCCGGACCTCCTGCCCTACAGAACCCCCCAGCACACCTTCCCCCCTTTTCACTGCGTCCCAGGATTGGGATAAGGGGTCACAGCGCTGCCACCTCTTGCGACAGAGGTTGCCTAGTTGGGAAGGGCATGGGACAGCCTGTCTCGAAGGCACACCGGAGCTCCCATCACTCCAGCCCCCAGCAGCGGGTGGATGGATTCGTTTGGCATTTCAAGCCCTGCAGTTATCCCTGCGCTGACAGTGTCCAGGAAAAGGAAGGAAGGGAGGGTATTTCCTTCCAGGACTATCGTGCAGAAAGCTAGGAGCAGTTGCACCGCGTTTATGGACACAGTCAAACGGAGAAGGAATGTCAGCTATTTGGCAGTCTCTGCTCAAGAGAGAGCCAAAATTAGGGAATAAAAGTGGTATTTTGCAAGGCTCAGGTGCAGTCACAGCATGAAAGCAGAAACCTGCAAGAACTCATTTTGTACTTACATTGTTAAACTCATAATAAAAGGTAGTTTTTTAAGTAAATATTTATGCAACAGAGAAACATTAGAAGAACTAAGGATTACAGCAAATATGACAGGCTGGAGCATTAGGTATCTAACGTATACAGAAATATTAATGACTTCAGACATGTTACACAACAAGCCGCGGTAACATTTTAAAAACAAGTCAAACCACAAACAAAATCAACCTACAAATTACAGAGATCTTTATAATCACTGCAGTTGTAAACAGTATCAAAATAACGTGATAAAATTACTAAGGTCACCAAATACAGTCTCCTGCACATTCATCTTTGCCAATGGGAATGAAAAAAAAACCAACATCAACAACAGAGGGGTAATTTAGGAACATTCATGCAATAAGGTTTGCAAATGCTGCTAAATTTTTGTCTTTCAGGCAAACAGAATGAGGGGAGAAAATTCTTCCTTTCAAGCTAGCTTAAGTGGAAGTACACTACCACACAAGTGGAAAGACATTCACACTTAAAATAGTAATAGGATTAAGTTTGGGTTATGTACAAAATAACAGACAGCATATGTGCACACAAAAAACATTACCAAAAATACCTACACCAAATAATGCCAAGGAAAAGTTGAACAATTATTTGCATGTGTTTTAGCTAATTAAAGTACATTTATTTCTGTCTGACTAGCTATCTATATAGTTGAACCTTTTTCAGTTCTATCAGCCAGCTAGAATACATATACATTTTACACACAAATGCACACACACACCGCATTTCAAAATATCAAGGAAAATAAATCTGGAATTTTAGATATGTAAACAGTTTCCAAATACTTAGCAAAAATTCTGTGCACCAGTACATTCTCTCGTTGCTTTTGTGTGAACAACCAAAACCAGGTTTTACAGCAGTGTAATTTGGCTCCCTCTGAATTCATATCCCAGCTTTCTTTCAGTAGCACTTGTTAAACTTGCATTGATTTATTTTCAATAAATGAGCATTTTTTTTTTATGGCTGCTTTATTACCTCACAGCATTTACTACATTTGTATCTCAAGCACTGTTGAGATACAAACCACCAAACTGAGAAGTATCTGTAACAGAGGGATGGCCTTGAAGTTTCATTTGCATGTTTTTGAAAACTTGACTGGTCTCTAAAAGAGTTCAAGAATAAGTCCATTATCAACCCATGCACAGAAAACAAACAAACAAAATAAAACAAAACAAACAAAAAAAACAAACCAGGAAACACACATCACCTCCCCTTCATTTTCTTTCTTCAGGATCTTTTTGAGGCTCTTATCTCTCACACACACACAAAACCTCTGCCCCTTCTCTTTATGCAAAAACTAGACCATCAAGCAGAATTACCCTGGCTTACTCTTCCTTCATCAAATCATGTTTTTTCTGGCTAAGAGCAATTAATTTCTTCTGCACAAAACAACTGACACGTACATAAAAAAAGCATTATACATCTATTTCTGCCATTAGTCATCTTTCTCTGGTGGGTTGAAATGAACTTTGTCTCTTGTCCCTCATTGTGCGTTCAGTTAGCTTTTTTTTCTTCTTTTGCAGTCAGTATATAGTTCAAGTTCAGTATGTAGTTCATATTTTGCCTTTTTTTTTTTTTGGCTATGTTTTTGTCCATGTATGTATGTGACAGTTTATGCTTATCTACTTGTTAACATCATCCAGTTACACCAAATTTAAAATTTATGCAATGCTTCAACTTTTCTGGAGGGGTGTAAGTGAAGTCCTATTTTGGTTACAGTCTGATTCTCATAGGGAAATTCAATGGGAACTGCAGGTGCTTATAACCTCCGGAAAAAAAAATAAAAATCACTCCAAGTAGAGCATGCTCTCAAGATTCCCCCACCCCCATCACATCATCTCATCAGCCTAACCTTCTGAGCTCTCCATTGCCAAATCCCATCACAGCAGGACAGATGTCTCTAATTGTTTAGGGGGTGGTGTGTGCATATATTTTGTAGTACTTTGCATGTTACTGAGATAAATCCAGCAATTTAGAGGTGCAGAGTAGGCTTTTCTTCAAGGAATGGATATTTGTTAAGTCCTTACCTGCATATAGATGCTTATTTATGATCCTATTACTTGCAAAATTGTGACCAGCACTTCTCAAATATTCCTTAGGGTTTCAATTGTGCGAGTTAACAGGCTAGAATAAAAGCCGCATTTTAAATAGTCTGTGTTGGAATTTTATGCCTACTATGAATTGCTCTCAAAGAAGTGCCCAAAAATAACCAGGAAAAGAACATTAATTTGAGGTGCAAAATGGTGTCCAGAAAAAAAAACAAGCTCCCAACTCCAGAGTCCTTTACGCCACAGTCCCTGTCAAACTGCACAGCAGCTTCCCCTCTGACAATACATTAACAGGAAACTTCAAAACAATGTCACAGCTTTGAAACTGTAGTTTAAGGGCAAAAGATAATTTCAGAAGGAACAGTGTTTTCAGCAGGACTACCAGAGAGAACAATAAATTCAGATACTGCAATACAATGATGGTAACATTAAAGTGGTAAGCAGCGACAAAACACTAAACCCAAGAAACAATACATGCACACCACGCACTTAAACCTAAAATTCTAACTAATCTTTTAATTTCACCAGAATAAATACACCTTCTTAAAAAAAAAGCAGAAACTTCTTGTCCTTATCAATTATTGCATTCTGTCAGTCCAAAGAGGTGAAAGTGGATGGACGAAAGGAAGAAGCTAGATCCCAAAAATGGGCAATATACCAAAACAAACAATCAAACAACAAAAAAGCTATCACAGCTTATTTTGGGGGAAAAAGAGACAAGATGCTGTGAAGTAACAATTAAGCAGCTCAACAGGAGTTTGCCTCCCTAGTAAAGCGATGTAAAATGTTCAGGATGCTGTATTCACTCAACAGAAGAAAACCCAAGAACCTAATGACCTTCTATTTATCCTTATTTCAAATTAGTATGTAAATAAATATTTTTAAAACACAGAGACATTTTGACGGCAAGTATTCACCTTTTTAGTCAAGGTTTTGCAATTTAAAACCATCCATTCCTCACCCATCAGAGGACATTCTCCCCGAGTACAAGCTACCAGAAAATTCTGGACAGGAGATCCCAGTCCTTATTTCATTTTCCTTTCTTCATTTCATTTTCTACTCGTATGCTTGCCAAAAGTTCTCACAGAGAGCAAATCGTATATCGCACCAATGCGGAGCGTTCACTTACAGATTACATATCATATCAGGGCTCTCCCATGAAAGGGCACGTCCACACAGGCTTGTGAGAGACCTTACACATATTTATCTCCGTACAATATTATTTTGGAGTTACACCAATGTTCATGATTTTTATTGCCTTTAAGGTTATCTTTCCTTCTAAATTTCTTTCAAGTGTCTTTATCACTTTAATGCATCTTGGCAAGCCTGCTACTTCCTGATATTCTGAAATAACTTTGGAGTTTGAAGACTCTGATGTAGAGAGATATTTATAACAACTAACAAAGAAGCATGTCTTTAATTAATGCCTTTCTTTTGGTAACTAGAGTAAGTTTTACTATGGATAACGTACTTCTCTCGACTTCAGATTTCTAATCAGTTGCATGAGAATTTTCACAAAATGAGTGCCAAAAATTCTTCAGTGACATCTATCAACATGGAACATCTTTAACATAAACACATTGCCAATACACCTATATATCTTTTTTGAAGCTGCCTACTGTGTATATTTCTTGTAATCTTTCCACCTCTTATTCTAGCTCTAAGTTTACCTCAAAACCCTCTGTTTTTTTTCAAATAGGAGACAGTTAGGCACTGACCGATAAAGAATGGTTTGGTACTCTCCTGCAGAAAAGCTATTATTTGATATTATTGCCTGTTTTCCTCTTGAAATGCTAAAAACAGCTGTCAAGGAAAACAAACATCTTCCAGAAAGTCTTTGACCCATCTCAGCTATGAAATATTATTTCCAGTGAGGTAACCTCTAAACTACGTACTCCAATTCCATCTGATCCTGTCCAGTTTACTGACAGCAGTGTTAATTTTCCTTTAACGTAGAAGATGACAAGAAAGTAAATAAAGCGTATCATCTCATGGTCTTGCTAACAGTTTCCTTAGCAATTGGAGACGTTGAGTTGGTGGGTATAAAGGAAAGCATTATACACCTAAGCTTATACAACTTTATTTTAGTTGGGCCTGAACCTGCTAAGTGATGCCCTGACATTTTACACACAAAACAATTGTGAAACCAGGCAAGTCTGACTTGAATGTGCATCTTTGTTCACGAACACGAGCACGTCTTTGTTACGTTCAGATCCCTACTACGACCTTGCCCCATAATTACAGTGCTTCTCTTTCAACCCAAAGGACCATTTTCAACAAAAACAGATCAGCTCTCATCCCTCAGAGCAGACTTCCATGCGCTCACACAAAATACATGGCAAAGGTAGACAACTTTCCACAAGCTTTCTCTTGTTCTGTTCAGAGGGAGAAGATTATACATATTCAAAGCCCTCTAAATGGAAACACTTAACGGACACTAGTAAGCCATACCGAACCAACTATAGAAGTTCCAAAAGCATTTTTTCCTTCTGTAAAGATAAGTATCGTCAGCTACAAGAACAAAAATACACTCATTTTGATTCAGTCTTAACAGGCCAATATGACTGCGGGCCTGTCTCTTCATAAATACACATGCATGCGCTACCTCTGAGCCTGATGAGCATTAAAGGTTGCATGCAAGAATGTACCAACAAACCAGAATTTGAAGGATTTCTTTGATATCCTTCCTTAAGTTAAAATCAAGGTTACTCACTGTACTGTAAACCCTATTAAACATAACAACTATATATTAATTTTTTCATAAGACTAACACTGATGGCAGTATTTCCCCACGGGACTCCTGCATTTAGCAATTTTAAACAAGAACCACACCTTCACATTTTAACAGTCTGCTAAAAGTTAATGCTGCTGGAGTTATGGTTTTGTTTCTTAGATTTGTACTGATTTTACTTTTATTATCTATTTATTGTTCTTCACTTAATTTAATTCTCTATCTGGTTTGCTTGTTCTCCTATGGCTGATAGGAATACATGCCTGGTCTTCTGATTTGTATTGCTTTCTTTTGAGAACTGATCGGATTACTTGTGGTAAACTGTCTCAAAGCAACACCAATAGCTAAGCTGAATAGAACTACAGACTTTCTACCAGTTCTTACAGAAATATCTCAATCATCTACCACTACTGCATATACACATTTGTGGGTTTTATTTTTGTGGGTTTTTTGGACTGTAAATAAAGGGTGCTTACTCTAGGAGCGAACAGTCATTCAAAGACACTATGCAGAAATTTTTGTTCAACTTGCATCAGGAGGTTTTTAAATGGCTTTCAGGGAGAGGTCAACATTTCAGTTTAAATGACATAAATTCAAGACTCCAAGAGTTTCAGGAGTTTGAAACAAAGACACAAGAAGAGGTTACTTCAGAAATCCAGGAACCAACAGGTTGAGAGCTACAGTTATTGATGAAAATTCATCAGGTTCCAAATTAAGGCTATGGGTTTTGCGCTCTATTTAACTTGCACTGAAGAACAAAGTAAGCTCCTTGTTTACCCAGCCAACAACCAGAAAGGCTTCTAGTGTTACCTCAGATAGTATTTTTATATTATATCCTGGTTGTATTCTCTATCTCAGTGCCATATATACACACACATACAAAACACTGAATACTGTAGTCTCCTGACAAGGTAAGAGCTTGCATGAAGGTGTGTGTGCACCTACACTACATTAATTTAATACATACAGACAAGACACACAGACTTATTTACACATGTACATTTGCATACACTTGTTCATTAATAGGGAAATGACCATTTCAAAAGCCCTGAGTTAT
The DNA here is from genome assembly GCF_964211835.1 of Anser anser. NCBI lineage: Eukaryota > Metazoa > Chordata > Aves > Anseriformes > Anatidae > Anser > Anser anser. Next base: position 126,684,335 of record NC_139721.1, on the reverse strand, counting down.
CAGGACACCATTAAGAGAATTACAGCGCTTGAGACATGAGGAGGTAGCACTCCTGTGGCACTTGGAGCCGAACAAAGAGCATAATGTAAATGTGGAACCTCGGAAAATATAGACTGAGTAATTCTATCTTTAGTATTTCAATAACTTCCAGCCTTTGTAGAGGTACCATCAAACTGAACTTACAATTCGAACGTTCTGTAGGTGTGTGTATGGAGAAAGGTCAATACATTAGATATTACAGCCTCCAAGATATAGCTCATGGTAGTATTAAGGAGAAGAGCTTGCACATTTCATCAAGGGCTCGCTGCCCTACAAATGCTAAATCACTGGTGCTTGTATTTCTGCAGATGGTTAAATCAAGCCTTACAACAGCAGAAGCACAGAATTACTTAATACTGTTGTGCACAAAGAAAGCAGAAGGCATGGTCGGATATCCTGCTGTAGCAGAAAAGGCAGTGTTAAACGTAACGTAAAGCTATTCCCTATATATCCTCCATACACCACAGCTACTGCTTAGACTGTATGAACCACTGCTAAGTTCAGCAAAGGGATTAAAGAGAGGACAGCCAACTATTTCATATGTGGGCATGCATGTCTGACAGGAACCATCCCTATTCATCATCTCCTGACTGATACTAGGCAAACAACCACCCGTAGCCACATATCACATTCTGCAAGGCAGGGACTTTCTACCTTCTGATCTTAACTTGCTAAAAGGCACGGAGGGCCTGCCTCCTGACATCCTCCTCCTCTCTGCCAGTCAGGATAACATCCCCATCTCTGCATTAGACAAGCACTACAGTTTGGAAACCACCTTTCTGCTATGCAGTATCTGCTAAGGAAGACTTATTACAACAGATCCTGAGTATACTTCTGTTTGCAGAGCCCCAGGCTACACAATTCCAACACTTTATTTGCTTTGGAGCATGGAAGAACTGATAATTTGACATGTCAAAGCTACTTGTACTTCTCTGCCACTTCCAAATATTTTTGCTGCAGTTCCTTTCCTCTTTTTGTGCCCTCCTGCACTACAAATATTCTAATCCACAGTGACAGCACTTAGGGCTGATTAAAGTGTTTGCAAGTGATGACAAAAATATGCAAGCCGACTGCTGTTTGGGCAAGGACAGATCTGCAACAGAGAAGGAAAAAAATTTATGAGTAGAACCTGCTTTAAATTTGCAGTAGAATCATTACCTTCACCTTCCTCAATACGTCAGGAAAGCAAATAATTGCAACTACGGATGGGACACAGCTCTTGCATATTTAACATACCTGGTAATTACTGGAGTGAACAAAGTCAAACGCAGCAAGTAATTTTTTCTTCCACAGAAATGAAACAGATTTAATATCACCCTTGCCCCACGTTCATCCCGTTCTTTAATTTAATATTTGTTTAAATGACAATAGTTGTTTTGTTTTAATAGTCTTTTAAAACAATTCTGACTCCTGAACTTAAAAAAATAAAAATAAAATTGCTTTAGGGAGATGTAATGAACTTATAATACAGACTTTTTTTTTCTTTTCTTTTTTTTTTTTTTTTTTTTTGTAAATGGGAGACTGATAGCACTTGTTAGACCCAGGAACTAAGCCTGTGGGCAATGTGCTGGATTCAAGAGACAGCTGTACAGCAGGGCCCTGTCAGGCACCGCGCCAGGCAAGGCCTCACCCTGAGGAACTACAAATGGCCTACTTATTTCACCAGTAGTCTTGCCTGAGCTGGGCTTACTGGTTTCAAGACAACCCTCTGGTACAGTCTGAGTACTGTCCTTGCAAAGGACAGGCTCTCTGCAATGAAAAGCAAACAAGTTGTGCTTCGGGAGCTCCAGTGAGGCTCAGAAAACTCCCATGGACTCATCTCTTGTGGCCAGGAAACTTTGACTGAGATGAGAATGTGAGCAAACACCAGAGAACTGGAATGGAGAGGAACATTGCTTGGGAAGATCATTCTTTGATAATTTACACACCATGAACTCCTTCTCAATACTCCCCTGTGCCTCTAGCACTCATCACCTCTCCATCACACTGGATGATGAGCTAAGGTGGCAGGCATGGCCTTTCCATCATCTGGAGACATAAAAGGCATCTTTCCCTGGAAAATGTAATAGGAACACCACCTCTGACATCTTCATCCCAATGGCAAACTTGGTTACAAGTGGCCTAAAGATGAGACAAAAACCAGAAAAATAAAATACATGCAGAATAATCACAGCTGGGTCAAGTCTTGCTTCCTAACGAAATAAGGCTACAAGGAGACACAAGACAGACCCCATAAAAACCTTACAGCAGAAGCAGCCCAGCAAGCCTCCAATCACTGACCTAGATACCAAAGAAGCATCAGGAAGTTTATTCTTTTATTACAGGCAAAAATCAGAGCATAACAGAAGACAGATTGAGAGAGGACCTCAAATGTTTAACTAGTCCACTCACCTGCCAAAAGGATCAGCTATATTATTCCTAATATTTTGATAAATAACCTCTAGAAATGGAGATACCAGTCTCAAACTATTTCCATCACACCCAAACCTTTCTTACTGTAAATTTACATGGTCTATTTCTGTCCTGCATGCATCTGGGGACTGAAAAGGACACCTATTTCTTCCCAATTCTTACAAGGTGCCCGGCCCAGGTCTGACCTGCTCAGTGCTATTCTGGGAGATGGGACAAAACCCAGCTGGCTCACTGCTTTTGTTGACTCAAAACCGGACTTAAAATTCCAGCTCTAGCCTTTTCAGCATCACCAAAAGCAGAAGGATTTGCAGTGCTTTACACATAACAGCATTCCTCTCTTATCATCTTCTGGTTTGCTTCCTTCAAAATAGCAAGACACAACTTCTCCAGGTGCTGCTTAGGTGCCACGAGATCACAGACCATTTTCTGAAAACTTTTTCCTTAACAAGTTTTTCCCTTTCCAGGATCATGCAGTTTGTACATGTAGGCCTTTTGCACTTTCAGTTACTGAAGAGCACTCAAACCTTTCCAGACTGACCCATTAAGATCTTGCTGAATATTAAATTAAGCCTTCAACAAGCCCTCACCTTCACTCTTACCCGAAAACAAAGAGCAGAGTCTATATTTGAGACTGGGTGGAAAAAGCCCAGATACCACTGGAAACAGTCAAGAATTAGCCATTAGTAGTAGCACAGGCAGCAGTAGGAACTAATGGAAGAGGAGAGTTTATTGATTTGCTCCCTGATGCTCACCTGGTGCATCACAAAAGGAAGCACAGAACTAGCACTGGGTCCAGAATCCAGCCTGCACATCACTGCCTGGGGGCATTTTCCTTCTCTTTTACATACACCATGGCTCACTCTCTCGTAAGAAACGCTTAGTGCAGACAAGACAAGGCAACAAGTAATGGAAGGAAAGAAGGAAGGAAGCAGCTCCTGAGAGGAAGTAGACATTGGTCAAGGACAAAAGTTCATTACTCTTTCTGTTATTCAGTTGTTTGTCCCAATATCTTCTAAGCAAACATAACTCATAATGAAACAACCAAATTTTAATTCACTAATGCCATTGATTTAACAAAGATAAAGTAAAACACAGTATGGTCAAGCAAGACCCAGACATGCCATGTTCACTTTCTACATCCTTCCCTACTTTCATGTGAAAATCTAGAATTTCCTAAGGAGGCATCAGAACAGATAGTTGTTATTTTTTTGTTCTTTAACTAGGTCTAGAAAAATCAGACCACCCAAAAGATCATTAAAAACAAACAAGAAAAACAAACAAACAGAAACAACCCAACAACTAATGGAAGAAAAAATCCCCAACATAAGGAAACTACCAAAAATCCCTTTCCATTATCTGCTTTCGTGACCTATTTTGCAAGTTAGTGAGACTGAAAACAGGTAACTGAGCTACAACTTTACTAACAAAGGAAAAGCAGGGAAACAAATGAAACATCCAGCTGAGGATTAACCCTCAAGGAAACATTAATTCCAGCGAAATCAACCCTAACACTAAGGAATGGAGGAAGCAACTAACAAACTTCAAAATACTAATAAAAAAAGGGGGGGGGGGGTGAGAAAAGTGGATGAGCCTGCAACTTTTTCACCCTTTTCTTTTTAGCATCAGTGGATCACACCTGCTTTTAGAATTAACTCCAGCTAAGTCTTCAGTAAAAACGTACCTTATTGTAATACTGTCTACTTTCTGGAGGCCTTTCTCCCTACATAATTCATCAGTTGTGATCTGTACTGATATTCCCTTTTCTTTCAACAGGCAAACCTGGAAAACCTAGTGATGAACTGCCTATGAATTTACCTAATCTATGGTTTATGTAAAGGCATAGGCACTTTTGACATTTAAAAATGCATTTTAAGCCTTAATTTGACAATAAATGCTTTGAACCGCAAGCATTAACAATGTCATAAAGACAAAGCTAACAGATAAAATACCAGTGAATTGGTAAAGAATGGGAGTGTCTCCCCCAGTATTAAAAAAAAAACACAAAACCACGGTGTGTGGGAATGACAGATCCGCTCTGACTAAGACAACGAACTTGACATGCTTAAAATACCTGTTTAGGATCCTAGACTTGGCTTAACTCAAACAGCTTTGATTGGATGTGGTCCCTCAACAGTATTAAAACTGCTCTAATTGCATTCTTCAAGCCAGCTGAAGGCTGACAGCTTCCGCTCGCCGGCTCGCTATCAGGGCACATCAAGGAGCTCTATTATGAGAGGAGCACCTGGTCCAAATTTATTTCAACGGCCCAGAGCAAAATGGGAAGGTGCTTAATGTTCAGCCACAATGGTGACATTTTTACGATACATCCAAAGTTCAGAAACAAACAAATGAAGGATTTGAAAGGAGCATGAACAGAAACTGTGACAATAAAAATTCAACATTAATATATCAATTTTAAAACATATACCACCCATATTCTTGAGGGCAAGGCCAAAAGTTCAAGGTAGAGAAAAAGGAGAAGCTAGCCTGGAAGAAGAAGAAAAATCTCTAAATTTTGAAAGAAATGCTGACCTTTTACCAAAACCGACATAGTTAATTTCAGTCTATGTTTGACGACTACAAGTAGTAGCAGTCATTCCACCCAAAAGTAAGCGGTGGCACATTTCAGTTTGAGCAGAGTAACAACTGATATGAACTGAAAGCGTTCTGCTCTTTCTGTCAACTTCTGTCCCTGGAGTCGTCCCTCCCTCCGTTTTATGTTAAAAATCAAAGCGGGGGAATGTTGCTGCATGCACACAGGCTGGTATTATAAAGTTTTCAGATCAGGAGTGAGAGATGAATGAATAATTATCGCAAAATTTATTACAGTGTTAAAGAAGCTTTAGTAATATGTCTACATTTTTTGAAAACAGCAGTGCTATTTTTAACTAAACCTTTATGAACAAAACAGTCTTACTCACTCAAGAGCAGGCCAAGATTATTTTTGCAGCTCCAACTCCACGAAAATTAAGGTCATTATGTACATTTACAGAATTCTCATGCACAAAGTGACTGAAGACTGGATAATGCACTTAAAAAAAACTAAAACACTAGAATTACATCACAATAATCACTAATCACAGCAAAGCAAAGACTACATAAGAACTCACAGCTACGCAATGACACAATAAGTGTCAATTAACTCTACAATTATAGCATTTGGGAACAATTATATATGTATGCTTCAAAAACAAGAAACAAATTCTGAATTAAACAATTCTGTACTATTTATAACAAAGATCAGAAGTTTGACACTTTGGAAATTTCAATTTAGGTATAATGATATGCTGAGAAAGTAAATTCTTTAATTGGTATGTTGGCTTTTGTGCTGCAGTAGGAAGCATCTATTTCCTCCTACTTTGTAATTACAGACAGGCTCACTTCCTAGTCAGTACATACGACCAGATTCACTGCCTCGTATGAAGTTATTAGCAAAGCACAGGTGTGACATTTTTATTTATCAAACAGATAAAAGTGTCATTTAGCAACTGAGGAAATCTGCAGTACAAGCTAAACTACAAGAAAAAGAAAAGATCTCGTTCAGGAAAGACTGAAATACATAACTCTACTGGTAAAAATACACCATCTACAAAAATGAATCACAACTAACTTATAGAACCCCTAATTATAGCAATTTCTTTCCATCTTAACTTGCAGCTCTGCCTCCTCATGCAATTTCCCCTGCTATACTGTATGGTAAATTAGAGAACAATGCACAAGTGCAGCTTTTTCTCGATGGAGTCTGCTGGTACCAATCATTATTATTGTCATGACGATTGTGCTTGATCAGCAGCACGCTTCTCAGAAATATTTGCCTTCTGCTTTCTTCCTATTAACTGGGACAAGTTTGCTTAAGGTTTTTCTCAGCAACAGCCTGACCTCATGGAACATCACACTTCCCTATTTCACCTACATAAGGCTTATATTGAAAATTTTCACAGATTTTCAGTGTAGTAACAAATATCTTGTTTTCACTAAAGCGAATGATTTTTGTTAAGTGGAATTCAACAGCATTTAAAGCTCTTTAAAAATCCAAAACCCAACCCCACTTTTCCCCAAGTCTCTAAATAGATAAATATATGTATATATATATATGCGTACGTAAGTTTTTTTAATAAAAAAAAATCTCACAAGGAAAGAAGGAGAGCGTGCCAGTGGAAATAGATGGACAGAGGAACAAGGAGTTAACAAAAACTGCAGTATACCTCAAAATTAGCTATAAAAGTTCAATAATGAACCTTCTAGTCCTGAACTATCTCTCAGGCGCATTCACTTATATTTCTTTATGCAGTCATCTCTCACTGCAAGTATAACAAGAAAGTTAAAATGTAATTTTACATGTAGGTATATCACCTCAAATTAGCAACATAAAATTACTGACATTTATTCTAAAAAAAGCCCTACTGGGCTAGAGGTAAAATGCTGAACTAGCATCTGTCACTACTGCTAATTGAGGTAAGGTTGGGAACTATAAAGTACTATTAAAGGAGTAAAATAATACCAAATGGAAATGCTGAGAAGGTACACTACCCTTTTGACACTCTAAAATTATTATCCCGATTAAAGTAGCTAGTATGTTTGACTCTTAAAAGTGCCATGAACAGTAATGCTCCTCAGAATTGCAAGGAACATTCTTATGCCCCACATACCTGAATAAATACATTAACAAATTCTTGCAATATAATACCTATAAGCTTGATGTGTTTTTAATGAACTATTCCACTTTCTCTATTTTTAAAAAGCATCTGTGTTTTTATGAAAAAAAAGTCTTGAATGCCACATTTTCACCTCCAGGTTCAGCAGTTCCACCTGGTCCTCTTTAGCCTGAGCTTTCAGCAGATCTTTGGACCACAAGCTGCTTACCAGGTTCTTGCCATCACCTCATGAAAAAAATCCAACATTGGACTCAAAAGGTAAAACAATTAGATCTTGAAGAGTACTGGAGTACTGGCAAAACTTATTCATCCTTTTTTTTTTTTTTTTTTTTTAGCATATCTACCCCTGTAACAACACAGCATTACAAAATCTGTGGAGCTCTGCCTATTCGTTTGGAAACATACATCAAATTTTACAGTGGCATCTAGAAGTCTTTTAAATAAACTATACTCCTCAGTTTATCAAACAGACATTCCTTCTTTCTCTTCCAGGGCAAACAGCAGGGGAAGAAAAATCAAAGACTCTTCTGGATCCTTTTAGTCTGATCTATGCCTACAATTTGTTGCTAGCCACAGCTTTTAGAAAATTCAAAGACTTCCAAAGCATCAGAAGACATGGTGCAAAATAAAGGCAATTTGGAGAATATTCAGAGATGAAAAGGACTGTTGCATTTATTTCTGTGCAACTAAGCACGGTGGGTTCATTTACCAGCAGCTACCTGCTCTTTGGGGAAAAATGCTGAAACCTGAGGGCAAAGCAGTCACAGTAGTACGCCTGCTCTGCTGGTATTCTTGAAAGTACTAAGCTACATAAGTTTAAAAGCAAACATTTACAGTCGGATCCTACGGGATTTATTTTTGTACAGACTGTTCACATTAGAAAGAGAAAAAAGCACAGAGTTTTCTGCTAAACTTTCACAGCAACACCAGTTAACAAAGAAAAAGGTTGTGCCTTCCCCTTGGCTCCCTGGACAGACTGAAACATTTCACCCGGTTTAACATTTTGACATACTAAAATGAAGCCAAATAGAGCATACTTTATAGCTGAGTCTGGAAATTATTTCAGCTTATGAAACTTATGTAGGTTGTTTGCAGGGTCCTTTAAAAAAAGCCTCAGAATTTTCCTGGGTGCTTTACAGCCACCAAAGAAGTACTTTCCTTATTCCAAGTGATCTGAAAGTCAGTTTTCGTGAGATTGCATGTATGCATGCCACATGTACATACACACAAAAAAACATCCTCACTCCTTCTAAAGCAAAGATGGCAGCGTATTGAATTCTTTTTCCATTTCTTATCTCAAAAATTCCACATCCCGAGGCCTTCCAAAAAACACCTAGCTCGAAAAGTCATGGTGAATCAACTGCATATGAAGAGTTTTGAGAGGGCAAAAGGACGCAGTTTTTCTTGAGTTCAGAATGTCAGAATAGTCCGTCAAGCTAATGAAGGACTTGCCTGCTGTAAAAAACATCCCTGATTTCACAAAAAGGACAAAGAAAAGCTTAAAAGCCACCGAAGTTCTCTCCTGTATTTTGTCAGCATTCAAGTGACATCCATACTTCAGAAAGAACAGCAACGTAAGTGGGGGATTAAAGCAACCTCTGCGGAGCTGGACAGTTTGTAAAGTTCATTAGCACCCAGATTACCTTCCTACAGACTCTTTGAGCCCCTCACAATCATCTGAAAGATCATTAGATTCTGACACATCCTTCTCATATATCTAAATGACCTTTCAGATATGCTCTTCAGGTTCTCACAGTTAATACTGCATGCCAAATGTCACCAAAATTTTTTGAAGCAGGTGTCACCAGAAGACATTTTGACAGGCCGTTTTTTTGCTAGGTACAGCCACAGAATTTTGTTACGCTGGGGGTGTGGGGCTGAAAGAGAGCAAAAGCACCTGATCCTTGCTCAGGTACACCCTTACTTCTGGTACCTTAAGGATGCATCAGCATGTACACAGAGCCTTAGGGAAGGAGGAGAGGCCACTACTCCAAAGCTGGAGGCTCTCCTGAGAGCCTGGCATCCTCAATTACATCGGATGTTTTAAAGAAAATAGGAGAAAATAGGCAGGATGGGCTGCATCAGAGGGCAGCTCCCCAGCCTAGGCTCCCAAACAGCGTCAAGAGTGGCCAGTCTTAACTACTGCTCTGTTTTCCCAGACCTCACACACTTAGCATATAACCTCTGAATAATCTTGCCTCTTCAGAGGAGCAGGCTCAGCTTATGCTCCATCACATAAGTAAAACAGGGCATACGCCACGTAGTGCTCCAAGGCAGCCTGTGCTGTCAGCATAAATACATCCACTCCTTCGTGCTTAGTCATGACTGCCAGCCCTCTGTACTTCTGGGTGGAAAAAAAAAAGCAGACATACATTACTTCAGAATGAGGGATGCTGGGAAGAACACTCAGTGGGCCCATTTTTATTGGAGGGAAGAGATACATGGCTTCATCTCTACCAGTTTGAGTGGCTTTCTTTTCACTTGCCTTCCCAAAGGACTCGATAGCAGTATGACCTGGCTCAAACAAATCCCAGAAAAAGCCTGCCACATTTTCTGAATCAATCAGTACGAATGGAAACCATGAGAAAGTGGATGTGAATGTGTGCTCATTCACATCCACTTTCTCATGGTTTCCATTCGTACTGATTGATTCTGTGCTGAAGCATCAAAAGGCAGGAGCTCACATAGTTTACACATCCCAGGCTCAGGTAAGGTTCAGTAAGAGATCCTAGTAAATTCCAAAAAACTGAAATGTTGCTGAGAACTATTCAGCAACTGGAAGAGCGGGAGACCCTGGGTCCAAACTGCTCTTTAATGCATATTCCTTTCCCCTTTGAAAATTCTGTCTTTTTTATCAGCACCATCTAACGCACCGTGAGTACTAGGCACCATGAGCTTAGACAGCAGGAGACAAAAAAGCTCCCTTGTCCTCGGCAGCATGGCTGCACCTTGTTTCAAGGCTCACCCGATTGCTGTTAAGATTACAGGATGCTCAATGCATTAAAATAATGTTAAAAAAACATGAAACGCCACAGAATTCAGACTTCTTAGAGCCCTGCGATTCACAGCGTTAATTTACTATTAGGCAAATAGCTTACCAAGGGAATTTTAATGAGTAAGTAATTAACAATCATGACTGCCGTAAAACAACCTTTTTATGCAAACAAGCAAATTATAACATCGTAGGACTTGCATGAAATTTCACATGACACAGACCGAACGTAGGAACTAGACAGGGGCGTGTGGCTGTCTGCTCTGCACGCTGCTTGTCAGAGTCGACTGTCTGCAGCTTACACAGGAGGAGACTTTAAAAAATCTTGTGAAAACACAGATGATAAGAGGAACCGAGAGCATGGTACAAAGAAACCAGCTTCTCCAAATAAATAGTCTCCACAGCTGTAAACTGGATTTAAGTTCCTGGGGAAGCAGGAACAAATCCGCAGATAAAAACCACATCTACTTAATGAATAGATATGTGGGAGCAAAGAAAGGCTGACATTTCTATAGCAACAGAGTTAATGGTGCGTGGAAGTATTTAATTCCACATTTTCAATTAAATTTGCTGGCTTTCACTGTTTGTTTTCTAGTTACAATACAAGCTACCTAGGATATTCTTCAGTGTTTGGGGGTATACAGATTTGAAATTCTGAAGCAAAAACTAAAGTGTAGCAGTCAGCAAAGCTGGGTGGACTTTATTCCATCTACACCCAGAAATGTTTCCAGAAACAAGAGCTGAACCTTGAAGTTTGTTAGATGCTCTTTCCCAGGCCTTTATAAACCAGAGGCAATAAAACACTGTAGGCAAAGCATTCTGATCTCAGACACCATGTACTGTACTTATAGCAACCACCCTCTGCAAGTCCTGTTATTGCTGCCTATTAAAAAAAAATCTGAAAACCAGAAAGTTAAAGCCTTGCTGCTGTGGAGTAAAAGAATGCCCTTTTTATGGTGTGCTACTGCTGCCTTAAGGGGTAAATCCTGTTTAGGGCAAAATCTAGTAACAAAAAAGCCCAGCATTGCTGTTGTATTAAACAGATCCCTCTTTTTGCTGATTTTATGGCACACATAGAGCCAAAAACCTCCTTATCAGACCAAATGCTCAACTACTTACTTTGGAGCCAATTAAAAAGGATTGTAAGATGACTTTTAAATTAAGACTTTCAAGATACCCAACCAGCCAAGTAAACTGTGAGAGCCGGATGCCCGCCCTCAAAAGGTTTAGTGCTAGCGTCCCACCACCCACTCCCCTCTGCTTTTATAAATAAAGTTATTCAAGAGTCCAGGTTCTTTCTTTGATATATGCAAGCTGCTTTTTGGGAGGATTGGGCTTTTTATTTGCAGATAGGGTGGGGGGAGGAGAAGGCTAGGAGAGGAAAGAGAAAGGAGGGAATCAAAACTACTCTACCCAGCTTCGATTCACATTGCAAATGGAAATTTTGCAGGCCCCTAAAAATCACGGTTGTGCTAGAAATTCTATGCTGAAGACCCTACAGTGAACAACAAACTGGAGTGCTAATATCGGTAAAAGAAATGAAGGCATCTGTCTGATGTGAACTCGTATCTTTTAAAAACATAAAAGCCCAAATCCTTATCAAAAGCAGTGGCACTTTGAAGCAGCAAGACTTTCAGCAATGGAAACAACCATCATCCAGACATGTCCAGATTTTTTTTTTTTTTTTAAGGTGGTGCTTAGAGAAGCAAGCATCTTGCAATGGTTTTTTCCTCAGCTATTTCTATCTTTAATTCTTAAAAATAAGAGAGCACTGAATATCTTAGTTTTGTTTAAACCAGTAACAATGGTAAGGATTGGGGGAAAAAGTGATGAAGCTTTCCCTTCTCTATTTCAGTAGTATTTGATAAGCAGAGAGTCTGCTCAGTTACCTGGAAGGCAAGAAAAAATTAATAAAACTTAAGACACACTAACTAATTACATCGTAATGGAAACAAAGAAAAACTACTTATAAATGCATCCCCTTTGGGAAGATGTCACACATTAAGGTCCAAACATTATTTGTCATGCCAGGAGCTTTGAATATTAAAACACCACTCTGGTATGTTAGATACAATTTATACAGTTTTCTTTGAAATACAAACACTAGTTTTACAATCTATAAAAGCACGGATAAAAAAATCCAAACCACAAACATGTATTTATTTAAAACAAAGAAGAAAAATGCATTTAATATTGAGGGAATGCCTAAAAGAGACCACTAAAGAAGCATTCAAAATTCTATCATAATTTAAAAAATAGACATCTTACAGTGCTTTTTACCACCAACAGCACAGAAACCTCTCTAAGTCTGTTCTACTGCATTAGACACAAGAAACACAAAGCATAAATAAAGTATAATCTCTAGCAGGTAATCATAAGTATTCCAAAATGTTTGTGTTTTTAAGATAACAAATTATAGCCTGTTCAAAATAAACTTTTTAAAAATTAAGTCTTAAAAAGAGAGGAGAAAAAAAAAACCGTCATGAATATTTTGCTAACAGATGTCTATATAGGCTTACAGAAGTTAACTTAGCCCAGGTGAGGATCATGCCCAGATCCCCTTATTTAACTGAATATGTTTTTAATGCTTTTCCCCCTGACCTTCACACTCCATTGCAGTAATTATATTTTATCTATAAATTGGTGTTTATTGTTGGTTTATGTTGTGGATAAAAACTTCAAGGTATTAACGCTATAAGAATTTTTTGAAAAAGTTATTGTACACATACTGTGTTTTAAAAATATTTATGACAGAAGTGTATATACGTGTATAAACGTACACACATACACTGAGCCTGACATCCACTAGGGAGCAAAATGTAGCTAACTTTCATCTCAAAAACACAAAGACACTTTTCAGTTTCAGAAGGAACAGGTATGGATGAAAAATTAGCAAGTCTGAGCTTTTTGACTTCGTTCAACTTGTGCAGGGTTTTTTTTGTTTATTTGTTTTTCGTATACCTGTATTTTAAATTACTTGCTTATAGTCTAGAAGCCGATAGTATAAATTTCATCCCAGAGTGAATTTTTATGATGGAGTTATAAACCCCTAAAGAAACAGGGTTTACAATGGAAGTGCTGACATAACTAACTATAGCAGCACTAACAGTGCCTCTGTAATCAAGGCACATTATATTTATGAGGTAGGTAAAAGTCTGTAACCATTAATCACTAGAATCATATTGACAGATTCTAAGTTTGAGGTCCACCAGAATTAATGTATTCAGTTTCTCACACCACTGATATGAAGGGGAGAATTTGCAGGCGCTTTTATGGTCTTAGGCTTTGACATCTTTACAGAAATCAGTGAGGGGCTGTCCTGCTGAAACATTGCATTAATCTGCTGTCTCAGCATTTCTAGGTTTTGTACCAACCTTTTTGCAAAATGCTAGAGAAGCAGGCTGTCCAAAAACCAAACGTGACCTTATTCACACAAGTATGCTTCACAATTCGGTCATTACAAACATTAATTCTTTGTATATCCACCAGACATTTAAATTATACCTAAAAATGATTAATCACCCAAAGAATATCCAACTCCTAAATTATAACTCAACATCCCTATATAAAACAATCTAAAATGTCAGCACCTCACTCTTTATGATATCACACCATTCCAATAATTCTGTTTTACAAGTAAATTCCTATTATACATTAATAAGTGCTGTTGGTGGCTAAACTTCATGCCTTTGAGTAATGACCAGGTTGAAGGCAATTAGGCCAGCCAGGTGCAGCTGGGTTAGGTACTAATAAAAAGTTTTTAAATTTTACTATTTCCGTTTGGATTTTGGGGATGCATTCCAATCTGCCCAAATTAGGGAGGAAATTGCTTCCATGTTTTCAGCTGTTCCATGGTTTGACTATTACTGACCGATAACCCTCATGGATTTTTTTTTGGCTCTCTCCTCCACATACACACGTGGATGAGTTCCTGGACCTGACACCTTTATTGTTCAGCTTGACAGAGCAGTACAATAGAAAAATTAAGAGAAATTTTTTGCTGAATTCAGAAAAAGTTTTCAAGTCAGCTACAGATTTAGCCAGGCCTGTCTGAATCTTGTCAGAAAACAGAAATTCTTGGTGTTTTTCAAAGCCTTTAATCATATATATGTGTATATATAGACACACACACACAGAATAAGAACAGAAATGCAACCATGTCTGTCTTCCTCCTTTCATTCACTCCTCAGAAAGCCCAGACTGTTGTCAATTTATCTTCCATAGCATGTCAATAAAAAGTAAAAACAAACAAAAATCACACACACAAAAAAACACCCAAAGAACAACAACAAGCACCACAACTACCTGAAATGCTTTTTTTTTTTTTTGGAACCAAGATGACTTAAGACTATTTACACTGAATTTAAAAGCTGTGTTTTTATTAAAGTATATTTAGAACGTGTAAATTGCTGATGCTTGTGGTTTAAGTCAAAGGATGAAGGTTCTTTGAAGCGATAGCATTGTAATCAGTCCACAAGAGGTTTCTCCATGTGTATACACACACATTTACATTTGCCTTCCTGCCCTCTTGCCCTCCAACACATTTTCATACGTGCATCTCATTCCAGCACAGCCTGAATTTCTGCACAGACAACATCATACAGCCCATGGCCAGAGGGATGAGGAAACCTCAAACACTTTTTCCCAGAATTTTCTCAGCCAGCAAAGCTACCGACAGGGACTCTGCTCTGGGACAGAAGAGCTGTTCTGTTCCTCACAGATGAGTCCTGAGGCCTTGCCTTTTCCACAGCACTATAAAACTGTCCCTCACACGAGGCTGTATGGCTGTAAGATGTGACAGGATGAGGGGGAATGGCTTTAAACTGAAAGAGGGTAGATTTAGATTAGAGATTAGGAAGAAGTTATTTACTGTGAGGGCAGTGAGGCACTGGCACAGGCTGCCCAGAGAAGCTGTGGATGCCCCATCCCTGGAGGTGTTCAAGGCCAGGCTGGATGAGGCTTTGGGCAACCTGGTCTGGTGGGAGGTGTCCCTGCCCGTAGCAGGCAGTTGAAACCAGATGATTTTTAAGGGCCTTCCAGCCCAAAGCATCTGTGATTATATGATTCTAAGACACACACTGGAGTCACAGGTTCTGTTTAGGTGCTCACTGCAGCATTCGTTAGTTTACATTTACTACTTGTAAGTCACACAGAGATGCCACCTTGGTTCAAGAAGGCCTTGAGCCACGGCTCGCAGGTAACTGGCAAACTATCCTCCAGCAGGATCAATACAAGCTTGCCCTAGAAAAGCACGCTTGGTGAAGCCTGTGCCAAAATATCACAGAACCCTGTCCAACTCCACTGACTGGACAGCATCACCAAAACTGACAGGATTTAGCCACAATTAAACCACCACCTCTGCTCCTTCTGCAGCTTTTGCACTGTCGTGAGTCTACAAAATAAAATCAGACTCTGGAAACCAGAACAAAAGCATAGTTTTCTGTGCCAATTAAAAAAAAAGCCATCATTAATTCCTCTGACTCAATCACCTGAAAGTAAACAAGGCGTATATTTAATTTTTGAGGCCATTACATTGCAGACAAAATGAAATAGCACTGCAGCGTGTGGATGCACGCATACAGGGAGCTCAAAGAAAATGACCTGCCTCACTTCCCACAAACGTGCAGCGCCCTGAGGAGGGCAGCATGCAGGCACAAAATATGCAGGAAACTGCTCGGAAGCCCATGCACTGCTGAACTGCCCCTCCTTTCAAAGGATTTGTACCACACACACAGTCAAACTTCACAGTAAAATGTAGGTAGGCAGACAGCAGGATATTAAAACAAAGCTCACTGAAAAACGCCACAGCACTTGCTTCAAGAGGAACAGATTCTTGGTATCTGTGGTATCTCAGTACCTCTTCAATATAAAGCATTGCCAGCCTGACTTTAAATGTGTGATTAACTGAAGCACGAGATCTGAGAAACAGATCATCTAATACTGATCACACAAATAAAATGGGAACAATTATCAAAAACTGAAAAACCATAGTAATACCATCATATTTTTAAATAGCATCCTATAAAAAAAGTATATTTAGTTTTCAGGCAAGCCAGGTTGATAACAAACATGACAAAACATGTGATCCCCCAAAAAAAACTTACTGAAAAAGCCCACACATTTAAAATTAAAATGCTTAGTCAGGCTATTAGTAAACTTCATGAAAATCAACCCACTGAAAAATAATTAAAAAAAGGAAAGAAAAAGTATCCGTTCCCAGGCATTCTCAACTGCTCAGCTGAAACTCTAATTCAGTCATGTTGTCTTAAATGTTACAGGAAGGAGCACAGTTTCCAGTTACGAAGACTGTTAAAAGTAGTTATGATGCTTAGAGAAAGCAAGATTACAGAGGTATGTACCACACATCCATTCTCTTCATAAATAAAACCAGAGAGTTTTTTAAGGACTTTTAGTATGGCACTGTCTTAAGTGCCCAGGCAGTCTTTTCCTACCAGTCCAATTTTTGTCAGTGGCCTCAGGATGACTGATATTTTGAGGTGATAAATAAAACTGCATGGTAAATGGCATTGGGGTTTGTTTTTAATAATTTTAAAAAATATTTTTAAGTGTAACAGAAGTTTGAAGTCTAGAAGTATGGGTAGTACAAGCAGCAAAAGCAATGCTGAGTTTCTGAGAGGGAATTACCCGGCTCAAGGCACAGAGTGGCTCTATCAGCATTTTAAAGCGGATTACAGGGCTGGCAGCAAGACGAGGAACTTGCAGCAACCTGGAGATGCGTTTCAGGCCGGGCCATACGCTGCCTTGCAGTGCCCTCTGCTGCTGCACAGGCAGAAGTGGAACAGCTCGAAACGGCTGTGACAGCACCCACACCAACCCCAGTGCTCCTGGCAAACAACCTGAACGTGGCCCTGAGAAAGCCCCCATCGAAAATCCAGCAGCCACTACATAATCACGCACACGTATTTAATGTGAGGAGCGTAACTGCGGGAAAAGCACTGAATTACATGGGCCGTCACTTGAACAAAATTCCAAGGAAATATAAACCTACAACACAACTGTTCCCTGAAAAAGAAACATTGAGCAAGTTATCCAAGAATATAAAAACATACAGTGAGGTAAGGTCAGAATTATATTTCAGCCTGTTCAGAGACTCCAGCTCCCATATTTCTTTTAGCTTTTGGAAGCCACAAATAATGCAATCCTTTTCTTCCCAGAAGTGAGCACTAGTGCTTTAGGACTTAAAGTCACTGGCAATATTGTCACGAGCACATAGCACATAGGAAGCAGAGGGGAATTGTCCCCAGATGCCACAGACCAGACGAAGTCAGGCCGAGTGCTCACAGCAACACGTCGTCCAGCCAGGTAAAGCTTCGGCTCACGAGCTGTTGGGAACCAACCTCCTCCTTCACACCTGCATGCCTCCTGACTCCCTACTTCCACTTATTCATATGCACTGTCAGGAACATTGGAGAGAAGAGAGAAAAGGGAGAGAAGAGAGAAAAGGGAGAGCCTAACAACTTTCTTCCGTGTATCTCAAGTTTTCTGTAGCTACATGGGAAGGTCACGCATATTTTTTCCAACATTAAACTAAGTTTTGCTACCAAAGCTGGAGCAAAGATGTTAGCCACCAGTCATGAACCATTGTTTGATGCAGTAAGCTGAGCCTTCTGAAGTCACTTGTTACAAACATCTAAATAAAAAGTATTTCTAAATTTAGTTACACCAAAACATTCTCAAATCACAGATTATATGCACTTCAAGCCGCAAGCAGTGGTAGGCACAAGTACTTAAGGTTTCCAGACTAATCAAATTGTTCAAACAGAATTGAAATATATTAAGTTCTCTCTTAATACTAGCTCTCTTCCTGTGCTAAACAAAAATGTATGTCCTTTCCTAAGCTATGTGTATTTTCATGGAATCTAGTGTACACCATGAAACATGTCTTTCAGTTACTACCACAAGTACTTCCAATAAATGTCTCATCCACTTCAGTGAAGGATGGTCCAGTATCTTCAAATAATGTTTCTTCCTGTTACAATAATTCTTTTCAATTGTATTATTTCAATGTAGCTTCAGAATTCTAGACAGCAAAAACATGACAGAATCTTTATAAAACAGGCAATAAAACTGCTAGTAATGTCAGATCTACTGCAGTCACTGTATTTTATATCTGTAAAAATCCAGGATAGGAAGAAAAAAAAGACAAGGAAAAAAGGATCACTTTCCAAAATGATTAGTGATGAATTGCAAAGTATGCTGTTACCTTTGGTGGGTCATAAAATAGAAACAAAAATAAGTAAAATGTAAGAATCCAACACTTACGTGACAAAGCACACACACTTCAACACATCAAGCACTAAAATGAATGCTTTTTAAGATGTCATTTTGCAGACCTCTGCAAAAAGTGTCCCTTCTGAGCAGCAGGGCACAGTATCTTCTTAGTAGAAGCCACCAGCCCACACTGACACAGGGCTGTAACAATGATCTAGGAAGCATAATCATGCTTCCAGAAAACACGTTACTAAAAAATAGTGATTTTTCTGCATCTTCCCCAGAGAAGAATAAATGCAGGAAAGCAACCCGGCACAATTCCTTTTCTTCTCTCCGTTAAAGCTGAGGCTATAAGCTACACATGAAGCTAGTACAAGATTACACATGAAAAATAATCATCTCAAAAGTAGGAGTCACAAGCAGTGGTTTTAAAGTTCAGTAAATAGAACTAATGCTTCAATAACCATAACTGTTAGAGTAGGAACTTCATTAGAATAAATCTCAGTGACTAACTGCAGCTTGAAATATATAAGCTGAGGACTGACAAATTATTCTTCATGGCTCAGAAGATGACTATCAGAAAGTCTGACAAACACCTGGAGATTCAGCCCTCTATCTTGGGCACCAGCATTTTCCTATCCCACCTTTCACCCTACTCAAAGGAGTTCTTGTTACAGTATCTGGAGACAAGTGTCACTTTTTTCACCTTCTTCTTTTCTCTAAGACAGAAAAGACAGCTTCCAAGCGTTTACAAGTTAACAAATAGACAAATAGTCTTAAAAAAAAAAAAAAAAAAGGACAGTAGGACAGTAGACATTCTCACTCTTAATTTTAAGTACATCAACCTGCAGTTCATTGAAGCCATTCCAAGATAGTCAGATGGTTGCTCTGTAAAGTTCTGCCACCGTGGGTCTTTCCTTCTCTGTCCTCAAAGTTGCTGTAACTCTGCTTAGAGGAGAATTAAGTACAGTGGAATGAGAGCAAAAAATAAAAACCACTGTGGTGTTTAATTAAAAAAAATGAAATTGAAAAATAAAAACGTATTGCATGCATCATCGATCCCTAACATCTTACGTCAACTGCACAAATCTGAGAGCTACCCAGGTGTCACTACGGGTGCGTAGGCTATCGGAGGTGCAACTGCAAGGTATGTGGACACAGCCAAGCAAGCTGCGACCTTGCTAGCGTGGGTAGGAACAGACATGACATAGCAGTGGTGCCAGCCTCAACCATGCCTGAGAAAGTCCCAAGGATGTCATTTGTTCTGCAGCATTGGCATTTTTGATACCAAAGATGGGAGGACTTGTTGACTGCATTATGGCACAATGCCATTTACTTTCTGATTCCCTTCGTTTTTGAAACTGTGCTAATTTACACCAAATAGTCTAGAAACGCAGATTCACAGTATTTCAACCCCAAAAACTCTACACCTTCATATGACTGGGCTTTCCCCCACCCCATCCAAATGGAAAAGTTTTGCCCTTGGAAATGAAGCTGAAGACTAACTAGAACTAAACAGCGTTTTGAAAAACAAACATGGTAAAATTTTGTTTAAGATAGGTTTTCTACACTGTTCAGGAGGAAAATGAATAGCTTCACATCCACAGTGCCCTAAAGAGCAAACACACAAGTTGAGAAGACAGAGGATTGATTCTTCACCTGCTTTTAAACCTTATCTACATGCAGCACTTCTCCCTGGACAGGACACATGGGTCTAAAATAATATACCTGACCTTCATGTCCTAAGCTACAATAACAGGGCTCTCAATGCTCTACAGCTTAAAATTAAGAAGTATTGAGATGAACTTGGAATACACGATGATCATATCACAGCTTAAGCTAGGAAAAAAGAAAAGGCTTATCATTACATTCAGCACTCAAATTAAAAAAAAATAATCAAAAAGCTGATTTTTTTTTCTAGCTGCAAGTGTAAATTCAGGAGCTGAATCTACTTGCTATTGTAATAGACTCATTATTGGCCTGTATGTATCTTTCAGGCCCACTGTAGCTGAGCATCTACTTTGACAGGACTTGGAAGCAAATGATGAAAAAAATCCCAAGGAGTCACAGAAAATAGAGGGGAGGGGCAGGTAAGGAGGCAGTGTGACAATTCAAATACACTTGCGTCAAAATGGCAGAAACCATTCTCACCATACTTCATCATTATCAAACCAGTAGCAACTAATAACACTGTGAAACTGTGACAGAATAATAATAATTAAAAAAAAAAAAAGCATTGTAACTCTCATAGCCTTTCTTTTAGTCTGCTCCTGCGTTAAAAGAACATGCCCAATCACTGCTGCTCACAGGATTTTTCTAATGAAAATTGCTAATTCTTCAAATAAGATTTTTACAAGAAAACTCTAGAATTTTTAAAATCTCCAAATGACAATGATAAATATGAAAAAGCAAAAACCTGAAACAAAAAAAAAAATCTTCATACAAGTCCCTTACCAGAAGATCTGCTGGTCATCCGGGGCAAAGTTATTTGCTGGTTTTGTTTTTAAAGAATGCAAGCAATTTTCTTGAGGATTAACAACATTTAACAGTGCCACAGAAATTTGTCTTACTTTTGGTAATAAAATTCCATTAAGGATGGTATTTATGTTTCTTTTCTAAACATACCACTACAACTAGCCAAGCCATTTCACACATCTTTAGTGTGCATGATATCTGTTAGTATAAATAAATAAGATTTTCATCCAAATTTAGTTGAACAATAAAAAAATCTTCGAGTATTTTCAGAAAGTTGTGAGTAGCTGTCTGTCTGGGGATAGATAAGGGATATATGTCAGTGTAAAGTACATTCCCCTCCCTCCTCTCTGCAGATCAAGGAGAAAATTTTTGTCTACCTGCTTAATTTTCACGGCTAGAATAAGATTATGCCACTAGGACATGTGGCTGCTCTTAACTCTGCATTTATAAACACGAACCAATTTTAAAGCCATGCCTTCTTGAAGCTGACAAAAATAGCAATAGCTCTGTCGTCTCACACTGCATGCAAAAAACTGCAAAGCATTAACCTTCCTCACCATTAAAATGAAGTGAGAATGAAGCATTTCATTCATGCTAGAGAGAAAGTGTTCAACACAGACAGAAGTGCACGGGCCACAGAGTGACTGCCAGTTGCCAGCACTACCCAGTATGTGACTAGACCCAAAATTAGGGAGCAGAGTGATCACTCCACGTGGCTCCTGAGCCAGCTGAGAGACCTTTCCTGTCCTATCAATATGGATGGGTATCCTAAAGGGGGGATGGTGGTGGACACCCTGCTGAAAGCTGCGGAAACTTTTTAGAAACACTCTTCTCCAGTGTAGTCTTCAGGAAATTTATTTCAGAAACTCTTATAATTGTCATCCATACAGCTGCTGTGTTCTTTGGAGAGATGGACTGCAATGGCATTTCAAGCCTTTTTGCAAATGTCTGCTTAGGAAATTTGAAACACTTCTTAGCTATTAGAAGCTCTTCTTCACTGTCAGTTTTAGAAAAAAACCAAGTCTTCACTGTATCATTACAATTTATATTCAACAAGTCAAAGAACATAGAAAAAAAATCAGGAAATTTAAAAGAAAACATTTCAAAAAGGTAACGTGTAGCTAACATATTATCCTGACACTGACTAAAGCAGCGTTCTATACATACAGATATAAAGGAAGACAACAATTAATGCCAATCACTAAAGACTTACACAAAGAAGATCATACCCAACTAGTTAGCAGCTTTGTCTTCGCTTTGATGAAGTTGAACTTCTTGTTGATAGTCAGTAGCATTCCTGTCATATACAAAACTCCACAGTGGGTTCTTCTGCTGCTCTCCAGGGATGTGCAACAGTGGGGGGCAAAAGGAGCACAGAAAGAAAACCAGCAACCCCAAAAGAATATCCATCCTTAGAGAGCCCTGGCTCTAAGCACTGATCTCCTCCTTGCACAAGAAGGCTGGTGGCTGCCCTCCCAGGCGCCAAAGGAGGCAGGGATGGACAACCTGAGCCGAGGGGCTGCCTGCTGCCTTCACTTGTTGTAGCCAAGCCAGGGGCACGCATCCAGTACAGCCACAAGCTCCTGGCCACCAAGAGCTTCATACACCAGCACTGAGGGATGCCAGCTAGCATCCTACCATCATACCATAAACATTTTCAAATAGAGGTTTAAACTCAAACCTCCACCTCACTGAATGAACTAAGACGAAGGTTCTTGCAAGTGAGAAGTCATCACTGCACAGATGAACGTCCAGCAGTATTGTGGCCATGCAAATACTCAGACCCTTATTATGCAACTTTTTAAAGTTCAGCTTATTAAGCAAGTTACTACTGGCATGTTTACAGACTCTGAACATCCCAAGATACAGAGAGAAACTGGGTGATGAGAATCAGGATGCCGGAAACCAAAAGAAGGCTGTGTGTCAGAGGAACCTAATACATAGTCACCTCAAGAATGCCTGCAATATCAACAGGGTGTTGGACAAGGGGATGTCTGCCCAGGAAACTTGTTTTGGAAAGCCTGGAGAATCACGAAGAATAGCTACTGGGGAGTGGGGTGTGAAGGCTGAAATAGAAGGATTTCACAGCTGAATTCAGCAGGGACCAAGCTCCTAATAAACCACATGTTTGTAATAGCGATAATAAACCACTGAAACAGTTTACCAAGTATCAAGGTGACTGGTGCTAGAAATGTTAAGCTCAAGATGGGAGGATACTTGCTTTCAGAAGTTCTGTAATCAGCGTTCTGCTCAGTGTAGATCAACACAGTGAAGTTCCCTTGTCTGCAAACCAAATTTTTATAGCAGTTGTGTTTTTTCTTTTTTAATAAAATTTAAAACTTGAAAGAGCTGCTGCACCCAAGGGAAGAGCATACAGCTGGCTAATCACTCGGCTCCAAAGCCTAAACATAAATCTCAGTTGCACACAGTCACTTTTATCTGTGCCTCTGAACCAGGATTATCTACAGAAGCAAGTTGCGCAGTGCTAGCTCTCTGTTCGCACTATCAAGCCCAGAAAATTCTTACCCCACAACTCATTTCTCTGGAGCACAGGGTCAGCCCAGGTACAGCTGAGACTTCCCTTAAGCAGCAGAGATCCAAAAACAATAATAAAAAGAAGGCTTTGCCACTTTAAAGCAACCTTGGCAGACTGGGGAATCCCAGTCAACAGCATACTGTTACTTGCCTACCAGTTCCAACATGCAATGCTTTTTTCTTGATATGAGACATCACTACACCAAAAACAGTCCAAAAATAAAAATACAAAACACCCACACCTAGAGGCATGAACCTTCTCCTCCTTCCCCCTACCCAGACAAAACCCACCCAATGTCACCACTCTCCTGGACCCTTCCCATGTCACTGATGACGTACAAATGTGCGCCCATGAAACAGCAAGGACTTGCCTGGGACAAAAACCCATTGCAAACAGGCACCCTTCCACTTGTGCATTCCCACGTATACTGCAGCTGCATACTCGGTGTTTATTTCAGTGTTCAGTTTACACTCTTTCCCTTACCTAAGTGTTGTCCTGCTCTCATAAATTTGATTTGTCGCAAGAAATTCAAGCTTGAGGTAGGAAGTACAGATCTTGCTGCCTTACATGCACGTCAAGACAGTCAGCCTATAGTTTCCTCAAATCAATTTTTCTATATACTGTAAAACTTTACCAATCTTCATTATTAAATGGAGGGAAAAGTTTGCTAACAGCTCAGTTAGGTCACACAGCGAAAAGCCCAAACCATCAAAAAGGAGAAATTCACCACAAACATACCTTTGCTCGTTCATTTTGACAGCTGCCATGTGTAACAATATTTAACAGCAGGGAAGTCTGAGGTTCAAAACTTGCTGACTTTATTCACGTGCTTAACCTGGCAATGAAGTCCCAAATCAGCATCGAATGCCTAGCAAAGTTGAAGGTCAAGTTAACATTTGTACAAACCAGACTGTTCTCAAAGCCACTTCCACACTGGAGTCTTTACACATGCATTGGTCATATTCGGGAGTCTTCTGGGCACAGACTCTACCCCAGAGCATCCACCTGGTCCCCTTGCCAATCCAGTAACAAATTTAGAAAATATTTTTGGTAATCTTGCCTATACAAGAAATTTAGGAAAAGCAAGCCATTCTCAAAGCTTCAGCCACATACATAGTAAAAGCAAAGCAAGGTATAAACAAGGCTCTGAGTTAAGAACAGAATTTTTACTCTTGCCCAAACCTACTGGATAAACTATGACCACCACCTAGGTTTGCTTTAAGACATTATTCTTGGGATTAAAGACTCCCACAATACTCTTTTGAACTTACATTATTCCCAGCTAAACCAGTCACATCAACATCAGTTTAGGTAATCCAAATTAGCATCAATACCTAGGACAGTACCTCCTTGGAAACCATGTGTGAATCTGTTTTTTCCCCAAAGAAAGAATGTGGCATTTCCAAGAACATACATTTAAAGCATCGTGACTGGCATAAAGCAATAGCTCAAATACAAGAAACAATCCAAGTCACATGTGAGGTATAACAATGCTGTTCTTTGTGTCAAATGAAGAAGACTGATCTCAGAGAACAGAAGGCACTTTTTTGTGAGCATGAACTGAAAATGTTCCTGGTACCCACAGACACGACACTTCTTACACCCTGGGCTCCCAAGACAATGCTCTTTAGCAGCATCCCATATGATGTACAAGATGTGGAAGCCAACCAAATGTACTCCAAGTAACTAAACTGAAACCGCTGACAGCTGCACTTCAACAGAAGGCAGGCACATGCCAGAATGCTCACGAAAACACAGTCCGTGGGTGTACCTGAGTATTTTCAGTTAGCCCCACAACGGAGGAAGAAGCCAAGCAAGAAGTGAGAGACACCACCTGGCTAACAGAACAGAAATATTTAAGAACACTACATGGCTTACAAGATGCAGACATGAGAAAGGTTTGCTGTTTCCAACATCAATAGTCACATGAATTTACCAACTTAGCTCTTTGGTAATAGCACTGGTAGACATGGAATTGAACAAGGGAAAGAATGATACATAGCCATGCCCACTTCCAGTTCTTGTGGCAAGGCATAAGAAATCAGCAACTGTTTAAGTGATAAGACTAATGAAAAACATGGAGGCTGCCTTCTGAACAGAAAAAACTCAGAGGACACAGTTCAAAGAGCTGAAACACTACAGACTGCAGGAAAGGAAGCAGAAATAAAGGCAAATGAAAGGTTATTCATGCTTGCACATACAACAGATCACCCAGTTGCAACTGAGGGAGCTTTTCAGAACTGTACCAAAATAGCAGCGTCCTCTACAGCCAGGAAAGAACAAGAAACAGGCTAGGAAAACGGAGGGGGTGGGAGGAGAGAGAAACTTTCAAGCTCCACCTGGGGGAATCAAGACTAAATCTTAATTGACTCGATTAAGTCTGCAGAGAACAGATACTGTAAATACTAAAACTCACTAGGAAAAAGGAAAAAAAGAAAAAGGAAAAGACATCCAAGACAAAACATTCATTTATTCTATGATCTCTGTTGTGCTGCGCAATTCAGAAGACAGAGGTTTGCCCTAGGGCTGTATTAGGGGTTATGCTTTGTGGTTTACAATTTTGATACGCCATTTCTGAGGTTTCTCAGAATATCTCATGAGAGGGCAGGATTACAGAGTATGACAGAAACACTTGTTCTGGTACAGAAATTCGAATCTAGGGAAGAACACATTATAATACACCAAGCTGTCAGTCAAGCTGCCTGTTTCTTCCGATTTGTGGTAAACAGAAAAGCAGAGCCCTTATTGCTTTTCTTAAGCTACTAAATAATTTCACAACATAGAAGGGGAAAACCATACAGTGCCTTTCTCTCTCGCATGTTAACTAAAGAATGGGGCAGGAACTTTTTTTTGGTATTCCCATTGCTACATAAATAAAGCCTACCACCATCCTGCTATTTGGTCTCCTGACTAAGCATCAAAGAGAGATGCTTTATATGAAAGAGCTTCACAGCCACAGCAGACAGAAAGCAATAACGGAACTGGCAATCTCATTATGAAGTGTGTCCTCACTCCCACACATTAGCTGGGGAATTTTAACGTTTTAGCTCCAAAAATATATACTAAACCTATGACAGGGGATAAGAATACTCTAATAAATATCACAAGTGTCGTTCCACTCAACAACAGAATGAGAAACCTGAGTTTAAAGAAAGGGATTTAAAACCCATGTATAGTTTATGAAGTGTACAGAATAACGTGAAAGTTTAGCCTCAGAAATACATTATCTAAACCAGATGTTGGCTTCACAACACTCAATTTATGATAAATTGTTTTAATATTTATACCTAGACCAAGCTCTGCAATAAATCAGACAGAGCCAAAATATAACGAGCACTCTGAAGTAAAGAAATTACATGCCCCCTCTCTGCAAAACCAGTTTGTTTGGAAAGCAACGAGAATAAATCTCACAGTGGTTTAACGATGTTTTTCTTCACCTGCCTTATCGTTAAACCGTGAAGCCAAGACAGCAAACCTGAAAAACTAATTACTACGAACAGGAGCTGAACGCCAGCTCACCAACGCTCCCCCTCCGTGGAGGATCTCCCGCTGGATTTAGCGCTGGTGCGGCCTCACCTCGATTACTGTGCATGGTGCTGGGCTCCACAATGTAACAGGGGTGTT
The DNA here is from genome assembly GCF_964211835.1 of Anser anser. NCBI lineage: Eukaryota > Metazoa > Chordata > Aves > Anseriformes > Anatidae > Anser > Anser anser. The sequence continues at coordinate 126,657,370 of NC_139721.1, read as the reverse complement.
CAGGTCCCCTAAAATGTGCCCACAGGAGGGCACCCAAGCTGGTAAGAGGACAGGAAGGCATGCCCTGTGAGGAGAGGCTGGGTACACCGGGTTGTCTGAGCTGGAGAGGAGTAGGCCGACGGGCAGCCTCCGTGCTCCTGCAGCTTCCCGAGCAGGATATCACACTGACGCACGCAGGCAACAGGAGACGAGTTTTACCATTTCATATGGCTCCAGAGCAAACTGAATGTGAAGATCATGTCCACAAAAACATCAGTTTGGTGGCACGACCTTTTGGTTTATTGCACAGCTGAGTCACGGTGTCAGACCACTTATGTCAGGAGCAGATATTGCAAAGCAAACTTCTTCCCCTATAGAACAAGGTGTTTTAAGCACGTTTTGCATCAAGAGATTTTCTTCAGAGCTCCCTCTCTACCTCACTTCCATCCCCTTCGCCCCCTCCCAAAAAAAGGCTCAGGGTGCCACTGGTGAAGTGTCAAGTGTCTGCTCTGCCACCAAAGGCTGTGGGGAAAGAATACGTGTATGATCTGTCCAGGCTACATAACATGAGCTGCAAAGATTGAATCAGTTTGTGTTATACTGTGTTTAAACGAAAAAATATCTAATTTTCTGCCTGAAACCATCTCTCTGACAGAGCACGTAGATAGTGAAGCAGGAAGCACTCACCACCTTCCCCAGACTGAAGGAGGCTTCCATTTTTTCTGGATCTAGGAATAGAGGGTGCCACAACCACACTATAATGTTGCTTTCAGCACAGCTGGACTTGCGGCTTTCCCGGCTGCACGCTGAGTATACAGGATCAGACGGAAACAATGGAAAGTAAGGGGAAGAGAATGGAAAAAATCTCCAGGTAGGTTTCAGAAGCCCACAGTGATTTGAAGAAGTTTTTAACTTTTCAGGAGAGCCTCATAATAACCCTGGAGAGGGCCAAGGCAGCTCTGCCTCTGTAAGTGGCAGACAGTGGATGCCTCGATCTTACTTTACTGTGCATTTGCACTGTCAGCAAGAATCCAGGCAGACAGGGAGCCACAGCAAGTAGCGGGTGGATCCCTTAGCTTTTAAATTTCGGAGCATTTTTTCTTGCTAGTTTTACATTTTCCCTTCCTTTGACTTAACAGATTTCTACTGGCACCGCTCTGTAATCAACTCAGAACAGAACAGCACCCCCTATCCCTACCCCCCACCCCAACATAAAGGCTTATATCCTATTGGGAGCCACACTGGAAAGCTGTGCTTTCATGTTCTAGGTGCGATTCACAGTGGCCTCTCCTGATGACAACCTGGACAAGTGCAGAGGGGAGAAATACCAGATCAGAATAAAAGCGGTAACGAAGAGCACTGATGCGTATGTAGGTCTGCAGCTTAGTTCACTCCAGCCCACTTGTCTGGTTTTGCAACTCTTCTCATCTTTCTTTACTGTACACGAACAGCAGCACCGACCCACTGACTGGTGTGTTGACAGAGATTCGAACGAACCAGAGCAGTATTCTGGAAATGAATACTTTTGGTTCTATTCACACGGAGAAAAATTGAAGTCTATATTCCACTTGCTATCTATGACACTCAATAACAGGATGCCCCATTACCGGGTAGCGCTTTATTGACACGCCTGTGCTGCTGCGTAACGTTGCTGCCCAGCAGCCGAGCACTCAGCACTTTGGTTCGATGCGTGAGCAGGCTGAGTCAGGAAGCAGAGCTGCCACAGGCACCGCGTTACCTTGATAACTACTGCTTGCGGCTGCTGTGGCCTTCTGGCTGCTCTGGGGACTGCCGTGAGTACAACGGGTGCCGACAAAACTGAGACATGCTCCCAAATCTGTTACAAAAGCAAAATGTCAGCAGCAGGCATGGGAGAACACTGCCAGAATGAAGTGGGAAAAACAGCTCTCAGACTGACGTAAAACCTGTTCGAATAAAGTCATCCTTAGGAAACTGCAGGTGTTGCTGTTATTGCATTAACTTCATTTTCTAGAGCAATCAGGCAGTAGGTTGTGTGCTAGGCTGTCACCGGCCTGAAGAACAGCATGTGCTTTAGGACAACAAGAGCTGACCAGGCTGGCTCCAAAGCATGGGAACTCCTTGAGCCTGGGATTGCACTTTTGCATTTACAAGCTCAGCAGCTAAAAGGAGCCCAGGTGCAGACACAGAGAGGACTGTGGGGTACATTTAAGGCAAGAGGTGCAATGCCCTGCAAGATTATCTCAGCCAATACAGACAGCTAGTTAAGTTCAGATACTACTATAATAACCTCACCTGAACTCAGTGTTGACCCTCCCCTCTGAAGAGGAGTTTGAATTAGATGAGTTCCCAAAGTCCCTTCCAACCTAAAGGACTCAGGAATCTTAATAGGCCATGATTCAGTAGGAACAATTTAAGAGAGAGGCATCTGACATACTTCCCAACATCAGACAACAGGGCATATAGCCAGTCTTCACAGGTTCCTAATGCCTTAGGCTCTCACTGTCCCTTTCCAAGCACAGAACAGGCCAGGGTTCCTTAGCAGCTCAGCAGATCCTTTAATTGCCTTCAGAAGATCCAGAAGTTGGTTCCCAGAGGCAGCAAGCAACCTAAGGAGATGGCATCCCAGCTTTGAAACCTTGGATGCTAACAGCCTCGAAGGGCTGGAAGGGGTATCCATGCCAAAGACTTGAAGGTTACAGAGCTCCAACAAGGAGAAGCTGCAGAAAGCTGGGTCAGAAGAGAGGACAGACTAGCAAGCTCCACCACCAGGTTCCTGGGAGCACTGCTGGCACCCCTGCTTTGGGGTATCCAGCTAACCTTTTAGAATGGGTTGGGGGCTTTATTTATTTTTTTATTAGGCCTGAAGTAGAATTTTGAGAGTCCAGACGTGAAGTACAACAGCGGATACTTTGACAGAAATACCCTTCTCCCTGAAGCTTGAGGCCCCAGGTAGCTCTGTTTTGTAGAGGGTTCATACAAGTTCAAGGCTGGCAGTTTAGCAGATACTCTCCTTAGGCATTTAAAAACCAGCCCATGAGGGAAAGAGTTTCTATGCCTAGTTGAGAGCCAGAAAGGGATGGCACCTGCTCAGAAGATTTCTAAATGTCTGAAATTAGGCTCTCCCACAGGTTTACTTACATGAGAATTACACTCTAGTGGGAAGGTTGTTCGAGTTTTCCTGCTAGGCTGGACATGGAGGAGCCAAGCCAACCAAATGGTAAAATATTAACAATTAAATATATATATATCTCAATTGATACTGAAGTTTTATCAACTCCAAGGTAAACTAGTTCAGTTATCTTATTTCCAGTTCATGCAGCAGCCACACAAAACAAGTGGGTGGTTGGGTATACATGTTTTGTGCCGGGCCCAGAAAAAGCAGAAGAGCTGTGGTTGTGCCTTCTGGCAGAATTGCATGCCTGTGGTGCAACATCAAAGGCAGCAACTTAGCCTGCAGGCTACAGCAACAGTCATATCTCAAACAGCCATCCAAGAATATACATTTAAGGAAGAACAATGTTACAATTCTTCCTGGTACGGGACTAAAATGGAAAACTGTGGTCCTGCATCCTTTTTTGCACTGTCCATTCTGCTGCTGAAGAGGGCACGTTGCTTCTTCACCTACCTGAAGCTCATCACATAATGCATGAAGTTCAATTATTGTTTGTAATTAAAGCTAAAACTATGAAGAACATGATTTGAACAATAACTGGGAGGAAAAAAAAAAAAGATGAGGAAAACCACACTGCACATAGAAATGCCCATGAAAAGCAGTCTCCATACACCAGAGAAAGCATGTGAAGTCAGCCTGGAGGAAATAAAAAAATCCCTGATTCATCATCACGCTAGCCAAACATTTGAAAAGTGAGGCAGTACAGTCATGAGATGATGTCACACACAGTGCTGGAATCCAGTTCGTTGCCACAGCCAAGACCAGAAGGAAAGAATTAAACGATCATTATCACACACAGAAGTGGTATGCATTGAAACACAGGGAACAGCCAGTCCAGAACCCTTAAGAATACACAGGAGACGAGCTGCTGGACTATGTGCACCCGACAGTACAATTAAACTTCCTCTCTTCCACTGATCATCGCTGTTAACTGAACACTGTATTAGGGTCTCCAGCCACATAGTCATACGGCACTTCAGTCCTTTCCTCGAGCCCTGGACAGTTTGCACTGAATACATGAGGATATAAATTCTTTGAGGGGGTTGTGGTTTGCCATTTAAGTATCACACTTCATGTTTTGCCACCCTTGCACATGTCAGAATCAAATGTGCAACTCCAAGCACATCTGCAAGATAACAAGGATAGGAAATTGTCCCTTTCCACCGACCTAGAATGACCAGAGGCAACAGCCCCCAGCACATGAGAACAGACAATTACCAAAACAGCAGATGATTTAAAAGGTTACCTTTTCAGCTACACAGGTGTGTACAATACCACCTCTTACATACATGCTACAAGGTGCTTCACCTGTACAGTATGCCTTCAGACAGACTCATACAAATTGGATATAAAATACTGTTAAGATAATCATTCTCACATCATGGTGCCTAAATCTGTCTGTTGGCAAAGCAACAAAAGAATGACCAAAGTAGTAACCTAGCAAAAGCTAAATTTAGCAACTATCTCAAAGTCTTCACTTATATATAAAAGAGGTTCAGATTGTAATTAGAACTCCTACAAAAATAATTATATGGATTTAACATTATGTTATATCACAATGAGCATGCACATGCACATCTATGCATTAAAATGTAAGTTAACAAAATTTTCTTTTAAATGAAGCTGGAAAAAGTAAGTTTTGAATAATATCTTAGGAAGCCAAAACCAAATACATATCAACATTTGAATACAGTAAGCACCTGATGAACAGTGAGTATTTTGTGACATCTTGAAACATCCCTTCTGTCCCCTTTTCTTCTCCCACCTTTTTTGAGCCTAGTCTCAGTACCTACTTACACATTGTTGACCATGAAGAATTGGGCCTTCTTCTGAGGAAGAAATTGAATAGACTTAAAAAGCTCAAGCAGATTAAAAGCTATCAACTAAAAATCGCTAGAACTAATCTAATTTTGCTTCTCATCTCACCCACACAGGCAATTTCATCATTATAATGCAGCCAATGTATCTGCCTTCAATAATGAGCTTCTCCCTCTCCCCCAGATTGAAGACCTTGCTCAAACATAACCTGCTTGTAGTATTAACAGCATACATGAGCACTATGGAGAAGCCATCTCTAGCCAAGAATCAGTGACAGGCTTTAAAGAGATTGGAAGACTTTCATTTTCTCTCTGTGTAGCTTGAAGTACACATGGAGCTGAATTTTACAGATTTCTTTTTCAAACAGAATCACTGATGTTACTGCAGCAGAGGTAAGAAGGGTAGCCCCCGCCTTTTAGACCCCATAGCCTGCACCATTTTATGGGACTGGGGAAGGAAGTTGGAAATCCTTTTACTTTTGCATTAGAGTGTGCTTCCTATGTTGCAGCCATTCAAATAAAACACACCAAATATCTCAAGATGCGAACAGATCAACGATGTATGTAATTTTTTATTAAAAACTGCTCTATCACCAAGAAGGAAGAATAACATTTTTTAGGTTTAAACAGTGATGCTTACCTCCTGTGAAGTCTTAACACAAAGGAATACACTGATGGAATACAAAAACTGCTTACACACTAAAAACAATTAGCTACCTGTTTCTCCCATATTTAAAGTACAGTTATAATAAACCCAGTAGGTTTATTATAATTTTAACTCTCAAAACCTGTCTGACTATTGCAGTAAATATTGTAGACTCCAGTTCCTTCTTTCAGCTATATTAGGGGTTCCCTTGATTATCTGCTGCTTCTGCACTTCTCTTCATTCAACAGAAGGATACCCACAAAAAAAAAAAAGGCTCACTAAAATCACGTAAGCTTCTACCTGCCAGCAGCTAGTATCAATAGAAAACTAGAAACTCACATGAAATAGGTGCATACAAGCACCTGGAAATTTAGCATGATGAGAACTATACTGTAAGGAGAAAGTAAATCCAGTAGCATTACTTGACAGTCAGAAACCTTGGTAATAACTATAGCAATAGAAACTAATTCCTAAGACAGGAATGGCAAGGAGAGCTCTTTGCAACTATAAAAAGCAATAAGGAATACAAAAGTGGCTTCACGTGCATGTAATTAATATGCAGCCAGTAAAATACTGAAGGATCAACACAACTATGAACATGTACCAGGTCCCAGGGTTACTTGTTAGAGGCAGAGATAAGAACAACAAAAGGATGAATAACAGAAGTTCAGAAATGGTGCTGAAAACAATGCAAAAAGAAACTAAACAGGTGTATTTTATAACTAATGATGAAAATTTAGAGGTGAACAAGCAGTTCACCTACTTACAGAAACTTTGTAAGGTCAAGAAACCTTTCTAAAGAAGAGAAGTATAACACAAATTGCTCTTATGCTTCCAACTTCATGTTATCTTCCCCCTTCCCAGAACAAAGGTGGGCAATGGACCAATTACAGGATAACAAAAAAATCAACTGAGCACCCAGAATAAAAGTTAAACACACAGAATTAATCAAGTAAGAATATTTTTTTGTGTGCATTTCCATGCCAGTAAAATCGGCCAGTGTTTAAATCTCTAGAACAATACTGTCCAGGAAAAGCAAACAACAAAACCAAACAAACAAATCCACCCTGTTCTATATTGCAGTTACTACTCCAGGAAAAAAAAAAAAAGGCGGTAACAGAAGTGCTAAAGGAATTAGAAGCATCCAGTTAGCACAAGCTAGCACGCACCATGATCTTTGGCCAGAGAAGCTGTGGATGCCCCATCCCTGGAGGTGTTCAAGACCAGGCTGGATGGGGCTTTGGGCAACCCGGTCTGGTGGGAGGTGTCCCTGCCCATAGCAGGGGGTTAGAATTAGGTGATCTCTAAGGTCCCTTCCAGCCCAATCCTTTCTATGATTCTGTGATCCTGCACTATGTAACACAGAAGTGACAGTAATGGCCAGCCTCCCAAAAGACAACTGCATATGCCTTTTGAACATTTTGTGTAAAAACATAGAAGCAGTAGGTTTCTACAGGTTTTAAAGTGTCTTGGAAAATAACAGTGACTTAAAATAACATTTAAACAGAATTAATAGACAGCTTTGCTAAGTGATAGCTCCTATCTTCTGTTATGCACTCCTAAGACACTATCCATACATGAAGGCTATTAACTTCAGCATGGATAAAAGAAAAAGTAATTTCTACATAGAGATGGCTAACTTTTTTCTATGCATTTACATGAAATTTTATGTAGATGCCGTTAAGATCATTTTGCCTCCACCTGGATTTCATCCAAAGAAATTTAAAAAGCTGTCTTGAAGAGAGGAAGCCCAAGCAAGGCACGCAGGCTGCCACAGGGGTGCACACACACACTACATACACACCGCCCTCCACAGTCCTCAATATTCTGCTCAGATTTGCTCAGTTTCCTATACTTAGCCTGAGCATTTTAAGAGGCTGGCTGTTTAAAAAATTTCCTGGTTATTTCAAGTTACTAGGATTCACTACATATCAGCGAGGGGTTTTGTTGTTCCCATTTTTGCTCTACAAACAAGTACTTTTTTTCCCTACATTGATTTTTTTTCCTGCATTGCAGTGCAGATATACGCCTTCATCTTTTCTCCACCTTCTTCCAATGAGGTAACCCATGTCCCCTCCATAAACACAGCTCCCTGTCGCTCCATGGTGGGGCTCAAGCTCCAGACCTTGTCCTCTTTTCCTGCCAGAGCTGGAAGGCAATGAGAGCCTGCTGAAGGACTGCAGGCACACAAGCACCAACACCTGAAACGTAGGAGTATGCAAATGAGAATTAGCCTCCTGAGCTTTCTTTCCAACCACACTGCACCACGCAGACTTTTTCTTGAAAAAAAGGCAAATAAAATAAGTAGTGAGAAAAAGCTATTTTAATCGTTATTTTCCAGTAAGGAATGCAACAGGTGCTGAGAGCTGTAGGAAAACCGCATCTGCTCCCCTGAGATGGCAGGCCCTGCCTGATCACATTTTATAATACATATTTTGCAGACGGACAGATTGCCCAGAATCTGAGGAATGCGGCCCATACCGCTGCGAGACCATAAAAAACGTAAGGAAATCTGCGGGCTTTCTTGCGGCAGGGATCTGGAATGCCCGCGCTGTTTACGCAGCATTATAATGGTAGTCCCCACACTATTGTCATGTCAGCGTGATTAAACCCAGTAGCACTCCTCGTCCTAGCCAGAAAGCTGGGCAGTTTGCATGTCACACTTGTAAACCCTGAATCCTTTTAGTTCTGCACGCAGCGTGGAAGCCCATTCGCCCACTTAACTTGACCATGAAGGTGGAAAGATGAGAATTAGGGCTGTTTTCTGAAGGGATTAAGGAGGGATAACAATTGAAATTGGGCCAGCCCTCTGCTCGAGCTTAGAGAAGTTTGAATGTCCAAGGATGTTTGTGAGCTATTGACATGCGAAATAATGGCTGCTATGTTTGCCTACAGAGTCACTGTAGGACCAGCCTCTGACGGAAGGCTTTGCAAAAAGCTCTGGGGTCCGTGAAGCAAAGAAGACGGTGTATCTTAAACAAAATCGTATTGTCTGGTCTGGCCAGGCACTGAGGCAAGAGAGTCTCTCATCCATCCGCCATGCAAGGAGCCACATTCCTTCAAACGCGTTGTTGCAGCAAGTTTCAGGGAATTGCCACATTTATATGCACCACACAGATAATGCACTCGAAATGCTTTGAGACTGATATGAATAGGAACTATTCTTCCCTTTAATTAGCATTTTTGCCAGATGAACACTGCAAAGTGCCAAGCTGTGGAATGCTATTACAAGTTCAACTCGACAGACAGTTGACTGCCAGAATACAGCCAAAATCGGGAGATTTTGTTTTCCATCTACGACTCAGTTCTGCCTACTTGAATGAAAATAACTCGGCCATCAAAACAATCAGCTTGTCACAGGACAAAAAGTGTGCCAAACAAACCCTGAAAAGTCATATATAAAACTCATCTGAACTCTTACGCAGCTGTATGACGTTCTTTGGTTAGCGTATTAGTCACTATCCATCAACCATTAAAAAAGTAAATGAGTTAATATACTTCCTAAAAGGTATTTTATCATAAAATTACCCAGATTTTTTTTCTGCAAGTCAAACAATTGATGTTAACTAAAAAAAAAAGACCATTTACAAATATATTTCAAACATATTTCTCCAACACTTCACTCTAAGTTCTGACCAGGAGGAAAACTAAGCATCCAGCAACGTAGCAAAGACATTAGTTATATTGCTTGCATATTGGTGTTCTTGCATTACCAGATGAATTGACAATAAAATAGAAAGACAATTATAGATTTAAAAAAAAAAAAAAAAACAAAACAAAACATTGGCTTGTTTCCTAGCAACAGCTCAGCTAAAATTACTTAACATTTCTACTCAATCAAATGTAAATTTGACTATGTTATCCTTTAAATGTTGATTATAACAGCCCTTTTCAAATGCAAATTCAATGTGTAAAGTGAATGTAAACGTTGACAAAGCTGATACGAAAAATCTCCTGATTAACATCATTTGCATGTACACAGCAACATTATTACAAACCTTCAAAAGACAGAAGGAAATGGAAATTGGATAGAGAATCACCTTCTCCATCATCTTCTTTCTTCCCACTTTGTTAAAGACCAAAACAGACAAAAATATAGAGCCTTTTGGACTGCGTGCAAGATTCCAACAGTTTAAAAGTGCAAAGCATCAGCTCTATCTGAATGTCATACCTTGTTTTGTTAGCAAATACAATAGAGTGACAAAATCTGCTTTATTTCTCAGTCACAGAACATGCTGATTATAGTAAATATATATAGTGCAGGGCAGACTGTAATGTTTATAATACCATTCAGACATTGATAGCTTGCAAGTTTTCTTCCCTCTTTTAGCTGTAATTTAGCACGGAAAAAACCCACACAACTGAAGGCAGGGGACAAATGAACATGGATCGCTCCCTTCCAAAGTTTGAAAGTTTGTTCTGCGCTATTAATCAGCTTTGAGATTCAAAGACATTAGTCAGGTATGCATACACTCAGGACTAGATAATAATGCTTCAACAGGAATGTTAAAACTTTTCTTCTTATTGCAGCATTCCACAATTAGGGTATTAAAATACACCGTTTTACAACATGCACGTTACAACTACTGCTACTCAACCAAAAGTCAGCAGGAAGCCGAGAACAGATGCACTGTACCTTCAGCACATTGCAAGTACTCAGAATTAACATCTTCAATTGAGAATATTTTCTAGTAGTAAACACCATCTTTCCTTCTTAATCATCTCAGTAAGGACGCCAGGCTCAAACACAAGATATATATCTACAGATATAAATGTTAAGCAGACTTGTATTTGGCAATTTGGCAATTTTTTCATCTTGATGTAACACGGTACCTTGATAGCTTGCTGTGACACGTGCTACTCCACTACATTTACACTATGATGACTTGCACACCATCAACTGCATCAGTGCAAAATGGATAATTTAGTATACAGCACCATAAAACATTAGGAGATGGATGATATGTTCCTAAAGAAAGCAGATGTACTTTCTTCCTCCACTAAACATTCTTAATATAGTTATCACAAGCCTGTTGAGGATTATCTCCTCTATTCCAGATTAGAGTTGTTACTTTAAGTATTTTAAACAGGATATAATCCTTCTCCTCTCCAGCCCCAGCCTGCAAACTTTAGCAATGTCAGATCCTAAAGGCTGAGACAGAAGTCTTTACAACAAATCGCACAACACAACAGATGAGTATTGGAAAGAACAACTGGTATAAGTGTTTATATTCATATCAAGCTCAAATCCTTCCCGTCTCAAAAAAACCAATCCCACTTCAAAACGATGGGTCTGGGACAGAGCCAAAAGTGAGTTTTGGAATTGACCAAGAGCTGGGAAGGGAGGGAAACCCAGGATGACACGTGCAACAATACTTAATCCTCCTGTGCCATTCCTGCCTGCTCCCCCACCATGTACAAACTCGTTATATTTGCCAGACAACTATTAGCCAGAGTCAGTTTTAAGGATACAACCCACATCTGGAGAAGCATCCTGAATCAGATATGGGCCAGTCTTCTTCAGCAAAGCCTGAAGCAGCAGGATATCTGGACCTTACTTCATAATGTCCTTTGCTCCTATGCTGTATGTTTGCTGCTCCACCCAAATCTAGCTTCTGGCAGGAGAAACAAGGAGACTAACGCATCCTTTTGTGAAAATTTTGAGGTATTATAGTTTATTTTTGTTTGGAAAGGTTCCAGAAACCCTTAGAGTACACTATATACACAGGAAAATACTATTATATGCTTGTTAATATATATTTTCAAGTAACTTCCACAGTCTGAAAGCCAGGGTCGGTCACAATGATTTACTGCACAGAAAAAGTAACCTTATTTGACTATATGGTACTATAATTAAACACACAGCAAAATACTCTGATTTTATGACTCTCACCAAATACATGGTTTACAACCCTATTTTTCCAACCCATGTTTTTAGCTGTAACCCTGCAGAAATACGAACAACAATTTTCCAACTATAAACAATGAAACTAAAGACAACAAATTCTGCTCAAAGTCTTACATCACTGACTGTACGATTTACCATTAAATACACCATCAGTGTACATGATACGATAGCTGCGTGCTGAAGGACAATCAGCCTGTGATGGAGTAGCTGCAGCAGCAGTAATGATCAGGTGACTGGACTCTCGCCTCAAAATCATGACACAACAGGTTGCGAGTTCATATCCACTACAGTGACTAGGAGAGATAACGCAGTGTTTGTTTAACATGCTGGACAATTGATCTGAGAACTAAAATAAATTACTCATATACTCACAGAGTTCCTGGAAAAAAAGGCACATTTACCAGTAACATGAGAAACATTTGCTGCAGAACAAAAGTATGTAAACAAAACACAGGCAAGACATGCATACACAGTTACCCTATACCATATGGCGCATCACTGCCAAGAAAGTTCGAGTTACAAATATTTTAAACAACTGAAACTCAAAAATGAGCAGAAGTTAGTTAAATGCAGACAAGGAACCAACAAACAACTGTTACTTGTGCACACCGCCCTTACCGACAGAAATCGCCTCAAAGGAACTGTTCAGCCTTAGGTGAGGCACTGCTGGGACTCTAAAAACCATAGTGCAGCTATCCAAACTGCATGAGGCACTAGGATCCACGATTTAGAGGAAGTTACCTTTCTTTCAACTCGCCAGTGGCCCAACTTTAAACCACTCTTTTCCTTAATTCTGAATAAAACACACAACCAAGGTCCACAACTATAGATAACTTCCTTTCGCCTTTCACATTTTGATGATCCAGAAGACCCCTTTCAGCCCTGTGCAGGGGGACCAAGTAAAAGCAAGGAGAATTAAAATCAGAGCAATGCAAGAGCAGCCCAAGGTGGGGGAGCAGCAAAGCCAGAGAAGGGAAACAAAGAGACTGGAGGAAAAACAAAACAAATTACTGCAAAAATACCAATCCAAGTTCCTAGCTCTCCTAGTGAATTATACAAGAAAACAGTTCAGCTGCAAGCAGCTACAGCCCAGAGAACCAACAACCTGTTCTCATCTGTGAGGTAAATGTGGTCAAGGTAATGTCACTCTCATACTATCCTTTCTGATATTGCGGGCAACATTTACTTGTAACATGACCTACAAGTCAAAAGAAAACCCTCTTTTGACACTCGAGTATTAACATTCAGGTGAAAGAACAAGGACTGAGGAGGGACAGAGCTGCAGTTTGTATAGAAACTTGGTTATAACCGCACACATGCTGCGTAACCCTGGCAAGCGCTTTCATCTTTTACCTTGCAGGCAAACGTCCCTAGATTTAAAGAAAGAAAAAAAAAAAAGAAAAAGAAAACCACACACCTGTGAATGAACGAACAAGACAGCGCGATGACCTAGAAATATCGCCCTGCCTCGTGATGTGCGAGACCTCAGACAGTCACCATCCACCTCTGCAGAAGGCAGGAGTTGCAGGGGGATAGAAAGCAGAAGAGAAAATAAATAGAAGCAGTCTTCATGGCGGTGTCAGACTCCACGAGCAGGCCTTCAGCCAGACCACAATCTGGTTTATGATTCATAGAAAAAGAAACTACGTTATGTTCACAGACCGTCATTTCTGCCACAGCTTCTTTTATGGGCAGTGGTTTTGGTAGATAAACCGTATCTGAGTCAAGAAGCAGCTTCAGTAAGCACCTCAGCATCAACCTAAGTCGTCGGCACGCTCCTTTCCAGCTCTGCAGCACTGTGCACTGCCGCGCAGGTGGCTTCAGAGAAAAGTGACCCCATCAGTGCCCCCTGTCCGGGGAAGGCAGACGCTGATAAGCACACCGAGAGTACAAGGATGAGACAAGTGACATTCACGAAGGAACCAGTTGCTAATCAGCACTCATTGGGATCCTCAGTGTCTTCACAACTTGACATTACTTTCTGGGTGGGAAACAATTATTCGGGATCCTAACTAATCTGTTCTGACGAGCAAACGTATCAAGCGGCATATGTGACCTTTTCGCCCCTGCAGCAGACTCTGCTTACTTGAATTCCTAAGTTCTTGAAGAACAGAGAGGATACACAAGGCATGAAAAAAAATCAATAAAAACAAAATAAAAGACAGGAAGATTTGCTAGCTACAGGAAAGAGCATCCGTTTTAGTCCCACCACTGCTTACATTTTATTCATCAATTTTCTCTTCATCCAGTTCCTCTCTTTCTGCAGAGACAACCTAGCAGCAGCACGTTCTTATTATTCAACACGAAGTCAAATATAATCCCAGATGATTAAAAAGCAATAAAGCACTCCTTCAACAGATAAAACAACAGAAACACAGTCAGAAACAGCACTCTTGCTGATCTGGAATCTCTCTCTCCCTCGCCTTCTTAGGACCATTTCTGGCACATTCTTCTGGTCCAAATACACACAGAAGAGGAAAGGTTACAGAATAAAATAAATATATATTTATAAAATAAAAAAGTCAAAAGACAGCAAGAAATAACTATAAATATAGCAGCTAATATAAATAAGAAGTTCTTGAGTACTTTATCAACTTTGGATTCAGAAGTGGTCTCACAGATACTGCTCTGTAATTAAAGCTCACAGACACAACACAAAGCTTAGAAATTAAATTACTTGGCTGCTGGAATAAATATTTATGGTTCACCTCACCTGCCCACATATTTTGATCATTTAAGATTTTCTCCTTCACAATCAATTGAGCCGACATAGCTATCAAAGGCTCAACAGCAAGATTTGTGTGATACAGAAAAACAAAGGCAAGAGTTATTGTAAATGTGTTTTAAAAAAAGAAACAGTAATCAGAAATATTAAGTATTTGCATACTCCTCTGAGTAAAACTCATTTTGAATTCTATGATGTCCCCAACTTGAAAGAGGAATTAGACTTCAGTTTCCTACCCAAAACAAATTATTTATTTGCATGCAACACACTTACATGTAGACAAAGGAAAAGTAAACATTCTTCATGCATATATATGTTCATTTTTATATACTTATGTGTAGGCTTAGTTATGAGGCTACATCTCCTGATATACAGATTGGGATCTTTATAGTGGAGAAGTCACCCATGCACAATCCAAAAGTGTCAGGGGTCACCAAAAGACTGTTTTCAGAGGTGCAAATTACCTCTCTGTTCTGTGAGCGTGCGAATCCTTCCTGCCCACACACCTGTGGCATCTCCAAACAACTCTTGTCACTGGGAGGCGACGCAGCCTTGCTGCCAGTATTTTCACTTACACAGTGGTCACAAAGTCTGAGAATTATGATTTTCACCAGTTTTACTACTTGTTGAAAGATTTAGAAAAAAAAAAAAAGGAAGGTGTCAGTGAGTTAAAAAAAAAAAAGGCACATACCCAGAACACAACCCCCGACACCACCACACAGATTTGCCATTTTATTCTTCTAATGCATTGGTGCCAAAGCGAAAGTTCAAGATCTATTACACCAAGTGGAAATGCCATGAAGGAGGAGATCAGATGGCAAAACAAGCAATTCGAATCCTGTAATAGCCTAGACCTATTAACATTGTGTAGACAAGAGTGGCTTTTATCTTATTCCAGTCTGCTTTGCAACAGGCCTTCCTATTTCCTTCACCCCCCTGTACAGAATCCACAACAGCAATGCTGGTTCACAGTTACATGAAGTTAAAAACATGCAAATTCCACTACTATACTGTATTTGATAAGCAGATTAATCTCTGTAGTCCACATGCACAGCAATGTGTTGGCCATCTCTTACAAGAAATATAATCTGTTCATCATGTCAGTGGAAGCAGAGGGAAATGTCAAATCATAGAGGACTAAATCCTCGATCCACAGCAACTGTGTGCAACTTCAAAGCTGTACACAAAGAAGAAAATATGAAGTTGAAACAATGCAGAAATCTCTACCTAGTGGTGAGGCACTGGTGATCTTTAGAAGTCATATCTGGCATATTCATTTCTATAGGAACACTGGATATATGCTGAAAAAGAAAATGTAAAGCCAGATCCCTCGTGCTCACAGTTGGCTACAGAGTGCAGTGCAAGTAAGCCATGTCCAGGAATCATGGAGCACTATTTTCATTTTCCCACATCCAGTTCAAGCTGGTAGTATTGACACCACAACAAGTGCACATCAGCAGAAAAAGACTGCATGTATCTCAAAATCTTCACTCCTCATCAGAAGGCTTCTGCATGAGCTGCTCCCTCAAAACTAAAACATGAAAATCAGCTGATCACATACACGCACATGCCCGGTATGAGACCCAAAGAATACAAAATGTGTAAGAACATGTTCAATCTCAGGAAATGCCCATAATCAATCCTCAAATTCAATCCCCGACCAAATACAAAACCCCACAAGCCACTATTCCATTTATCTAATTCCTTAAATCGGGCCCATCACTGTCGTTATCTGAGTTCTCGAACACAACTGACAAATATGCACTTCGCAGCCTATCTCATTACTACTACATGTTTGTGAAAGGCAGATACACAGACTTTTCTCAGTTCTTCTCCAACCAAGATATCTGTTAAAAAGTCTGTGTCTCCCCAAGCCAGCAACTGTGTTATTCAAGCCGTTCTGGTAAGGTCACGTCATCGTTACTGGATGTCTTTCATATTACAACACATCCTAAGCAACAGAAACAAGATTACAGCTAAACAAGATTCTGGTATATTAACATGTCCATCAAATAACTAGTAAATGTAATGATTAGGAAAACTTTTGTAACTCACGTAACGTTCTCGAATCTCTTCCCCAGCACAGAAATAACTCTGTGCGCTCTCTGCACTGCCTCCATTCTCAACGTCCACGAAGGGAGGATGGAGCAGACTCTAAATAAATCTACCTCTCATTACCACAACTTTTCTTTCCCCAGGTCATCAGGTTGGAATAGCTTCCAAGCTTCATTTGTCTGCCAGTATAAACATTTCCTATGGCTCCGCCATGTAACGATGAAACAGCTTTGTTTAACTAAACCATGTATGTCTATTTTAAAAAGCAGTCAGTACCAAAAGATGGCACTGCAAAAGGCAACGCAGTTTTCAGAGGATGAAGAGTTCAGCAGTCCCTAGATATAAACCCTTCTACAAAAGTATCTTATGGTGAACGTGCAAGAACTAGTATACTCCTCTCCCCCTAACACAAATCACTATTTCTCCCCTCCTCAAGTAGAGGAAACTCAGAGAGTATCGACAGATACAGGATAAAGTATTACAGAGCAATGTCATAGTTGTGCTATTCTTTTGGATGCACAGCCCAGAAATCACCTATGCAACTGGAGATAACAAACAGTGAATATATCCCACCGTAAGACGTTATGTGAGATACCATACAAACTACTGTTTGTCTAAGTCACACGGATATACGTGCAACTGGAAGGGGCAGTATTTTGTTCTGGCCAGGTGAACTCATGACTGTTAGGATATGATGAGCTGTTGTGATTGTCGGAGTCCTTTTTCACATCCTGCTGCATAGCCATGGACTATAAGACTAACCATAAGACTAACTATAAGACCATAAGACTAACTAGCAGAGTACAAGGAAACAGAATGACTGAGACTTCAGCTTCATATACCTACGGATCAACAACAATGTACAGTACTTAAGATGAGACCACTGCACAGCATGGGTACCAACTGAGAAAGCAAACCTCCTTTGCCATGCTGTAAAACATTTTGGGGTTCAAAATATACAATACAGAGCAGTTCAACCTGTTGCATTGTATTAACATGGGGGGCAGCCAGTTCCTTGCCTCAGACTCATAAGATGGAAGTCTCACCTTCCATCACCTTCTGGTAAAGGTCTCTGGGCTTATGTTCTGCTTTTAGTGAGAAGTTAGAAAAAAAAATAAAAATCCAAACCTTTGCTTTCCCGAACGCTTGTCATCAGTTCTGCCTAATACATTCTAACTTCCATCATCCAAGACGTGTGGTTGCTTCACTTCAGAGGTTCAAAGGTGGAAAGCTGTAATGGACTCATGATGAGGAAACCAGTCAAAAAAAAAAAAGTCAGGACAGGAGGTTCACATAAGCTACAACTTGTTCACTAAACTAGCTGCAGACTACCTGCCAGAGAGGTTATTATTAGGAAGCCTTTTTTACTAAGCCACCTACCTGTGACAACAAGGTGGAAAGTAACCAAGCAGTAGCCAGAAGGAAAAGCCTTTATTATCTTCGAAAGAGATCTATTCTGCTGTGGAATCACTGGGAGGGCAGGAGAGTGGGGAGGAGACAGAGAAAAAAAGCAGTTCTGCTACAACAGCAATAGAACAATGTTTGTTTAGAAGGGATGGGCAACTGCCAGTCCAACTTACAACAAATCCAAGGACTCCAAACGTGATGACTTTAAAACTGACCTTAAGGGAAAGTCTACTGTGTTCTTGAAGGAACAGGAAAAGGATATGTCATATCTGACAAGAAGATGCACTATTTTTTCACGAAGAGTGCTTCAGCATACACAGTCGCTTTCTCACCGTGCTGAACACCAGTTCTCTGAACTCTGCCCTTTGGAGCAAGTATTCAGGTTCTCAGCATTCTGAGCAGGAAAGCCAAGCAAAAAAATTCAAGTCTCAGGTACATGAAGTTGTGCTTCAGGATGAAAATATGGAGAGAAACGATCTACATCAAGATCATTAATGCTGCTCTAAAAGTGTGATCTAGACCAAGTGAATTAAATAAGAAAGTATCTAGACAGATTACCTGCAGAGAAGAAAAATTCTTAATACCAAGAGGGATTCAGCTTGAGAGCTAAGGTAGATAAAATAACCTATAGAGATGACCCAATGTGAAGATTTATAGTAATATGGACTATAGGCATTTTCAAAGTTAATTGACTTGAGGGCAGTATACTGAGGATACTTTAGGCATGTTTTAAGAATGCTGAATCTTGGTCAAGTACACACCTCAAGCAAACTGCATGAACATCCCTGACCATCCACTCCCAAAGTGAGCCTGCAGAAAATGAGTAGCCAGTATAGTTGTTCCTGAATTGGGGGTGTCTCCGACTGGCAAGAAAAAACTTGGATTCTGTTCAGGCGGGTAACTCTGCCCAGCTTCTGGGATTCAAACACTCCAGCTGAGACTGACTGCCTGTTAAAGAGCTTATTAAAAACAAACAAACAAAAAAAAAAACAACAACAACAGACTTGTCTTTCACAAACTCCTTCTGTTCCTTGCTTCAACTTCGTATTTTTTCCTTCTTTACTCCTTGCTATACTCTGCTTTCTCTAGAAGGGTGAAAATCAGGAAGAAGTTGTCAGGCATTAGGAAAGAACGCACCCAATATATGCACCCGGTATATGCAGATTGGAGTCTCTTTGACCCCGCAACTTGGTATTTCAGCATTAGTTCTTCAAATTGAGAGACAAGCATAGACGTTTGGCGAAGATGGAAAAGGAACCTTCTGAGTTTACAGGGTTCACTTAGTAACACATGGGCCTAATCAGTACAAGTAAATTATATCATACTATTATACCTATGTAAGCAACCTGTTCCTAGCTGCACTTGCCCTGTAGAGAATCAAAAATCAATAAATCAGAACAATGAGCATTCACAAGTAAAGAAGGCTTTGAGATTTTACATGATGAAGTGGTTCAGTGGTTCCAGGACAGAGGAGCAGTAGCAGCAGCTGTGACAGAACGGCTCCAACTCTGATGGGGAAAACTAAACCACTCACCTGTGGAGCAGCAGAGAACAAAAAGAACAGTCAGAAGGGTTAGCAACAGGTGAGCACAACCACAGGCTAGAGATTTTCTGAAAAGCAGTAACAGAACAGTAGACAATTTCTCATTTGCCTAAAAATCCTAAAACATGTCTACCAGCTCTAAAACAGAATACGTTCTCAGTGGACATTTATTATGCAAAGGGCAAACCACCTTGGGTCACCAAAACCAAAATACGTGGTCTGTATGGGTACCAGAACTACTGAACATAACTATTTATCAAAAGCTATACAGTGCCTGAGCAGACCCTCCTACAAGGACAGCAATAAATAGACGTGGAATTTATCATCCCTCTCCTTCCGTCAGGGTTTGACGGAAGAAAAGTCAGGTGGCAGGGTATGAGTGGGGCAGCATCTTCCTAGTTTAGGAAACAGCCAGGAGATTAACAGAAGAGAGATTTAAATGTCTTTGTTCCACATGTCAACACAGATAAGAAAAAAATATAAATATTTTTTATTCCAACCCCCCACTACGTATGGGGTTTTTGTTGCTGTTGTTGTGAAAGGGTGACTAATCCTACCCAACTGTCTTCCAGAAGTGCAGGTACTGGAAGTTTTTTCCTTCTTACCTCTGCAGTTTACTATCCTGTGTCAATTTGCCAGCAACAAACTAAACATCTGGGCTCTTCCTAACCAGCTCCCTTCTGCTCTCACTTTTCACCCTAACCTCCTGCATCTCTCCAGGCTTCTGAAAGAAATATTTAGCTGGTCTTCAGTTAGAATTAATATTTTTAAATTACACATGCAGAAAGATCAACATCAATTATTTTCCCTAACTGTTGATATAGTAAGTCTAGTAAAACAAAATGGCTGTAAAAAAAGTTGCATTATTTCACCACATAAGTTAACAAAACCGTCTAGACAACTGTATGCTTAGTTACACACCCCAGTTCTAGCCACACATAGAGGAGAGCTACAAATACTAATATGCTTTGAATTCACGAGGTGCCAAGGATCTTAAGCAGTCACTTGTACCACTGCAGGCAAAATTCCACTCTTTTCCAATATTAAAGAGGGTTGGGGGAACCAAGGTGGCGGAGGATTCAGTTTTCAAATGCAATGGCTTCTGAATAAGCAGAGACAGGGAAGAAGCATTCCTTCATTTCCAGAACATTTGCTGGTACTAAGGAGTCCTGCTGCTGGCACACTGTGCTGTTTGCAAGAGCAGAAGGGGTCACGAGCTATATATGCAGTACATTTCAGAGGTCAGTGGAGTAGCACAGAATTTGGGTAATACTGCTACAGGAACTGGATTTTTTTCCTTCCTTTCTTTTTTAAATAATTCAGATTGCCATCAAGGGGAAAAGATGCAGCTACAGAGCAAATCAGTATATCACCATAACATTCATTAAGCTAATAAATTAATATTCATTTTTATTATACTCATTTCCACATTTGACATGCATTTAAGGGTATATGTAAAGTTCAAGGTAAAGCAATAGCAGATACACACATTCTCACTGATCTCTTTCATGATGGTTTCAGACTCTGTAATATGAAAATTGCTCCAGAGCTAAAATCCATTAGGTAACGGTAGCTCAAAGGTAATTTCTTCGACAGAGTGATTAAAACGCAACCAGCTCATATTAAAATACAATAATGTAATCAAAATTATCCAGAAAAGGTAACAGCAACAAATACCTTTTCCCCATCCTGGGTATCCAGTTACCGTCTCACCTTAACAACCTCTGCTTTCAGGCTCTTGATATTTACCCTGGCTCTGGAAGCTGGTTCAGAGAGCCATTAAAACTCCTTGGCATATAACTTTGTTCCAGATCACCGTGTCCAACGCAGACTTTATCTCCCCACTGAATCTGGTCTAAAGAGAGCCCTGGTAATTGCCCCAAGGCAACTGCGAGCAAAGACGGGATTATTTGCTCTGTTCTGAAGACTCACTCTTCACAATCTCACCAAAAGTTGCCAGTGAGAAAGGGGTCATTCTGGATAGCTGAACGAGATATTACATCCAGATAACTAACTCTCTGGATAGCTGCCCTGGGACAGAAAACAATATTTGGAAGTACTGTTAAGCGTGACCACTAAAGATAAAGCACGAGGACTGACACAGCTACAGCAGCTGCATTTCTCATCTATAGTAGCATTTACATGGTTCAGGATTATTTAGTCAATAAGAGATTTTCTGAGATGCAAGGAAACTGCAATGCTAGGTTCACGTATGAAAAGTCCTACAGCACAGGTATAGAGCACCTCTGAAGTGTAGCAAGGGCTTACACTGAACCTGGGAAAAGGAGATTCCCTGGCACAGCCCTCTGAAGTGGAAATACATACAAGAAAAAGCAAAAATCAAACAGCAACAAAAAGCCCCACACAAAACATTATCTTCCCACCCTCTACAAACCATACCTCTACCATGCTCTGTCTCTTCCCAGGAGCATACAGTGCTTCTAACTACCCGAGAGGACCCTAGGCCATCCTAATTCCTCCCTGGAAGGCTGTGCAAACCAGAGGTTTATTGTAAATACCTCACAGCTTTCCTCCTCCCTCCAAATATCATAGTAGTCCTAAGCAACTTTTTGTGAACTTGTTATCCCTTCCAGGTCCATGGCGCTCTGCACTTGGATGAACAAGCCCCAGCTCGAGAGCACAAAGCAGCATACTCCTGAGCCTCTTTCTCTCTCTGCTGTCACAGCTGCGGAGAGGTTTTGCTCCCCTTCCCACAAATCCATCTTTTTCACATTAGCGAACACACTAAATGAGTCAGGAAGTTCTAGCAACACGGCCTAAACAAATCTATGGGGAAGAGGAGCTATTTGGGTGTTTCTTTGGAACTCTACGGCACTTACTTATGTCCGCCTCTATCCTAATCATGAAGAGTTCATACGATGAAGCCTCAGTAGAAAAGTTCTGAAATGCAAATGCAGGTGAGTGGGTTTTTGTTTATTTGTTTTTATACATCAAAACTGGGACCTTAATAACTCTCGGAGTGCTCAGGTAACCCAGTGTAAGAAACAACGATGCCTGCAAGGTAGCAGACACTCCTCTGCAAGTTACAGAAGCCACAACACTTCTACAGGTTGTTAGAAAAAGATGTAAATTTTCCAAGTTTGTCGCCAAATTTACTCAAATCTAAGTCAGTACTTTGAACCGAACACAAAAGCAAACAGGAAGCAAGGGCAGACCTCAACAACTTGGTATGCAGGCTTCACCTGCAAGCAGATAAGCATCTGAAGTCTCCATGAAGCCCTTAAATGAATTCCTGTAGCACGCACACACGCTGATGAGGATGCTCAGAACGATTACAGCTAACAAAAAAAAAAAGAGTGAAATAATGACAGTTTTGTTCCCTGAATGCCACAGTCATCTATCACAACATGGGGCTGAGTTCACATTCATGTGCCCATGCCAATCTCAGATAGCAGTGAAATTGGATCTCTGGCGTCTTGTATGTACCAGCCTGCAACTTCTGTGTTAAAGCTCCACTTACAGCTTCTGTCTGGATACCTCCTACAAAGTAAGGTGACCACATTACTGAAGAAAGATGCGATACTTTCCACAGCACACTCAGATATTCAGCAGTTCTATTTTTATTCAAGGAATATTTACTATTTGTCAAAATATGTTGGAAAAAAATATATTTCCAGAAGGAACAGAAACATTTGCAGCTTAGTCAAGTTTGACAATATAGTCTTAGAAAAAAGCAAAAAGTGCGTGTGGAGAACGAAATCTCAGCAGTGTCCAAATATTTCCTAAATTAAAAAAACATTTTGTTGGAGCAATTTCAGAAATGTCAACATTTCAAAATGAAAGTGCTCAGCTTTGCACAAAAATCTCTTAAAAAATCTTTATAATTCAAAGTCAGAAGAAATGTTTCAAAATACATCCGAACTAAATTCTGATCTTTGGGGTCATAAGACAGCCAAGCTTGGCTTCAAATCCTATTGTTTTTTTCCACTTTTTCCAGTTAACTGATAAATTCTACTTAAACTAATAAATTCTATTTCTACTTCGTCCTTCTACCACAAGGCAGAAATGGAACTAACAGCTGTATTTCAGTCTTTTTTTTTTTTATTATTCTTTAATGTATTATATTATCTTAAATGAAAGTCCACAGTAGTAACATACTCCAGTCTGGGCACTCATCAGAGACACAAACAGCACTGCAGCCTCTTTGCTCAAGTAATCCACTCCCTGTTTTTGTCACAGCAAATAATCAAGAAAGAGCACCCTAAGAATTCAGGGTGAAAAAATGCAAAAATCAGTATCAAAGAAAATGATTAGACTATCCATGGGAATATTTCTTGTATTCCACAGGTCAGAATATTACTCTAGCATCTCATAACCAAAAGAAAGTATAATAAATAAAGCATTTGCAAATGTCTTGGTGTAGAGTCAGACACTGAGTAACAGTAATTGGTTGCTTAATTTTAATTGTGAAATTATTCACAGACCCTTAAAACCAAGGACCTTTTTTGTTAGCTACAGCTAATTTATCAAATCTATTCTTTAATTGTCACTGTTTCAAATTAACACTAAAACCTTAAGTCTGTGACTTTCTCAATGTGTATTTAGCTATCTACTTAGATTTTTATCAAATTTTGAATCACTGGTGTTTACTAGAGACGAATAAAATTAATTCTTAGTAAATCATAGCTTGCTCAAGAAAAAGAATTATAAATAAAGAAAAAAGCACATTCAGGGGCAATATAAAAAGTACACTGAAAACAGCTGGCCTCCAGCGCTTATTTGTTTTGCATGAAAGTATTCTGCAGCCTGTCACAAAATATTTCTGATAACTTGTTTATATTTGCACCATATCATACAAGAGGAAGGAACGATAGAAGAGTTTGCCTCCAGATTAGACAGGCGTGTTTCCTTGTCTTTTTAGCATCACCTCTTCCTCGATTATTTTTTATTATTCATATCATCTTTTCACATTCCCCAGGTAAAGATTAGGTGAAAAACAGAAGGTTTGACCTGACTACTTTACATTCCTCATAAGGACGGCTGCTCAGCTACAAAAACGTTCTCTCATGCCCTGAAGAGCAGCCACAATAATCGCTATAAGTTTTCACCCCCAAACAAGTATGTCCTGCACAAGTGAAGTATAACACAACCACTACAAGTTACCTGATGTTTCTTCGACTTGTTTCATTTGCTGAGTTGTATTTATTTAGGTTTGCTGTTGTACAAGACGAACAGTCCCTGCTAACTGCCGGTACGCAGCCCCACAACAGGCCTCACCCAAAGCCACTCGAGTAGGCAGAGGAAAAAGAAAATATTCCTATTGACTTTATACAAGGCCTTCAAACTTAAAAAGGAAAAAATGTGTATGTAACACGTTAACAGATGTTTGTTTTCAGCCCTTTCTTCCTATAAAATAGGAGACTGAAACTTTAAGCCCTAAAAATATTTTATGCCTTAGCCTCTCCATGTAATCAGTAACCTCAGAACAAGAACATATTTTGTCATCGAAAATCATGTTTTAGTTGAAGTTTAATGGCAATTCCATTTACTTCCATATGATTAATATAATCTAGGCTTTGTCACAAATGTTGCACTTAATGTTTTATCACAATTTAAATTCAAACCCAAAGAGCAAAGGAAAACAGACCTGGAAATGAAACAGAATCCCAAAATCTGCTCTGCTCAAGATTACAAGTGGGGAGGAGAAAAAAAAAAGGTGCTGATCAGAACTGTTAGTCACAAAAGACTATTTAAGATAGAAAAACCTTCCTGAAATAGAATGGCCTTTCTCACCACACCAACTTGCAAAGCGAGTAAGCAACATCCTTGGAACATACAGCCTTCTACATCACTGTGAGATGCATTTTCCGTAAATAAATTTAAAAAAAAATATTACAGCTGGACAGAAGACTAAATTAAGATAAATATTGCCACAATTAGGTTTAGTTAGTTGCTTTCAATGAACAATAATTGGTACTGCTGCTGAGGTAAATAAGTGTAATTGTTCATTTATTTTGCAAGGCCACACATTTATGCCCATTACATAGCATAGCAACTGAGTACAGGCCTGTCCTCCAATTTCCAGGTACTGGAAGAAGCATCCCATACACTGACTATTTTACCTTATTTCCGCATAGGGACTGCTGCTCGGCTAGAAAAACATTCTCTCACGCCCTGAAGAGCAGACATGATAACCACTATACATTTTCTACCCAAAACCATCCCATATAGTTGCTGCATCGCTTGCGGTATAAGAAGCCTTAGGACAAGAACTACCACCTCTTCAGAAAAGCAAATCCAACTTCAAATTTTAATTTATACACTAAGCAAAATGCTAGAAAAGAGTTGCATGACAGTAACTACCTATATCATCTTCCTGTTCTTCTAAAGAGCTCTGCTTGAAGTTAAAATCCTTCCAGGCTCAAGTTTGCTAGGCCTCCCGTCAGTGCTGACACGTGTAGCCCCTTGTCCTCATCACTAGCAACATGAAAGCGTTGCATCTTTTTATGCTTGTTTTACACAGCGCACTGTGAGCTCCAGTATAGGAGCTGTCACTGACATCCCACTGCGCTTTATCCAATATGCTGGTGGAAGTTTCCCCAACACAAAGGGGAGCAAAGCAAACATCTCAGCAATACCAAATTGCGTGTGCTTGCACCCAGCTTGTAACTCAACACCTTGCAGCAAAAGTGAGGACACGGCCCAACCTTTATTAGCATTTCTGAGAAAATATTGAAAGGGCCAACTTCAAGCAAGCTACACGCATTCACCCGATGGATTATGAAACCACTTGAACTCCTTGCTGCAGAATTTGGCCCCCTGACTGCCTAATATTAAGCACGAAGTGAAGTCATTGAAGGCAGCAGATGCCGAAGTTTCAGACAGAATTTCAGAATCCTCTTTCCTCCTTCATATGACCTGAACTTTTCAGTTGCGCAGTATTTTATACGCAGCTTTTGGTCCATCTTCTGCAACTATTCTTTTGTTGAAGTTTTGTTTTTCTTGCTAATCCTACTACTTGGAAAAACAGCTGCCTGTGCTCTCACAGCAAGTACTGTTCTGTTGCAGGAGCCATCCTAGTATTTGGGAACCAGTCAACTTTAATGAGAAGCACCACAGCTCAGCTCTGACAGCCAAGGCCACTATACAAATACCTTGCTGGAAGCTATTCAATAACAGGACTTTGTGTGTGCAGCACCAGTAGATCATCTTAGTTTGTGCCACTATTCTATATGCAAACATTTGGGGTTTTTCTCCCTTCAAGATCTGCTAGCCATTTTCAGCACAATACAATTAACAACTTCTACCTCCATTAATGTGTCTTCTGATTTATCTTTCGCGTCTCCTCCTACACACAGTGTTGCTTCTTCAGGCCCACTGTTGTTATGTTCAGACACTCATTTCATTCATACCCATTTCTCAGCAATCAACAGGTCTCAGGAAAAGCAGAACTGTCCAGGTAAGCCATACAGTTGCACAGGTATGTGTATGTCGTGTCAATATTTACCATGAAACAAGGGAGCACATGTGAGCACATACTGGCTCATACAAGCAACAACCTCATCTGCACACGATTAAAAATACCCAAAATAAATGTAAATCAAATTAGATATATATGTTGTCAAAATATGATAAAGTGACTCAGCTGAAGTCCTGTCTCTATTTTCAGACTAAACATTACATTAGGAACTAGCTTTAAGGAGGTACTGACCCTCCTCTCTAAAGGATACACATCAGCTATGCACAGATTAATGAAAACAATCAAACTACAGGAAGAAAGTGTGTAGCCCTCTGGACTTCTGAGAACAGATGACAAGGCCCCAGAAGGTTACTTATACCAAGTTAGACTTCAATATAATTTCAGAAACACTCTGTGGAACCAGAATTGCTGTTCCTAGCATCACAGCCTTACTACACAGTCTAACTTTTGATGAAGGCATTATCAGGACAGAAGAAATGCAATAGAAATTGCCATGTTGCCATATCTGAGTAATTAGCAGTTAGGTTTTCCAGTTCTTTCCCCCCCCGCCCCACCCTCTTCTACACAGTACTCTTTGGGTAAATAACTGTCTTGGACTAATGTAGTCTATTCTACAGCGTGAACCCAGCAATGAGCAGTAAGTTGGGCCTTTTGCTCCCACCCCAGAGACATCAGAAAATAAACCAGGCTACCTGCAAGTGAATAGAGTATCTAAAATCCAAGAGACAAGGAGACCACCTACTAAAGCAGACTAAAAGACACCCTCGTTGGCATGCATACAGGGAAAGTGACAGCACTTCAGGTTGCACAAAGTGCTGGTAGAAAAAGCTCACAGAGAAACATTGCAAAAATTACTAACCAACAGTTTTGAATCAATGTCTATTTTCAGCTGTGAGCTGCAGAAAATGAGAATACAGCCTGTTTGGTAGTCAGCACTGCTGCAGAATTACAGGAGTTCCTCCTGCAGAACACGCTCTCATTGCAGAGAACACTGTTAGGGCCCTCTGAAAGGCCCAAGAGCAATACTCCTGATTTAGCATAACTATTCAGTCCAACAGAACACACAAAGGCAATACTTAAATGCAAAAACTGAAAACGCAGCAGCCGATCACCATCTCAGATGTGAATGTTTCATCCAACAGGCAAAACTCTCCCAGGTTACCTGCACTGGTTTTCTTTTTTAAGGTACTGGTCATTTATCAGGTGGCCCCTAAGATGTAAGGGGAAAAAAAAAAAAAAAAGAACTGCACAATGAATTACTTCATTACTGTATCATTATTCATGAATGTTATACTACAAGTAAGAAAAGGAACTACAGAACCCCTCAGAAACCAACTGCATTCCGTCCCCAAAATGCCACAAGTGTTTCCTTATAGTAAGTTGAGCTTTACTGGCACGGCTGATGAAAAAGACCCTTGGGTAAGTATTTGTTTTTACTGGGACAACTGAGCTCTGAAAAAATGACCAAATCCTCACCAGCACTCCGCTGACGATGTGAATGACTGTTAACCCACCCTGTGGAATGTGACACAGCAGCAGCACTGCAGCAACTGGAGCTACACGGAGGGAGCATCAAGAGCCCATGCCACAAAGGTCTCCCCACACAGATCTGTTCGCAGCATCAGGCTTGTTACCTGCACTGCAACACCGTTTGCCTTGCAATCTCCTACTTCAGTTTAAAGTAACAGCAGAAAATAACTCAATCGAGTTTTCTTTTTCTTGCAGCACACACGGAATGTCCCAAGCAACGTATGTTTTACATGGCATGTTACCCTGCTCTGCATGCCAAAAGCTACAGTTATTTTTTAACATGACAAATTTTGGTGCACATTTCTAGACCTGCGTGACAGAAAGCGTTGGACTCTTGTTTGCATCAGACTTACTGAGAAAATAGTTCCAACACAAGCTCCTGTTCAGGCATTTACTCCTTTATTTCAAAGCTGCCTTTGGAAATGTTAAATCACTTTCTGGCAGAATCCGTACTGGGTGAGTTTTCATCCTCTGATCCTTCAAGCTGCTCCAGGAGCACATCACACGCACCACCTTGTACAGCTGAGGCCTCCATGTGAGGATTGGGATCCATTTTGGTGCAACAGGTGCAACTCTCAACTGATTTGTCAGGTGTTTGATAAAGGCGAGTAACGTAACATACCTGTGCCTTGTACTCACAGGCAGGTCAAGTTTAACCTACCATCACGCTGAGGTGAAGTGTTAAAGTATAAGCAACCTTACACCATTTTGCACCACTTAGTACACCATCAGTTGCATGTGTGATGTCGTATGTGCAAAGTGTCCGTTCTGCGTACTCCACGTGTTGGCCAATGCCATGTAACATGTATGTGCACATGCTGAATCAGTAGCACTTTATTAACTTTGAGATAGAAAAAAAAAACAGGTAATATTTGCAACAGAATTAAATATACAATTATTAAGGAGTTACAGTATTTCCAGATAAAGTTCTCCTCTCTGCTGAGAAGTCTGAGAACTGCTGATCAGTGATTACAGGGCAACGCACAGACCGCATGGGCTGGACTCTATCTTTTCTGACACCCTGCGGGCTGCGACATCTACGGGCCGATAACCCATTTGAGGGACACACCAGATGACTTATGAGCTTTCATTTTGGGTAACTGTTTCCCCCGAGCTTTCCCGTCGTGATGTGACACAGAGCGTAGGAGAAGCGAAGAATCTGAGATTCAGAAGAAAACCCCCCAAGAGCCAGCAATATCACAACAGCACACTTGCACCGCGCCGAGTCATAAATTACACAGTTTTGTGGTGTGTGGTTTTGTTACTTCATCCTAGACATCATGGTAATTAGGAGCAGCACACCTTTCATCTTTCTGACCCGTAACATTATACGAATGTGATGTTATACTTGCAATTTAAAGTTTGGTGGTTTTTTTTTTTTTTTTTTTTTTGGGGGGGGGGGGTATTTGGGCCTGCCTATTAAAATGTAATTGAAGTGATGAAACTAGTGTTTGTTTCAGTTTGTAGCAGCACTTTATTTCCTTATACTTTCACCGAAGCACAGCAGCCTGCGGCCCACAGGCACTTAAAACTTCAGCATCCCCACCACCACCACGCTGGCTTTGGAACTCGCTCTGCCTGGCAGAACCACCTCCAGAAGCTCACTTTCTTTGCGCTCAGGCAGCGGAGAAGAAAATCGGTGCCTCAGGTTTGAGCCAACACCTGCCGAAGCAGCACACCCGGGGGGGGGGGGGGGGCTGGGGCCGAGCCGCGGGGCGCTGCCTCCCCGCCCTCAGCGCGTCCAGGCGGGCACGCCTCGGGCCTAGCCGCCGCCGGAGCAAGGCCGCCGGAGGGGGGCGAGGGAAAGTTGGCGTGAACGGCCGGCGGCCGGCAGCCGCGCCGCCCCCTGCCCGCGGCGCCGCCCGGCGGCCCCTGCGCACGCTCCCGCCCGCCCACGAGGCCCCCCGGCCGGGGAGGCAGCGAGGAGGCAGCGCCCCGCCGGCCGCGGGGCTGAGGGGAAGGAGGGAGCGGGGTGGTGGCGGCGGCGGGGGGAGCCCGCAGGTGATGGGCTGAGGGCGGCGAGCGGAGCGTCCCGGCGCTGCCCCGGCCTCCCCTCGCACGCCGCCCCATCCTCGCCGCCACACCTAGCAACGGCGCTGACAGGACGCAGCGGCGGGAGGAGGAGGAGGAGGAGGAGGAGGAGGAGGAAGCGGAATGGCTGCCGCGGCGGCGGCTCCCTCCCTCCCTCCCTCCTTCCCCGGAGCCCTGACAGCCAGAGCCGGGGCGGAAGCAGCAGGCGGCGTGCTGTGCCCGTCCTCCTCCTCCGGGTCTCTGCACTCCCTCCTGCCAATGCAAACTAACTCCCCCACGCCGCGGCCACCGCGCGTCCCCCGCACCCCGCCGTGCCCCGCACGCCGCCTCCCCCGGGAGCCCTCCACGTCGCTCCTCACCCGCCGGCCTCCCTCCCGCTGCACCTTGTGCCCCGCCGCCCCACGCCCCCCCGGCGTCCCCCCTCCTTCGCCCCTGCCCTGCCCCGGGCACTCACCGATGTGGTTGTCCTCGATGTGCTCGATGAGCTCCGCCAGGGTCGGGAAGTGCAGCCCGCAGCCCCCGAACCTGCAGGCGTTGGAGAAGAAGGAGGCGGCGGCGATGCCTGTCATGGTGTTACATCGAGATCCCCCCGCCGTGCCTGCTCTGCCAGGGCCGGCGGCGGCGGCAGGGCGGGGAGAGGCGGGGGCCGGGGGGAACGGGACGGCGAGAGGGAGATGGGGAGGGAGAGAGAGAGAGGCTGGGGGTGGGGAGACGACGAGGAGGAGGAGGAGGAGGAGGTGGCGGCGGCGGCAGCGTCGGGAGCGGCGGAGGGGAGGGGAGGGCCGGGCTGGGTGGGGGGAGATGAGGCAGCCGCAGCTGGGAGGAGGGACCAGCGGCGCTCCGTAACAGCTGTGCTACCCCGGCGGCGGCCGCCGGCAGCGGGAGGAGCGGGAGGAGCAGCGGGAGCAGGGCACCCGGGCCGCCCCGCACCGCGCCGGGGGTGGGTGGGCTGGCAGGGACCGGGAGCGCCCCGCCGCCAGCCGCCAACTTTCGCCCGCAGCGGGGACGGGGCGGGGGGCGGCGCAACGGCCGGCCCCTGAGGTGAGGGGAGCCGCCCGCCAGGAGCCAGGCGGGCAGCCCCACGCCGGTTCCTCCTCCACCCCGGGCAGGCGAGGCCGCCCGCCCGCCCCGGTGCCTACCTGCGTGGGCCTGGGGCACCTGCGGCCGGGCCAGGCCTCCGGGGGTCCCCCCGGGCACAGGGCCCACCCCGGGGCCTGATCCGGCGGCCGCAGCCCCGCGGGTGTAAAGGAGGAGGAGGAGGAGGGAGCGAGCGGGAGGCACCCACCTCGCTCTCGAAACCTATTTTGACTTTTTGTCTCCAGAAAGCTATTCAGCGGAGAGGCTGACTGATTAATTGATTTTAATGAAGGTCTCCCTAGGCTCAAATTCACAGACAGCTTTATTTAAAATTAAAAAGGAAAAAAAAAAAAAGAGAGAGTGCTTGTCAGGAAGCCTTCTCTTTTTTTCCCCCGCTTCTGTTTTATAATAATCTTTTTCCATATTTATATAGTCCTACAATACCATTAATGATTTTGAGGAAAAGTGTAACTAAAAAAATCTCAAAATCTGTATGAAGCTCTCTTAATTGTCTAGACATAAATAACTACACTGATCCCACTGATGGATAACAGCCCTAGACTATTCTCATCCCTATAAAATTAACCATGTGTATAAGGATAAGCAGAATCCACATGTGTTTTATTCATTGTATTGCAGGTGGGGATGTTCTTAGCATTGCTGCAGGAGCTAAAGAACAGCCAAGCCTTAAAACGTAGTAGAATGATTAGTGGATGGAAAGATAAGTATTTGCCCATTTAAAAAGGAAAAATCCTGGGTTGTGATTATAGTGCCCTATGTATCGCAGAACTTACCATTTGTGGTGACAGAAAAAGGCTTTATCTCGTACATTATTTTAGTCATCTCCTTACACATTCACTTTAATATTTACGGATTTTTGTCTCTTCTAGTTGTATGTTTCTTAATGCAAGCACAAACCCTATTTGCTGGAAAAAATAACGTGACACAACCTTTTACTTTGACAGGTAGAACTAGAATTTGTAAACAGAGTTTGCAAATGAACTTTGCATACCCATGGGATGTTGAACCACAGAACAATGTTGTACCGTTCACGCATTAAAAAAGGTAACAGACACGTGGTAGTCCACAGAATGTTTTCAGGATGGAGAGCAGCAGTCAACCTGTAGCCTAGAAGGTTGGGGAGCTGCTGCTGTTAAACATTCTATGAAACTGTGTAACTTTGAGTAATACAGAGGTGTTTGGTATCAGACATCTGATGTTTGATACGCCAGTTTTGAGCGTAACTGTTTTAGAGGCAACTAGTCTCAGACCAATAGTCTCCACTTTCTTTTTGCTACTGAAGAAACTTGCTCACTAAGAGTTGACTCAGCAAAGGAGGAGTTGTTCCTGGACCATGTGTTCCTGGAAGCTCATGCTGCACAAGTTGCTGTCATGAATAATGCCACAAAATTAAGTATGTGCAAGTGTCCATGTGATCAAGGCATAAAGCAACAGTGGGTGGGGAAGAGAAGTAATATGGCAAGGTAAGCATCTTCTTTAGGAAGTTGCAGTTTTGGAAGCTAATTTGTGTAGTCAGGCACATAGGCCTTTTTAAACCTGTAGTGGTTTTGGTAAGCATGGGTCCTCTGCACTGTTAACAACATCAGGACTGTAGAGCTTATATTTTTCTTTGCGCCTGAGTAGGCACTGTCTCAGTATAGATCAGCATAAATCAAATAGAAAATTTCTGAGGTAGGAAGTCAAGATTAATTTGAATGTACATTCAATATAAGAATTTTCTCAGGGCTGATCTACCATGTTCAACAGGTACATGATTAAGTCTGTTAAAAAACAAAACTGTGATGGACATTGGGTTGGTGTCAATAGCTGGTTATAGCTGTTAATAAAGAACACTTGCTACCTACAAAGAAATCAAAGTAGGTTTGTAGCCATCAAGTAATAAACATTCATGGTTAACCACCTGCTTGTAACAGAAAATATCGTGATTGCTTTCTGATGTGTGAACTTGGTCAGTTAGCTGCAGGTCTCTCTTCATTCATTGTTTGCTAAATTCTCTGGAATTTTTAGACCTTTTGAGTACTTAACTCTTGCAGCGGTTGAGAAGAGCTGGAAAGTCAGGAGCCATTCAATATCCCATAGGGTAAGTATTCAGGTCAGTATATTTTTATGTAATTATTCCTCTTACTCCGTGGGGCTTGATTTTATAGATATTCAGCCTTAATGGCTTCACTAGAAGTTGCTAGTTAAGTCACTTATTTTTTTCCCCGTGATTTGAGCTATGGGCCTTGTTTCAATGTAAGGACAAGGGCTAGGTTCAAGACACAGGCATGAACAACCACAACGAAGAACGTCCTACGCTCAACTCTTCTTATCCCAGATTCACTGATCTTTTTGTCACCATCTGTGTATTACAGATGTGGAAAATACATTATGTTCATATAAGAAATAGTTGTTGTAGAATAAACTACTACTCTTCCTAACTTCTTGTACTTCTTGTTTTGTTGTTTCCTAAGTATTATCTGGAAATCCTTTTTAACAAACTTAATATCACTAGTTTACCCAATCCAATATATCTTTAAGTCCTTTATTATGAATAATCGTTTTCTTATTCACGTTTTCCTGGGATAGAGACTATGGCGTTCATACAACAAACTAAGAGAAGGAGCTCTGAACTTACTCCCTTGTTGTTTTGTTCTGTGGGAGAAATAAATGTAAATTGGACCCAAATGATTTGTCAAGCTGGGACTAATTGCTGAGTAGATCCATTTCAGGGGTGATAATAGTTGTCTTAAAGGATACTTTAAATAAATGGAGCTGAGAAAAAAAGCTAAAATGGCTGGTAGGCCGTGCTTTATTTATTTTTGAAGAAGTTAATTTGAAGGCCACTAAGAAGACCCTTAGTTCAACAACCATTTCTGCTTAGGCAGATGCTTGCACACAGCAGAGAGCAGGGCTGCATGCAAGGAAAAGGATGTGCTATTCAGACCTCATTACAAGACTGAGGGATGGGTAGATTCCTAGACCATCTGATTACCTGCTTAGAAATATGTATGTTAGGTCTGCGTCTTTTCTTCACTAACACCATGCCTTCGTGCCCCATTTAAACTCAATTTTGGTAAATAAACGTTTAGAGTAATTTTAATTAATTTCTTCCTAAATCTGATGGTTTATAGTCATGGTTTGGTAAGATCCCTTATCTCCTTACATCTCTCTTAGACCCTATTCAACAACTTTTGACTGCTGGTCTTTCTAATAACCAATTTCTACTAACGACTTAATAGTTACATTGTGCTAATTAACTGCTGTAGCGTAACTGCTGGGCCTTATCTGAAGATAGATAGCTACCATCCACTCACACTGTTCTGGATTCCTGAAAGCTGCTTTTTCTGTCCTTATGATCTCTGGACTGCTAGAGGTCAGAACTGGAAACACTTGGTAGTTGCTGTCTTTGGCTCTCCGAGGGTGACAAAGCTTTTGTTGAAAATATCACCCCCCTGCCAAATAGTAAGGAAAACCTAATGCTTGGTTCAGAGATTTATTTACAGTATCATTTATGTAAAGTTCTTGTTTTCAGCTGCGTTTATAATAGAGCATTACTGAGAAGATTGTTATGACTCTTGTACAAGAATGACGTGAATCTGTGAAACTTTAAAATTACAGTCTTAATAGAGTTCTGATTGTTAAACTATTGAAGTCATACTTGAAACATTTACTTTTTTTTTTCCCCTAAAGAAAAAATAGTTCAAGGATAATTGAATATTACAAAGAAATAGTTGGCAACACCTTCCCCTAAAAATCACTTGTTCATCTTTCAGTAACATTTTTTAACATTTTATTTCTGTTTCCCTCTGCAAACTGGCAATGTAAAACACATCTCACAAGTTGAGAAGAATTCACAACAGACACATCACTGCTGCAAAGTCATTATACAAGTAAAACATATTTATGCAGTTTGTGTCACGAGAATCCTATTTTTAATTTATACTGCTGAATTAGTTTTCTCTTGGCAGTGCACAGTGTAGCTTCAGGGTGCAATGGAAAAATAAAATGTTAAGCTGGGAAAGTACTGTATTCCCCACTAGTTCCAGATGCCCCAAAACAATAGATAGAAATCCTGCTTAGCTGAACTTTTTGAGAGACTTGCACATTTTCAGAAGGACAAAGCTTCAGATAAACAGGAGATTAAAGCTGCCTCTGTACTTCCAGTTACCTGTAACCTAGAAAAAAAAAATGAATCTTCTTGCCTTATTTTGACTACTTCAGAAAATTTGGAGCTTAAATGATGTTACAGCATAAGCTGCTCTTACAGTGTTAGCCTGCCTTGGAGTTTTAAAATACAAGCTGTTTCAATGGTCTCTTCAAAGAACCTGCAATTACATCGGTATTAAATAGCCTACTCTATTCTTACTATGGGTTATAGCAGCTTACTTTTCTAAAACCTTTTATACTTTTTTACTCAGACAATTGGGGATAATTAATGTATACTTTTTAAAATAACTGGTTAGAGAAATAACACAATTTTGTAAGCTTACCTCAATGAAAGGTAAACTTGTTCTTTAATTAAAGCTAATAGTAGTACAGAGTGAAACTTTCAGTCTAACAGTTTTTACAGCCTCTCAAAAATGCAGAAGTCTCCAATTCTGAAAATTTTGTCTTTTCCACTTTCACTTCCTAAATTGAGGACCATGGCATTCCATGGCATCTACTGACATAATAGTTTATGAAGTCAGTCAAAAAAAGATGTTCACTCCAAAATGTATCAAGATTATAGTATCATTTTCACAAAAATTAATCCTAAATTAAAACAAGCATTTACTTGTTTTCTTTGTTTGAGTAGAAGCGTCATCAGAACTCACAACTGCCAGAAAGTCAAACTCTCTTATCCTCTGACCCTGAAGATCATTTATGATGCTATAGTTACAGGATGATTTAAAGCGATCCTTAAGGCTGTTCTGTCTTACATCAGTGATCTGGAGTGCAAAGACGTGGGACACAGCAGTGGTTTAGTGCCATCTCACATTTTCCGTCCAATTTCTCTGCACTAAATCAAAATTTAGTTAAGACAACCCAGGTCCTTCATTTCTGGATCTCCTCACAGAGAGCTGTGTATTTTAGAGCCTGCAAACTCAGTACAGACTCCCTTCTGTTTAGCCTGAGAATTTCCCATTAAAGAAAAAAAAAAATCCTTCATTGAGCCAAGAATACCAGCAATACAGAGAATTCTGCACCAAGGCATAGGTTCCAGCAAAAATGCACTTGCTAAAATGTACAGAGGGTCAGAGAGTCCCCTGTGTTCAAGCAGGAGTGCAGGGAATTCTTCGTTTTCTTAAAAGATGTGTCCTTCTGGCATCCCTAAATTAGCTTAGGGAGAAGAAGGCTTTGACATGAAGTCAACTGCTAGCACTAGGGATGGTTTGTAGTCCCTAAGACTAGAAAGTCAGGTAACTTTGTTGACAGGAGGATTGGCAGTCGTTGACTACAGAGCCTGACATTGCTGGAAAGGAGATCCACAGGACAGTGTTCAGAATCAGATCAGTTTTCAAATAAAAGAAAACCCCATCTTAGAAATCCTCTCAAATGGTCTTCCATGACAGATGGTCAGAAGCTCAGCTGCAAGAATGTTGTGAATCACTCTCAATCACCACCACTGGTTTGTCAAATATACATGGATTTCTTGTGACAGCTTAAATCAGCAATACAAATAACACACCCATTATATGGATCAAGAGGACTGAATATCACCACTGCAATACTGAATAAAAGAACAAGAACATCCATCTACAAGAACATCTACTAGTGAAAATGGACGTAGTTTTCGAGTAGTAGCCTAGTATCTCTGAACAGACTCTACTCCACTGAGCAGATTGCTGCTACACGTGGCTTACTTAGAATCACTTGTTCAAATCCACCAATGCATTGCATCAGTAGAAGTAGTGGACAGGAATAAAAGAAGCAGAATCTCTAGAATACTAAAGTGGAATATTAAAATGGTGCCGCACAAAGAAATCCAAACTGAAAAAACTCACAGGTCAATAGTACAATATTAAGGAAAAATAAAAAGGAACAGGGAGAAACTGTGTAGAGATTTATCTGAGAGAAACATGGAAAAGGGCAGATCATCAAGAATAGAGTCCTAACACTTCCACGAAGACAGTATTTGCTGTTTGCCATACCAGGCAAGGGAGGCAACTCCGGATCAAAGAAAAGGAGAATCCCCATTGCCAAGAAGGCCCAAAGATTCCCTTGTTTTCTTCCATGGAGTACATAGTTGTAAAGGCTTCAGAATTCCTCTGATACCTGTCATGTGTATTATATCATAAAACTTAGGTTAAAAAAATAATTTTGGTACATTTCCATGAAATTTGTCCTTTTCCTCATCTGCATAACAACGTGTAGGGTTTGAAATCTGCGAGATCTGAAATCCTTTGAAACCCCACTCGTTCTGTGTATGTTCTGACTTGTGTATACCCACTGTCTGTAGTGTAATTTTAGGTATTCAGCTCTTTG
The DNA here is from genome assembly GCF_964211835.1 of Anser anser. Lineage (NCBI taxonomy): Eukaryota > Metazoa > Chordata > Aves > Anseriformes > Anatidae > Anser > Anser anser. Next base: position 126,619,589 of record NC_139721.1, on the reverse strand, counting down.
CAGAATTTCATCTGTAAACAGCTGCGGAAGCTCCTGCTTTACATAAACAAAAACTACTCATCATAGTCTCAGAAAGTCATGGGTCTGTTTTATAAACAAACAAACAAAAAATGCCTATGCATAATGCAGTATTTGGAAACAAACTTGGACATTACTCACTCTTCAGAACATCTCCTGATTTAGTTATCTTGCACAGAAGAAGCTGACATGCCTCTGCATTAGATGCCAGGAGCTCTTAATGAGGGAAGACTTGAAATAAATTAGGATAGGTTTGTGATGTTTTAGTAAGATATTATAAAGCACTGGCAGACTGTTAGAATGTCTTACCTCTTAGTTTCAGCTGCATCCTGCAAATTCACCATATTTCAAACTAAAATATTTACTAACTCACCAATAACAACTTTTACAAACCGCAATATGTAAAAGAAAAACCACTATTCCATGGGCATAGAGATACTTGACCTTACAGAAGGAAAAAAAAGTGTATCTCAAAAACCCTACTCATTTTCAATTTCTTTCTTACAAAATCTGAATGGAATTATATGTTTGTAATTGTGTCTGTATATATCTACAGAAAACAGACCCAATGTCTTCAGTTATTTTTCCTGTTTCTATGTGTTTATATTGTAACTAGACCATGGCCAGCCCCACAAAGGGAATAATGAAAGAAGAATCCTTAACCCTGGTTTTCTTCTGTATGGGGACAAATCTGAACAAATATTTTTTTTAAGAGCCCACTCACCTTTGTTTTTTCTCTCTGTGCTCAGGTTACTTGTGCTTAATTCATTTTCTGTACCTATTTACCTTCCAGTATATAATTTGAACACCCAGAACTGTACCAAAAAAAAAATTAAAAAAAAAATATAAGACTTGGGAGCTCAATAAACCAAAGCTTTCCTATCTTTTCTCTGAAGGAGGTTCACCAATGCATACATGTGATGATCTTCTGTGCTACCTCTATTTTCAGTACTTCCTTTTGCATAGTTTTGGGCATACAGATGTATGAATCTGTCAAAGAGTAGAATTAGAGGCCTCTTACATGCTTAACAGACGCACCATGACTCCTTGTGATGCTAGTAAAAACGTACTGAAAGCATTGGCAGCTTCACACTTTGTCTTCAACAGGTTTGTGTGGCACATTGCCAGCTTAGCCGTACCTCGAGAAACTGCCTGCTCACATTGGGGTGCCATGGGAGTAGACACAAGTAGCGCCTCCTAAATTTTAAACCTGAAATGATTTTTTAAAAATGTATAATCATAGAAAATGATTATTTTTATATATGGATAAAAGAATATAAACTCTGTAAACTTAGTGTATTGTGTATATTAGAATACAGTGGAAGTGAATTATCATAGATTTGGTAAAATTGTCTGATTCAAGGTGGTATTTCAGATAGGAGTAGGCAGCCTCAGACTACGTGATGTGAAAGTGTGGCCATACCTAACCTCCACCCCACAGGTTTCCCACCACCGATTCAGGCCCTGATCATAGAAAGCAGATGGATCGCTTCCCTTAACCAACCCCAGCTGAAGTCAGGGGGGTTCCACACCTACATGGGTTTACATGCAATTCACAGCTGCTTCCCAGCATTAACGTTTTCTGATTTGCAGTGTCAAACTTAAAATATTGGCAGTGGGGAATTTATGATTCACTTTGTTTCACTTTTGTTCTGATTTTCTCTGTTTCTGCTGCCATACAAAATGGGAGCCAAATATTTTTTTCCTCTCTCCTCTGGGATGATGGTTTGTTTGATAAACATATTTAAAGGACTATTAATACTCAAGCAACATCCTCAGTTCTGCAGTGGCCGCCTTGTGCTCCTTTGTTGTTACACAACAGCTACGATGGTGGCTCAATCTGACTCTCAAGAACATCATTTCCTTGGTGGAGCCTGGAATAGTGATGAGCCCGTAGCAGGGTCTGCAGTCCCACATTGCCCCTGCCTCCTGGCAGTGCTCCTGAGAGAACCAGGGATGGTCTCCGGAGGGCCACAGAAGGGCAGTGTAGGTTACAGTATTTCTCTATCTGCTCTAAGTGTGTCACCTTTATAGGCTAGGACAAATCAAAACCAGAATGAAGGGCTGCTCTTCGGTCCACAGGAGATGAAGACAGATGGATCAAGTGGAAGAAAATGCCCTTTCTTTTACTCACCACTGTTCAAATTCCAGGTGGGAGCAGTTGACATCATAGTGAGTTTTAAGGACCTTAATGAATCAAAGGATTATTTATCCTTGAAAACAGCTGTAATTACTAACCATGTTTCCAGTGCCTCTTTTCATTTTACAAAGTAGACTTTTACTTGAGCAGGCTGTTTTCAGGTGAGAGGTCTGTCTCGTAGAGAGCTCTAGGCTACATCTATTTCTGGAATCATCAGGCCAGACTTCTCATGCTTAGGAAATGGGGAAGTTAATGCTTTCACCACAGCATCTGCATAATCATAATCAGCACATTTGATTTTGCTGGACAGGTTAAGTTAGTCCAGAGTGGTATTGCTCATCAAAATTGTTTGAATATTCTTTACTGCCTGAAAGATGCCTCTGTGAGCGATATTCAATTCTGTCGGAACTGTTCATTTGCAGGGGAGGAGTAGAAGTGCTAAGAGGGCCACATCCTCACTACCAGAATTTTTCAGTCAAATAACAGAAGTTTTGGGAACACTTCTAATGCCCTCTTACGCTTGAGACTCATCTTCTTTTTCCTTCTGGAAGTGTATGGGAAAGTGCTAGGTCCGTAGCGATGGCAGAAACTGCTTTAAGGGCCATAAACTCTGAACTTCACTTGAAAAGCACACAATTTCCTTACTGGTTACTAATAATTCTGCTAATTATTAGCAGGAATAGTAGGAATACACTGGTATCTCCTCCTGGAGGTGATTAAGATCTGTGCCAAGCCTCTCACTGACTTGGATTGCAAAATGGTTTTGTCTTCTTTGCTAATGAAAATTGAGGTATCCTTTGGCTGGTGGCATACTTGCCTTGCTGAGTATTTCCAATGGCTAAAACGTGTTTCCTCAATGAGTTCTGTACAGCACCTGCTTGTTTCCCTTCATTTAATACACGTATGTGGTCACAGAGAGTACACATTCAGTATCTTTTGTACTCCCTTCCACATTTGGTTACTAAGCTATTAGCAGCAGAAGGAAGTGACCAGGATGGATAAGGATGAGCAGTTGTGACTTCGTCATGGCAAGAACCAGGTGGTACAACAACTAGAAGAGATGATGATGATTTCTGTTTTATTGTTTTCAGGGGGGTGGACTACACTGTTAGACACCTAACTGCTAATTCTTTCCTTTCAGCAGAGATAGAAGCTGCCTGTTTAAGGATGGCAAGACTACATATTTATTTTGGGCAATCTCATTCCATCTTAAGATGTGAGACCATGGGACAGAGGGCCCAGTGCAAAGGGGAGCAGACAGCTTGTACAAAGAAGATTGCAAGGGTGTTGTAAGTCAGTAGGTTAGTGCGGTTCTGTAATCTGCCACACACACTGGTCATTTTCCCCTAGACTACTCCATTGTGAAATTTCATCTCAGAGTTTGAAGCCACTATAGGAAATATCAGTGGTTTGCTTATTGAGGAGCGTCTCTTTCCTAGCTACGTTAGAAATCTTTCTTATGGTCTGAATTGTCTGGCTTCTGGTTTCTGGACTCAGTTTTAGCTGTTAGCTGTGATCTGTAAAACCATAAATGACCCGAGTTCTACTTTGCTGAAATAGTTGATGGTTGAGTTGATACCCAACTGCTTAGAGCAGTTGTTGTCAAGTTTTTTTTCTGTTTGCAGGTCCTTTTTAATAGAGACACAGACAAAAGGAATGCTTTTTCTTAGTTATTTTCTTTGGACTCGTTACAACTAACACAAGGTTTCCCTCAGGTCCCTGAATTAAAGGTATGTTGAGAATGGTGCAATGAAAGAGTTGAGACAATGACAAGCCAGTCTTCTTTAGGGCACTGGGTCACTGGATCTTCTCTCCCTCTTTTTTTTTTTTTAAAAAAAAAAATAAAGTAGACCAAGCCTATTATATTTCAGGACTACATTTTCTTCCTTGCCTGTAGGAGCCAAATGTCATTTGAGCAGGGATTTGAGCTTTGGGATTCTGGAAGTTGTTCACCAAGTCAGTTTTTTATACTGTGTGTGTGTGTGTATGTATATATATATATATATATATATACATACACACACACATGCATGCTTACATTATTTGTGATAATGTTTTGGTAGGTCTGCTTATTTGTTTAGTGGTGCTCCAAGGGTAAAGCTGCCATTTAACCTAACAGGGAGAGGGGATCATAGTTTATAATTCTGGGTTGCAGAACAGTGCCTTGCTCCTTCTCACAGCACTAACTGGAGAGTCAAGAAATAATCCTATTAGAAGGCCTCGATAATGCCAGAGGCTAGGAGAAATTGAAAACAATGATGCAGTGGTTCTATACAGGAAAAAGAGTAGAGGTAGAACTTATATGTAAATGTGGATAAATCCATATAAAATATTGCAAATATATTTTGAATTAGGCTTGTATGTTGCCAAATACAGACAAAACACACCTTAGTCATTGTACTTTCGAGTACCTATTATTAATTTCACTGATCAAAAAATTCCTTCAGCAAGATCCTAAAACCTTTTAAATAAGAAGAAAAAAATTCTAAATCTCTGTAAAGAGGAATTTAGTTCACCTACAGCTGAAAGTGTTTCTTTCAGTTCCTTCTCAAACAAAAGAAAGCAATCAGGTTGCACGCTCATGAAGCAATTGGTTACAGCTGTACAGCTTTAGTAGTGGGAAGAGGTGCTTCCTTCCAAATGTGAGGCTTCCTTCCCTGAAAGTAAAACTAGGTGGAGGGAATTTGCCAGGCTTGATTTATTCAGAAATGCAACTTCTTACAGTTTCTATTATTTTTTTTTTAGCACAAGTTTTTGTGTTGATGTGTTTTGTTTTGTTTTATTTTGTTTTTCCCCAGTAAAGTATTTAAAGTTTATATAGCTAAAGATTAAGATTATCTAAAAGTTTCCAACCAGGAATTTGCACTGACCTAAAAACATTTAACTCAAGCCAATGCAACTTCTTTGTACAAACAATCTTTGTATAATCACTGAACAACAACAGGCATTAATAAGTACCCAAGCAAGGTGCAGTATGTTTCAGAAATCTTTTCTTTCAAAAGTGAATGAAGGCTAGCTTACTGGTTCGACCTGAAATAGAAAAAGGATTTAGAGAAATAAATTTTAAAAAGATAGAAAATATGCAGAATCCAGTTTTCCCTCTAGAAAATACTTACATTACCATCTCAAACATCTCTGCAAATACCTGTGTTATTATTTTGGCACCATTTAAATATATGGAAGTGATGCATAGATGATAAACAAAAAGGAACAGAAATATCTCTACAAATAAAATCTCTGGAAGTCTTTTGACTTTTTCATAAAAGCAGTGTCAAGAGTATTCTGATTCATTGCTGAATGTTAATAGAAAAAAGAAAAAGAAAAAAAAAGAAAGTAAATGGGAGCAAAATGGAGATTTACTCCATAATGTCCACCTCGACCAGGTCAACTTTTATTCATCTATGTAAAGTCTTACATGATTTAGCCTACTGTATTGTATCCACCCAAAACTGCTCTGCTTAAGCTTCTACAGAGGTTACAAACCTCTGTAGAGGCAACTTATTTGCATTAGAAATGGCTTGGTCTCCTTTGGTTAAAGCAGTTGATGTAACTCAGACTGAAATAAGCCTAGCTTGAACCAGAATAAGACTGTCCTCACCACTTTTTACACAAGGTAATTTATATCACTTAAGAAAAGAGTTGCCCCTCACAGTCAGGATAATAATTCTTGGAAGGATATTAACCACAGAATTGAAAACAAGCTCTTTGGACAGACCTCATCTGCAGCTGGCAAAGGCAAGAAGCCATCCTATCTTAGAAGAAAGAGAACTTCAGAAAGGGCCTTCTCTCCGCAGGGGAATGCTCTAGCTTGTCCCTGCCAGCCCACATTACTGAACGTCGGTGGTTTTTTGGTTTCATTTGTTATGTGTGGTGACTGTATGAACATTCACTGTGTGTGTTCTGGAATAATGGTGTGGTTAATGCTAATTTCCCAAACACTTAATGGTTTTTAAAATAATTTTCAAAGTTTGGCTTTCACCTTTTCACCTTCAGCTGGGAAAAGCAACTAGAGTGTGCATGATTTTTCACCCATAATACTATTTGTATACAGCTTAAGACCCACAGACACCTGCCTTTTTTTTTTTTTCCTCAGATACAATCATTTATTTAAATGAAAATTATTTTTCCTTAAATTTAAATTTCCCAGTGACGATAATTGAATAGAATTAATGGGGGTGTAAAAATGAACGTCTAATCAAAATATTTGGAATACAACGCATTTTTCCCTTTCCTGTATATATACATATGTTTTTATATATGTATGTGCGTATGTATGTGTAGCACATGTATAGAATATGTAGTAGCTTTTGTTTGTTACATTTGAGTTTTGGACTCTCCGTTGTAAGGACACGACATACATTAGTGGGTCCAGTGCAGGGCCACCAACATGACCAGGGACTGGAGCGTGTGATGTAAAAGGAGAGACTTTCTTCAGCCTGGAGAAGAGAAAGCTAAGAGGGGATCTTATTGCTCTCAAACACCACCCAAGGGGTGGATACAAAGCATAGAGAGACCAACTCATCTCAGAGGAGTATGGTGATAGGAAAAGAGACAGCAGACAGAAATTAAAACATGGGAAATGATGATTAGATATTGGGAAAATCTTTTTCCCCATGAAGGTGGTCAAATACTAGAACAAGTGCGCAGAGAGGCTGAGGAGCATCCATCCTTGGAGACAGCTAGAACTTGGCTGGACAAGGCCACAAGCAACCTACTCCACTCAGGTCTGCTCTTGGCCCCTTCCAATCTCAGTTATTCTGTGATTTTGTGCTTTTAATGATGGATTACATTTTTCTCTGACCAAATTCTAAGCCTGAATAATCAGGCAGTTCTATACATCATCTTTTCCTGAAAGATTTTTTTTTAAGCTTTTTAAAATAGGGAAGGGAAGGGAGAAGGGAAGGGAAGGGGGAAGGGAAGGGAAGAGAAGAGAAGAGACGAGACGAGACGAGAAGAGAAGAGAACTATGATTCTTTCTATACAATAAAACTGACCCAGGAAAAATCACAAACAGTAGTTTACAACATACAACATGGGATTGTTATTTTTAAAATTCTGGTTAGGAGTTGCAATTGCTAGACTGATATCTACTAATCTGTTACTGAGACAGGTGTTGGTGACCTTTAAGTTACTAGGGGAACGTGTTCTTTCATGAAGTACAGTTCTCCCTCAGAAAATCTTTTTTTCCTTCCAGTGGAAAAGCTGGCCTATGGAATTTTATTTCAGATGTCTGCTGAAATAGTACATTCAGTATACTTCACATTCCTTAAGTGTTGTTCATGCTTGTAGCCCCTGGAAACCATGGGAGTTCAGAGTGCTATATGGCCTAAGAAAATCAGTTTGAATATTTTTCAAGCATAGATCCCTGCCTTTTATATTTTCATTGCAAGTTCCAGTTAAAACTAAAATCCTGTCAGGTTTTCTAAAGAAGTAAAACTATTTCTTGTGGCATATGCACCTCTGAATGATCTTCTCTAATATGGAAACTGGACTATAAATATATTGAGTAATGCCCTATCAATCTTCAGTATTTGTCAAGAGGCTATGCTGAATTTCATAGACCAATACATTTTATCTTCCTTATTTTTTCTTCTAGGAATGACAATATGACTGAAGCAAAAACTACAATTTACTGTAAATAGGCTGTATAACTTGTTCAGAGCATTCAAGGCCCACAGAAGCTTTCAGTCTGTGCTCTAGGACACATTTTCAACTCTTAAGATCTTAGGGGCTGGACTTGGTTTTATTTTTGTGGGGGGTTAAAGGTGGCTCCATTTTTGTGCCTAAGGTTTTGCAAATAAACACTGGTCCATACATTTTCTGTGAAATTTTAATTACTGTTTCATGGATTTGCAAATTAACTGCATATAGGAAATTTCATCTTTGCTGTCAAAAGACTGCAGCTTTAGTGCTGAAGAAACTAGTCCGTTTTTGCTGCAAGATAGGTGAAAAGAATAGATGACAAAAATGGACTGGTGTCATCTAAGCATGTGAGACAACTTAAACATTTTCAGTGTTGCAGACAAAACAGTATGTGACACAGGAGCAACTATTATTGCAAGGATTTCTCAAAGAAAGCAGGGAGTCGCTGCTTTCTGGATGAATAAATAAACATGCCAGAGAGCAAAAAAAGAAAAAAAAATACTGTCACAAATGACTTCTGTGGGCTTAAGTCCATCTGGACAAGCATTGGTGAAGATACCAAATCCCTGGAAAATACTGTCTTCTATATATTTACAGGACAGCTGTTGCACTAATCTTCCTATACTGTTTGCTTTAACAGCATGCCTGAAACTTTTATGGGAGCAGTTTAACTTCTGCAGAACTGTTGGCTCTCTGCTGAATAAGCCAGAGAGTTCAAAACTTGTTGTGTTAATTCTCTTGTTTTGGCTTCTTCAACTATCACATCTCCTAGAAGGAACAGGAAGCATCAAATGAATAGCGTAGGCTTGACTCAGATTAGTAAATTATACCTCATTTGCAGTACTAACGCATAACATCCACAAGTAAATGCTAACTTTATTCTCTCTGCATTGCTGTCATGAAATGCAAGTTTATTAAATCAAGCTTTGCCTTTTTCTGTTTAAAAAGTCCACCTCATGGATACACAACCAAGACCACCTACAAATATTTCTGTCTTATGTAAATGGTTTGTAAAACTGGGTGTGCCATGCTTTTCTTTAAAGGGATGTGTTGCAGGATATAAAATTACTTATAAAATAGTAAAATTATAAGCTCAACTAGATAGTATACTCAGTATTCGTTATATGGTACATTACTCAGTGTATGCCTCACTGTAACTTTAAAAAGGAAGGTTACATAAAAAAACAGAAACCTAACCAGAAGGCTTCTATGGAATAATTGCCTACCTAGTTACACTCAAAAAATACAATCATAGAAATAAATTTAATTAATTTCTGACTCTAGTACTGCTAGAATCTCCTTTAGAGTCATAGGAAAACACATCATCATTTTTATGTTTATTCACATATCACAAGTATAAGCTGTGTGAAATGAGAGTTCATGCATTTCGATTCCAATTTTCACCTTGTTTCACAACTCAATGTAAGGAATAATTCACAAACTTTTAAGAAGCATGGTGTGTTTTGCATGGTTTTTTAATGTCTGAGGAAATTATTTCATAAGATACACAGTAGTAGAAAAAGAGTTTTTAACACTGGGCAAAGTTGTTACAAGGTACACTTTCAAATGACTTAATTTTCTGATAGGCATGCAGGTAAAGGTATAATTTACCATAGCTTTGTATATTAAATATAAAATTGGATTGTTCCTACAGGCAAAATAGTTGCCTTAATTCACAGGGAAATTCATTGAAGGTGAAGGAAAATGTGGTGCATCCTGTGAACACTACCCAAGGGCTTTTGTGAAGACGTTGTGTGGAGCCTGAGGTGTACATGTATAAGTGGATGTGCTACAAATTGTGTAACAATCATTATCTCAGCAGGATCTCGCATGGATGCTTCCTTTGTACTAAGAAAACTCCCTGAGATGGAAGGATTTTCTGTGATCAGTGGTTCAAGGCATGCAATCTGGCCCCAGACCAAGATTTCTTCACCTCATGTATGAGGCACTTCAAGGAGTCTTGAAGCCAGAGACAATGCAGAGTCACAGTCCTGCATTCCTATCTCACCTCTGCTTGGGAAAAAGTCTTCTTTAGTTGTATCAGGTGGGAGGGGAGAGGAAGGGAAGGGAAGGGAAGGGAAGGGAAGGGAAGGGAAGGGAAGGGAAGGGAAGGGAAGGGAAGGGAAGGGAAGGGAAGGGAAGGGAAGGGAAGGGAAGGGAAGGGAAGGGAAGGGAAGGGAAGGGAAGGGAAGGGAAGGGAAGGGAAGGGAAGGGAAGGGAAGGGAAGGGAAGGGAGAGGATGGTAGGAAATATAGGAAATTATAGGAAACTATAGAAAAGCAGTATTTTTCTTTGAAAATACCTGTCCATGAATAATTACCATACTGCATAAAGCTAAACTGGTTCTATCTTTATATAAGAATTTAGGGTAAATGGTTGTTATGATTGTTCAGAGGTGAAGCAGTTAACGAGACAGCATCTTGGGGCCAAGCCTAGCCATCTACCGACCTTGTAGGCAAAACCCTTGACGACATACAAAAACAAAACAAAACAAACAACCAAAAAACACATTTAAATGTTAAGCTTTTAAAATCAAGTTTGCTTCATTCAGCAAATGTCAAAATTAAGGCAACAACAAGTCAATTCATGCTTTTAACATGTGGTCTGATGAACTATTGCAAAAAATTATTCACCCGTATTCCTGTACATACAACAAAGCAAGCAATATGGCTGAAAACAAACTCTGAGTGTGTTTTGTTTTAACTTAGATGTAAAGTGAAACAATCATGGATGATCCTAGGATTTATTTTTTTTTTTCAAGAGGCTTAGGTGGTCCTTTGACTAAAACATAGAAAAGCACCTTCGTGATGACATCCTGTATAACATCTTTGTGGCAGAATCAGGGAAAGAAACAGATCTCCTGGAGCCAGTCCAGTGCCTTAAAGAGAGTAGCTTATTGTTTGCCTTATGCAATAAATGAATTACCGAAAAAATACTATGTGATAGCCTGTTTTCTGCTATACATAGAGAGTCAGAGTTAATTCTGACATTTTTAGTATTTATTACACAGGCAACTTAACTTAATTAACATTGTTTTGACTGCAGCAAAATTATGAACAACTGAAAGCAGAAACTTGAAACAGAGTATTAGTGTTTTGTATAAACTTGTTTGTCACAGCCCTACAAGAAAAAAGAAAGAAAAAGGTACCCAATGTAGCTATCCAGTTGGTAAACTATATTTGCTACCCTACAGATATCCTATAACTTGGTCTGGATACAAATCTTAGTTCATTTCCTGAACTAAATTATTATCAGCGAAGAAGTGACCACACGCCAGTCCTTACCGCAGCTTTCCTTTCCCCACATCCTTTTGAATGGACGATGAGAAGTTCTGATGTTTTTTTCTGTACTGCTTTCGAGAGAGAGATCTCTGTAGATCCTTCGTATTCAGAAAGTGCTCCGTGTGTGAGCGTAGCGTGGTGCTGGGATTGCTGAAGGCTCTGTTGCTGCATGAAAAGGATCTGTGGTAGCAAGGTGTGAAGAGCAACATCCCATCCAAACTACCTCAGACTCCTTAGGTCCTCCATTACCCTGAAATATATACAAATAATTTAACCTACTTTTTTCATCAGTCCCATCAGACGTGCCACAGTGATATCCCCTGACATTCCAGATCCTGTGGCATGGATAAAATGAATGGAAATCAGCAGTGCGGGATTTTCTGTTTTGCCCCATGAATCTCTCTCATATCTCACCTGCTGAGGCTGTTTCTCAGGTTGAAGTGCTAACCTGAAGCTTAACAATAAAAACCTAAGGTATGGTGGTATTTTTGTCAGATATGCACTAGCAACTGAGCTAACGACAAGCTCATTTTTACAGGGGTCATGAGATAGTTGTGGGCTAGTGACTGGTTCAAAAGGCTAGATTGATACAAGCCACTGAGAGCCAAAGTGACTCAGGTCCCATCTCCAGTAATGTAAAGCCTTCATTCCTCTGGTTCTGTGTTTTTGTATGTGAGATTGCAAATACATTGTGTAAACATTATTTTACAAGGGACTAAGCTGAATTATCTTCTGAAATACTCTGTGTCAAATTTGACAATTAAAGAATTATATAGCTCATAAAATGAGCTTGAATGATTTTTTTTTTCCTTGTAAAACAGGGAAGAATTCAGCCTTACACTGCTCTTCCAGTGTTTACAATCTCATTTTTAGATCTCTTTATACAAGAGATGCCACGTTATGATAAGGATACTTCCCATTTTTACACCCAGTACAAGCCCCTTCCAAATAGTTTGTCTGCAGATTTTGGTGTTAGCACAGTTGCTACCATAAACTGTGCCATACTGAAAATAGTCGTATAGTTGAGAGAACATTACCTTTACATTATCACTTTTGTAGCAATGTGAACTGATGTCAAGTGATGTGGGTTTTAATCTAAAAGCTTTTTTTTTTTTTTTTAAACATTGTTTTCTCTTTTGGAATTGGATCCCTTCCCTCTGAAGTCAGTGGGAAACTAATGAATTAAAGCAGGACTTGGACTGAATCTTTAGCATAGGCATGTGTTTCTTCTTTAATGTATGTATTTAAGATAAAAAGGGTAGTAAGAATAAGAGAATACAAAGGACAGTAGAATGAACAATAAAAAAATATGGGAACCTTTGAAATCAGAAGTTTTACAGATTGTTCAAATACATTTACAATAAATTACATAGCAGGTAGAAAATGTGATTGGGAGTTTTTGTAATGTTTTAATGTAGAGAACATAGCCACATTTAATGAAAGATGAACATGAACAGTCTGCCTTTGGTAGAAATAGCAGATGCTGGTTTTAGGCTTTTCTAATCAAGGACCCTGGAAACAGCTAAGCACACATCTGCTGACATCTTTCAGGTCATAAATTGAACCTGCTCTCTGTTCTCCACATCAGAGTACCAATTTGGCACAATTTCCTTTTTAAGAAAGCTTCAGAATGACCAGATTGCCTTAGCAGGAAAGCAGCAGGTCAGGGCTATTTCGCTGAACAAAGCAACAGTAGGAGCTGGTGTGCTCCCTTCTGCAGAGTGCCCCAGAACTGAATGTCCCCTCGAGAGTTCAAAATACGGGAGGGCCTGGTGTCCAGAGCTCAAGCACTTTAAAGAAAGCAAAAAGATGCTAAATGCTTCCGCTACTCTGGATGACTAACCCTCTAAGAGTGGCGTAGATATAAGTAAATGCAAACCCCACTGAATTACGGGTGTTTTAAGATGGCCTTCAAGAAGACCATGGTGGTGCCCGTAAATGAAGTCTCTGTCAGCACATGGTGCCAGCCAGGTATGTCTCCTTCCCGCAAGTAATCCCTTTCACAACAAGTTTCCTTACGAACGGTGAGGTTCCTGTGTGTGAATACAGACTTGGCCTGTCATCTGAGCTCTGATTTCAGTGCTGGTGAGTATTTAAGTGTCTCTGTCACAAGACCAAGGATTTAATTGTCACTTTGCTTGCCAGTGCCTGCAGAGAGGCTAAAGTGTGTGGGAACAAAGGTGTGTGTGTCTGTCAGTCATTCCCTTGGATAGCTGGAGGATCTCCAAATCTCCATAACCATTGATATAACTGTTCAGCTACTAAAAATTCCAGTCTTTAAGTGGAACAAGTAGAATTCTGCTCATGCCCTTAACTTAGAGTCTTCTGCATAAAATACTTGTTTCCCCAAATGAGGTTTCTCTTAAGAGATAGGACACCTTCCCTTCTTTCCCTTCTGCATTTAATCATTTCATCACCCATTATGTAGTCTATCTGCCCTCTTGTGGTTTCCTTTTTGATCTTTCCACTTTTACTTTGCATTTTTTCAGAGACTTCTTGACTCTTTTATATTTCCTGTTCTCTAAATGTGGGATGAGCTCATGAATCACGTTTCACCTTGCTGTGTATTTTCCTAGTCTGACTGATTCTGAAATCCATTTTTAGCATCAGATGAGACTGGGAATTAGTTGCAGCCCTGGGAAGACATCCAGTGTAATGGTCAGTTCTTAGAAGTCTTCCCACTTGTTCTAACAGTCTGAGGGGAAAGCCTTTTCTCCTAATTTTAGAAATTCTCCATTCGAACTGGATTTTTAAGGTGTTTTCTACAACTGACTGACATCTTTTAGGGGATAGTAAATGAGTATTGAGGGGTGCAGTTCTGAGAGGGGTGAAACTGGAATTAGAAAAAAAGATGCTTTCTATTAGAAATAGAGTGTTGGACTAAGATGCAGGCAGATTTAATGATCTCTTAGCCTGCATTACTCTTAGTCTGGTGAGTACAACATTCTATGCAGTAGCATTGTTGATGTCAATAGAGCTATTTGTTAAAACAAACAAAAACTTTAAAGAGAGGCATTGCATTCACCTTGGCAAACGGGGCACCGTAGGGCAATAAGAGGAGGGCTCTGTGTGCATGTTTGTATCGTGTGAGTGTATGATGCAGAGATGCTCATTGCATCAGTTGATGACAAGGGGAAGATGTGTATTCTTCCTCATTATCCTATGTTCATCAAAAGGAGTAATTACTAAATCCCAAGCACTTCCATCATCACAGAAGGGTGCATGAGAACAAAAATACTTCGTAGTGTATTGCTGTCTGGTCCCGTGTATGGTTCAACAAAAAGATGTCAAGGATTTGACTCCTGTTTTCTTGCCCTTTTGAGCTTTTTCAAATGCTTTTCATATCTCTTGTCCCAGATCGTGCAACTGAGGTGTGTGCACTGGTGGCCAACAGGAGGAACCCAGGAGGTGTTCTGCAGCTCTTCAGAAGGACAGGGTCTCTCAGTGGTTCTCTTCCCAACACCACACCGTACAAGCTGTTCCCAAACCACTAGATCTATCTGAGCTGTGTGCTAGAGCTTGCTGAATGACATACTAAGACTTAACTATTTTGGCATTTTTTTTCTTCTTATTTTAGTTTCCAGGAATGCTTACTTTCCTTCTGAACCCCATATCCCACAAAAAAAGCATGCACAGTGAACCTCTCCCATTCTTCCTGGCTGCTCTGAAACTTGTAAGGAAGTGGAGTGACCCTGTATCTCACTTGATGAGACTTGCTAAGTGTTGGGGGGAAGTTCAGTGATGAAAAATTCAAGTGTTTGTCTAAGGTTCCCAGGACAGAGAATAGAAATTGAGAGAAATAAGAATGTGCTACTACTGCATTTTGATATTCCTTAGCTTGGAAATAATAATTAAATATTGTAGATAAAAGTACCCCATAGGCATTTATAAGCCTGTATGAGCTCTGAAAATTGAGGAAGCTGCTTCCAGGAAGCTTCAGGGTATACCCATACAGAGAGCTGCGGACAGACGGAGGGTGCTCCTCCCACACTTTAAGTTCACTGGCTGCCATCCAGCTGTGAACAAGGGCCAGGTACAGCAATCTTAGCACAGTCCTGGCCTTCATCTAATGGTGCCTTCTGCCCCTGGGATGGCAGGCGCTTGTGTCAAGAGAGAATTGTTTCCCTTCACAAGTTCCTCAGCTACTCTCACAGCCACTGAAAACTGCATTCTCACTGTTAGCTTCTGTATCACAAATACAAAGCATTTCCTTTCCCCCCTCAAGATTTGTGGTAAGTGTAGTAAAAATATAATTCAGACTTATTTAAAAGTGTAACAGAAACAAAATTGCAAGAACTCTTCACTACTGATCCCTTGCACAACGAATACCATTCCGGCTTCACTAAGCATACCTCAAAGTGCTTGATAACAGAACAGTAAGATCTCTTCTTCATCAGAGTAGGAAGTTTACTTATTTTAGGTTTTCGTTTGCCAGCCCATTTGAATACTGAGTTGTGATTTGACACAGAAGAAATTCTGAAAACAGAGACATAATAAAGAAATGATTGTATTGTATTGTATTTTTCTATTAATAAAGTCAAGTTCTTTTCAACCAAACCACAAAAAATCCCCAAAAGCTGATGCCTGGCCTCCCAAAGGCAGGCATGAGCACTAGCAGACATATAATACCACACCTCAATTTCAGTTTAACTTTAGTAAATCATAGGTGTCTGCTATCTGTGATTGTTTATTGTTCATGATGAGGACTTGTACATCGAGCTCCAGAAAGAGAGCACATAATTATTACTCTTGCACCTTCTTTCCCAAAGCAAAAATAAAGTTACGTCATCAGAGTGATACGCCCTTCTAAAAGAAGCTCTTCTAGCTTGAGCTATAAAGCACAGCCAGTTCTACCTACAGAAAGATAGATGGTCCAGGTGTGTAGGTGTAGGGAAAGAAGCATACATGCTATCTGTGGAACAAGCAAACAAAAACAAAATCATATTCAGCAGACTTTCAGAATAGAATTATTCTTGCTCTTTTATCTGAAAGCTTAATTATTTCCCTCAGAAGTTAGGGAGTAAGGAGGACCAATAGAAAGTAATTTTGTTTTCTTGATCTGGTTTCAAAGCCTATGTAACTTAACTTTTGGAAGAAGTTATTTTCTGTTTGTTTTAGGACAAAACTCCAATTTTACGTCCCATATCTAGGGTACAAAATACAACATCTATTGATTTTCTAAGCTTTTTCTAATAGTGAAATTTTATACTTAACTGGAATATTAGAAGCTTGCAGAGGTTTCAGCATTCATGAGAAGAAACTTGGTCAGCAAAGGTTACTTAATGCTACCCAAAAGTCACAATAATGTTTAGAAATTCTGGCCTGACTTCTGTGTTGAGGTAGCTGGCAGGTAACTCTACTAACTTCTTTGAAAACTAACCAGTGATTGATACCATGAAGATCTATCTTGATATTTTTAAACAAAAATCTTCACCTGGCTTCTGTGAAATGTAAAACTTTTTTTTCTAGGAAAAAGTGGATTGTAACATTTAATTAGTCCTATGACAGCCTGTTGGCTAGACCTATGGTTATGCAGATTGTACAATACTTAAATTTAGTTACTGAAAATTTATTTTTCCTAAGTCATTGCAGGGCCGTAAACTGGAATTCCAGGCATAGGCTGTTTTTTGTTTATTTGTTTGGTTTTGTTTTTATTTTTTTTATTTTTTTAAGAAATGCCCAAGTTTAAAAAAAAAAAGGGAAATTTGCTTTTTTTACGGTTCTTGTGACAGCTTATGAAAAATTAAAGGCTTTCCAACTGTTTACATTACAGCTTCAGTTTATGGCTGCAATATCTCTAAGCTTAAGCAGAGGTAATATTTGGTAAGAAAATGCATGTGGCAAATGGTTCTCTCCTGCTGTTTATTATACTCATAAATGATGTAACAAATATTATGACATCATAATTTCATAATTCAAGGTAGATTAGAGTTACATTTTTGCTGCTTCTATGGCTGCTGATACAAATGCTTTGTGATTTTTGTGTACAGAAATGGTTGTATTTAGTTAATGCACACTGGTGTCAGTACTCAGTACTGGGTACTCATAGATAGAGCAGAATCATAAGATTATTACAGAATTAATATAATCTTCTAATTGCAGAAGCCTTGCACCTGTAAGATGTAGGTATGGGAATAAAAAGTCCCATTTTTGAAGTGAGACCAGACCAGTACACCTGGAGTTTAGCTGACCTTGAGGTAAGAAACCCAGAAACAGCCTAACCAGTTACAGCTGTGACAATTCATTGGTACCCTAAAAACAGCAGAGTGTGATACAGGCAGAACTCATCTCATTCATATTATGCCTATTAGAGTGAAATTAATGTGATTTTAGAACAGTGTAATTAAACCCAGGTATGTCAGTTTTCATCACCTTGCACTGTTAAGAATAACTAAGACTATATCATCTGATAACCTAAATTGCTATCACCATCTTTGGCAGGACTGTGATAATTTACATTAGAAGACCTTTAAATTTAGCTGGAATCTAATCTGTGTCAAGTACCGTTCTTTAAACTCACTCATGTGAAACTGTACACTAACCAAATGCCGAAAACCACTCAGGTTTAGGAAGAAATGGACTACATCAGTGCTCACGTTCAGTGTGGTTCCATTCTATTTAGTAACAATAGATGGAAATTAAAAAATAGCTGATTCTAACATTTTTTTTCCTTATGGAGATGTTAAAACACCTTGAAGAAAATGATCCAAAGACAGGTAACTTAAAAACAGTGTATTTTCTTTTTGAGAGTTTTGTGTCAGTTCTAATAAAAGACTGGTAGCTAAGAGAGGGCAAGATGTATAATTACTGTAACAACCTGTTGAGCCTTCTGCTTGTTTATTGAGTTCAGATTGCACGACGGCTGTTGCAAATGTGACCACCCACGGTGGTCTTTACTAAAAACAAAAAGATTCCCATATATCACCCTTTTCTCTTCCATTTCTTTGAGACACTTTCTAGTTCCCAGTACTTCTCAGAGTCTCATTCTTTCATCTCACCTCCTAGTAACCTTTCCACTCTCCTAAATGACTCATTTCTTCCTCAATCCAACACTAAGGGACAAAGCAGGACCTTCTGGACTCATACTAGATGGGCTGATTAAGTTATTAGGATCATTAATATTTTCAGCCTAGTTCTGTGATATCTATTCAGATGACCCCAAAATAACTCCAAAAGATTGGCAATGACACAAATAAATGCTTAGTCTGTTTTTGATAAGTTTTAGAACAAGTGGTGCATTTAAATAAATTATTTTCATTTAGGTCATTTTTAAATCTCACTGTTTGAAGATGTACAATATGTAGCAGCAAAGTTAGTGGACCTGCATTTCTCTAGTAGCTGTTTTCATGTCACGTGTAGTGATTTGCAGAGAACCCAAATCTCATTATTTCTGAGATGGCAGCTAACACTTTCAGCACAGAAATCAAACACTGAATGGACTTCATAAAAACGCTGTTCTTTCTTTATGGTATGAGGTCAGATCATGGCTAAAGTAGATTGGAAAGGAAGGGAGAGTTTTCCTTGTGCCATCCCACTGGATGAACCACTGGAAAGCCTTTCCTTCAGAGAGAGAGGAGGAGGAGGACACCTCTGCCTCATGCAAAGGAATGAGAATGACATTTATTTTGCTGTAAACAATTTTAAATCTTGTACTCTTGGTCATGTTGGGAGTGCAGCAAAACAAACCTCCTTATATATGACCATGCTCTTCCCTTTTGGTACCTTTAGTCTCCAGAGCACCAGCTGAGGGCTTTCTCCAGCTGCTGCATTTACACAAAGAAGCAGTATAAACGAAAGCTTTACTGCTGCCAATCATCAGACCCTCTGAAGGAGCTTCTGTCCTCCCTGAATACCACAAACATTGTGGGGGCAAAAACATTGGTCACTATTGAGTATTTTTAAGATTTACCACTCTGAATGCCACAATTTTGAAGAGATAAAGACAAGTAGAGTAATGACAACTGGACTGGCTACATCAGAGATGTCCTGGTTTTTATAAACATGTATCCTATATCTGATGTTGTGCCATTACCTCCACTGGGTGAGACTGATACACCTCTTTCACTCTCAGGCTGACTGCAGATTATTTTTCACACTTGCTTAGAAGATCTGTCCGGGTTCTCACTCCTGTGGGTCTCCCTTGGCCAGTTATTGCCCAGTAGTAAATTCAGTCAGCAAAATGCCATCTCAGGACCACGTTCAATGCTAAGTGAGAAGAATGGGCAACCTGGAAGCATTTCTGGGAGAAAGGGCAAAGAAAGAGCATTCTAACTTCTACTTACTTACATCTTACTGCCATTATCTTCCTCCCCTTGTCTTCTCCCAGAACTCCTGTGATGATCCCTGAGCAGTCTA
This sequence comes from Anser anser, assembly GCF_964211835.1. Taxonomy (NCBI): domain Eukaryota; kingdom Metazoa; phylum Chordata; class Aves; order Anseriformes; family Anatidae; genus Anser; species Anser anser. The sequence continues at coordinate 126,600,152 of NC_139721.1, read as the reverse complement.
ATCACTTCAGCCAGGTTGGGCTGGGAGCAGACATTCTTGTGTGGGCACTCCTCAGTTTCCTTGAGAAATGTGCCAGCAACTAAATCATCATGCTCTTCTCCTAGACCCACACATATATAATTCGGTGTGGTCAAATAGTAAACATCCCAATACAGTGCTGCATACCTCAGCTGTTAGCTCTTAGAGGACTGTTTTGTTTTCCATCACAAGAAGTACGGCTGAACTTCCAACATCAGTCATGAAAGTTGCATCAACACAGAGAACTATTTCATTATAGAAAGGGACAGATGTTGACAAATCCACAGATTTGTCAGAGGACAAAGAGAGGATCATATCTGGGTGAAGATCTTGCTTTTTATGAATCATTCAAATAGGAGGTGAGGGGGCACTGCACTACCTCTTAGGCAAAGCAGAATAAGCTTCAAATCACTGCACCTGCATATCTAAACACAGGTAGCTCCCAATTTCTCTCTTTCTTCATTTGTACCAAGAAATATTAAAATAGAAGCTGATGTTCTAGGCACAAGAGAATCAATGGCCATCATTTGGAAACCACAGAAGAAAATTCTACCTGAAAAATCTTGGTTTTACTATCTTTATCTTTATCCTCCTACATCAGAGACAGTTGCTATATCTACTCTCCCTTTTCACATGAGACTTCACAAAAGCTAAAAAGGCATTCATGGCTCCTGGCTGAATGCAGGTGTGATTGAAGAATCTCAGCAGCATATTTACTTGAAGCTACTGCTTATTAAATCCCTTTACCTCTAACAATGTACTTCTAGGAAAAAAAACCACAACAACAACAACAAAAAACCATACACATTTAAGTGCATCTTATCAACGTTGCAAAATCAATACAGAGATCTTGACCATATGTGTTTACTATCACTCATTTGAGTCAGACTCTGCAACATGGCCAAAATATAGTGGCTTTTAAAACTAAGCGTATAAATCCTCAGTGGCCTGGTCACCATTTGTCATACTGCTAGCTGGAATTGATTCTGTTTCAATAAAGTGAGTCCATGGACTGGTCTCAAATATCAAGTATAGTTATGGTTTTAAATCACTTAAGTTTGCCACCTGAATTAGTCTCAGTCCGACTAGACTTAGCACTTCGCACCACCCTTAAAATATGTCCAGAAGAAGATTTCTGCCGCAATTAGCAGGTCCCCTCTAGCACAAGCCATTGCTATTTGTGTGCCTATGGAAAGATGGAGAGAGGACACAAGGCAGTGCCTGCACCTCCAGGCCCAGAGCTGTCCTCCCTGCAGCACGGTGAAGATACACGGGCAGCATCTGTCCTGGTTCTCATGGCTATGTCCTGAATTGAATACATCACAGTGTCCCTGAAAGGTTAAGTAAGTGGCCTTGGTGAATTTTGCCAGGAATGGTGAACAAGAGAGTGTAGGCAAGCCTGCTGGATCTTCTTGCTCTCTGTGGTGAAAGCACATCCTGCCCTCAGGCAGGATTAAGAGGATGGCTGATCTCATGTTGATTTAGTGCAGGACTTTGACAGAAGTGTGACTGAAAAAATAAAGCTTCGTTAGTGGCTTACGTCTGTGCGATCAACATGAGAATAAAATTAGCTGAAGTTAAAGAACAGTTGATATCTTTAAAGAGATCATCCAGAGTATTTTAAGGAAATCTAATGATCTAAGGAATCATCTAAGTACGATTTAAAAATGAATGTTTTTCCTGAGGAAAAGTAAAGAAAGAAAAACAAAGAGAGAATTAAAATTTGCTAAAACCCAAAGATGGGAAGGCTTGAAAAAGTTCATTTTCATTCTTTATCAAAATTTAATCTTACTTCTAATCTTTTGGCCATTAGTGTGAAGTACTGTGCAGTCATCTGAATGTAAAATGTAAAATTACATCCCATCGTGTAGGTCTTCAGAATTGTAATGTGCAGTCCAGCTATATTCATATGTCACAAGCTGTCAAAATACTGATGAGGGATACTGACCCTGAGATCCCTATTGGGAAAAAAAATGTTGCCACTAAATGGCTGTGCTATAAATAGTTAAAGCTGACTATATTTCTGCAAGGTGGCTCCTGCTGGCTGTTCGTGCACTGCCTGAGAACAACATTTCAGACAGGGCACGTTTCCTGCTCTGGTGCCAAGCAGAGAAGAGCCCAGGGGCCTCTGAGGACCACCAGAAGAGGTTGCCACAGGGTGGCACACTTTGTAGTGCGGAGAAAAATGCCTTGGCTGCCATCACCAGAGAGAATTTATTACCCAATAATAAGCAGCCATTCAGCAGCTATACCAAAGAAAGTTGCCCATAGTGTTGTCAGAAAGTTGTTACTATTGTTTTCCCAGGTGTTTTACAAAGTTAAAGGTTTAATAAACAGGCTGCTATGTGATTTAATTTCTTTTAAGAGAAACTCATTTGTAAAAGGCACGCTTTCTAATGGAGTGTATTAAATTAAAAATATATATCTAGAAGTAACACCAAACTATTAAGATTACGATTTCCAAACCCCAGAACAATTGCTGACAACCTAAGTTATTTTCTGCTGTACTTTCCCTCCTCCCATTTCAATGCCACATAAATCCAGGGTAGGATCCAATATGGGATAAGGCACCGAGAACCCTGGCACATTCTAAGCTTGTTATTCGGTTTCCTTGGATGTGAAGCTGTTTCTGTCTTGAACACTGAAGGAAGCAACAGAGTTTCTCCTGCTGTTGAGTTCATGCCCTTTCTATAGCCCCTACTCCACAGTCAGAGATATTAGTGCAGTCTGAATTTTATACATACAGGAATGAACTCTTGTGCCTAAAAAAAACCTAGAGACTACAGGTAGACTTGTGAGACACAGTATCAGGGCTCATATAGCCTCATTCATATCTTAACACTATTACAGACTTTATTTGCTGCACTGGGCAAGTCACTGAGAATAGGTGTACTCCTATCTGGAGGTGTAATTGCAGCTTGAGTTTATTTATGTGGGCTAACCTTAAATTAGCTCAAGCAGACATAACTGTTGAGAAGTGCAGTGTGGACTTCAGTGCACTGGCAAAACCCCTTTGTGTCTGTGGATAGATGGTCAGCAGGTAGCGTGACTGAAGTGCTGTGCACCATACCCAAACCTAGTTTAAAGTTCTGATCTGGTGTGGGTTGCACTTGTAATTTGAATAGTATTTCAGGAGTACAATGGATTCTACCAGTTACTGCTGCAGTTCCCTACTGTGTCAGGGAAACATAAATATTATTCTTGCCCAAGCTTTTGTCTGTCTTGTCTGCTTAAGTGGTGACCTCTTTGGGGCAGGAAATGTCTATTATTTTTTGTTTATAGAGCAAAAAAGGCTTGGATCTTCATTGTGATTTGGAGCACACTGAAGTTATGGAGTCACATCTTGTCTACATCTGATAGTATGTTGTTTCATGATTCTGTTGCACAAAGCTTTCCGTAGGATGTACAGCTGAACTGTCTTCTGCATGGAAAGGCTCTGGGCAAGGGAAAACCACCCTCAGGTTTCTCAGGTTCACCAGCCAGATTTCGGCTGCCCATTGTTACAACTCTTGCCTAAATGAATCGAGTCAGCTGTCTTCAGTGAACCAGAAGAGGTCTAATTTTAAGCCTTTGGCTGTAAATGGAAAGCTCTATGCCAAAATAGAGTGTTACAATCCAGAAAATGACATGGTGGAGTTTTGTAGCATCCATGCTAAACCCTCTTGCAAAATTATCAGCTTGCAAGTTCAAGGGCAAGATCTACATTATCAGAGGATTCACTGCAAGAGACAGGGATATAAACATTTTATGGTACTGTCCCACTTCTGATTTCTGGACCATCTGTGAACTATCTGATATCCATGGTCACAGACACTCTCTGTGAAGAAATAATATATCTGGTAGGGTGTTGTACCAAACTAAAAAATGAGCCAAAGTGAGGTTACTTGTGTGCTCTTGCCTGTTCTCTTCTGTTTTTGTCCAAAACAGTGCTTTGGACTGTAGGAAAAAGCATGTAGGCATACATTTAATAAGGGAAAGAGTGTTGCTGTTTTTATTTGGAGTTCCAGGAAAAATTAATAATTTGCATCTCCTTGAAACCACACTCCCCTCTGGCAGGTGATAGTGACCATTGTCTTCCTCTTTTCCCAGCATCTCTATGAACGTAACCTTACCAGACAAAAATACTTCCAAGTAATGCAGTTACTGTGTTTATCAAATCACTTACAGAAAATTCCTTTTGTCAGGGTAATGCCCTCTTGTCAATGGCAATGCAACAAGTGGCTCTTGGCAAAGTACATTTTAAAATCTGTTCTTCTTACAGGTTACTGAATATGAATTAATTATTATTTTATTTTTATTTTTATTTTTATTTTTATTTTTATTTTTATTTTTATTTTTATTTTTATTTTTATTTTTATTTTTATTTTTATTTTTATTTTTATTTTTATTTTTATTTTTATTTTTATTTTTATTTTTATTTATTTTTATTTTTATTTTTATTTTTATTTTTATTTTTATTTTTATTTTTCTCTTCTTAGCTGAAACTCAGTGGAGATTTTAAGGAAGAATAGCACACAGTGAACAAGTGACCAAAAGAAGCACTGAAGACTTGGGGCATGACCAGTTCTGTTGGAATTTTTTGTTTTGGGACTTTTGGAGGGCACTTCTGAGAGAAAGGAAAGTTTATGCAGTTGTGTTTGCATGTGGAGAGAAATGGATAAATTGACTTCTTCCCAGTAGCACTGTTTTCTTCTGCTTAACTCCTTTCCAAGCATCCTTTCTCTCAACACTCCATGAATTCACCCATCTCACCCCGCCTTCTCTAACACAGGAGCTTACTTACCTGCCCTCCCCCTTTAAATATTTGTTGCCATCACTACAGTTTACATCGCCTTCCCAAGACAAAAATAAATAAATAAATAAATAAATAAACCAAGATCAGTATATTTTCTTCTCAACTCAGTCTCTTCTAAGCCCCTATTTTGTGTCTTATTAACCTGAAGGTCCAGGTTTTCTTCCTTCCGTTACCCTCAAACCACACAAAACCTTCACCCTTCCCCAGGAGGGCTCCTGCAGCCCTCCACCTTCATCTCTTCTATCCTCGGTAGTTTGGTTTTCCTAGCTGAAGAAAATGAAATGAAAGCATTGGCTGCACCTTACAAGAAACTTACACAGTTAACTGTCCGCTTTCTATTTTAATTAGGATTTGTATAGTTTGAACCAAAAATGCGTACTGTTCTGAGTAGGTTCTAGCTACTTACCATCTCAGACTTTTTGCATATTAGTGTTGTTAACTCTGATAGAAAAATCAAGTAAAAAGTTTCCATTTCCACTATTTATGAGAATGATTCAAAAGCATTAGTGCTGTAAATCATGTGCCACAAGTGAAATGTGTTGTTCCGTACCTTATAATGTTGTAACTTTGCCACTGGAAACTGTTGCCTAGCTAGGAAGAGAAACCTGGGTGGGCCACAGGTTATGGTAGATGGGCAGTGACAAAAGGTCTGACTTTACAACAGATCATTTGTATTACAAATGACTTAGAACAGACTCAGATTTGGACAGGCTTGGGTCAAACTGAAAGAGCTGGTGTCCACCCATGACTGAGCCTTTTGTTAGAAGGACTGGTGAGCACACAGGTTTAATAAAATGTTTCTGATGAAGCTGCTATCCAAAGCAATGAAAGATTTACCAGGTACTACGCATTTCATCTTCACAAGAAAGCTCAAGCCCATGAATAGATTTAGGACGTGTGCAAGGCCATGGACATCTGAAGTCAGCACACCTGTTTGTGTCGATGTCATCCTACACTCTCTGAGTGTAGTATGTCTGGGCATTCATTTTGCACAGAGATGGTGTTTGGTACTCATAGGGATTTCCTTTTCCCAAAATTTGTAAGGGATCTGTGAAGCAGTGTTTGGGCTGCAGAGTAGCCATACGCAATGCCTTGAAGGAAAGACAAAACAATGTATTTTTTTATTTCTGAGGTTTATAGAAGAGCAAGATAAAGCTTAGGACTGGTTATCTCCGGAGTTGTATGAATTTTCTGTGTTTGCTTTATTCAATTACTTTAAATTGCTATTAGTTCTGTAACTTTGTTTGTACTGACAGGTTCAGTAATGCCATATTGTTTTAATCCTTGGACATTATCCCAAAAGAATTACTGTTATATTATGTTATGTTATGTTATGTTATGTTATGTTATTTATTTATTAAACATATATCTGCCATCTCAGTCTTAAACACAGTAGTGCTTTAAAGTTGCTATTAAAACTGAAATGCACTTTTACCTTTATGAAGCTTATATGCAAACCAGAAAGAGAACTTTCAGGAATTTCATTGTCTTCTCCACACATGATATTTTAGTCTCCACTGAGAAGACCAAGCATTCACTCTGCCAAGTCCTGTGTCTCAGGAAACAGTAGCCTTCAGCTAAAAAGGCAGTAATTAGTAGGTAAACAGAGTAATTTCATCTATTGTTCTAAGTCATATTGCAGGTCTCCTAGTCTGCCTTGTATTTTGCTGACTGCAGCTTGGTGGGGAAAATGATATTGCCAACATTTGAACTAAGTCAAACTATTACATTTTAGAACCTATAAAACAAACAAACAACCAAACCAAACAAACAAAAAAGCCAGCAACACAGTAATCCTGGCAATGATGTCACCATTTGCATTGTCTTATTATATTTCATGATGTGTGCCAGTATTTTGTACAAGCAAAACCAGACTCACTCACTCACTCACTCACTCACTCACTCACTCACCTCCCCAAACAAAAACAAAGCCAAGGACAACTCTGTTGCAAAGTATTGCTTTAAAATGCATATTACTCTTGGGTGTTTGTGGCAGTTTATTGAAAAGAGTTCAAACAGGAGGAGTGAACACTTGCAATGCAAGAAAATGCCACTGTCCTCTAAAAATTGTGTCATGACTTTACCTGTGCAGATTACCCTAACAGATGAAGAAGTTAGAATTAAATGCTTGTAGCCTCTACACCACGGAGCACATACCTTGCTATTTACTCTCCAAGGACTACTTATTCTCCAAATGCATGAACAAGGTAACCTGTTATCGAGCCCCATCTGAATCTGAACGATTGTCCACGTGTGTGTTACAAACCCACGGCAAACGCAAGGTAACATACCTACTGAGAACTAAGCTAAGCTGCATTATGCTGCATTGGCTGAGAGCTAGGAGTGTCCGTGTAGGTTGGTAGCTCAGTTCTGCTGGTGTGCAATAATGTGCTAAATCTTCCCAACTTGATTGTATGTTCAGCTGCTGATTAATTACTTTGTTTATTTTTTATGAGTGTTTAGGAAGCAAAATGCTGCAATTTTAAACTATGTATGCATAACTACACAGCATAACTGTATTAACATTAATCTGTCCTGAAAGTGTAAGTTTATAGTTTATCTTTTTTCTATGATTACTTGTGCAAGCTTTATTATTATTATTATTATTATTATTATTATTATTATTATTATTATTATATTTATGTATTTATTTAATAACAGGCTTCTAATACCTGTAGAGCACTGGTCAGCCAGCTGCTGGAGAGAGGATACAGCAAACACCCAAACCTTGATTTGTATTTCTTTCCTTAATCCATCCTGTTTCTTTCACAGGAAGCAATCCTGTTACAGCCTTTGAAAAATGCCTGTGTCCCATGCAAAGGCAATATCAATTCTCTGCATAGCTGGTCTGCTAAGGCACCTAACTAAGTAGCTCACCAAAAGTGCTCTACTTTCAGCGTGGAGATAAGCCAAAGTTTGCATCCTTTTTAGCCATTAACTACAACATTTTTTGATGTAAGTCCCAAGTATTTACAGTTTTTGCGTGACAAATGGTTTCAGTCTTAACATAATGCACACTCCCCTGTAGTGTCTATGGATTGTCCAGGTCTAACATTTCAAAGGTTTGCAAGATCTCCTTATGTCTGAGAGGATATAAATAGCATTCAAGTTAATTAACATCAGCAAAGGCATGCTGCAGATAGATTTGTTTTGTAACTGGCTTTCTCAATGGTCTTAATTTCAAGATGTTAAGCTTTCCAAAATAAATGTATCAATTTATTTAGTAGGAGGAAAGAAACCTCTTCCTCCTTTTCAATGGAGAAGGGTTGTTTCAACTCAAATGTCCTTCTTATTGGTGAGAAAGTAGTGAGGAAGGTTGTTCCAGTGATGGACTAAGGATGTAAAACAGGTGAGATCGTGTGCAAGGGATGTATCAGACATTCACAAAATGGTATAATACAATTACTACATTTCCCTGCAAACCTTTGTCTTTTAAGAGGTGAGATTTGCTTCCTTTTGTAGCACCTTTTAATAGAGAAAAGGGGAAAAAAATGACAAGGCTTGAGCTGGTTGACATATCTGAAGATCTTGTATTACAACAGTGCAAGCAGAGGGCTGGGCAATCCTGATTCTGGATAGAGTAGATGCCAGGCCAGATCTCACCATAATTAAAACCAGTTTGGAAGCTGTTTCCAATTATGGCAGCTGCCATCGGACCACGTTCCTCGCCCTGCCCACACCCCCTCCTGGTCACGGAGGAGTGGGGTTGTCACTGGGGCAGCTCCACACATACCCATGGGATGCTTCTGCTGCAGGGATCCTCACGCAGCACAGGAGGAAGCCTTGTCCTCCAGAGAAAGGACATTGTGCGTAGCTGCAATCATGAGTCGCAACTGAAAGGTTACTTAGGAGGCAAGCGCTCTGGTTTCCCAAAAGCAGGCTTAAAAGGCTGTAGGGTACATTTTCAAAGCACTGTGCAGGGTTTCAGACATGTGACTCATTAATGTCAACGGGAATCATGTTGTTAAAACTTTGGGCAATGCTTTGAAAATGTATCCCTATATGTCAATTCTCTTTTCTAGGCAAAATTATCAAAACCAGACCTCGTGGGCCATTTTTTTTAAAGAAAGTTTTCAGGATTATATGCTAATAAATCAACAGTTTAGCAGGCTTGATCTGCTCTCATTCCTTCTTCCTCCCTCCCCACTTTCCATTTTATCATTGACTTTGATTTTATGCAGAGTTATAGCAACGTATAGTTTTTGCAGACATTGCCTGCAGGAAGAGTACTGGAGTCTCAGAGACCGGACTGCAAATAGTGTGAAAAGTAACAATTATGGTATAGAGGGGTAATAATATTTGTTTCGTGATTTCAGCTAAAAGGCAAACTCAGTAAGGAAAAATAGTCTATTTAGATTTTTTTTATGACAGTTTCCATTAGCAAATTACAATAAATCATCCCCTATTAAAAATAAATAAAAAAAGCTGGAAATATTTGCACTTACCTTTTCAGGATAATTCTGGGATCTGCTAATAACAAAATATCAGATGATAGGATCATGGGTTTAGCAAAAAAAAGAATCCCCAACAAACTAATAGAATGAGATCCCTCTTTCCTCGGGAAGAATTATGCTTCCCTTGGTTCCATTGAATACAGTGGGAATTACCATGAAATGCCTGTAAGCTCTGAACTACAACAGAGGGATGAATTATGTGTTCCTATTAGCTGCATTTTGTATTTGTTCAGAACACGCTGCTACAATTTTGGTCCTTCCTCCAGAAGTTAGAGACATCTCCAACATGCAGTTTATTACTTGTTCAGCAAAGAGGTGCTTCATTTCTGTAAGGTCCAAAGCTTTTCACCTTTAGATGACCAGTTCATGTCTGTCCTTGGAACCATATCTTAATTTGAATTAATCCCTGGAATAAAATGATTGCTGTCTGTATGGACAGCATATCATATGCTTCTGCAGCTCCATTTCTCAGTCAGCAGCTGTTCCATTCAGTAATCACGCTTTTACAAGTCTCAACAAAGACAGAGGACTAGAATTACACCCTCTTTCTCTCTTGAAAATCACTGTTGTGGAACTGTTTTGAGATAGTGTTGTTAAGAAAGCTTGTCTGCTGCTGCTTTGTGATTGCACATGGCAACTAGTGGTCAATCAGAGCAGGAATCTCTCCTAGATAATCCAAGCTGAAAAGAAAACAGATCTGTCTTTATGATTGCTAAATAAGGGAATAAAAGAATGCCAAAATTCTCCAGCTAATTAGACAAAGGTAAATGGAAGTATTCTAAGAGAGAGGATAAACAAAGTGCACCCACCCGCTTACCTGCTTATTTTTATCTTCATTCTTCCTTTGCAGAAATAAATCACATTTTTGTCCAGTCTGCTATGTTCCTTAACTTCCTGACAATATTGGGTGTTAGCTTATGTAATGTTCTAACTTAAAAGAGTAGGATCATTTTATTTAATGATAATTTTGTGTAATGGTGTCCTCCTATGTTCCAAGAGCCCACTATTTATATAGCTTAAACCATACTCCCTTTTATGACTTCACAGAAGATGGCATAGTGCCACTGAAAAGTGGATATCTGGATTATAACACCAAATACAAGGATGCCACAAGGCTTACTTTGAGAGAGATGAGTTCCAGTACATTTTCCAGTAGTCACATTTCCTCCTTTTTCATTTTTAACTTTTTTTTTTTTTTTTCCCTGTTTGCTCTGGGAATTAGAGCTGTTCTGTTATTATAGTAGTCTAACTGATCAAATTGCAACAGAGGGGTGTCTGATTTTGTTTTAGAATACTGTGTTCCTAGAGGCAAGATGGCATCCAAAAGCTTTTCAATATGCACACCCTGAAGTGCTTGGGAAGGTCTAACGTCTGTATTATCTTGCAGCGTCATATTGGTTTGGGGGAAGACAATTGTTAAGGAGTGAGTCAGGGAATATAACAGTCAGTGAAAAATTTGGAACTCTGTTCTGTGTCCTGTATTCAGTAGACATCCAAAATAAAATGCTTAGGAAAAACCTGAGCCAGATGAGTTTGTTGATTTTTTGTTTTGTCTAATGTAAGGTATGGTCAAGAGCATTTATTACAATGTAAACAGCAAAAATGGGAGAAAAGGTTGAGAAGGTTGGTATACCTTCTTCAAATAGATGTCTGGAGATTCAGCATGAGCAGCACTATTAAAACAACAGAGAAGGGCTCAAAGAAGGGCTCAGAGAAGGCCTTTTTCCCTTCATTATCTTGATTGTAATTGGTAAAGTAATAGTTTTTGTTTCCATACTGGTTTTGCTCTGCAAAGCTTAACGCTCTCTAGAAAGGTGGTCGATCTGTGTGAGCTCTTTATTCAGATGGAAAAACTGACACGCAGAGAGGTCTGTCTTCTGACACGCTACCCTGAAATCCCACTTTTCCCTGGTGCAGTCATTAATGTCCTCAATCTCACCTTTCCTGTACTCCCAAGGCTTCTGTTTTGTTCTCTGCAGAACACCAAAAGCTCCTACAGAGAGATTTTAAAAGTCTTTTGTGTTTCGATAGCATTGTGATAAATGTAATATAAAACTTCAGTGAGAGAACAAGTACTAAGAGTTTCTAAATTTTATTTATTTATTTATTAAGGTAGCAATAAAAGAAATTGTAATAGATTTCTAAGTACAAAGGTGGCAAAGTCACTTTTCTAGACTAATTTGATGTGCTGTGAATCTCTTTACAATCATTACCATTATGATTGATTAATCCTACTAAAATGCTTTCCATATTGAGACTAGGGGAATTCTATTTTAATGACAATAATGCTGGTTACTTTCAGCTGTATGTTTTTGGTGGAAACATGTTAGAGAAGATCTAGAAATGATAATGAGATGCATATTTTGCAACTGTAGAAGGAATTTTAAAACATGAACACTGTTATCCAGTAGATTTTCCTTCTCTCAACAGGTGTACATGCTGCCTCATTGCCTCCTTTTCCAAAGATATATGAGTTAACACTCAAGGTAAAGCAAAATCTCTCAACCTTTAATGAAATCCTAGGCAAGCCATATTTTGTCTAATTAAGTCTAATTAGTAAAACCAACAAAATATGTAGTTGCCTTAGTCTTTCTGGGGGTTAATGGCTCTCTATTTCTCATATACTCTTCCTCTGTCAAAATACCGAAGTATGTAATTTCTGTTATTTTTATTATTTAGGTAACTTCAGATTATATTTTGAGTTTGTCCTCCACTTGTCTGTCTAGTGGAAGAAGAAAGATGTCCTTTGTGTTTGCCCTCTGAGTTTAAAAACTTCTTTCCTGTGAACCTCTGGAAGTGCCCTGACAGCTCACCCTGCTGATTGTACTGCCTTCCCTTGGATCTGGGTATGTTACAGCCATGTTACTTCACATAATGTATGATCAGGCTGATACAAAAAGTGAATGCAAGTGTTGAGGAGCACCACAGGCCAGTTTCCTAAGAGCTTATTATATCATGCCTGTACAAGTCATTAAGTTGCCCCAGGCTCCTTTTTCTGGGGCTCATTTACCTGAGATACAGTAGACACGGTGCCTATCATCACCAGGTCAACAGGACTGGTTTAGAGGCCTGAAGATTATCTCTGTATGACTGATGAAAAACTGAACTGCTCATGTAGGTGAAGCAGCTTGAATGGAGATGCCAACTGAGCTAACAGTTTGATCAAAAGCATGACTGAACCAGGTAGCAGAGCAGCAGGTGGAAAGACTGACACACAACTATTCAGTGATAACCCATGAATTCTGTATTCTAACCTATTATGGAGAGAATTATAGTAGGTACTGAGTTAAGTCAACTTGTTTATAGAGAAAATAACCGAAAAATAGCTCAAGACCAGTCACCCCTTTGGCAAATTCAATTTAACCTCAATTAATGGAAAACCTGGAAAGGCACGGAGAGCTCCCACACCTCAAAGCTTAGCACCCCACGGACCCATGGGTCTGCCAAAGTCTGGCACTCTGCCTGGGCTAATAAACTCTCTGACAAGCAGGAGCACTGGGGATCTGTGTGCCGAGATACCCTTGTGGCTCATGTCTGGCAGAGCTTAATGATTCAGGCTCAGCATCGTGTGAGAGCAGCTGCACTGCTGCTGGACCTGGTCCCAGAGCTGGCTCAAAGTTTCTCAGCAGCATAATGACTCAGTCTTGCAGTGGTGGCTGAGAAATTTTGGAGCAGGTAAAAGAGTGGGGGAGTGGGAAGGAGGGCTGGATACAGTTATTACATTTTTTGTAGTGCTGTTCGTAGAGAGCGGGCTGTGAAATTTTGCGTTATGATTTTGCTGGGGAGGGGGGCTGGGTGGAGCTGGTAATATTTTGGGTGGAGGAGTCCAAGATAGAGCTGACAGATTTTGGGGCTTAAGAGAAGCTTTCTCTTTCCTCCTCCGCTTCTGGGAACCCCTTTCTGTTTTGTTTCATGAGCATGGAACCTCCTCCTCCTTAGCCTGCCCCCTGAGAGGATCACAGACCTTCTCCTCTCTCCTCTAACGCACCGCCTGCTCGGAACCACCCTACCCAGGCTGCCACTTCTCCTCTGGGGTGGGAAGCAGGCTGGGAAGGACAACAAGGGACACCCCACCGATCATGGCCTCTACATTTGGGCCAACATTCAGGCCCTGCCTCAGCCTGTCCTCAGCCCTAGGGGGTTCCCCCAGCCACCCCACTTCCCAGCTGGGGCGGTGGGATGGGAGAAACTGACCTGTGGTAGCTCGATGCTCGTGCTGTATGCTCTTCTCCCTCCCTAACTGCAGGGTAACTCAAGGCCGTTTCCCTTACATTGATTAAAAATGTTTTTTAAATGCCGATGGATCCATTTTAAAGCATTTTCCTAAATAACGCTGGAAAATTTATGGAGTCATTTTAGATTCAGGATTATCTCAGCTTTCGGTACCTACGATATTTATCATATTTCTAGCCGCTCATGAAAACAGCCATTGTTGCCTTACTTTTTTTCTTGTGTCATATTTTATTTTTCTTTTAGTTTTCACAGCTCTTTCTGTCTTTTTTTTTTCCCAGACTTTACTTTCTTTGCAAGGTTTCTTTCCCTCCCATAATCTTAACTTCTGTTAACTTAGAGTTCATTGAGTGTGTATGAGTGGGTATGTGTGTTCATTCTTCTGCAAATACTTTTAATTACTATTTTTGAAACAGTTTTCTGAGGTTACATATATACATATATATTTTTTTCTTTCCTATCTCAATAATAAGTTAGGAAAGGAAATAAGGGAAGGGAACAACTCCCGAAGCAAAAAAGGGTTTCAGTACTTGGTGACAAACTGGCAAAGTAATTTGTGTTGGTGCAAAATTGTGGTAAGCAAACTGCAGAATCCTTTTAGCTGTAGAGCATGGTGAATGAACCTCAGCCCTTCAGGGAAGGTGAGCAGGAGGACAATGGGCCATAGAAATCCCTCTCTGACTTCAAAAAACAGAGTTCCAGATGAAATGTCACTTCATGTGTAGATATTACATTAGTTTCTCTCGCTCGCTCTTTATTTTTTTTTTTCTAGACATTGCTGTCTCCTTCATTTCTTCTCACTTTCTTTCATTTCCTATTTCTTGTGCTGTTTGCTCTTTTCTCCCACCTGGTGCCTTTCTCCACCTTGCTTTCCTGGCTGATCAGCACTAGAGATAGAGATTCACATGATGCTTGCTCCAAACATAAAGAAAAATTGATTTTTCTGTTAGTCAAATAAGGTACAAATAGTTTCCCTTTTTTGTGAAGACAGTTTTCACACCTCCATCTCACTGGGAGACAATGCTATTAGGATTTGAAGTAATGAAGGTTTTGATCCAGTTGCCGTGTAGATTGAACTGTATAATTACATTTGTTGTTGCTGTTTTTTTAATGCCAGTTTTTCTATGTGCATGTAAATTTTACCAATCTGTTTTATTTTCAGGTGCCTCTGAGTACTGTTTTCAGTAATGGTGTTATTACATTTAGTTCTTTCCCCATATTTCATGAAAACTACCAGCCAAAAGATCAAAAGCTTTTCTGTGCAAAACAGATTGTTTAAACAGCTGAAATACTTCTTACATGTGTCTGCGTCTACTGTATATTTCTATGAAGTACTAAGTATCACACATTTAGGCATCTGCCATCTTAGAAGTGATTTCTGAGTAATGGATGTGAACAAGTCATCTCTTCAGATGGCAACTTTCCATAACTGTATTCAATTTTGGGAGTGCTGTTATTTGATATTTCTTCTTATTCTGGTAAATTTTATTTCCAAATTTCATTTTGATTATGTTTCTTTTTATACCATTTCCATCATATATCCCAAGGGAGAAACCAAGACAAGTACTTTTGAAATAATAATAACACAGAAACTGCATTTGTATTCTTTTAAAGATGGAATTTATATCCTCTCTCACAAATCATGGAAATTCATAACAATAGGCTCATCTGAGTTCAAGACAAATAGAAAAATATTTCATTGACTTCAGAAAGTTTTGAATCAGGACTTGTACTATGTTATCTACAGTATCAATGAAACATTTGTGCTTGCAAATATTTCTATAAAATTTTTGTCTTGCATTTGTCTTCTTATTTCCTTTCTGAGCTTTTGGATTCTTACAGTTCTGCATGGAGAACTGCACAAATTGTGCATGGAGAAAATTCCGCTCTTAACAGTTTTACACTTATGACCTTTTGTTTTTACTACTTGCCTACTTGTCTCGTATAATGTAAATTAAAGTCTATTATTTCTTTTTCTAGATGACTAGTATTTTCTTATTGTGTCTTCTAGTTAGTTTTCTCTCTGAAGCAGACAGCTGCGAACATTTTCAAGTTCTCATTGTATGAGATCTTTCTTCATGTCCTTTTTTCACTTTCATTTCTTAATTCCATCTAATTTTCCTCTACCTTTATTGATGGAGTTTAATAGTGCTGATTGTGTTTGCAGAGGAGAATGAACTACTGATATAGTTCTGATATTTTTATTTTTATTTTTTTTACCTGGACATTGAAGTGGCTCAGCTTCCAGGACAATATCTGGGTCCCTCTCTTTAAATAAAGCGGTCAATTTAGAACCCAGCAGTGTTTAGGGAATTATTTTAAAATCTGTCTACCCTCAGATAGTGGATTCTAGTAAAACTCCCTGATTGCTCTTTTGTGTATCACTTAAGAGGCTTCCTAACGGCTTTAAATATTTGTCACAGTAACCAGTCAATAAAGCTCCTAAGTTGGTGGGAAGACCTTACTCCTGAGAGAGGAGTTCTCTTTTCCATAGGCTAAGTTTTCTAACAGTGTTATGCGTAAGGATGGTAGTGCGGTACTTGGCTCTGATTCAGTAAACTGTTTGCTCAGATGTTAACATAAAGTTTGATTTAGGTCATCAGGTAGCTCATTTGCAAACTGAAATTCAAGTGATTTCTTTCTTGTATAGATACTAATTACATTATTATTATTATTACCACTATTATTATTATTATTTAAGTTTGCTCAGAGTGCAGGAGGGGAAGTAAAAAAGGCACAAGGATTTTCAGGTCTTGTGTGTGTGCACATATCTATAGCTAAAATAGAACAGAGAAAGTCCTTCTTTATTTTTCTTGGAATATGGGGAAAGCAAGTTCTGTCCAGCTGAAAGCACAGTAAATAAATTACATTCCTGGAGGGAATTTTTATTCCCAATGCTTAACATTGGAGTAACACAGCAATTCCCACTCAAAGGTAGGAATTTAGTTAACTTTTTTTTTTTTTTTTTGCATGAGGAGAGAGAATAAACTCCCTTGTCATGTGTGAATTTGCTTACTCAGTTCCTTTAGGGATTAACAAAACTCCTCAGTGCTAATGGTGAGACTTTTCTCGATACCACCGGTGTGTGGTAGTGCCCTTTGAACAGTTCAGCACTGCTCTTCATTTCCTGAAGGCAAAGTAAGAGTAATTGCCCAAACTTTCCAAAAGCATGGTATCAAACTGGGCTGATGAAGAGCTGCACTGGCTGATTCTAGAGACTAAATTCTGATTTCAGTTAAATCAATGTAAATTTTCCCTGAAAGCAGGTCAGCTATTTCAGATTTACACCAATGTAGCAGAGCAGATTTTGGCTACAGGTCTGACTTTGGTTGACATGCTGTAATGTAATTAGTTACGGAAACTCTAAAAATAATAACAGATGCTTTACCACTTGTTTAACCAATAGATTTTGGGACAACGGCCTCTTTAAGAACAAAATAATTCAAAAGTTTATAGAAACTCATTCGTCTGATTATCTGGAAGAAAAAAAAATAAGAAGTCACATTTTTGCTTGTGTCTGCTATTAATGACTGACAGGGCAGCTTCATTTAAAGACTAGCTTGTCTAGCTTCTTATAACTTGGCCATAGGTTTTGGAGGACATCTGCAAATCATTGCATGAATCAGAAAAGTACAAATTCACAACAGTTCTACTCTCTTGAGTTGCGTTTGATATTTCCTGTTTTTAAGGTTTCCTTGGTATCTAACACATAGGCTGCTAAACACCAGCTTCTCCTAGTGACTCAGATCTGTGACCGTTGATCAATTTATCTTGTCTTGATTAACCAATTTCTATACCGGAGGGAGGATGTACTTACATTTCTTTGTAAGTATAAATATTGAGCAAACATCCTCTGCATTTCTGTGCAGTACAAACCTGCATCTTCAGTGTGTCTTGTAGCTTCATAGCAACTTCTGTAACTGAGGCTAGTTTGTTATAACTTCAAACTAAACTTCTTCTTTCCCATTTCCCCAAATTCTATCAAGGACAATATTAGCTAAGTTTTATTCTGAAACTAAGATACTGATAGGTTGGAATTAAAGCTGTGTAACTGAACGGGGCTATTTTTTTTTTTTTTTGAGCACCAATTTTCTTCTAATTTTATTTAAATGCTTTGATTTATTCTTTGGATTGACAAAGGAAGGAAAAGATAAAATTAAGAAGTTATGCTGTGGTGAATTTAACCTGCTTCTTTTTAGAAAATAAAACACCTTATTTTTGTTCATTAGATCTCTCTCTGAGTGGAGAGTTTTTGACTTCTGCTGGGATTTTTTAGACCTGCAAATGTATCTAATGAACATGGAGATCCCTGTGCAATTACAGTACTGATTTCCTTCAGAAGCTGTGGATCACGACCAAGAAATACTTCTATGGAGCATAATATGTAAAAGACAGGTAGACAATGATTGCTACATATATGTAAGTATCCATATGTATATATGCACATGTAGTTTATCTGTTATCATTTTCCATGAGACATAGTAAATTCCAAGAGTCTCCTGAAATTCAAAAAGTTTACAGGTAAAAGGGTTAACAGTATGCATGCTAAACCTCCTCTGTATCTAGGTCTATGTGCAAGTTTATTTCAGTTATTTGGATTATGTCAGGCATTTTTAAGACAGGCATCATTCTCTTTCTCTGTCATAGATAGTTATCCACCATTCACATTTAATTGATTTGAAGATAGCCATTTACCTGTGATGTTTTAAAATCCCCTAACCCAGACTTTGCTGTTAGTGTGTATCTATCTAGCCAGTGTCTATCCCTGCCTGTGTCGTCCTGTGGACTCTTTCACTTCATTTATTTATTCATTTATTTAGAGCATGCTTGGTAAGTAATAGTTCAGTATTCATGCTATTAATTTTTTTTTTTTTGGTCAGCCAAAAATATGCTAGTGCTCTTAGTGCTCCAAATATCAAATTTAATAATGGGACTGTTTTATATAGTTTCATAATGTAACCTTTTTTTTTTTTTAAACAGTACTACTTCCTAGAATGGGCACTAGCCCAAAATGCAAAGGTTTCAAAAAGTTTAAAAAAAACACAGGATTATGTTGGAAATACAGTCTATAGAAGATGTTATTGAACGACTGTGATGTGCTAGCTGTGCCAAAGCTTTCAAAGTGCACAGGTCATATCTGGGACATTTGCTTGATCCATGATGCGTCATAATTATAAACTAAGCTTTTATTCCATCAGGAGTTCAGCTCTCAGGTGATGGGCTCAGCTCCAATGTGATGTTCCATCTCCCTCTCCGTCCCAGGGCTGGGGCGCTGAACTTCCCACTTCCCAGTCATCGTGGCTGTCCTGTGTGGGTCTGGCACCAGGAATCCTCTTTGCTTAGCCTATGATCTAGTCTGCTAATATGCTGTCTGTTCACAGCAACTACTATTTGTCTGTCTATAGGTGTCTGTCTACAGGTATCTGCCAAAAAAGAAGATGAAATCAACTGATTCTTTACCAAATCTTATTTTTCTTTATAAAGGCAAGTGAATTCTACTTAGTGGATTTTACCTAGGCATTTTATTTTGTTATATATATGTGTGTGCGTGTGTGTGTATAATATATATAGTTAATATATTTAAACATATTATTATTTATATATATTTTATATATTATTATATATATATATATATATTTGAGTTAGGACATTGTCTAAGGCCTGAGAAAAATAGATAGTATAGACAGAGTACCTTAAGAATTGTTGGGGTTTATCTCCTGTTTTCTTCTTGTAGCAACCCCTTCAGATATAACTCCATGTAGACAAGCAGGTCAGTAGTAAGGGATCTTTAGAATATTAATTAAAAAGTAGTAGAGAGATTTCTTTTATTCCACAGTTTTTCCTTTGTCCTTCTTCCCTTTACCTTCCTGCAGAGAAAATAAAAGAATAAGTTTGGTTCTTTAGGGAGTTCCTAGCTCTTCATTCCTAGTTAGGTTATCTGCTGTTTTCACATGCCTTTTGTCCTGATTCATCCCATATTAGACTATCCAACTCTACTTTCACAGATTGTTATTAGATCCTCTTATTTTATGCAAGTGTTAGTCTATAAAGCTCATGACCCGAACAGTGTAATTGCATTTTAAACATTGACACTATACCAAGGCTTTCTTCCTCCAAAGCAGAATATTTTCTATTCTGACCAAAAAAATGTCTTGCCCAGATGCAAACTGTGTACTGCTGCTCAAGTATTAGCATATCACCAAGTCCTTGCTCAGGGCTCGATGGGAAAATGTTTCTCAGAGCTTGTCAGGTCTTATGAGACCTTTACCACTTGGTTGGGTCCCTTTACTACATTTAGTTTGTTATTCTTGCATGTTTTGTTGGTGATGTAGACAGTCAAAGAGATAACATTCTAATACATGGTTTTTGATAATATTTACTGCTAAATTAAAGGCCTTTTTTTTTTCTATTTCTACACTAGTGTCTTTTTTTTTCTTTTTTTTTTCATTCCATAGGTGCAGTGATCCACTTCTGTTCTCTTATTATTCTTCATCAGTTAAGTCAGCTCTGCACTTGAATCCTTCTTCAGTATCATGCTCACCCTTTTTTTTTTCTTTTTTGGTTGGCTAAAATGATCAATTTATCAACATATGCTAAGACAAATCCCCCCTTTCAAAAGGCAAACAATCCAGATGTTAAGAAGTATCTGAAGAATATTAGTGTTCAAAGTATAAAACCAGGAAACTGAGAAGACCTACACATGTTCTGAATGCTGATAGTTTGGCTGGAGTGCCCCAAATCCTTCTATTCTGTAATTTCTAGTCCGTGCCCAACAGCAGCACGAGTCACACATCAGCACTCTGTTCATGTTAATCCACTCCAAGGCTGATAATCCCAGCCACATGGGCATCTGCATCTTTGGTGATGTGCACTGACTCTTTTACTGTGAATTGATCTCCAAATCCACCATTGCTCTAAATATTGAGCTAATTAACGGGTAATCTGTCAGCTCTTGCTTAGCACATTGGGTTTTGTTTCCAGCAAGTGAAGCTGACTCAGCAGGCCTGCTGTGCAGCTCTGATGTTTTTGCTTGCTTTTCCTTTTTTTGTTTATTTTTTTAAAATTCTGCTTAACATCCCTATATTCTGAGTAAAGACATTCTGAGTTGACTGCATGAGTCTGGAAGGCTACGCAGCATCTTCACCTGCTTCATTCTGCTTGAAAAAACAATTTTTCAAGAGATGCCCAAGTTCTGTGAAGTCTTCTTCTCCCTTCAGGAATATTTCCCAGCTTCTCATTGTAAAAGATCCGTCAGTTGATTCTTATGTTTCATGAAGAAAGGACCACTATTCAGCTTTTCCTAAAGCTTCCTTATTGCAAAATCTATGTCACTTACCGTAATAAAACAAATTCCAATGAAACCTGCTTACCTTGGCAGCAATATGGAGGTGATCTTGCACGTAGGTTTTTGTTTGTTTGTTTTGTAGTACCTATTCCATAACTGGGAATTTTAAATGAAAGGATGGGGAATATCTGAAAACTGTTCATGACTGACTTGCTGGTTTCTGTCAATGGTTTTATGTTATTGTCAACTCATCATCCTTTCGTATTCACATTCATGTTGTTAGACCCAAATTAGCCAACTTCTACCAGAAATTCCCAATGAAACAATATTCTTGGCAGTGTACTCTTGTGATAGTTACGTTACATTGCTTTTTTCATGGGAAAAAAATCAGCACAACAAATTTCTTATGGTTGATATTTATATTGTATCCAACGTACTACCTCATTTTCATGCATGGTTTCTTAAGGGATTTGGCAATGAAGAAGTAAATCTGATTTGCTCTGATAACAAGTTTTGCCAATAGCCACATACCATAAGGCTGTAAAATAGAATCCCATGAGAGCAACCCTTTCATGGAATCATGGGCCACGTGTGAGTGCTTCAGCCAGGTGTACCAGGCATCTGTATTAGTTTTTACATACATTAGCTTATTAAAACAAAACTTTTAATTATTGGCTATTGATCTCACTCTGTTTTAAGGAGCTCTGCAAATGCTGAAGGGAAACAAGAACTCTAAGAAACTGAATATCCAGGTCTTTGAATATCAATACAGGGTTTTCATACTTCACTTTGCTGGGTCACATTAGTTCACTTTAGATTTTGTTACACTGTAATAGTCTTCAAGAATTTTTCTAAAATTAGACCTGCAGAAATATTTGATGTGAAATTACTTAGATTTGAATATGAAAACTGTCTGCAAATCTGCACATTTTGGACAATGTTTTGCAACGTCTGTGAAAAAGGCTGTGAGAGCTGGGTATGAATATCATTTTACATTGTCTGAAGTCTGGAAACATTTATAAGTAGATTATATTGACGCATTTCACTTTCACTGTTTGGGCAGGGAGTGGACAAGTGAAAGAATTTGCAAGCCTAAACTATATGTTATCCATTTCAAGTCTACCTGCTCTCAGAAAAGGTGACTGAAGATTGTTTGATTTCTTTTCTCCATGGAAATAGTGTCTTGGGTTTTTACAGCGTAATCAACAAAAATAAGAAAGGAACTGTTTTGTTTTGTTTGTTTGTTTTTGTTTGTTTTGTTTTTGTTTTTGTGTTTGTTTTTTAGGTGGTAGGGACTACAGTATTTCTAAGAGACAGTCAAAGAAGCATGTAGGATCTAACTGTCAACTAGATGTCAGTCATCCTGCATTAGAAAAGTCAAGAACATTGTTTTACTTTCTACATCAATATGCTTACCAATAAAGCTCAAAGATGGGGAGAGAAGGAGAGAGGGAGGGAGAGAGGGAGGAGTGGAACTGGCCCGCTCTTGACATAAGTAAATTACAGGGCATAAACTATTTATTCCTGCATTCAGTGACTTTTAGCACTGAGTATTGGTGATGGGGACAGATGAGAACAAGAAAACCTTGGGAAAGAGGCATGATATTCCAGTGTGAGACTTTGTAGATACATATAAATATTTAGGTTTTCCTCCAAAATAATCTTTGACCACTTTGGGCTTTTATCTTATATATATATATAGCTGAGCATAAGGTAAGCTGTTCTGTAAAAGGCTCAGCATGTCTTTAAAGCGAAATACCTCCAGCTCTGTGAAGAAATGGGACGAGGAAGCAATGCATTTTGGGATGCAGGGCAGAGGAAACTGTGGACAGCTTTGAAAAAAAAAAAAAAAGACTTACGTAAAATCTTCCTTCCCTTCTGCTTCTGCTCCCTGGGTCTTCTTGGAGGAGCATATGACTTCTGTGAATGGACAGGTCACACACTGAGTCATGTTTTGGATCTGTGTTTACAATAGAGGTAATGGATCTTGGCAGGGGAGCACACCGGGAGATCTGTCCCATCTGTTCAGATCTGCTACAGACTCTATCGGAGATAGCTCAGTGCATGATCTTTCTATGAATCATCACTGCTCCTCTAGCAGTGTGTAGAATTCAGTTCATCATAGCTGGTAATGACACATTACACATTAGGTAAGAAAGCTATTTTCTACAGTTCCTGTTCTGTGCTGCTGTTCTATGTGTTTTACTGTTTCAGTTCACTCCTAGATTATTCTCATCACAGATCTGCTGCTGTGTTACCTTCTAGAGAAGACTCGTAGCAGCAGAGCAGGTTTGTGGCAGTTTAAGAAAAGGCCCTGTGATATGTTTTCTTTCTCTTTGTTCTAGTTTTACTTGATTCTAAGCAAATACAGTCACTCTGAGTGACGTTTTCCCAAGTTTGAGTGTCCTAGGGGTGAATTTGGCTTGAAGACAGAATGTAGTATAATGGACAGAACGTGAATTATTAACTTGGAGGTTAATGAAATCTGAATGACCAGAGGAGTTTCTCCAAACACACTTTTTAAATATAAAAAGTGAGTTCTTGCTTTCTTTAATCAGATCATTGGCTAAGGTTCAGGAATCATTTGGCAAAATTATGTAGCTTATTCAAACAAAGTTTACATAATAGTTCATAATGGAGGAAAACCTTGTACCATGATCAACCTTCAAAATCACCGTGAGCCTTCAAAATTCCAAACTAAAGTATAAAGAACCACAGAAACGGATGTAGTAATACCCAGAGAAATACCTTTATTCTCAAATAGCCCAGCAGCAGTAAGCAGAGCTTGTTTTAAACAGAAGATTTTAACCTTCAGAAGACCATGATTTTAACAAGAGACTTTAATCTTGTTTTCTGTTCACATAATATAGTTTTTTCCTAAGAAAGTTAATTTTTGGGTAGATAAATATTAATTTATATTGATTTACAATTAAAGTTTGCTTTTATGCTTCTATTTTCCTTTTTGCTAACCAGCAGAATGCTTGTTTTCATATATAACTGAAAATGGAACTTGCCCTTAAACCTTAAGCAAAATTCCTAAATGTTATTATGCTATGAAATAGTAAATGATATCTCTTGTTTATTGGAATACTTGTTCTTATTCATGGTTGGATAGAAATGCCTTTGGAAAGATAGGGAAATTCAAGTAACAGTGCAGAAAACTAGCTTTCTGAAAACAATCTGATCTGCCAAAAAATAAAAAGTGCGTGGAATGTGCTGGATGCATAGAAAAAATGAGTCATTTCAAACTGAGTTCTGTTAAAGAAATTTTACCAATAAGTGGTCAACTTATTATTTCTGCCCAGGAAGTCCTTCAGAATTTTACAATTAGCACATCCAAGCCCCTCAGACTTTTTATTCATAGCTTGGAAAAGGAAAACGAACTTTCCTACTCTTCAAATCCAAATCTTTTTTTTTCAGTTTAAATGAGCTCATTATTGACTGAGCAAAACTGAATAACTGGGAATGAGGAGGATGTTACCACCTTCAGCAGCCACTCAGAAGCTCACTAAAACTTGCAAACCATCCATAAGAGCACACTCTGTTTAGAGCCACGAGCAGGGAGAGGTCTTTAATATTTTTGTATCAAAAGGAATTACCTGCTTGTGCATTAGGTGTCACTGCTGCCTAATCACTTGGGATGAAACTTCCTGCATAACGAACTAAGACACAGTGTGGTAGCACAAGCAGGGGTAAGCTGTGGATAGGCTTTTTTCCTTTTTTCCTTTTTTTCCATTTTTTTTTCTTTTTTTCCTTTTGTCCAAGCTTTTTCTGAAGTGAGGTTTACTTACTTTGAACCAAACATTTACTTCAATTAGTGGCCTTGGGCTAGGCATGTCCCATGTGTGATGCTCTAAAAAGCTTTTGGAGAGACAGACAGAGCCTCATCACCATGGCCTGGGAGATCTGGGCAGTGCTGCACAACTCACCTGAGATTTTTTACATCCCAGTGAGTCAAAAGTTACTGCACCCTATCAAGGGGCTTACATTTTGCAAATAAATAAATTGCACTGACACAAATAACTGATGAGGAAAACATTTTGTTCTAAATAAAAAAAAGACATATAAAGCAAAAAGAAATGGCCACATAGAGGAAAATTGTAGTATCAAAAGGTAAATACGTATGTGTGAGACAGCAGGAAGGTTGTCTGTATTTGTCCATGAAGTATTAAAACTTCCTAAGTGTTTTCATTGCAGTCTCATAACGATAGGTTTGGAGCTGTTTAAGGTCATACTCTCTTGCCTGTTTAGGAGTGAAAGTTAGAAGCCAGCTTGCAGTTTGGGCTGAAACTCCTTTGAAACTCCTTTGAAACCATATAATGCTCAATAATGCAGATAAAAGCTACTTTCCTTCGTGCCAACAGCATTTCATTAGCTTCCCACGATTCCTCTAGAGCTGTGTTTTCCTGATGTCCTTCTTGTTCTCTGATTACAGGTGCATCTGCTGGGTGATTGAGCCTGTGCAATATTCTGTGTTTCTGCATAGCTCTTCAACAGAGATGGCTTCGAGAAACCTTCCTCCCAGCATGCTGCTCATTAACCAGAGGCTCTCCCCTGGGGTCAGGTGGGCTTCTGAAGGTGACTCAGTAAGTCCTGCAAATGAAGAATAGTAGCCCACCATCAACATGCCTGCTAGGATGTCTTTAAAAATTTGGTGGCAGAGGCAGCTTCAGTAGAAACCAATTAAGAGCAGGGAAAGAACAAAAATCCCTTTGGAATCTGTGTTTAAAAACAAAAGTTTTTTGTTAAAAATTCTTTATTGAGGCCAAATCAAAGGACACTGAACATTTTGGCCCAGGAAAGTATGATTAAACCATGCCTTTAATCATCTTATATAATTTCATACTTGATTTTTCGTTTTCTTTCCTTTGTGAACATGTGTTTCACAGATACAGCTCTTAAAGCTAGCTGCAGACCTTAGATTTTTTTCCACTGGATTTTAAATCTCTTTGCTTCTTTAAGCATTATAGTAACCATGCAGTCTGTACACATGAACAAGGATGCACAGCTGTGAATGAGAGCAGAGTATGTTCCCAAATGCTGTAGGAGATGGATCCTTTTACTTCTATCTCTTTCAGAGGTGAGATTTCTGTCTAATCATGTGCTTCTAGGGCTAGACCATACGCAGAAATCTCCTCTGGGAAACTGAGGATCTGCAATCTGGTTAAAAAATATTTTGAGACCCTCCTTGTCGTCTTGCCTTTGTGAGTCTTTGGTAGCTTTGCATCTGGGACCCAACCTGCAGTGCACACTGCTTGGTAGGAAGGGGTCTGCACCCAGCTCCTGTGTGCTGGCACATCCCAGAGAATATATCTCTTTTCTGATGTATTTAGGAATATCTGATCTGCTAAATATCAGAAATGTTTGTGTATGGTCTTTATCTGTGGCACTTCTGGCCTGGAACAGCTTTACTATATTGTGGTAGCTCATCACCGTATAAATTTCCTCTGAGAGCATCTTTTCACCTTTACTGTGATTATTTTTCCTCCCCCACTACTAGTTATTTTCTTTAGCAAATTTATCCTGCCTCAGGACAGAGTGAAGAACTAAGTGACTTGATGCTTCTTACTGCTGTGAAGTTATATGTTTTTGCAACTCTTTCTTGCAATTATATTGTTTTAGCTTTTAGACTACACATTTAACTTTAATATTAGATATCTGATGCTGTACATCTGATTTAAGATATCTACCTTCAGACGAGAGGAGTTGTGCCCTAAAAGTACCTCTTTCTTCCCAGTGAAAGTTAGAGCCCTTTAAACTCAGATATGTTTCGGAGTTGATTAGAGGAATCCCATACTTGGAAATTTGAATCGCCAGTTTTAACAATGATATAAGCAGTAAGCTTCTATTTTTAAAATAGTGATGTTTGAACTTGTTCTGTTTCTTTTTTTTTTTCCTTTCTCCTTAGTGCTTTTCCTATAAAAGGTCCATATTCATTGGTTAGAAAAGTAATTAAAACAAATGAACTCTTCATACTTAATTTGGTATGTGGGTGTTTTTTATTTTTTTTATTTTTTTTAGCCAAAAAGGACACACTATATCTCTAAATATTTATTTAAGTGATTAAATAGCTTGAGGTTTATCCAGATTCTCAGCGTTTACATTTTCCCATCATAAGGAACACCAAGTAAAGCATTTCTTATTTACCGAACTGTACTTTTTACTGTGGATTTTATCAACCTGCATTTATCAATTTATTTGTCAGAAAGCAGAATATAGAAAATAACAGAAAATAACTTACAGAAAAGCAGAAAATAACTTACAAAATAGCAGAAAATAACATAAAATCATTGTTTTGCATGCAAAATGAATAAAACTAATGATTATGAAATGAAAGACGCAATAACTAGAGTTAATGATATTACAGACCAGGTCCATGCATGGCAGACATGGTGTCTAAGAAGTAGTCTCTGTCCTTGGAAGGATTTCTGAAAGTGCCCAGCCACCTTAATGCCCAACCACTTTCATACTAATCAATGAGGAATCAATGGAAATCACATGCTATGAAATCCTTGTGTCTTCTGATGCCTTTGAAAAGTGAGTGCCTTTTTGACAAGAACTGGTCCTGATGAAGGATAGGTTCTGCACAATGATTTCAAAAGGGAAATCAATTTTCTTTCCTCTTTTTTTTTTTTTTTCATCTGTCTTGCATATTTCTCAGTAGTGCAAATGAAGAAAAGATTCTCCCCACTCCTGTGAGCTAACTTAAATCCTCAGGGCAAATTCAGGAAAACTTTTTTTTTTTTTTTGTACAACAGAACCTGAAAGTGCTTTCAGTCAGGAGAAATGTAAATATCAGAACTTGCTCAATTGCAAAGACTGAAAATAATGTAAATATTTAATGTAGTGCATGACTTTGCAACATATTTATAAGGTGAGCTGACCTCAAAAGTTTCCTTAACTGCATATAACTAAAGAATAGCACCTTTTATCTCATTAGAGTTTAAGGAGAGCTCATTGATTCAGAATATTTTTAAAGTGTACTTAAACAGTTTTCAGGTATTAAATCTTGGCCTTAATATAGGGTGTTACAAAATCAAATGTAACTTTGAGCAGGCCTATTTTTTTTTATAATAAAAATATGTTTAAATAGGAAAAATACTAGCTGTTATAAAGCTGCAAATGTTATCCATACTGCTAGAATTGTTTAAAAATGCATCAGTTTTATGGGTTATTTTGGCTCATGTAAATTAAAATTTATCAGGTGGACTGAGGCTGGCGATACTGATAGCCAGTGTCCTTCTGTCCAAGGGACTAAAGGCCTGGTAGTTAGACGGGTAGTATAGTGTGGGTGTTTTGAGTGTGGGGAAGGATCCAGTTGAGATTCTTAGACAGAGAGGCCAATTCGTTGCCTCAGTCAGGAAAATAAGTGTTGCAGAAGATAGTAGACTGGCTATGAAAAACAGAGGCTGTTTTCTTGACTCCCTGGGGGATCAGAGCCCCGTCTTCTCAACAGGAGGTGGTTGATCAGGTTGGAAACCAACCCACGTCTTCACTGAAGGAAGAGCAAGGTGGGCACAGCGTGGTTTCTGTGACGGTGGTTCACCTCCTCTGCTGATGTCCCCTGCCACCCAAACCACTCCTTGCTCCCTTCGCCCGCAGGGAGCAGCCTGGGCAGGGGATGCCATGGCGGTGCCAGCCTGGGGGGCTCTGACATCCGTGTGAGGTGGGGAGGAGAGGCCTGCAGAGTTGAGAAGGGGGTGTGTGCATTGTGGAGAAATCTTCCACCATGTCCTTTACTCAGCAGGAGCAGTGCTGGTAACACCTAACATGGCTCAGTCACTTTTGTCCCCACGAAGCTTGGTGTACCAAGCTTTTTACACTGCTGTTACAACAGCCCCCGGTGGGTGAGTAAATGGACATGAAGGAGCTCGAGCTGAGCACTTCCACGACCTCCCCAGCCTCCTCTTGAGCTGCAGTATCCACTAGGGCCTACAGTAGGGCCTGTGCTCTGGAGGACATATTTCCTTGGGAAAGGCTGGCCTGAAGACTGTTATGTCTGGAGAAAATACTGTTTTTCTTTGCAGACATTCCTTTTAAGAGAAAGGTGTTTTGAAGAAAAGTTAAACTCAGCATATTAAGCCTGCCTCAAATGGATGTGTCACTTTTATTGGAATTCTAATTAAATGTAGACTCATAAAAAGTATACCTTCCCAATTTAAATATGGCTGGCTCTCACGTCTATATGGTTCCAAAACTTATGACGACAGATTAATGACTAGGCTGAAAGTCTGTCATAACCTGGTAGGATAAAGCTAATCCAAATCGACTATATGCCACGATTTTATGACACAAAGTTATTGAAAAGTACAAGAATAATTAAGTGGAAATATAATAGAGGAAGCGTTTTCTGAGCTCTGGCACTGTGGCAGAGCCTGCCACCTGATATGGTTGGTTAGAGTAGCAGGTCTAGAGTAGTAACATATTTTACACTACTTTTTTTAAAGAAATTGTGGCTCGAGTAGTCGATCACTGAAATTCATTCTGAAAAAAAAAAAAAAGTGACAGCTTTGGCAGTTATAAAACAGAGGTGCCTTGTTTAACTGGGTGACACTAATTATAGGTAAGAGCTCTATAAACACGCTCCTTTGTTCTCTGGGAGCTGGACAGCATATAACTCTGGCATAGCAAAAATGTCATCTATAAAGAAATAGAAAATAACTGTTCTTTTTTAACTGAACACAGATAAGAAAATAAGTCAGGACCACTCAGGCTTATTTTTCAGGCTTTGTTTTTGCTTTCAATAATGCTATTTAAATGGTCTTTGGAATGCATCCTTCTGTGGCCTTCTGTGGCATAACTTACATAGAGGATCAGCTGTGCACTGGTCAAAGCTGGTCAGGTTCCTAAATTCAAGGTAGCAATTTTGGTCCAAATTTCTGTATCTCTTTTAGACTGTCTCCAGGTATACTGCAGATGCCTGAGCTAATGATGCCCACTCCAGCTCCAAAATCAGAGTCAGGTTAGTCACATCAGCATTATGTTCAGCCTGAGCCAATACATCTTAATGAGGCTGAATTTACAGCCTACACGTGGTTTCAAGACAGAGCTGTGATCCTTGCATGGGGTCCGTACCACTCCATGCAAACATTCCAGCTTAGGTAATGCTAGCTGGATTTGCCAGCCTTGTGCCTTTCCATTGCACAGGGGAGGTGTATGCTAAATACATTCTTACTTGGAGGTGAGACTGGACAAATATAGATGCCTACTGGTATAGATGGATCAGATTTTAATGAACAGAGTAGTTAAGTGCAAGTATGACATAAACTACAGGTGAGATTCATCCCCACTATCCTGTATGTTTGAAACCTATAGGAAGCTCATCTGTGCTATTCATGCAGACTTCTCTGGTTGCTGGAGGGAGCTGTGCTCTTCCAGAGGATGAATTACCAGGAGTCATAGACCCTGTGCTGCACTGTGTTGCTTTCGTGTGTTCACAGCAATGGGTGTTATTTCTGATGGCAGCAGAAACACTGACATCAAGAAAACACAAGCAACTCTAGAACAGTTTTTTAATTACTTGAAAATGCATCAAATATTGTAGGTACGACATGTTTAGTTTCTTGTCATTGCTATAGACAAAATCTATGACATCACTTCATAACATATTTCATGTACTCTGGTACAAATGATATTTTAAACTGAGTACTGCATTCATGTAGCACCAAAGAAGCAATCTAAATCATAAAGGTGTTCTGGTTTGTGATTAGGAATAATGTGTTCTGTGAAGGCAGAGCATGCTTGAGACTGGTGATGGAGGTCAGGGCACTGGACAGCGCTCCCCTGGCAGGTGCTGCAGCACCACGATGCTGAGCCCAGCATGGGCACCCCTAGAGCAGGCTGGAATTTGCTATTGAGGCCAAAATTTCAGCACCCAAATGCAAGGTGAGGGAACAGGGATGCTGCTCCTGCTCAGCCACGAAAACCTGAGCTTAAACTCTCTCTTATAGCTCCTGCAGAAGGGCTAACTCCAAGACACTCTGAGACACCACTCCCACCCCAAATCTACCTCTCCTTTTGTCTGTGTTTTGGAAATCCACCTGCTGATCTCTGCGGCGGTGGTGGTGAAGAAGCGTGCCAGTAAATTCAAGAACAGCACAACTGTGCTGCTGAAACTCCTGTGGACAATGCCAGGAATTTGCTTTCCTTCAGCTTCGCTAGACCAAACATGCCAGGGCTTTTGCTGCCTTTTCCACGCCAGGGGAAGGAGCGGGGCAGCTCTGTCTGTGTGCATCCAGATGTGTGTGCAGATGTTGGGGTGAAGGCCAGGCTCCCCAGCAGCTGCCCCGGGCTCCCTCTAGAGGGAGCCCGCTGATGAGGAATGGCCCAGGAGGCCGCGCAGAGCCAAACTTGAACTTGCTCAGCTTTACAAAAGCTTGCCCGGGGGCTGAGCGAGGCTTTTTGGGGAGTGTTAGTGCTTTGTTTTAGAAACAGCCCCAGCCCTATTGCAAGCCTACCCTTCTGAATGCGAAATATATAGCCTTACGAGTCCTTTATTTACCCAGCACTAGGATTGCCAATGCATCCTAACCATTCTGAAATTGGGCATATTGATATGGTTTCAGGTCTTTGCCAGAGTTTGCCACTTTGGCACACTCTACAAAAAGTCTGCTTGAAGATGGCATTTGCATAGAGAGATATTGACTGTGTGATTTCAGGGTTAGAGCTGATGAGTCAGAGGCACTGTCAGCAGTCAGATGCAGCGGGGAGTGCGCTGTGGTTTGTACGCGGTGCACATTTTGAGCGTGAGACATAAGGTCAAAGGCCAAGTAGCTTTAATTGCAATTGCAGGAGAATAATCGGCAGCCTGAGTGCTTTTTTTGGTATCAGAAAATACGCTTGCATTGTTAGGGAAGAAAGAAGAATATAGACAAAGGTATTTAATAAGTTAGTTTTTAAAAAAAATATGTATTTTGAAAATGTTTTCATGCAATTTCAATTACTGTACTTAACTTGACAGATGCATCTCTTTTTCAACAGAGACTTCACCCATTTTTCAAATAAAATTTGCTGATATTTAACTTCTTTTAAACTCCTTACTACAGAGCAACAACAAAATTTTAAAATAACTTTATAAAACAGAGCCAAACTAGGCAGCTTACTCCTTAAAGAAGCTGAAATAACTGAAGTACTGGCAGCTATGCAGTTTGCAAAAAGTGTGCTGCTTAGATCTTTGCAACATGGAAATAAACATGGAGTTTTATGTGCCTTTCCTACATTATTAAGTAGCTTATTTTAAAACTCCAGTTTGCCCTGGAGTTGTGAAGAACATCAAATATGTTGCCAGTTGGAAATATGACTGTTTACTTTAAGAGGCACCTGTAAATTAAAAATAAAACATAGAATCAAACTGAAAAGAGAAATTCATTAAATTGAAATAAGCCTGAGTGAATAAGTGCAGTATCTCACTGAAATTAAAAAGCTTAGGGAGGAGCTTGTTTGCTGGAGCCTTTCTGGCCTCCCTATGTAGTTTTTAGTCCTATGTTTCTAAATGGTGTAAATACTTAAAAGTTCTGGGTATTTTCAATTACTATTGTTAGACAGAAAACAAGCTCGGGTTTCTTCAAACCTTATTTCGTTGAATGTGTCTGAGTCATAGGAAAAGTCATTCCATCATGTCTAGAAACTGTTTTTATTCAGAGTACTTGTCAGGAAAGAAAATAAACAAGTATTAGTTCCTGCCACCATTCATTTCAGAACAGTTACAACCGATATAATTAGGTCTCAGATTTAAAAAAAAAAAAAAGTCTGAATGAAAAGATATAAGATTATGTATGTCAGTTGCTGAGCATTTGGCATGAACAGCTTTTCCAACACTTGCTCTGGTTATTATAAGTTTTGAGTTGTAAATGACTGCATTCAGCAGCAAACCTGTCAGGTTGGAGAGCTTTTCATTAAATGTTTGATCTAGAAATTTTTAATCAGCACACAAATAAAACAAATTATTAAAGCACTACATCAGCTACGGTGTATGTAATTGGGATGAACGGGGTGATGTAACTGGTGGGGAACAGCACAAGCATTCTTAGCAGAAGGCCTGGAGCTACAGAACTTGTTACCACTGGAGATGAAACAGAGCCTGAGTCTTAACCTGTATCTCGAAAATGGTAAGATGCACCTATTAGGGACATTTCCAAATAACTTGCTGATAAATCAGATATGTTGTATAGCTTTGCTGGGGAGACTGGGGAGGGATCACTATTTTGAATAATGCCTTGTGTTCATGAAATAATGTTGTGATGAACAATGTACTAAGAACATAGCAGATTTTATTTAATAAGAGGAAAATAAGTGTTTTACATTCTCAGCTTTTTACCACTGTTCTCCACCCTATATGAAAGCAAAGCGGTAAGATATACTTTAAGAAGTTATCTAATGAAAACTATTTTGTGACGTTAACACATTAATCAGGGGTAGCGGTTGTAACTGTGCTGATATCAATGTACCTACTCTTGCCTTTCTGAGCTGATACAGCTTATTGACATTTTAGCTTGAAAAAAAGCAGTTCATTTAGCTACTCTGGTTAGTGAAATTTCTGCATATATCAGCAACAAGGTGTTGCAACTGGGCTAAAAATTAAACAGGGAGTTCATTTACATATGTCACATTAAAAACCACCAGCATATAACCATCAGAAGCAGTACTATTCTGCTCATCCTAGCAATGCAGGTTTCTTAGGGTGGTTTTTGTTTGACATTTATATCTTGATATAAAACTTCTGCTTATTTAATTTTTGTTTCCTGTCTTTGAAGAAATTAACCTAGGCAAGCTAATACAAAAGTGGGGGGTTACATATTGCTCTGAGGGCTGCAAGGAAGTTAATGTTTCGTGGCTGAAAAGCCTGCCTTATGTCAGTCTATCAGTTGCCGAGACTGTTGCCTGCAGGTTTGTGTGCCTCAAGTCAGCAGCAGCTGAGGCAGGTCAGTGAGTATTCCCATGATCAAGCTCATTGATGAAATCTTACCTCCATCCAGATCAATGTTGCTGCTGTTTTCAGAGGAACCATAGCTGCATTCAAAACATCAGATTTGTCAGCAGGGAATGCCAGTGATCCATGTATCACGGGGGTTGCATGCCAAACAAATGTCTGTCGGCTTCGTCTTGGGCTGTGTAGACATCCGTTTGCATGTTTTCATCTTCCTTCCCCGATGTGGCATATGTAGAAACAAGCTCCACTTGTGGTGTCGAGCTCTGAAGCAACAGGAGGTGAAATATGTCCTGAAAATGGTTAAACACAACCCTCATGACAAAAACTCAGTGCAGCAAACAAATCTGTCTCCTGCTCTCTAGCCACATATGCTAGCTAATGCTCACCTCGCAGGAAAGCATGAAAGAGAAAGGAAAGAAATCTTTGCTAAAAAGGATCTTTCAGCTCTCAGACCTTGAATCTCGTAGCTGCCAGGCTTTGGCGATGCCTCCCTGCAGGGTGCAGGAGCTGGAGGTGCTGGAGCACTGGCCATAGGGGCAGGACTGGTCCTGCGGGGTTACTGTCAGGTGTCTGGGGCAAATGTGCCTTGAGTGCTCTGTAGGATGAGGGGATTAAAGGGGTTTACTAATTGCTGTACGATGCAAGCTGGGTCTGCTGTGGAGCCCTGGGCCACAGGCAGCCCCCTGCTCAGCCCCACAGCCTCAGCTGGCCCTGCCGCTCCCAGCCCCGTGGCAGGTGCTGTACCTCCCTCCCGTTTGTCTTCCTGAGGACTGTGGGGACAGAAAATGTACATATTGTTTTCCCTCCCTTTTAGTCTTTATTGTTGTTGTGCCTTTAAAAGAAAATTATTCTTTTCTCCCCCCCCCAGTTTTTTAATCCCTTGCCTTTCATACAGCAATTTATATCCTCTGTGCCTTATCTCAGGTAAGATAAAAATAGTGGCTTCACTCCATCAACATAATCGGTTGTGTTAATATCTCTGATAGCAGGCTTGGCTCGGAGTTTACATTGCCCCATACGGGCTGTGTCTGTGCAGGCATAGCCTATGGATTCTGCTAAAAACCACTGCACATTTAAAAAAAAAAAAAAAACAAAAAACCACAACCTCATGATGAGATAGTAGATTTTAAAAGCTGTTTTAAAACAAAACAAAACAAAAAATAAAGGTGTTTTCCTTCAATTTACAATAGTTGTTAAAACACAAAGAATTCTTCTCATATTGAACAACTTAGTGTATTTTCTTTCATTTTTATTCTGCTTTTTGAACACTAATAAAGTTCAAGCTCATGCTTATAAACACTGAAAAAAGTTCTCAGTTCAAAGTGTGAGAAGTTGTCAAGTGTTTCTCTAAAGATGGTGAACAAAAATATAATTGTATGCTAGCATTCACCATCTTCAAAGAAGGACGACTGGTACAGTCAAGTATCTAATAACCCCTGTAAGCTCTGACCAGTTGTACTTCTTCTCTGATTCCCTGAAGATGTCTTTGCATGCTACATCTCATGGTTTGCCCAGCTATTTTCTGCTCTGTTTTCAAGCCTAATGCTTCCCCAAGAAATTAAACTCCTTAGGAAATGCTCAGCTACCGGTTCCAATATTACTGGAGTCTTCCTCTTCTAGAAATATTTAGCAACAGCCTTTGAGAAAAACTTTCTCTTCTTAATTTCGTTCCTGAGTCATCGACGGCCTTGGCATTTATCTGTGTGTATATTCCAGTAACTCACAGCCCTTCTTCCATGCCTCTGATCATCTTACCTGGTGTGTCCCTTATGTCCTCCTCAGTGGGGAAAAACTAGGAAGCGAACACCGAGTCAGCAATTAATAGTAAAACTTGTATGAGCATCACTGGGTCTAGGATTTCAGCGTGTTTTCCCCTTGTATTTTCAGCAGTCTTTTTGCCGTCTCTTAGGGCTTTTCACAAACAAATTGATGTCTCAATCAATTGAGATTGCATTCTTTTTGTTCTACTATCCTGCACACAAATAAGCTGTTATGTTTTTGTGTTCTTCCAGGTATTTGTTTTTTTTTCTAAAGAAAACCAGCTCTATCATTGTCCGACCATTTAATTTCCACTGTCACCCTGTGATCTTTACAGTGCTGCTGGGTTACTCAGCTGGGTTGAGCTGAGTGTCATCGGATCTTCTGGCAGCACCTGCATCGGTTTTCTCTCTTGACATGAGCTATTTATCTTAGCCACTAAAACAATGCTCGAAACAGTTTAGAATTACAGCTTCAGAAAAACAAGTTCTCTCTTTTTCCATGATGTACCTGCATTTCCTAAAAGCGTTTCTAGTCAGCCTTGGTATAGCTGAACGATTTTTAGTGGTGCTGTTTGCTTAAAGGAACTAGGTGATCCATCCTAGATATTTAAGTGTGTTCATGTTTTCTAGAAGCAGAGAATACGAAAAGCTGTCTTATTCCCCATTCTGGTTCTTCTTCAAACTCTGATATGTCTGTCCTAGTTATATGAGTGGGGACCATTGGTATTGTGTGTGTTTCATATAGCAGTTATTCAGGTAAAATTTCCTTGAAAGTAAGGTGGGCATTTATTGAGCTGGAAGGGTGAAATTTAATTTCCATGCTTCACTATTATTTACTCACACAGAGCTCTCCATCCACCCATGCTTGTAATTTATTGTGGGGGCCTTGGAAGACTTTTATGATGACAAATATATTGGGAATTATCTTTTATTGTTGTTCTTATGAACGAAATACATCACTTTCAAAAGCAGGAATTAATTTACTGTATCACTCTGATTTACTCGCTTACCCCCTGAGAAGTCTGAATTGGAATTTTTTGTTTATTTACATAACGCTAATTTGGTTGCTAGTGTTTCTGTTAGCTAAAGTTTAGCTATGTCTGAATAAATGTCTTATTTGTAACTTTGTGTAATATGTGTGAAAAAACTCTTCTTGCAGCTTTCACTGCACTTCATGTACCTTTTATTTTAGAAACCCTGGACAGGCTTTTTAATTTGCCTGCCTTAAATATTATGTAAATATAACTGTCTTTGGAACATACGGTGTGTTGCTTGATCTGTGATAGATGGGGGAGGAGAAGAGGAAAACAGTCTTCATGCCATGTACTTTGTCTGTTGTCCTACTTCTCAATTTTCTGTTGCTTTCATATGTCATTTCTTCTTTTTCATACTACTGTGCTGAACTTTAGAGACAAACTTAATGTTTGGCAAAATAAAACACATTGCTTACAAATACTCATCTGTCTTGCTTTCTTGCATTGTCCTCTGAGATTAATTAATTTCTCCATCTAGGAAGTGAAGATATTAGAATCATCCTCCTTTTCAACCAAAGAATGAAATGTGCAACAGAAACTTACAAAAGTAACAAGGGAATCATTGAGAAAGACGTGGAGTTAAAGCTGATGTATTTTTAAATGTCAAATACAGACCACACTTTGCAAATACAATCTGGGAGTCACCTACGTGCAAGTACTAGTTTTGTGAATGTTTTTCTAGGAGTAACTAGGAGAGGCATTATTGTCTGAGTCTCAAGTCTCTAAAATATTTGCAAACTACTCAAAGTATTCTGCTGTAATTTTTTTCCTGTGTAGTCACTCATTGGAGCCTGCTGCATTTTAATGATTGATTGCAGACACGGGATGAAATGTTGGCCTCCTTGAATCCATGGGAGTTTTCCTATTGACTTTGGTGAAGCCAGGATTTTACCCATGGATTTACAGCAGCAAAATGCAACAAACACGATTCTGTACTTCATCTAAAATAAAACACATGACACATTTTGCATTACAAGAACGAAAGCAAAGCTATACCCTTTCTAAAAATGGTATTGTGCATCTATAAGCTTTTGATTAAACCAATGTTTTTGCACCTGTTGGGGTAAAAGTACTAAAAAGTCATACTGCTGTCGTTGTTTTGGCACGTGTGTCTAATTTTATAATACATACTGCAGTAGTTCATCCTAAATTAAAAATCGGAAGCTAATTTTTTTTCTTTTCTTCCCATGCAGTAGTAATATAATCTCTATGTCACATGTGAAAGTACCATGTAATTTATATAGTCATGATGTCAGCAGTATATTATGTAAGTTCTTAGTGGCAGATGAGGTTTAGTAGTGCAGACTGATTTTTGCTTTACTTATGTGATTTTTAGTCATTTTCTTGTAGAAGAAAATATTTTAACCCTCGGGCTGCTGTGGCTTTTTATTTCTTCCTGGTAGGACTGCTCTTCACATGTGTCGAAGTCAAATTCCACCAGAAAGTCACCATTAATTTTCTTCACCAAGGTTTGTCTGGAATCCTGGCACTGCTGCTGGGTAGCAAAACCTTCTGCTGCATTGTCACAATTATTAGCTTTGCTACTGCATGGGAACTGCTGGAGTTATTACTTGTCATCTCCTCAACTGTTAGGCTGGAAAAATAAGGCAGAAATTTGACTCTGCCTGCACAAAGCCTAACTCAGCAGACTACGCAGAGAACTCTAATGGGTGTTATAAACCATGGGCTGTGGGGAGGCTCCATTACAATCCCTCTACACCTCTCATCCTGGGCTACAGAAGGAGCCCTTGACACTTACACCTTTACCCTTGATCGACAAAACTGAGTTTCAGTGGGACTTCTCTGTTAAGGACAGGTCACATATTTCTCCCCACCTCCTGGGTTGTTAAGCAGCTTGATGTGATCAGCATAGTTAGTAGAAGTATTTGAAACAGAGTATCTGCAGATTCTCATGAATAATATTTTCCCCTCCTTCTGTTTTGAGCAGCAAAAAAATAGTGAGTCATATGAAGGTGTGAGCAACATTATATCACGTTTAAAGGAGGAAGAGCAACCTTTGTATCTGACATTTTTGACATCTGCAAGAACAGAAGTAGTAAGAGAGAGTCTGATTAAAAAAAAAGTTAATTGCACTTACAATATCTTTAAGATCTTTTTGTCATATGAGCCCATGGATTTTATGCATAAATACAGATGTTATTCCAGTCCACTAATTAGAGATGTGACAAAAGGAAGCAGATTAGAATTTGTAGAAGTTTGTAGGTTTTTCTCCTTGTTTAAATATGGTTTCCAAATTAGACTCTCAGAAACATACAAAAATGTCATCTCCTCCACCTATTACTTCTCATTCTGCTCCTAAGACTAAAGAAAACAACAACACCGGACAACAGAAAAGACCCCAAAAACCCAGCCAAATAGCAGTTATCTATATAAGCCTCCATAATGTGTGTGATTGGAGCTATACTACCCAGAAAATGTGTATCAAACTAGACTTCCATATTCATGCACTAAACAACAATCTCAGTTAGAGTACAACTAGGAGTTATCCGAGAAGCATAGCATCAAAAAGAGTAAATTAAATGTAAAAGAAGTGATGCAGGAGCTCTGGGGGGCAATAATAATGTAAATAATTTTGTAATTTCATCCCACAAAACATGAAATAATGGTGTCCAAGTATGGAGCAAACAGACTTTCTTTTATTTTTTATGGATGTAGAAGGAAACATAGTGTTTCTTTTCGAACTCCCTGCAACAGACCACGTGGCACACTGCTGCAACAGAGACTGGCCAGGAGAACCCCTAGTCATGCACAAGAGATGGGGGGCTAAAATGGGCATCCAGCACTGACATTGCCTGTCAGAGCTGAGAGAACAGGCGTCAAGAACAGACGTGCACTGAGATCTGGAAGAGACGAGGTCAGAGAAACACAGCATGCTTCTGGACCTGCTGGGATAGCTCAGGAGTGGAGCAAGAGAAATGATGAGAAAAGAGGAGAGCTGACTCTCTGTCTTGCAGTTCTCGGCCTTGCATGTGCCCTGGCTGCTCTCACTGGGTTGAGGTGGTCTGCATACACCCTTCTCCATGTGTTAGCTTGCAACTTATCTGCAGAAAGTACTATGCCTCCCCGTTTTCCTGCCTCTTCTTTCTATATGGCACAAACATAAACCATGGCTCCTCTAAGTCTACCAAGAGTAAAGAGAAACATGGAATACTTTATTACATTTTGAGTAACATTTTGGGAAGAGCTAAAGCCATCATTTAAGTGTTTCTCAAAGTTCAGTTAGATCTACCTGAGCAGCACATCTCTAACGTGAGTTGGAAGTCCACACAGCTAGAGAGAGCCTCCTTCCGACATTGTATCACATATATTACATACATCCTTCCAACACCTAGCTCTGTTGCTCCTCAGTAGTAACGCACACTGGCTTTGTCATACCATCACTCAGAGGTTAAATTCAGATGGGGAGTTTGAGATTTAGCGGTGTGATCCTTCACAGGTAATCTTCCAGGGAATGGAAAAGAAATGGCAACGTTTCTGGGCTGTGGCTTCTGCAGCACGTATGTGGCGAGAGGCAGATAGCTCTCATTTGATACATACAAATTCAAGTCAGTTTGCCATTGCAGATAAATGCTGTCAAAGAAACATTAATCCCTTCTTAGATCCATTATCAGTGTCACACACTATCTGTCATAGTGCCACAGCCTAGGGCATCATTCAGAGATAGGAGAGAATTTAGATTTCATTGTTGCAAAAAACAGGAGGTGCTACTAGGTGTGTTTATTTCCAGAAAACATAAAACTCCAGCAATTAATACTGTCACAAAATCAAATACTTTCCCTTGTAAATCCATATTAAAAATATATGTAGAAGGAGCAGGGCAAATTAATCTTCTCTCACAAAGCTCTTCTGTTGCCTTGTAACTGCTCCTGCTGAGATCTGGGTCCCTTTAGTTCGTGTCACCTGCTTAAGACAGAGAACTGTCATTCAGGACAGGTGAGACCATCAGATGAATGGGTGAAGAGATGTACTCAGAGCGAAGAAATGCAGATATGACACACTTGGTATCCCACACAACCGTTTCACATCCCTGTAATGTATCACACTTCCTTTCCTCTCCGGCCCATTGGAGAAATGACAAAGTTGAACAGGAACATTGCTTACTGTTTAAATTTCAGCTAATAGAAAATTTTCTTTATGTTGAATGCACCCTAACTTCTGGCTAACTCATTCTCAAATTTCTGTCTCAGCTGAAGACTAATCTGGCACTTCCTAGTGAGCCCCTGAAACTGCAGTGAGTACTTGTTTCCCTTATATCCCTTTCAGTCTGTCAGTAAAAAAGTAGAGAGGAGATCTGAACAGAGATGCAATAATTAAGGAACCAAGTGTTGCACTAAAAATACCAGATTTACTTTAGTTCAGGATATTACTAGCATTACTATATATTAAATAGCATAATTTGTGTCCCATTTTAAAATGGATTTTACTATGGCCATGGGTTAAAGAACATGTTAAGATTTAGAAATGAATTTTCCCCTTACCATTTCTTATCTAAGGCTTCACTTCTGTGTGAGTAGTGTAGATCTTTATGAAAGGAAAAAAGAGCTTTAAATGCCATTTTTTAAACTTTATTTTGCAGATAGTTTCACATGATAAATGTGGAGATCTGAAGTGCTTGGTAGCATGTAAGGAGGTGGATAAATTACTGTTCAATTAGAGCAAAAGACATTGCTGAAAAGTACTTGTAATGAGATAATTGCAAGGGCCAAAGCTGAGAGTAACACTCAATGCTGGCAGCAGCTTAGTTAAACATGTGGTTAATGATGTTATAGGAAGAACAGGTATGTACAATATTCAGCTGTGCCAGCAGTAAATATTAATTTTATGTGACAGCAATAGTGTCTTACTGAGACTGATATTTGACATACAAAACTCCCATAATTATTTTAATATCTTCACTTACCAGCGATTTTAATGATATGACAAAGATTTTAGGTGTTTGCTGAAACAGCACTACTGTCATTTACTATCAATCAAGTAAAATGTCATTCTAATTCATTTTGCTGCAAAAATCAGAGCGGTTTTTATACCAACTAAGCTACCGCTGTAAAGAGTATGTTCTTTTTGGGTTTTAAAATTAAAGAATCAAAATGGCCAAGACCTATTTGGAAACATTTATTAGAACATATAATGTATAGAAGTCTTGAAGTAGTGATTTTGCCATCAGAAGAAAGCAGCTTTGTATAAGCCTGGGTATAAAAACACCAAAGAGGCATGTGACTTTATAGCTTTAAATTAATTATGAAACAACATTACAGACAAAACAGGTAGTGCCTCACGTAGTTGATTACTTAGTACGTTTCATTATATGCTTCTTCAATTGCTTAAAAACATTGCCAAGTTTGGAGCCATCCAGGATGAAGCTTTCCATGCCAGGTGTGTGCCCTAGGCTGGAGAATTTTGGAAAGCTGCTTCTAAAATTCAGTCATTCCAGAAACAATATTCCTGAAAAAGTAAA
The DNA here is from genome assembly GCF_964211835.1 of Anser anser. Lineage (NCBI taxonomy): Eukaryota > Metazoa > Chordata > Aves > Anseriformes > Anatidae > Anser > Anser anser. The sequence goes on along the minus strand of NC_139721.1, from coordinate 126,558,172 downwards.
TGTGCTTGCCTAACATTACCCCAGCCCCCACAAGTCTGTTGCTGGGATCATCTCTCGCTTTTGGAGCAGGAACTCCAAGTTTTGCAGAAATCGTTTCATTGTCTCGGGACGTGCCTTTGATTAGCCTCTAAGATTTGCCCAAATTTGTCCCCAGTATAGAGCGCGGTCTCAAGTTACAGCTCGTCAGCTGAGCTGTGCTCACTGGCTCTGCATGCACTTCTGATTTGCGGAGCAGAATATGCTAATCTAAACCACCTTCCCAGGAGCTGGCATTGAAGTGCCGTTCTTCACGTCGGCAAAAGGCAAACACCCATCAGCTCAGCGGGAAGGCAGCAGCTCTGCAGGCAGGGTCCTTCCTCGTGCCATAGGGCACCCTTCAATTTGCATCACGAACTCAGCAGTTACATGTCCTGAGTGTCCCTCCTCTGCTCCCTGTGCTCCGTTCTGGAGGACCGAGGCAATTTCCCCCCTCTCCTTTGCGAGCTGCTCAGCTGCCAGGCAGCGAAGTGAACGCAGAACAAAATGGGGCTGCACCTCTCGGTGCTGCTTTTCACATGCCATTCGGAGATCGGTGTGTAATAAGCAAGTAGCTGGCTTAGGATGGAGAGAAGGTGGGTGACAGGCAAGAGGAAACCAGAAACAGGGAAGGGAAGAGCTAGAAGAGGGCAACAGGAGCTGGTGGTGACAAGTGAAGCAGAAGTTGGGCATGGGGGGAAGCAATAAGCAGTGACATACTGCAGCGGATCTTAACCAGAGAGGAACTGGGGCCATATTCTGTGCTCATCCCCCGCCCCCCCCCCCCCCCCCCCCCCCCGAGGACCTACAGCTCATTTCAAGAGTCAAGAATCTCCCCTCAGGACCTGAGACTCATTTCAGGAATCCAGAGTCACTCTGCTCTGCTGTCAGTGAAAACCAGCGCCGCCACGTACCAGAGCATTCGTCACCCCCCTTCCCGTGGCAGACACCCAGAGCACTGCAGCGAGCTACCCGGCTGCTCGAGTGAGTGGCAGGCGTTTGTCCAAATAGGTCTGGGGCACGTAACAGGACTGATCTGACTCAGGCAGTGGTCTTGTTTCACCTTGCTGTCGGAGTCTTTTTGCACCACAGTCTGGACAGGGCAGAAAGACATGCAGAACAGTCAACTCAGGGACTTTAAACACAATTTCTTAAGTTAAAGCACTGTGCACACCCAAAGTCTTATTTAATCACTTATAATCTTCGTACAAGTCACCGAGGGTCTGTAATATCATTCGTAAGAAAGCCACACCAGTAGGTCAGTAACATGAAGCCATGGCTCATACTCCACCTAGCATTTGCTTTGCTTCTACCTGTGTCCAGTTTGCCATAGCATCCTTACTGTATGGGTATCTGAGGGGTTTGGGCCCTGTTACCCTTGACTGGTATCTGAATTCTCCATCGTGGGTTTCATTTTGGTCTCAGAGAGAAACCTGCAGAAGGAACTGCCGTGCCCGCCACAGGAAAAGCCACGGTCATAGGCAGCCCCGCTGTGCGTCTGCGAAACGTGCGGGTACCCAAACTGCGTGACGAAATCCCAACGAGACATGCAGAGCTGCTTCCTGCCCTTAAATCTTTTGTCATGGCCTTAAATAACTCAGTGATTCTTCTGTATGCTAAAAACCTTCCCGTGTGGCAGAAGTAACTGCGAGTTACTTTAGTCGTTAGTTTAGTCATTGTCGTAGTTTATCATTTTGGGACATTCAGAAGGAAGACACTTTGCACGCCTTGGTATGCAGTTTGCAGGGATAATACCCAGCAAAATACTTCTGGGGACAGCATCACTGAGCCTTACCCTAAGCAGGCGAATGAGCTTGAAACCTACTGATAGTCACTGATAGGATCCACTTCTACCTGCTTAAATCCTGCATAAAGTGCCAGTGCTGGGGACAACTATTAGATAGTCTGAGGAGAAGGGTACCACCAGGAATAGTGCCCTGTATTACTGCCATTTGTGAGGTAGCTCCTGCTCGTGACACTGCCTGCTGTATCGCTCTCTCCTGTGTTAACCGAGTGCCAAACCCAGCAGCGCCTGTGCAGATCCCAAGAGCCTGCATTGTAATGCTGAGGTTTCCTCGCTGCTCACCCCAGGCTCAGGAGCTAAAACCCTGCAGGGAAATAAAGTGGGGCCCTGGCACGGAGCAGCAAGCACTCGGCTGATGCCCGCATGTCCCTTTGGGCACAGCATCTCTGTGTGAGGGGAACCTGTGGGCTCGGGACTGCTGCTCTATGAGCCAGGACGAGCTCTGGGCACAAGGAAACCCCAAAAGGAGGTGCTGGGGTAGTAAGGGGATGGAAGGACGGAAGGCATGCTGCCATCCTGGGGGGCAGCGCTGTGGGGCTGGTGGGACACGCGTGGGGCTGGGCACAGGGGGGTGGGAGGGGTGTGTCTCCCCCGTCAGTGCATCCTCTTTTTGGATATTCCTCTATTTCTAGGAAAAAAGAAAAAGAAAAGAAAAGGAAAAAAAAGAAAAAAAGAAAATAAGAAAAAATAAATAAAAAAAGAAAAAAGAAAAAAGAAAAAAGAAAAAAAGAAAAAGAAAGAAGAAAAAAGAAAAAAGAAAGAAGAAAAAAGAAAAAAGTAAAAAGAAAAAAGAAAAGAGAAAAAAGAAACAGGAAAACAGAAAAAAGAAAAAATAAAGAAGAAAGAAAAAAGAAAAGAAAAAAGAAAAAAGAAAAAAGAAAAAAGAGAAAAGAAAAAAGAAAAAAGGAAAAAGGAAAAAGAAAAAAGAGAAAAGAAAAAAGAGAAAAAGAGGAAAGAAAAAAGGAAAAAGGAAAAAGGAAAAAGGAAAAAGAGAAAAAGAGAAAGGAAAAAATAAAAAAGGAAAAATTAAAAAGGGAAAAGAAAAAAGAAAGAGAAAAAAGAAAAAAGAGAAAAGAAAAAAGAAAAAAGAAAAAGAGAAAAAAGAAAAAGGAAAAAGAAAAAAGAAGAAAAAAGAAAAGAAAGAAAAAATAAAAGAAAAAAGAGAAAAAGAAAGAAGAAAAAAGAAAAAAGGAAAAAATTTTTTTAAAAAAGAAGGAAAAGAAAAAAAAGAAGGAAAAGAAAAAAAGAAAAAAGTTGTTACGGGAGCCCCAGACAGACGGCCGGCCGGACAGACGTCCCCGACGGGGGGGGGCAGGGAGGGGGCGTGCCCTCCCTTCCCGATGACTCACCCCGCGGGGGGCGAGGCTTACGCACGCCCCGCCCCCGCCCCGCTCTCCCCGTCCCCCCCCCCCCCCCCCCCGCCCCCCCGCGCCGGCCCGCAATGATTTAGAAGTTCAGGAATCCCACGTGACGTCACGGCGGGTGATGTAATGGTGCTGTAAATAGCACGCATTGTAACCTTCCCTCAGTACAACGTGGTTCCTCCGCCCGCGCCGCCGGTCCCGTCCCCGCCGCGCTGCGCCGCGCCGCGCCGCGCCGGGCGGTAAGTTCCTGCAAACACCGCGCTGCCCCGGGAACCCGCACGGCTCCGCACCGGGGGTCGCTTCTCGCCGCCACCCCCCCCCCCCCCGCCGCCGCACGGGTCGGTGCTCCGGCGGGACGGAGCGCGGAGAGGGGGCGTGCGCGACCCCCGCGGGGCAGGGCAGCGGCGGCGGGGCAGGGGGCGCCCGGCACCTGGGGATGGGAAGGGAGGGGATGGGAAGGGACGGGGCGGCGTGCGGTGGGATGCGGGGGCGTGGGGTAGGGTGAGGTGGCATGGGACGGGGTGAGGTGGGATGGGGTAGGGTGGCATGGGATGGGGTTGGATGGGGTAAGGTGGGATGGGGTAGGCTGGGATGGAGTAGGATGGGATGGGGTAAAAGGGGACGGGGTGGGATGAGTTGGCACGGCATGGGATGGGGTGGCATGGCATGGGATGGGATGGCATGGCGTGGCATGGGATGGGGTGCCATGAGATGTGGTGGCATGGCATGGGGAAGGGGCTGCCCGGCGCTGACAGCTGCCCCCCGCTCCCCTCCGGCTCCCCCAAACTTCTGGGCGACTTTAGCGGCGGGGGGCGCCCCTCGGCCGCCGTGCCCGCGGGGAGATCCCGGTGCCGGCCCTCACGTCACGCTGCGGGCCGGTGCCCCCCGGGGATGCTCGGCTGGGATGCCGCAGGCACCGGGGCGAGGGAGAGCCCTTAGGGGACCCCCTTCCACTGACACCCCCCTCCAGCCCCGCTCGTCGCCCCCCGGCCAGCTCCGCGCCCCCCCGCCTCAGCCCGGGGTCTCTCTGTGCCCCCGGCGAAGTTTTGGGGAGGCTGAGAGCCGCGGGGGTGTGGGGGGAGACCCGCACAACTCTGCCTGCTCCATTATTTGTGTCCCGGCCCCGGGAGCGATCCCTCGGCTGCGGGGCTCAGTCGAAAGGAGGGAGGTCGTGCGAAGGGGTGGGTAGGAATAAAGGGAAAATGTGCATTTCTTTGAAAGCCCAGAGCGATATTAGGAGTTTGCTGAGCGGCCAGCTTAAAAGATTTTCATATTTTGTCGGCGAGAAGCGGCGCTTAGCTCGATGAAATCAAAGCTCGGGAGGAAGGCTGCTAATTGCTGCGAAGCATCTCGCTGGGGCTTTGCCTTGCGACCGTGCAGTTTTCAGAGATCCTCACCCGCTGGCTTGCACCAGACTTTCCCCGTCTGGCCGTTTGGACAACGAGCAGTGCGTCAAGCAACAGCGGTGGAGGGAAACTTTCTTGTAAGGAACTGTCACGCAGAAATAATCCAGAAACCGGGCTGAAAGAAAATTGGGAGTCGGAGGGTGAGAGCCGAAGGCAAAAGCGAAGCGTAATTCGTGGGGGTTTTGCGGGAGGAGGGAAGCTTTCCTAAGAGGATGGTTTATTTTCAGTAGGAAAGTGTACGGTGTTGAAAGCCCCCGCCTGGCATTTCGTGACTTTCATGTGGTGAATGCGGTTGCCGGTATCAAAAGCTGGGAATTCTTCCTAAGAAATGGCTAAAATCCTTATTTGTGACTCCTTAGTCCCAAGGGTAGCTGTGCAGGTCGCAAAGCACCGGGGAGAAGTGTGATTAATGATCAGTGATTAGTGATAAGTGATTAGTGGTTTTATTCAAACTGTTACCTCTGACCAGAAGCACACATCAGAGGATTAACAGGCTCTTTAGATAAATGCTCATTAGTGGAAGGGGGAAAGCAAAGATAATAGGCATGCACACAGGGACAACTTTCTAGGAAAATCATTCCCGTCTCTGGCATAATAAGCTCGATTAGCAGAAAGGCTCTTTAATTTAAAAGTTGCTTTTATCTTGTAAATCAAAGATAGATGCACAAGTTCGCCGCGCTATTATAGCCTAAATTTTCCCATATCCACGGGACGTGGATTATCTCGGTGGCGATATTTTATGAAAAAAACACGCACGCACAAGACGCTTGAATCATTAGGAAACGGAACGCTGCCAAGTGCTGAAGCCCCGCAACCTGAGGCATCCCTCCATCCCTCCGTCCGTCCGTCCGTCCGTCCGTCCCCTCCCCGCAGGGCAGGGCAGGGTCTGCCGGCAGCGAACTAGATGGCGCAGTCCTGCGCTGTGTGTGCACATCCAGCGCTGGGTTATGAACCCAGCAAGTAGCAGCTTGCTAGGTGTCCTTCAACACTTCCAACAAAGTTGATTCTGTGCTGGCTCGGAGGCTAGACAGCGCTGCGAGTTTTTAGTCACATTTTCCATGCCGGTTAATCTGGGGAGTTAAAGGCTACTGGAAAAATTAGCCTCATTTACTCAAAGACCCGGTGAGCCGGAGGAGAGGACGAGAGGGGCAAACACCGCACCCTGGGACCTGACTCTTGACTGTGCTCTTTTCCACCCCTTTAATGAAGCACGGTTCTGATGGCCTTCGTTACTGAAGCCTAAAAGCTCTGGGTAGCTTTTCCCCCAGCTATCACTGGCAAAGGGAGGTGTTTGGAAGTGTGGCTTTTTTTTTTATTTTTTTATTTTTTTTTTTTAAGTCACGAAATAGAAAGAGCAGTTGGTGTGGTGGTTGAACAAAGTGACTTGGACCTGGCTGTACTCTACAGATAATGGTAAGGAGCCTGATTTTATGATAACTAACCAGGGATTTCTTATTCCTCTTTATCACTCATGGACCGTGAAGAGCTGATACCTACTGCTGCCCGAAGACTTTGGGATGTTTTTGCTGCCCTGTTAGCTTAGATGGGATTTATGTTTGTTTGCATCTGTTGAGATCGTCAAAGTCTCAAAACTTTAAATGCACTGAAGCAAGAAGTAGAAATAATTAATTTATGGCAGAAAAAAGAAACTGCTGCCGTCTCCAAGTGTTACTGTTTTAATTGGAGACACTCAAGCTGTCGGTTAATATCAAAAAGTTTCACATTAACCTATAAAAAATGCAATAAGCTCTGTTTGCCGCTCTTGAATATTGAATGGCACTCCTCCAGAAGTTACAACTGCAGGATTTGTAAAACTTTACACATTTAGGACAATCAGAACCCTCTCTCCCTAATCAAAATATCGACTCATCTTTTAGCTTCAATTAATCGAACTCTGCTTCTGCTCATTTAACATAAAGGGGAAGCAAACTGCATATGTAGATAGTAGAAAAGATAGGGGCGAGATTATATTTGCCATTTTATATATATCACCATTTATCAGAACTATTTTCCTAGATAAAGAGTAGTATGTGCTTTTTAATTTGGTGTTTGCTTCCTCACTTTGTGAATCTAAAATACGCTGCAACTGCTTACGTTTATCCTGAGCGCCTCAGGGGAGTAAAAGATTGCTTCTGGGAGAGCTGGAGTTCGTTCTGGAGTTGATAAGGCAGAGGAAATCTCACATTGCCTTTAGAAGGTAATTTTAAGTACTGAAACTTTTACCTTTGTGTGGGCAGAGTCCTCCCTGAGATGAGTAAGTATCGCAATGATTTGAGACTTCGTAACTTGTCTACGTGTAGCCCCCGGTAATAACCTGTTTCTGAGACCGTAATTGAGGCATGAGGATCTTTAATATTAGAGGAGGTCTTGCAAGATTGTTATTGCTTCTAAAACAATTCATTTAATCAAAGATATCCCCTAATCTTTGTCATCCTATTTCTGCTGTTGGTTAACTTTTTGGATTTTCTGGAAACCTGTTGCTTTGAGGACTTATCACTTTCTTTATGTATTATTATCTGTCTTTAGAGCTCAGTTTTAGTTCCAGTGAACATCTCTCTTATAAACCCTTTATTGTGAGAAAAATATTCTGGATAAGATTTTGCAATAAAAGAAGAGCAAAACTGTTACACCTTTAAACATCTTTTCATTATTAAGGACCATATGATTTATTCTTGGAGCAAGACAGTACTTTTTTTTTTTTTTCTCAAGGCCCGCAAATACTGATTTTTCTTGTAACTTGTTACAGGAATACTCTACTCAGTAGACTCAGTTGCTTGAAACATGTATACATGTATAAAGCAACGGGTCTCGCAGTTCTGCTTCATATGTCCAAGTGATTCTTTTGTTTTGGCTTTGGTATCCCGTACTAATCAAATTAATAGGTAGGCATATATAATTAAGAGGGTTTACTCAGCTAAATCTTTCATGTATAAACTCTCTCTGCAGTGAATGCACATGAGTCTTAGTGGAAGTATTTGAAATGTTTTGAGATTCTGTCAGTCGTAGGCACTAATGCCAGGGCCGATCAGATATCTTGGTATGTTGCTGCCACTCTGCAACATCTCCAAACAATTTCTGTTGATTTGCCATCTCCCCTTCTCCATGCTGCATGCTGTTTAACCCCTGAAAGATATTATTTATAGATAAACGATACATTTTGATCTGTAAATTATAATGCTCTATGGCTCTTCAAATACTTCTCTGTTTTTTGGGCTTTCGCATTCTTCTGCCTTGAGAAATGCTTAAAGTTGATCACAAAATTAAAGCAACAGTTTGGATGAAATACTATGAGAACACTTTTTCCTCTTACTAAAACTTACATTACTATGTTAATTTGAAACTTTTACGGTGTAGTGTTCTTTAACACAGACAAAACAATGATCTCAGACAATATCTTACCACGCTGCGTTTGAACACGAGCCATATTACAGGAATAAGTACAGAAATTAGCTTTCGTAGACTTGACACATAAAACTAAAGTGCTGTTATGGAAATACTTTTTTTTGTTATACTCAAAGAAATGATTTAAATTATCTCAGGTATACATAACAAGCAGACATAACATGCATAAAATAATTATGCCAGTGATGCGGTGAGAAGACTTGTTGAAGCAGAAAAGCTGTTGTGCCTTGTTGCATCCAAGGAGCTGTTCTGTTGCTTTGCGCGCTGAGCGTTTGCTCACGTCGTGGCTCCGGTTGAAGGGGCAACCCTGACACTTTTGAAATAATAGTATGCCTACTATTTTACACTCAGGTGTTATTTTACTCTGTAATTAAAAATGTGGAGAGTCAGCATTTTTTTTATTAGCCGCCACATGGGAAATGCAGCTGTTACTTGGCTTTAGAGAGTTTAGGAAGGGTTGGTTGTGCTGCTTTGTACGTTTCTAGATGGTGATATCAAATGCTGTTTTATAAACATGAAGAGATTTTCCAAGGATTTTGCTGAAGGCTGTAGGATTTTCAAAGTAAAACATTGAAAGCTTACTACAATTTCCTTAGCTTAAAAGTTGTTTTGCTTTTGGTTCTTGTTTCCGTCCCCTTTTTTGAGAATTTGTTCCAGAAGTCAGTCCTGCACACAACTTCCAAATAAATGCCTCAAAACATTGCAATTAGCAATGTTTATGTAGGTGTCCTACATTTATAATCGCATCCTTTGAGACAGTTCATGTCACCACCGTGGCAGCATTCCAGGTAAGGGGATGTGGAGGTGTGGGGTGCAGCCCCACTTGGCCAGAGAGCTCCACTCTCTGGGTGATGAAAAGGGCAACGTCTTTAGAAGAAGACGGGAGAACGAGATTTGAATTTAATTGGGGGAAAATACTACAAATCCTGTACTCCCTTTGCCAGAACCAGGAGTCGGTTCCGCTTTTCTTTGGCTCTGAATGTTTTCATTACTCTTACTAGGGTACTGAGACCTCTGGTAATAACTCAGGATCTGGGCATCGTTTGATCTCACCCTCAGCTTTCTACCTGCGTAAACTCTTCAAATAGTTTCTATTGCCTTCTCATCCCTGCAGGATTTTCTCTGAGGGCTTTCTTTGTGTGCCCTCATCCCAGTTTCGTACCTTTCTGAGGGCCCCATCTTTGGGTGCCCCTGCCACTTAATAGCATGATACAGTTTCGGAACTCAATCCCAGTCTCAGTGTACTTCTGTACTTTTAAGTTTTTTTGTTTGTTTGTTTTTTGTTTGTTTGTCCAAGGATGTGCTGAGCTTAAACTTGCTGTCCTTGAGCACGCTCCCTAAATCTAATACAGGAGTTATCAGAGAAGTGTATTTAATTAGGGTGATCTTTTCCTTATTTAGTAGCAGAAATGTTTTTTCCCCTGTTTACTTTGTGGGTTTATGCCTTCAGTTACTCTTTTACTGCATGTAGTGTAGTACAGTGCTGTTCAGAGCCAGCTTTTTTGAGCTGTTTGCAAGAACTCAGGAATTAATTTGCCTAAGGTGAGTAATTAACCTGGACCAGTGGTTCCTAGATTTAACATCTCAGGGCTTTTTCATATGTAAGTAATGTTAGTTAGTATGTAATGCTCAACACAGGGGGCTCTGTAGCACAACAAATGGAATTAGAGATTGGGGTTAGGATGTGTTGTGTGAGCGGCTACAGTAAGCACTAATTTGAGAGGTTATCACATTGCCCTCCATATGTATTTTTTCCTTTATTGTGCTTTAAATGTTTAAGTTCTGGAGTGCTGAGTTGGTACGGCGGTTACCCACAGAATAGCACTTGGTCTAAGCAAGCAACGAAGCCCTCCAAGATACAGATGATGTTATCGTCAGGTCGCTCTGTTGTGCACTGATTCTCCAAACCAATTGCCAGTAACTCAGTGTTGTATGAACTAGTTTACCATTATTCCCTGTCCAAACATACCACTTATTTTACTTTAAACAACAACAACTTATATTTAATAGCAATAGTTAGCTGCTAGGTGAGGAGCTTCAAATTGTGAATAGTAAACCCTACCTCTGCAGGAGCTACTCTGAACTGATCTTAGTCGGTGGGTTTAATCTTGGCCTGCTTCTGGTTTTGGTCAGGTCAGGGAATTAATTTGTCACTAAATATTTTTAGGAGCCCAGCAGGAACTCCAAAGGTGATCTGAGAGTGTGACAGCAAAGGACCTGGAATTATGCTGGTCCAAAAACGAGCACTGCGTGTGTCAGAAATTTGGGCATGAGAATACCTCACTTATAGGAAACTTCTGTTCTTGGAATTGAAGTAGTTTATAACCTGAAGAACTAAAAGCTGAGCAATGGTGTACAGAAAACATAATCAATCACTTTGTTCAGGACTGTCTTTTACTACCTGCTGTTTAACTTAATTCCTGAGTGAATGTTTTAGGAGGAAGAAATATTTTAAAGGTTTTGTGAGAATTTCAACCACCACATCAACTTACTTTTTTTTTTGTGACTAAAAAAAACCTAAAACGCTTTTTTTGCTTGTGAAAATTTGGGGGGGTGGGGGGGTGGTAGTGTTGCACTTTTTTTTGAGGTTGATGAGATCAGAATCTACAACTGTAGAGATTTCCCCAATGGTGTGCAAAATAAGGGGAAAAAATAGATTTTGTAATTAAAAACATGTTAAGGAATTTTCCTTCTTTCCTCACTTCCATATCCTTAAGTGCATCTGTGTAGTGTGTGAAGATTTTTTTTTTTTTTAAACTGGCTGTGTAATGGAAAGGTATTTAAAAAGACAGTGGAGGAAAAAATGAATGATGTAGGTACTAAGCTACTACAACATTTTCTAAAATCTTTTTACTACTTTTTCATTCTTCAGTGCTAATAAAGCAGTGTATGGACTCAAGAATAGAAATAAGTAGAATTTGAGTAATTGCTGGTTTAATGCAAAAAGTGAGAGAAAGCAGTAATTTGATGTGAATCTTTAAAAGACAAGTTCCTCTAAATAACCCGCTATGAAAGTAGAGAAGATCAAAAGAGTATGACTGGGTAAGGAGAATTACATTCTCGTGGATTTTTTAAAAAAAATCATAGTACAGCCTAATTCTCCAGTCACCCTGATACAAATCTGGAGCAACTCTATTGAAATCTGTGGCGTTACAGGCTGGTGTAACACTCATTGAGGAGAAAATTAGATTCACGGGGTCCATTCTGCATGTAGCCTATCAGTCGCGCGCTGTGCAAATCCCATTATTAAAGTGCTAGCCTGACATGTCGTGTTAAGGGTGGCTGTTTCCCCAGGATGAACATGTTTGTAGCTCTCCTTGTCTCGTGGCCACTTTTAAGGGGGCAGGGGGATATTGAGGATACTTATTTTGTGCTCAATTAATATTCCTTCCGTGCGCTCTCCTTCCTCTCATGAGCTTTATGTGTGGGTGCGCAGTCTGCACTCTCCATCATCTATCTGTCTGTGTCTCGTTGGCTGTGACAGTCGCCACTCCAGCCTCAGGCTTGCACAGCGTAGGCGAAAAGCCCATCAAGTTTTTCAGTTAGATGTGGCACTGCCTAATTCTAACACCGATGTGCCTTTTCTCTCTTAATAATGCTGTTGTGAATTGGGAGTGACGCCTTAGATCTCAGTCATGTTTTGTTTGTGAAGTTTTGTGGGATTTTTTCTTTTCCTTTAAAAAAGAGAGAGGTGGAGGGGGAAAGAAAGGGGAAGACAGTGGAGCCCTACAGTTCTAATAATTTTAATAACAAGGCCCAAGCCACTCCAGTGTCCTGAGCAGTCTCTAGGCTGCAAAGGAGAGCAGACAAAGTCTTTCCAAAATTGTGAAAAATCTTGTCACTGCCGGAGCTATTCTGATTTTTTTTTCTTTTAAAGAGCAATCAACAGGAGTTTTAAATAAGAAAAACACTATAAAGAGTAGTAAATAGACAGTGTTCAACCCTCCTGTCCCCCAATCTCTAATTGTGTACATCCAATTACAACTTTCTTAAACTGACCCAGGGTACATGGGGTCAGCTCTGAAACTTTTGAAATTGGTATTGCTCCATGGACTGCACTGAAACTGTGTGGAGTGGGGATATGCTACCCCTGTTCAATAATGGTACACAACAAACAGCGTCTGCGTATACCCTTCGTAGGAGGATATAATAAGAAGTTTCAGGCCTTACAACTGTCTCTGGTGTGGAAAGGTCCACTGGACCCTTAACAATCCAGAGGTTAATTTATTTAAAAAAAAAAAAAAAAAAGAAAGAAACAAAACCACAACTATTATTTCATTGTCAAACATTTTTAAAAAGCACTATTTATGTAGGGCCTATATAAGCACACATTGTTTTATGTTCCTTCTGCTGCTTTGCAGTTGACTAAACCATTATTCTCGGAGCACTGCTGTGCTGAGATCATCAGTGATGATGGTGTGAAAACAAACAAGTTTCATCAGGAGTAGGCACTATATAATTTGACAGAGACATTGTCAGCACCAAAACATCTATATTAATTTCATCTCCAGGCAAACCAAAGTACAAATTGGATGGTTAGTGGGAAAAATTCATCCCTAGGAGGAAGGGGAAGGGGATTGCATCTAATACGGCTGGGTGCTATATCAACTGAAATGAGGACATTTCTCAATCCCCATTGAAGTCAATGGGCATTGAGGGCACTCAGGGACTAGTGGCATTGAGTCCTTTTCCTCCAAAGTTTAGTAAAACTGCTGAGATGCAACTTAATTCCTCATTAATTCAAACTCCTAGCAAGTTCTTGGGAGAAAAGCTCTCTTTGTTGTAGATCGAGACACCCTCCATCTCTTCAAAAGAGAGCTAAAAAAGTATGTGCTCTACTTCTGAAGCCTTCAAGGCATTCTTCAATGTGATGAGTGACAATTAGTGCTGATATTCTGCACGTACCTTAAAGTTGCAAAAATGGTGCTTTGGAGAAAAACATTTCTGGCCTCTTATGTTAAATAAGGACACAGACGCCTATTTTATGCCTTTGAAGGCAATTTTTAACATCATCGAGAATGATACTATATTCCTCAGTGTTAAACAGCTTTGAGAGAAACAAATACGTGTAGTCAAATATGTCAAACAGTGAATAAACATGCATATTCTCCACCACCCCGACCCCCCCATTTTTTTTTCCTTCATCAGTGGAAAAGTATGGGAGGGTCTTTTTAATACAAAGTCAATGAATCTCAGATGAGACAATCAATTTAACAATACCCTAAAATCGGGGTTCCAGATATTTCATTTTACTGCTATACTGTGGCCATACACTTGAACCTCTTACTGGATTACCTAAATTGAGTGAGGCTTGTAGGATAGACAGGGAAACACCTTAAAAACACTGCTCTCTCTGTAGCAGTTAGGGTGTTTTCTTCTGTTTTCTCTCCTGCACTGTCTGATTCTATACATTTTTTTCTTGCCAAAAAGCTGGTATCCCTAAATATAAGGATAGCCTATTTCTAGGCTGTCAGTCTCCCAGTTTTCAGTTCAGTTTTTAGTCCATGCACTGTCAGCCAAATGCTTTTCAGCAGACTGAAAGTTTTTGGGGGCAGAATAAGCTGAGGATAAATATTTAGAACATCATAAATAATGCCAAATTATTTTGTAATAAGGACAATAAGAGATACAATAATGACTGTCTTATGACACAAGTCATGAAAACAGGTTTTTATTTTCAAATTTTTATTTTCTACATTGGCTTCGAATAGCTTAAACGTAGTGAAGATGCCTTGGCAGTGAAGCGTGAGTTTGGCATGCCGTGTACAATGAGGTCCTTGCTGTGTCTTTTTCTTTGAGGAGGCTTTCTTCAGACAGGAGAAGATGCAGCACGAGGAGTGCCACTGAGCCGCATGGCATGGGAGCACGCGCCGTGCAGTGCGTGCTACTGCAGCGGCAGAAGTCACCTTATGCCTTTCCCCACTACTAAAATTGCCAGCTACCCAGGTTCGGGTGTTTTTTGTCTTCAGAGAGCCCTTGCAAAATTTCAAGCGAATTTCTTACTCAGCTCCAGTGCCTAGGAAATACTGCTCTATGGCAGGAAACGTCCACGTCTACATTTACCAAGGCTTTAGTGCCATGTAGCACCTGACATGGGCAGGCATCACATGGGGAATGTGTTTTGTACAATATCGACTGTTTTTAGTCTGACATGGCAGAACTCTAAGACCAAAACCAGGGCTGCAAGCTGGCATGCTGGTTTGTATTGAGAAGCTCTTGCGTGTACAATAAAGGATACACAGCAATACACTGTAGCATATTGCTGGGGGAGAGAAGGGCAAAAGCAACTGCTAAATGCTACGGAAATAACAAAAATATTTGTGAAAGACTTAAATGAAAATGCAACTAACTGTACTTTTTTAGCCTTTTACAACTCCGTGGATAGCATCTTCCTCATATACCCAGTGCCTTCCCAATAGCTATCTCAAAAACATACGTTAAAATAGTGTGATCCTTTTGGTGTCCACAGAAAAATGCTGGTTACTTGTCCATCTGAAGACCAGCTCTGCTTAGAGCAGCCTGTGCTCTTGAGCATGGTGTGTGTAAGATGGCCTCTAATGTGGCAAGGTCCTGAGAGAACCTCTTCTCTCTCGCCAAACCCTGTATTTAGCACGGAGGGGATTTCCTTTCCGTTGTGCAGAAGAGACAGTTGGGCCACACGGTTTCTCTGCTGTCCCATTTCGTCCTGAGTTAAAGCAAGCAGCAGTTGCCAGGGGTAAGGCTGGCGTCCTGCGGTTGGAGAATGAGCAGCAGCTCTGGGGGGAGATGCTCTGCCACGTGCAGGCAGGCCGGGGGCTTTCCTGGAGGAAAAACGTGCTCACCCAAGACTTTCATGAGAAGAAAGTCACTGAAGAACATGGTATGCAGAGGCCTGAAGCTGTTCACAGATCAAGTTCTGTGACTAGCTTCTGCCAAAATGAAAGGGATGGAAAATATTCAAAAAAGTCAGAATACCCAATTTCAACATTTTTTCAAAGTGAGACGCATCTCCTTTGAAAAGGACTTATTTTAAGGAAGACATGAGGCCATAAATCACTCAAAAATAAGTATTTGCTTTGTGCTGCATAATGCCGTTCAGGTTGATGCAAAACAATTTTGTGTTTATCCATCTATCACTATTTGTCTGCTCTCTCAGTTTAGGGGGCTAAGGTTTCTCTAACTTTGCTGTCTACCTGCGCTGCACGTGTGTATGTGTGTGTACAGTATAGTGTTGTGTGTATAAAGGAGGAGCAAGATTCTGGAGAGCTGGGCTGGCTGAGAACTTCAAAACACTGGGTTGAAGCCTTTTGTTGGCAGAAGTGCCAGATCTCCAGAACATTTTCTATAACTTTATCTGATCTGGTTTGATCTGACTGGGTCAGAGACTTTGACTGCCTTCCACGGAGTGCAACAATATCCTCGTCAACTGAGGGAGCTGGAAAAAACTAGTTGGGAGGAGCCAAGATTTTGCATGGCAACTTCATTGAGAATAAAGTTAGCAGAGGCTGTCCTCTGAAAACACTGTCCAAAAAAAAATATCCCATTAAATCTTTGCATAACTGTTAAAGTCAGAAATTGAGGTACATGGGGAAATAATCATTCTTAGTTATGCTACTGCCTTAGGTTTTTAGGGTCTTTTATTTTCATGTCTTATTTGAGGAAATGTCAGTGTCTTAAATGGGAACCTATTATTGTGAATTAGCATCTGGTGGAAGGTCTGGTACAAGGTTAGATTTATTTGAATGTTCTAAATTGGATCAAAAGGGAGCTGAAGGAACAATTAGTGTTTTTTTAGTTACATAATTTTTGTTTGCTGTTGAGTAAATTAGTTTCTCAGTTTTTATCGTGAGACTTACAAGTGTTGTTTTTTTTTGGGGGGGGGGGGAAGATATTCTTACTTAATCCCGTTAAGTGTGGAATTGCATTTCTTGTAGCTTTTCTTAAATCAAGTGCAGTATATAATCTCTGTGTGATGGCTCTTTAACTTGTCTTGTCAAGTGTGCTTTTTGGTGGCTTGATGTTATGTAGAACATTTCCTTCCTGTACTCTAGCATTTCTAACCAAAATCTGAGTATGTTTGAAACCTTAGCTTATTCACACTTCCTAATCATAATCCCCTTGGTTTCCTTGTCAGCACCTTTTTGTGGTATTTCTCTGGACACCTCTATCTAATATCTCCAGAGGTTATTCTACAGAGCAACCTTTGACAAGATCTATTACTTACTACTTACTGCTTTTAACAAGGTGAAAAGAGGTCAACCTCTGTAAAAGGCAGGCATTATTAGAAGACTGCCATAGAGTCTCTCTGTGGCTTGTCCATCTCTTGTGGCAGCACTGTCTGTGAATCAGTTCAGGAGCCTCCTCTTAAAGTGCAAACAAAATACATTTATGACTGGGTATGAGTATACGTAGATAAGGTATGTCCTCGGGAAAGCATTACAAAGCTCTGGGCCCTTTCAAGGTTATAGACTTGAAAGACCGTAGTTCCTCTTTCAAGGTCATAGACTGATAGACCCACTGGAATCTGGGAATTTTGCTGTCATCTTCAAGTGTAACAGGATTTAAGGTTATTAGTTTTTGTGTGATCCATTTAATTGAGACTCATGACCAATGCTAATGACTTTTGCTGCTGGAAAAATTGAATTGGTAATTTGGTTACCTCTCCTCCTAGAACTCAGGATCTTCTAAATTAGAGTTGGTGTTGTCTATTTTTGTAACCATATTAAGATGCAAAGCCTACCTCTTCACGATTTGAAAAAACAGATTGCAAAATCTCACTTTGTCAAAAGAGTAACTGCAAGATCCTTTTGGTTGACATAGAAAATCTTAAAAAAAAATAGAGAAAACATATTTTCCCCCAAATTAATTAAAAAGCTGAGAAATTGTATGGGAGAGCTTAGACAGATCCCAGAAGTATTTAAAATAACACTTAAAATGGCTTGTTGATGAATGAAAAATCTTTCTAGGGTGCCTTGACGTATCTCAGTCTGGGTTTAGTCAATGAAAGATTATGATTTTTTTTTTGTTTGTTTTACAGTTGCATAGTGTAGCTTGCTCCTTCCTGATTTCTGTATATGCAGAACCTACAAAAACTGCTGGTATATCTTTCAGATGCAAACAACTATAGCACATGGAAAACAACACAAAACAAACAAAAACATGAACAAACAAAAACCCTACCTGAAACTTAACAGTAAATCATATGGATTATTCCTCTCACCCCCAAACACTGAAAGCCAGACTAACTTGTTGCTAACATAGCTCTCACTTTCTGTCCAGAGTTGAACAATAAATCACATGCAGCCAGTGACCAAAGTGCTCTGTCTTGGATAGAATTTAAATTTGATTCACCTAATGGGAAGCAATTGCCACATGACTCATGTACGTGTACAGCTGTGGCTGAACCCTTTGCAGAAACTAGGCATGATAACTGTCTTGAGATTATCTAAAGGTGTAGAGGGAGAGTAGGGTGTAAATGTGAAATGTAGATTGCTTGTTTTGTCTTCAAGCAAGAAAGTGAAATGAAAAGAAGCTTTTTCTTGGTATCACACAGAGGTTAAAACATGTACTGTCTAGGCAAAACCATTGTGTGCAAGATGCAGAAGAGGCTTCCTTGGTGTGTTGTGATTCTTCATGTTCTGTTTGTTTCCCATGTCAGCAACATCCCAAAAGTTCATTCAGTAAAAATTTATATGTAGTAGTGTCTTGGCATATTCCCTTTTGCCCAACTCACCCTTTATTTTTCCATTATGCCACAAAGTCCCATTTTTGTTGTTGTTTGTTTGTTTGTTGCTGTTTTCTGTTTTTTTTTTTTTTTTTTTCTTTTTTGATTGCATCATCGCCTTCAGTTCAAACACTTTGTAACTGGACATTCAGTAACTTACCGAGGGAGTTGGCCTTACTCAAACACTGACATTGAAAGCTATCCTGTGGGCTCTCTCTCTGCTCGGATGAGTAAGTGTTTGCAGAATGTTCCTCTGAGGCCGAACCCTAGAGAATGAGATGAAAAGGCTGCATGGTGCTTGGATGCAACAACATGGCAGAGCAGGAGAGGGATAAACAAATCCTTACTAACTGGGAAGATTAGGGACCGGTTTTCTTGTCTGTTTTTGGAGTGAGAAAGATGAAGTCTGTCTACTGAGGACTTAGTGGGAGGAGGTGGAGTATAACCATGGTCGGGCTAAATGGCCATGAGGTGGGATCTGCTTTCCACTCAAAGCCTTATGTTTTTGTGAAGGTCTTTAAAATAAAACATGTAGTCAGCCTCTGCAGGTTGAATCCATCCCTGCTGGAAACTGTTGACCTTTTAGAGTAAACCCAAGTCTTAATACAAGTTTAGTACAACGATCCTAATATTAGGATTTGTACGTTTTAAATTACAGCCGTAAGAGTAAGGTGCTACCAAAACAAAAAGGAATTACTTTCCCCTCTTTACTTTTGTGACTATATGTGATAACATACAGTTGATGAATAACATCTGATTTACATTTTGTCAGAGAAGTTTGTATATGTGCTTCTTTTGTTTTATTTTCCCCCAAACTGTCCACAAAAGCCCTACTGCTCATCTCTGTAAAACCCTGCATTGACTTCAAGGGGAATTCCATGTATAATTGCAGAAAAAAGATGCAGAGCCTATAGTGTGGCCATGTCTTACAGCAAAAAGGGCTATGCTTTCTCTTTCTCTGCACTTCTGCTTTCATGCTTGCTTTTATTCATTTTTTTCCAAATACTAGCACTATTAGAAGTGCTATATGTCACATTCTTGTTGCATTAAAGCTATAAAGAGGATTTGCACAGATTTTGCAGTCTCCCTCAGATGAGACAGAAGAGTGTGCACGACAGGCAAACCATCACTGAAAAACAAATTCCTTTGCTGTACTCTTAGCCAAGTTCTAGAGGGCACCCAGCTCCACATCCAGCCAACAATCTGGAGGCTGAAAAGCCTCTCCTTTGATCCACTGAACTTCTTGTTAAGTGTAGATGGCTGTGAAGCTGTAAATACAGAGAGACCGAGTACTTGGAGTAGTAGGAAAAGGTCAAAGACATTTAGGAAGCCCAATGAATCCTTGTGGGTGTGGTGACTGAGCAGTTAATTCCCTTGACTGTTAAATTTTGTTTGTGCATACTCTGTTTGGGAAAGTACAGCTCAAATTAAATGCATTTTAGATTTTCTGTGAGGTACCTGAGTGAGGGTCAACTTTATGCAGATGAAATTACATCTACAAATCTGTTAGCAGTTGAGAAACTCACAAGTGACCACCTCTTCTCCTCATGTACCTCTGTAGAGATTAAAAATTAAAAAAAAAAAAAAGGCAGTTACATGGCTTTCTGTCCAAACTCGTTGCTTTCATTTTAAGACTCCAAACTTGGAAAGAAGAAATGTGCTTGGCCTAGTGGGGAGCTTTCTTGCCACCATGGATATAGTGTTTTCAAGTGGTGGTTGAAGGTGTGGCCTGTTTGCATCTGCTGGAGTAGCAATGTGGGATCTGCTGGGAGCAGAGGCTCTTTGTCAAGAGTTTGGGCTATGTTACCCCTTCCCACTCATTTGAATCCTGCCGAGGAGACCTGTGAGGTGCACCTGTCCTGTCACGGGTACCCACTGGACAGGGATAAGGCAACTCTCCTGCCCTGCCTTTTCCTGCAAAGGAGCCCTAGCAGTGTTGTCTAACATTCTCCCTTTCCCTTTCCTTTTTTTTTTTTTTTTTAAAGTTTATTTTCTTCCCTCAGAGCATGTTAGCCAAATCCACCTCCCTGTTAGCAAATCATACCAGGCCTATTGGGAAAGGCTTTTGTGACTCCCTTGAAGCAGCGGATGTTCTTGGTACGTGGTCTGCCTGGGCAACCTGCACAAGTAGGGGCATGTGTGTAAGGAATTCCCCCAAGTTTTGGGTCATCAAAATTATGTCTAAACATGGTGTGCTACAGTGTTTCTAACAGGAAATACGAGCTTAGCAGAGCAGAAGGGGTATTTGCAGGTTTCTGGAGGAATATGATGGTGGCAGGAGCTGTCACAGGTAGATTACTATTCCTTCCCAATGATCTGGACACAGTTTGGAGGGTGGCATTTTCCTTCCTGGCAGGCCATGCTAACAAGCACTCTGTGCTCCTAGAGCAGCACTCTGCTTCTGCTGTCTTCTCCTGGCCTCCTTTACTCTGTCTCTTAAAATAAAATAAAAAATCAAAGAAAATCTCCACAAGTGAATTGCAAGAATGGTGAAAGTGTGGAAATGTCTTTTTTCCCAATCTGTGATGCTCTCAGCCCTTCCCACATCTCCAGGTTTGCCATCAGATAGGGTAGGCTCTTTTATCACGAGCAGAATACTCCAAAACAACATCGGCTTTAATTTCAAAGAGAAGGGAAAATGCTAGTTCAGATGAATCTGTAAGTCAGTGGAGGTATTTTGTGTTCAAAAGACAAGCCCTTTTCTGGCTGTAAACACTGTTACACTACTTGATATAGTACTTTTGTTTACGTTATGGTTTTGCCAATTAGTACAAATTTACTTTCAAGATGATGAAATGCTTTTAATTTTTTAACTTTTTTCTTTTTTTTTATAAACCTGTTTGTGGTGTGATGGTGATTTCCTATGGAATAAGTGTCTCTGGGTAGATGATTCTCCTGTGCTGGATGGATAAAAAGTGTTGCAGTAAATTGGTATGGTATTAAACCAGATTGCTGCTGTTTCTGCTGTTGTGCTGGGACTCTGCTCTACGGCACTTGTAAGTTCTGCATTTCCAAAGGCTTGGAAAAATACTCTCACGAAAAAACAAACATGGTGGGTAATGAAGGCTAAAATTGTTTATCCTGATCACATCAATTGGAAAATGATCTTCACTCAGCAACTCTTTTACCAGCAAATTAAGGCACCAGTGAGGGTGTTGGTGCTGGGGACTGGGCTTTGCTGCAACTTCTGGTGGGCTCCTGCTCAGTGCTCTGCCCCTGGCCCGTGAAAATGTTGCTTCTTTCGCTCTGCGGGAGGGCTTTTCTTCTCAGCTACGTGCTTTGTGTAAAGAAATTACTACGCTCAAGCTGTAATTTGTTGCAGCGTGTCCGGTAAAAGCCGAGGTTTGCTGCCTTAAGATGTCATCTTAAGAGCGCAGGCAGCGCGCAGCTTCCCTCGCTTTGCGCGCTGCCTCCCGACATCGCCGCCCCCAGCGATGCTGCTCGCGGGTTCCTTCGGGCGAACCTGGGCTTACAGAGGAGTCCCTCTTGTTCCTTTCGGGCCGCCCAGAAGGGAGGAAAAGCCCAGCGCCCCGCAGCAATCCCCTCTGGTCGGCGCCGCGAGCGGGGCTCCCTGCGCGGCCTCGCCGCCAGAGGCTGCTGCCAGCCCGCGCTGCGGGCACGGCCCCTGCGGGCCCCGTGCTCGTGGGATGCTTCGGGAGAAAAAACAGCAAACGGGACGGGACACGAGCAAACAGCAAAACCCCTAAAGCAAAACACCCTCCGCCCCCCCCCCCCCCCAAAAAAAAAAAACCACACACACACACACAAAAAACACAAAACAAACAAACAAAAAACTAAACAAACAACCAAATCCCCAAGCGCACACCAACCCCCTCCACCCCCCCAAAAAATCCCTCAAATCCTAATCAAAAAAAAAAAAAAAGGGTATTAAAAAACAAAAGAGGTAAAAAGTGTCTTGTGAACAGAGCTCCCGAATTAAGTTTAGGAACTCGGAGCATTCTTCTCCTATGTAATCTTTACATTTTCTGCAGCAATATTTGGTCTGAAGTGAAGTCTTTAATCTGTTGGTTTTGTGCCTGCAAGCCTGCAGAAATAACTCCAGGGACACAAAGTGAAATGTGTATAAATCACTCTGAAGAGCAGGGGAGCTACCCAGAGAATAGAGCGTTTGCGAGATCGAGATTAAAAGGAATTGGATTAACATGTTTCTGCCATGGGGCATTAAAAGCAGTGTAGACATTAATAGCCATCCTAACACCTTTGTGATCGTACATGACTCTTAAAACAAACCAAGCATCATAGGTGTCAGTGATTATTTCATATAGACGTACAAGAGCTCAGGTTTTCCCAGCAGTGCCTTGGAGTTTAATCAGCAAGGTTTAGATCCTCGGCTTATTCTCTCAGCATAGCTGTAAATCATCCCTAAATCTTAAGGAGATGCTCCACGAATTCTGCTGACTATCAGTGTAAGCCTTCATTTCCAACAACATTGATTTATCTAAGTATAGGTTTTGTGCCTTTTAAGAGCATACCATCTGCTTAAACTGTGTTTACTGTATGTAAGAAGTCAGCATTTTACTGTCGAATTATAGAAAAATGATAGCCTGGCTTATTCTTTCAGTGACACCTGTTTAGGAATAATTTGTTAATTGCTACTTTGATGCTGATTCTTCTGCTCTTCAAATGAATAGGTTCGGTTAATATCACATACTAATTTACTGAATAGCTACTCACTCTAATGCAGCAATAATAACTCATAATTACCTGCTACAGTCACTCCAGCCTGCTTGCAGGATCCAGCTCTGGAGGAGAGGGAGGCAGGGGTACGTGGGACAGAGGGGAGGTCATACTCTTCACTGGTGTAAAGCCATGTTATCCATTCACAGCGAGGGACTGTAGTTTGTAAATCCACCACCCACGTGCCCTGTGTTGAAAGCCTTTCTCAGGAGGAGCTCTGGCAAGGTGCAGTCCCAGCATCCTGCAAAGAGGGCTTGCTGGACTCAGCCCACGGCCGCGGTGCTGGTGTTTGCACAACTGCTGTTCTGAAGCATGTAACAGATACGTTTTAGTCTAATTACAGTTTTTACAGCTGGCCCATGCTGAAAATGATTGAAACTTTTTCCTAATGAGATAAGGGTAGTTAATTTTTATTTTTTATGTTTTTGGCTAAATAGTTCTGCGTATTTTATTACTATGTAGAGGTTGAACAGGTATATGTATCTGACATTGTAGCAGACTTCATATATATGTGTGTATGTACTTTTGCTAATGTTTTCTTAGCAAACCTGGAAATCTGTCAACTCTGAATGTGAGACTTCAAAGGGAAGCCAGGCAAGTGAGCGAGAGCTGAAGGTACTGTGCTGGCTGCATACAGCAGTGGTGGTCAGCTGGAGCCCTGCAAGCTCACCTGGTGGAAGGCGTTCACCTATGGACTGCTGCAGGCCACATTTCTGTTTCTGAAAAGCATCTGGTGATTGTAGCGAGTGCTCTTACTGGTGAATATTTAGTTGTGCTACATAGTTTTCTTTGCATAGGATGCAGTACCATATACACTAGTAACAGACGCTGCATAGTGATATCTCCCAGTTTAGTGGAAGACCCTTAAATTAACACATGTAAGAAACTTTATATTCGAACAATGCAGGAGAAAAGATACCATTACTTAATCACTTAACTATAGGAAATATGTTTGCTTACTTACAGGAGTATGTAAACAAATTTGTGTAAGCCTGTATGTTTACATACAGGAGTATGTGGAATGTAGTACGTACAGGAGAGAAACAACTCTGATACTTGTCATTGATTTCCCAGTTGCTAGTAGTTTTATAATGGTAACGCATTTGGCTATGACAAGAGTGACTGGGGCAAAAAAAAAAAATATTTTTTTTTTCAGCTTTCCCCTTCCATTCAAAACATACCTCTGGGAAATGAGAAAGATGCTCCTGCTGTAGAGGGGCAGTGGCCACTACAGAGCATGTGGGTACTGTACTTCATGCACAGTATTCTGGATATTAATGTGAATGGACACCATGCTGCTAAGATCATCTACTTTCATTGAGATAACTATTTACAGGAGTATTATGGCTTTGGCTATCACTAAATCCAGGTGCACAAAAACTGCATTCATGAGCTGTAGTCACTTGGGTGATCTCAGATGTGGGTTTGGGTGGTTGTTTTTTGTTTGTTTATCTGGGGAAGGGTGAGTTGTTGCTCACCAGATGGGTGACCAGGTAGATGCCCATTCCTGGCTCCGGAGTGAACTGCTGGGGTTGCAGTATTCCATCATAGCCATTAGATCCGTTTCGATTTACCATACTCTTTTAATGTGTCTGCTAGGTATTACTAACAGAAGTCCGTGGGCTGCTGGCTTTGTGTCTAGTTTATTCCTGGGCTTTCCTCTTCACGTTTTGCTCTGGCTGCTCCTCTTGCTTTTAGTACTTTAAAGCAGGCATTTCCCAGCCGCCTTTGCCTTTTTTCACTGTCTGTGCTTTGACTTTCAGGCTCACCCCTCTCTGCCTCCGTGCATTGCTGGTGATTAACTGAGTAAAAGCATCGCACTGCTGATGCATATCAAATCTGGAACGATGGTCGAACTCTCTACCCACTTGTGCCTGGGTGTTTCTTGGAGGTTTTGGATTTCCTAGGATTTAGCCTTGAGTCCCCATGTCCAAAGCAGGAAGTCATATTGCTTTTCCATTTTAGCTTACTGGTTTTCAGCCTCCTACTCCACTTTTGTTTAAGAAAAATTGAAACTAGTTATTACAATCCTGAAATGCTTGTTTCTTAACATCTTCAACAATGAGAGCAACACTAAGACTTTGGTCACTTCTCATGTCAGGTTCAATGTGGACATGGCTGGTACTTTTGATGTTTATATTTGGTAGCTGATAGATGCAGTGATGTGACAGACTTATATTTTTTCACCACAGATAAAGATGCTCTCGATATATTTTGGTAGCATTGCTGCAGTTGATGCTAATGGGGTTTGACCTCTTCATTGTGCCTTTCTTTCTTCAGCATTTCTGAATTGGTGTACATCCTCTGATTTTTATTTCTCTCTCTCTCTCTTTTTTTTCTCTTTTTTTTTTTTCTGTTCTTTTTGATAAGGCTGCTGATCTAGTTTTTACTGGTTTCTACAGGTACAATGCCTTTTTGCAGCATTGCTGGATTCATTCATTCTACTAAAGCATGAAAAGCTCTGCATTTTAGTTTGTTTTTACTTGTCTATACCTTATTTTCTAGGTGTTCTTGTCTTTGAAACTTAACCTATGTGTTCAGTCAGAGCACTGGGTGTCCCACAGAACCTATTCATCCTCAGGATATGAGACAAAGGAGTTGTGGTGTTGTGCTGCATTCAGATCCATGTCTTGCTCTGCCCCGGTGCCCAGAGGTGGGTGGTATTTCTCTGAGTCATCTGCTATAAATGCCAAATGATAACATCTTTTGGTTCATGATGTTCTTATTGGCAGCATCGTGCATCACCACTGCTTGGTCACATTTCTCCCGTCTAATATTGCTGCTCATCGTGCTTGTGGTGATCATATTGCAGCAGGCTCCCCGGTTCCAGCTGGAATCTAGCTAACTGTTTGATCCACTGGCATGGCTGTGGATATGGTTGACAGTTTTCTTGTACAGTATTAGAACATGGACAGTCTTTGCTTAAGTTACATGCCATATTTTCTCCTCCTATAGGAAATATTTCTGTCCTCAATCACTGTCTGTACAACTACATGTACTTCCCTCTTGCTGCCTGCCCTGGGATTACCGCAGCATTAGTATATAAAGCAGTTCTGTTTCCCACAGTTGTCCATAGTCTATGCATTTTTTTTTTCTTTCAGTCTTTCCTGATGCTTTCCAGATCCTGCGCACAGGATAAGGGTGCCAGCAATCTCAGTTAGTCTGTCTTTGTTCTACCCCCCTAAATTCTTCAAACGTGTCTCTGTGTACTTAATCTGCACTAGAATTTATCATTGTTTTAATCCTTTCCCTGTGTAATTCAGCTGCCCATGAAGTTTGCAGATATTTAGCTTGGGT
Organism: Anser anser; assembly: GCF_964211835.1. Lineage (NCBI taxonomy): Eukaryota > Metazoa > Chordata > Aves > Anseriformes > Anatidae > Anser > Anser anser. The sequence goes on along the minus strand of NC_139721.1, from coordinate 126,532,483 downwards.
TAAATTTTTTTCTTTCTATTGATTGTTCTACAAATGATCTCGCCCCGATTAATGATGTTTGTCCCTCTAAACCTGAAGTGGATGACAGCAGCCTTAGTTCTCTAATGCAAGCATCTATTTGCTCTTAATGTCTCATGGCATAAGGTTAAATACTTTTTCTACACTATCAGTTTATCTGAGGTCACAGAACTCACTGTACACAATTTATCACCTTTTGCAATATTTCCTGCATGTTTAACATAATTTGCTCGTTCACTTTTTGTCTATTTCTTCTCTACGCTCTACTGTTAGTCTGATGGAATGATGGAACAATAAATAGTAAACCTTTTAAAAATTCATACAAGTTCAGGTCACACTCCTGTAGCTGGGCAATACATTTTGTCTGAAAGTCTATCTTTTCTGGTAGTCTGCATCCCTCCACAATGCCTGTACTTTCTGTTTGTAAAAGCTGTATGTGTCTTTGTTTTCAACTCCCTCCCTTGCAACTGTTCCACTAGTCTGGTTGCTGCCAAGCTTGTAATGTGTCAGGCACTGGTTATTAATGCTAGAAAACTGTGTTTCTAAAATCAAACTTCATTTAAAAATTATTATTTTTTTTTAATTTTTAAAAATTTTAAATTAAAAGTTAAAAATAGCCTGCTTCTTTTGTTCATGCTAAATGCTACATAATGTCTCTTCAACTATGTAAACCTGTGGACGTTTTTGGTAGTCAATGGGAATCAACAGTTCTTCATTTCCTAGCATACTGGTGCATGGGGTTACTCTCCGTTCTCGGTATGTCCTGATGCAGGGATACTGCAGTGATTTAGTGCAGGGCAGGCCAGGTTTGTATGACCTGTGGTGAGCCACATTGATGCAGACCTGGCTGTGGCAAACCTACTCACGTGTCTTTGAACCGTGCTTTCTGTTGCTCTGATTTCCATGGGGGTAAATCTGATACAGTGCAAAGTTGGATTGGTGTGTTTTTACTCACTTACCTGTTTGGCTTCCTTAGGAACCCAGAGTTTATGGGAATTGCAGCGTAGAGGGGCAGCATCATAGTTTCTCTGGAGTCAGCTCTTGTCCACTCAGGTGCCTTCCACTCCTGCTGGACCCCAGGCCTTGCTCCCCCTGCTCTTGGCAATGGGAAGACTTGCTCAATGAAGCTGCTGAAGCAGCATGGGCTCTCTGTGTTTGGGTGGTTCTGCACTGATCTGCAACACCCAATCCTCACACCTTACTTTAGATGTGAGGATACTCACAGTTTTCTGTAGAGTTGGTGCTGACATAGCAAGGGGTCAGTGTAATTGTAGAGACGTGCTTTTGTACCATGCTCCCCTCATATGCCCAGTTTGGGGATGGAAATACTGGGACCAATCTTCATTGGTCCCACCATAATAGCTCAAGCAGGACAGCAGCGTTGGAGCCATCAGCCTGACCTACGAGCCCTGCCAAAGCCTCAGGGGCTTTGTGTAGCACCAGGTATGGTGTTTCTCCATCTGAAGCACAGTTAATCCACTGAATCTGGTTAAACCACCCATGGATAATTGAGATTTGAGAGTGCTTGTGTGTGCTGAAACTTTAGCATGCAATCGAGTGCTTTGGTGATTCAGGGGCAGTAACGATTACACAGGGTGCAAAACAGTGGGGAACTGGAACCAGGATTCTTGGGACTTCTGTGGGAATGTGAAGAAAACAAAGCAAGTAGCCAGCCTTAAAGTAGATTTACAGCAGCAGATGTGCTAGTCCTGCAACTCCCTTACTCAAGTTGTTAGCCTCGGAAGACCAAAAATACTAACACTACTACTGTCCTTTCCATAAACTTGTCTCTCCTTAACTTTTAAACTTTGAAACCTACCTCATTTTTATCTGTTGTGAACACAAAAATTCCTGGCTCATCGTCTATTGTTTTACTTTGCACTGGTACTCATGCCATCTCTTACCTTTGCTCATATGCCTTATCAGTAGAACAGAGATAATATCACCTGCATGCCTTCCTGATGCTGAAAGCTGATGAGTGGTAAGCTCTTTGCAACTGAAGAGTACTTAACGTTATTACAGCATTATTTTACCATAGATCTCCTAAAAGTTTTTAACTTTTCCAACTTATTTCGGAACTTGCATTTTTCCTGCATTTGCCAAATCTTGAGACTCATTCCAGGTTCAGAGCCAATGACATTATCTCTGTTAGCCAGAACTTGCTTGGAAAAGGGGATTTCTTCCATACTGGCCTGTGCTTTGTTATGGCATTGAACATTTGGAACATCTTGGCCCCTTTTCTGAGCACCGTTTCAAACACATTAGTGCCAAAGGAAGAAAAGTAATTGGCTAAAAACAAGTGATCATAGTATCTTTTTTTTTTTTTTAAAAAAAAAAGTCATTATGTTAATTTTCCTTGAGGGACTTCTCTTTGGATCGTTCTGTAACTTAATTAAAAAAAAAAATCCTGGTTCAAGCTCTCTCACTGGCTATGGAGGGCTTGGTACTTTGCGTATAATGAGATTTTCTTTCTTTCCATTTTTTTTTCCTGTTTTTTTTTTTTTTTTTTTTTTTCCTGTACACCAGAAGGCAGTCAGTATTCTTATACATTGAAGACAAATGAGGAAAATGCAAATATTCCCTCGTGTTGGAGGGATATATTTCCGGGGAGAAACCAGGCCAGGAGTGGATTTCAAACTTCTAAATCTGTTTTATGTGGTGTATAAGAGATTGCTGTCATCACCCAGATGCAGGAAATACCAGTGCTGGGCTTAAGGGGGACAAAGTAAACTCGACAATAGACTGAAAAGAAAAATAAACAATCGACCAACCATTTTTATAGCTTGTTTTTTTCTCTTGCTTTAACAGTAACATTCACCTTCATTTACCAGAGTTCTGTGAAACATCTGTATCAAGCCTTAAACTTGCTTGACCTTAGTTTAGGTTCAAAGTTCAATATATTCCATGTGCAAGATGATTTTACAAATCCATGAGAGCTCTGACTCTATGCAAACCCTTTTTCTCTGTCCCAGATTTGGCCTCCTTCTTGCTAAATAAATCCAAGGACAACTCTCTCTCTGTCTTTCTTTTTCTGAAGACTGCTGCAGGGATGCCCTTGGGGCTTGAAGGGTGTTACAGGGCTTAAGAATAAAGAGGAAAAGTTGCCTTAGAGGATGAAGTCGACCTACTGTAACAGCTTCCCCGGATGGAGTCTTTTATAACTCGAAGAATGAAATTTAAAGGGTTCATTTTGCGAAATCTTCCCAAACAGATGGCTCAGCATTTGTATAATTTTTAAATCTGTACTTCTTATCTCATTTGTAAAATCAGGACAGATCTCTAAATGGCTCCAAACAAGTAAGTCTCAGAGCTGAACAATTTCTCTCCTCCAGCTGCCAGACTGTATTTCTTCTCAGGCCTCCTGCGGGTTACTTCAAAGTTACATAACAAATATTTGCATGTATAGAGTACAAAATTTGGGATAACTGTGGAAAAGTCTTACAGAACCTGATGGCAGCCAAGCCACGAGGCTGGAAACATGAATTAAATGTTATGAATTTGTTACAAAATGTTATGAATTTTGTGTTGTCCCAACACAAGTTATATTGATAATGTTATAATTTAAATATAGTTAAAAGTAACTTCTCCCTATCCTGTAAATTAAGAGCGAAACCACACAAGCTTTCCTGCTATCTAAAGTGATGCCTTTTGCAGCTATTATCTGATGGGAAAGCTGGAGTTTGGAGAGAGAGGGGTGAGAAAACAGTCCTTGTTTTCTGCGGCTAAGAGAGCCTCTGTGCTGGACTGCCCCTGCAGTGCACCTCAGCCCACCCTGCTCGGGGTCCCGCATGGCAGCCGTTAGCCACGTGAGGAAGGCCTGCCTGTACTCAGCTGGAGGGTTGCTCTTACTTGATCAGGCAGGTCACTGTGAGCAGCACGAGGCATTCCTTTCCCCTTGGATGGCGCAGGATATTTCCTCTCGCTAATTCTAGCCAGTCCCAGGGGCTGGAAGTGCCAAGTGAACGCAAGTGTGGAGATTGGAGCCAGCCTTTTACTCCAGTGGCAGCAAAACACGATCCGGTTGCAAAAAAAAAAAAAAAAAAAGTGACGGATCTTGGACACTTTCTTAGCCTATCACTTTCTCTCTAGTCTGTGCTTTAAGAATATGAATAGCAACACTGTAATGCATTTTTATTTTTTTTTCCCGGCACATTGCTGTCCAGAGATTTAAAGGCACTGTATGAACAGGCAGCTGGTTATTATCCCAACTCAGACTGCTGCGGTAAATTCAGGTATGGAGGAATGGGGTTTTCTGACCACATGCAGGCATCTATGTGGTGTGTGAGCTAATCCTCCAGGCATCTTTCAGAGTCAGAAGAGAGAAAGTGGCAATTTTAGCTCACAATTCCTCTCTTCACAATAGAGATGTCTACGTCAAGTGAATTGTGCCTATTCATGTGCATATTTTTCTCCATTGATTATGGAGGGAGTTTGGGATGATTGAACAAGGTGGAGATGCTGAAGATGTTTAAAGTTAAGTTGATTATGTGCATATCACACAACGTGGGCAGATTTCTAGCTGGAAGGAACATATCCACATCAGCAGAGTTTTGTGTGTGGATTAGCTAGCCCTGGTGAAAGACATGGCTGATCAGCTCAAATGCAATGTTGAGCTGATGTTACTCGCTGATATGAGCTAGCATTGCTGCCCAGTTCTGTATGGTGCCATGTAAACAGGCATGGTATTTCATGTGGCACAGCAGAGACACACAATTAGTCAAGGCAAAATTTTTGGATGCAACAGACTTAAAAGATAATGTGATTTTTACATACCTATAGGCATGTTGGTAAATCGAAGGCCTTGCTCTCCAGAGGGCAGGAGTTTTGTTGCAAAAGTGTATAAAGCACTGGTAATTGTTCTTCTCCCTACAAGTGAAAAATGCCTTCTTGCAGGCTGGCAGAAGACAGCCTCCTGCAATGATTTTGATATCATGAGATATAGGCCTTATTTATCAACACACCTCTGGGAAACTACAAGATCTCCCCTCTTTCCCCCTCCCCACAATCAGTTCATTTTTTTGCCTTGAAGTAAATAAACTTTTTGAACAACCAGGATTTATGGAAGAGGGTTCATGGAGCTGTGATAAAGCACTTCAGGCTGTAACTTACACTTGTGTCTGAGGCTTCACTTTTATTGCTTTAAAAAATTCTCATATGATCTCATTTTAGAATTGGGTACTTCAAAGGTTGTACAGTCCATGTTCCTTCGAGGCTGCCTATGCAGCCCTATAATTTTTTTCCCATGTTCTGTTCTCTCTTTTTTTTTTTTTTTTTCCCTCCCCTTTCATCCTTATTAACTGGAAAACACCAAAGGGATTTTCACACACCAAAATGAGTAGTCTTACAATATTCTGTAAAAGTTACTGTAAAATCACAGTCCATGGTGGATATGTGTTTTCATGTTCATGCTCTATCAGCGAGTGCCTGAACTAATCTTACTACACAGGATCGTTTACCATAGATCTGTGAGCATAACTATTCTGCTAAAGCCCTCCAAAAGGGATTTGATCTAAAAGAGAAATAGTTGTTTTGCTAACTGTGATTTATCACACAATTAAAGCTTTCCATGAAAAAGAGCAAGCTACAAAGACTTTTTGAATAGGCATGAAGGAAAGAAGGTATCTTTGCCAGCATGTATGTAGCCTGATCATCTCTGCTTTCTCCCCCGTCTGCCAAATATAAGGTCAAATCCAGTAGTGGAATGGGCCTGACCCCTCTAACAGACCTTGAAACTGGGATCTTCACCACCGTGAGGTGTGACTGCCTGAGTCATGGGACTGCATTCTCTGGAAGTTGTGATGGGCTAGCTAACATTGCCCTGTCAACTCCTTCAAAATGAATTTTGTAGTCAGTTGTGTCATGTGTGTGGACAGAAAAGCTGATCTGGAGTTATAAAATTTGCCAAAGACTGCACTGAGGAAGAAACCCAAATATTTCCATAATTCTACACCAAACTCCATCACACAAACACCCTCCACAAAGTGTTTTTCCCTGTGGTTTCAGTTTGTTTTCCCCGTCCTCTTTTAGCAGGAAAATAGGAGAAAAATGGAAAGGAGATTGCCAGAGAAAGTCATCTAGAAAGCAGGAAGAACTTAAAAAATTAAGTACATTCCCTAAATTTCTTTAGTGTGAAGGTCCATAATGACTGGTTAATTTATTTATTTTTCTTTTTTTTTTTTTTTGTTTTCTGTGGTAGTTACCTACCAAAGTGATTCATCTGACCCATTTCACAGCTAAGTTGTAAATCCATGAAGAAAAGCATAGAGTCTACTTAAAGAGCTAAGCAGTAATGCTAGAAACAAGACAACCTGTGAATATTTCTCACAGATAATTAACTTAAAGGAAATATGCTTTCAGTGTATTTGTCTCTGCAGTTCTAAGGTTGTTACCACCTAGGTAATGCTCAGTGATTTTTTTTTTTTTTTGGGTTAACGTCAAATAGAAAATGCAGCCTTCTATCTCAACATATGTTTCTTGTTATTGTGAAGTGATGCTAGGAGAGAATCTTGTATTTTTGATTGGTTCGTTAGCTCAGATGTTCTCTCATTAGTAGGTTTTTTTTTTTTTCTGCTTCTTTTCCTGTCCTAATCTACCTAAAGGAGCTAACTTCTGAGGTCTACAACACAGCCAAAACACTACCAAAAGTGTTGGTGTAGCATCAAAGTACCTCAGAGAAGGACCTAATTTTTTTTAAGCACCATTAACAACAAATGGCAAAACTGTGTAATACATTGTGTACTACAGCAAATTTTGTGCTATGAAGTAATATAAAATGCATCAAATAAAATGTTATGTGTGTGAATGGAAAATGAACAGTCAAAGATCTGAGGCTTCTTCAAGTGAGAACAAGACAGTATGTGAGAAATGAGAACATGAGGTGAGAGGAGGGAAGTGTAGCACAGGAGTCTGCTAGAGCAGGTAGGTGAAAGCCCTTAGAAGACTCACCATAGTCCCATTATTTTTTTTTTTCTTGATGTTCTCCAAATGTTTTATGTTCTATAGATTTATACAAACAACGGTATTGTTTGGATGAACCAACCAAAATGTCTGTCAAACATTTTCTTTGTCCATTTTGACATATGAGAAGATAGTGGAACCTATTTGTAATTGCAACTAACTGTCCTGAGAGAAAATCTAGCAGTAATAATATTCAAAATTGCTGCCTGGGTATTGTCCTGGGTAACCTGCTCTAGGTGTCTCTTCTTGAGCAGGGGGGTTGGACCAGATGACCTCCAGAGGTCCCTTCAAACTAAAATCATTCTGTGTTTCTGTGAAAAAGCTCTCTGTAGCACTGATAAATGTTAAAGCAGTAGTCAGTATCTGAAACTTTATAGAAATATCTCTCTCTGTGAAGAAAACCTAGCCTTTGCCTGTGTAGTTATAAAAATGTTGGGTAGTATATCAGGCAAAATTATGACAGCTAGAGTATACAGCCTTAATGGCCTTCATATTGTTAGCGTACACTTGGAAAGAAGTATCCTGCACTAATATGGCTTTTTGAGAAGAACTACTGACTCTCCTCAGATGCCTGGTCAGAGGCAGGTGGTGCACTGCGAGGATCTGTCAAGCTCTTAGGGTGAAAGCGTCTTTCCAAGAGTGCTCTGCAGTTCCAAATACTGACTCCCCAACTTACAATTACTTTATCAGAGGCAATCACTGATTTTGCTAACCAGTAAAATCTGCTTTTGCAGAAATTCTGCTATCTCAATTATACCATTATTTTCTGATGGTTATTACCTCAATAGAATAAGTACTCTGAGGCATAATTAGACCCGGTCAGATGTTAGAAGACACCCACAGCATGTTTGTTGTATTGGCAGGCAGATTGCAAGAAGGTTAGTGATTCTGTGTGCAAAGATCCTTGGGTTGACTCTTCGGGTTTTCTGTGTACTGGGTTATATTTATAGCATTAGAGGATGTAAATGCTTACATTCTGATTACTTTTGAAATGAGACTATTTTTTTCACTGTCCTGGTACAAATCTCAGTGAACTTTTCTTCCTGCAAGAGAGGACAGGGGAATTATGCATTCATATGCTTACTAGACCATCAAAAAGCTTATGTAAGAAATCCTCTTTTTAGAAACTGAGGCAACTGTATGTTGAGATAGCTTTTTTTTTTTAAAAAAAAATAATTCTATTTTAACTTCTCATACAAAGAATTTGTTATTCATAATTCTGTACACTAGTGGAAAATGAGATAAGTTATATTAATTAAAAATTCAAAAAAACCAGATCAGTCTATGGTGTCCAGTCCCAAAAGAATGACCTTGTAGTTATGTATTTGTAGTTTTGTGACTATAAATATGTATGTGTTTATTTCCTGGCTTTGCCACCAACTTTGCGTAACTTGGGATATATCATGTAAACTGGAATTTTTCAGATGAGGCTACATATACAATATACTTAAATCTTATTGCATTTAATAAGATTTTGGACATCTCTAGGCTCTGTTTAAAAATTCTCTCTTTAAATTTGTGGTCTTTAGCTTCATGTCAGAGAGAATACTGAGAGAAGAATGAACATAATAATGTGTGTGTGTGTCTGACTTTTCCTTATTTGCTTACTTTTTAGGATAAATATTCCCTAAAGGGATATGGTTTGGAGAGGGTGTGTGCAGCATGGCTTGAAAATGAAGCCCTTTTAAAGTATTTCTGATTGGACACTTAAAAACTGGAGGCACTCAGTATCACTACTTGCTCTTGGAAACCTCAGCCAAGATTTTTTCATTTTTCCCAGAAGAGCTATGGCCAGGATGGCTGAGGCTTGAAAGCTGTGTATTTACATAAGCGCAAGTTACAAATCTGTGGTTTTGAAAGATGTTTGAATTTCACCGCTTTGCACTTGCAGCATGTTATAAGTTGCTGTGAGTTGTTCACAGATTGTGAATGTACAGCCTATGGAGAATTACTTCTTACTTTGCCTCCTTCTTTTTAGGAGAGTAATAATTTTTTCACGTGTGCTGGTTTTTAATATTCTTGTTTGTAGTTATGGATTGGTCAGTGCCAGAAATCTGTGGCTAGTGACTGGCTGGGAACTTTTTCATCTTGATATACTGCCTCCTTAATGGAGACAATAATCCACGGGCCAGAAAGACTGCATTTTTAATGCAATGTGGCAGTCTTTTCTGAGATGATTTCTGGAGAGTTTTGCACTGCTGGGACATACTTGCAGTCTTCTAGGAGGGAGAGAAATGTTCCTTTTCACACTCACACCTACCCCATGGGTTTGCACGTGCACACACACACACACACACACCACACACTCATTCCTGCAGTGCAGCGCTCTCCTCAGTACCTACAAGCAGATCTGTCTGGAGATCTGAGCAGATCAAGCAGATCTCTCTGCTCAACTGGTCACCTCCCTGCACAATGATCTCCTTGCCTGTCTTGGGGCTTCTCTCAGATGCTGATGTTTGAGCTGCTGTTCAGGGGTGCGGAGAGAGGCAGGTTGTTCCTCTCTCACATGCAGCAGATGTATTTGCAGGGCACAGCTGGTGTCACGGGCTGGAGGAACAAGCGCTGCCGGCCCTCGCAAATACCTCTGGGTGCTCTCCCTTTCGCCTGGGTGGTGAGGAAGGTCGGGATCACGGCTTCTGTGCTCAAGGGAGGCAGATATCTGAGAAAAAGTCTTTGAAGATCTCTTTTGGACTGTCTTCAAAGGTAGCCCCTCTCTTGGGCCCTGTCCTCTTGCTTGACCCAAGCATTGCAGGCCCTTCCAGGGTGTACACCAGAGCCAGGCCAGAGGGTTTGTGGAAGTGGTGTGTAGCACAAAACCCTGTATTTTTTCGTTTGTTTGGGATGTCTGCCAGGCAGTCCATGGGCTGTTCTGTGCTCTCTTCTGGTCAGATACCTGAATTTCCAGGGCACAGCCCTCAGGTGGGAGGAGAGCCTTGGCATGGCCAAGGACCTTGAGCTGCTGCCATGCATGGCTGGAGAGTGGGGGCAGAGGAGGGGGCTGCAGTGCCAGGCCTGCCTGCCTTGGGCATCCCTTGGTCCTCACAGCATTTGTATTTATTTATTTATTTATTTATTTATTGGCTCCAGGCCTTGGTGTAGTTGCAGAGTGCTTCATAAACGGTCAAGGACGAACACAGCTGAACCCTGCAGCAGGGCCTAGTGTGTTGGTGGTATCTGCACTGGACATGCCCCGTGACTGCTGGTATATCTTCAGGTATTCCAGCACATGTAGGCTAAAAGACCTGGCCTAAAAAACAAAGGGGGTTCGGTTAAATGTTGTGAGTAGTACTTCTGGTCCTTAGTTTTGGCTGTTTTGACAGCGTGAAAGCCTCCAGAAGGGGCTGGTTGTAATGTCTAAAAGGGCCACCAGAATACAGAAGCTCTCACTTTGATATTTGCAGCTTCTCAGAGTATATATGTTTTTTTTTCTAAGTTGCTGATTAATTTGAGCAAATCTTTGCTTACTCCTTATGGCCCTCTTTAAGTCCAGTTGTACTGTACTATATATTCAATACAAATAATAAGGATGAGGTGGAAACAGTTTTCTAAACTGGTCCCCAAACTCAAAAACTAGAATTTTAATTAAAATATTTTAACAGTATAATGATCCCATCTTAGTATTCCTAAAAATATGAAACTCACCTGAAGTAGGTTGCTAAACTGCTGTTAGTAGATCTTGTTATGTGATGGTGAGAAACTAAAAGTGAATAAAAGGGGTATGTGTTGGAGAGTTCCAGTAGTAGTTTTGCACATACAAAGTATAAACTGTTGCAGATCAACCTGCCCTTGATCGTTGGGGCGGAAGAGAAGAGTTTTCAGATTTTAATGTCTAAGACTTTCTTGTGCTGAGTGCTGCCTGAGGGGACGTACAAGCTGCCAGTGTTCCCAGCAGAGATTTGTTACCCTAGAGGATTTTATCTTATGCTAAGAACAGTGAATGCTGAGGCTTGATTCAGGAATTTTGGTCATTTTGAAGAGAGAGAAGTTCCCATTAAAAAAAAAAATCTTTAAAAATTGTAATTATAAAAGGGTAAAAGTTAATAATTAATGGCTTGTAGCAGAGTTATTAATGGCCTCATTTTTCTATGTAATGAAAGTAATGAAAGTCTTAAGTCGTCCTGTATGTTAGTTATAAAGCCAAAAAAGAAAAGAAAAGAAAAAAAACAAACAACCAGAAACAAAGAAAAAGCAAGGTTGGCCCTAATTTAAAATTATGTTAAATATACAGAATTGCAAAGTTGTATCCATAAAGTGTAGAAAGTTGGTTTGCAGAGTTCTGGTTTAAGGATTATTTTATATAATAAACCAGAAGGAAAATTTGGGCTGGCAGAATTTTCAAAGCCTGTGTTAAAGCCCCTAACTGCTTCTGGTATGAAAGTCAGCTAAGCAGCCTTGTGTTGTTTCCCCCAGGATATCTTTTATGCTTTCTTTTTTTTTTCTTCCTTCCCTTTGGAAATCCAAGTGTTTATTTGCATGCAAGGTAGGTGAATTCTTTTATCTATTTGTGTATCGTAAACCAAAGCAATTAGCATACTGCAGTTACAGTACACTTAAAAAACAAAACAACCCTTCAAAACCTTCAGTCAATATTATTCCTGGAGGGAAAACTCTTAATTAAATTGTATGCAAACTATAACAATAGGCAAAATTGTTTGGTGTTTAAGAATAACTGTTGGGGGCGGGGGAAAGAGTGAAAAAAAGTAACTGTAGCACAGAGCTTTGCATGCCATTAACCCAAGGATAGAAATGAGGTCAGCCTTTGAAGGGACAGACAACATACTTATCTGCCAACATTGGAAAGTCCCAAAAGATTAGCTTATTTGCCAGATGTTACTGGGAGTTCATCATTGACACCCTCTGCTTCATGGGCTTCATTTCTCGCCGCAGTTGCACTTGCCTTTTCTGCCCTTTACAGGCTTCCTGTAGATCTTCTCCAGTGCATAACACTTGAACTTTTCCTTGAAGTGTTTTTATTATTTATTTATTTATTTATTTATTTTTTGCTTCACAGCAATAGGCATGATGAACCATCTTAACTTGTGAAGATGATCTGAAGACTCTTTGTTTTTCTTTTGTACACCCACAATAAAGCTCTTGGCATAAGAACTACCGACATGAAGCACAGCAACTTCCACAGCTCTAGGAATGATGCAGTGCTTGTGAAAAGGGTTTGCAGAAGACAGAGCAGCCACCTCACTTAATGCTATTAACCTTTGGGAGAAGAGTGAATATTGGGGCAGACTGTCTGACAAGCCATGCATTTTCTGTTTTTTCCCCCTTTTCTGGCAAATAGCTGTAGATACAATTTTGAGCAGCCTGTTCTTATGTTATTTGTAACTCATTAGGACATCGAATACTGCATTGTGTATAACCTTCAAAAATTAGCAGTGAGAGAGTAGGTGCTATTGGATCCATGGTAATAACGTCTGTAAGAGTCTGGAATGGAGTTCTCTCTGTGTATCTTCTCCTTTAAATCTTTCAAGTGTTTGCTAGTAAATATCGATTTCAGCTAATGGTGGTTTTAACTTCTGTGTGCATGTTCTATGCCCCAAGGGACTGTGTCCCAAACAGGGAGAAGCCAAAACTTGCTCATAAAGAAAGAACACAGCAAATACATTTTTTCCTTTAAAACACTAGTCGTTAGTGTTTGTCTCTTGAAGCAAGATTCCTGCCACTTGTGTTACTGCAGTCATTTTGCAGTTCCCCCACCTTCCTTTGTACAGAACAAATCGTGAGATGGACAGTGACTTAACTAAAGACAGGTATTGTCACCACTGTGGGCGACTTAACTAAGAACTCTAATGTTTGAACCTTTGAGATAGTGGGGAGTCCTTTCTTAGCAGACCATATAAAGCATCTGCTGAATGCTGCCTTTCTTTTTTTTCTTTCCCTTTACTATCCCAAGACTCACAGCAGTCTAACTTAACCTTCTAGCATGAGCACTTACGTTGAATGCCTTATGAAATATTCATTCACATCGAGATAAACATGAAATTTAGATGCTGTTTGACTACCCATAGACACTTGACATTCTCCTTTGTGTTTGGCAAGTTAAAACTATAGACATAGATGTTGGTTTTACTTAGTAGGTCTGGGTTTTTCCAGTGCTGAAAAAGCTAGCAGAAGAATTGCACGTAGGTAAAATGGAGAAGTGATACAGGTGTTCTTTCTGTCTGACAGTGTGTTCAATGTTCATTGTCAAATAGCGACTTTTCCTTTCATTGCCTGTGTTTGTGGTTGTATTGCTACAGCTTGTGTTGGTGCTGCTGCACGTTCTGTTAAGCAAACCTCTGCGTTGTCAGCAGTATTGCAGTCTGGTCACTCACGCTGTTTCAAGCTTGTAACAAGGGAGAGCAGGTATTAGGGCTGCTCTGCAAATGACATCAGTGGGGGACAGTTGCAGAGCTACAAGCCTGGAAGGCTTCCAGGGGAGGCAGTCCCTGCTTGGCCAGTTGCAGAGTGTAAAATAACCACATTATTCCTAGAAGTGTTTTTCCAGAGTTGAAGTAATAGCCATCTTTCCCTATAAAGATCTGATTTCTCCTATAGAATATTTCTGTGCTGAGATAACTTTCATGAACTGTTTTCAAAAGTGAATCCACTCTCCGCCTTTGTTTTCCTATTTCTTTTTTTTTTTTTTGGGTCTTCTATTGCTTGTTGCTTGTGCTTAATAATCCCATGGTTATTTCTGTAAAACAGAGAGCCTAAGAAACATAGATTAATCATTTAAACTTGTGTATTTTCACTTGATATGAGTTATGACTCATCCACTGCAGAGGACAAACAGAGCCCTTTACCAACAACTGTGCCCACTACCAAATACTCCTGTCTTGCATGGATGGCATACAGTGCTGGACTCTCACTTTGCTGTTACATGGGAAGGTAGTAGGTCATCTGCTTTCTATTTTGAGTTTCTTTTTCAGAAGTATCCTTTTACTCCTTTCTTCTTTCCTTGGTCCTGTACCCAGTGGTCTGGAGGCCTCACTTCCATTTTCTTTCTCTATCCTGTTTCCACTGGTGGCTCCTTGTTGCCAGAACCCCTTGGGCTTCTGCTTTCCCTCATTTTTCCCCCTCCTTAGCTCTTGAGGTTTTCAAACTTCATTCTTTTTCCCTTTTGAAATTTCCTATCCTTGCCCCTTTTCTGTTTGGTTATCCTCAGTTCTACACCTTCTTTCTTTCTTTCTTCCTTTAGAAGAAAGCAGCTCGGCATAAGTGGAAGATATGCAGGAGAAAGCTGTTAGATTTCCCTTGATAACAAAAACAGCTTTTTGTCATGGCCAAAGTCGGGGAGCAAAACCACTTCAGCCTCAGTTGATTTGGAGACAGATGGGTGTACCTGGGAGAGAGAGACGGGGCAAAACTCTCAGACTCCTGGGGAGTCTTCCCAGCGCTGGATCTTGTTCAGACAGGCAGTAAACAAACTGAGTGGATGTTTAACAAGAACCGAGGTGTCTGGCAAGCGTGAAACCAGAATCTTTTTGGTACTCTGTTTTCAGCTGATCCCAAGGCATGTCCCTGGCCAGCAATTGCACAGGTGGCAGGGGCTGCAGCTACCCAGGAGGCACCCCCGTGCCACACAGCCGGTGCTTGCTGCTGCCAGCCGCAGGGACAGGACTGAACGCCGCTCGCTGTAGAGGCAGTTCACACATCAACCGCTTTTTGAGAGCGCTCCACTCTGCCTGAAGATTTATGGGGCTCTCTTCTTTTAAAACAAATGAATAAAGGCCCAAGCTGAGTGTTTTTCCACATATAAATGTCATAAATGTAATCACAAAAACTTCACTGGAGTACCAGTGAGAGCTAGAGCCCCAGCTCAAATGTGTATCACATTAAAGGCCTTCTTGGGGACTCCAGACACAAATTGCTTTCCAGCATCCAGAACCATTTGGAAATGCTTTAATCCTGAAACGGGGGGTGGTTTCTAATGGAAATGCTGACAGACCCTCCGTTGTAGCAGCCGAAGCAGGCAGGGCCGTGATAATGAGCCCTGTATGTGTGCATGTGGAAAGCATGATGCTAACTTCAGAAAACAAGCACTTCCACTGAGCGGTCCACACAGACGAAAAACACCATGCACCGTTTCAGCACAGCGATACTTAAAATCGGCTTTGCTCCTGCAAGGGCATATTGGGAACAACCGTCGGCATTAACCCCGCGTGTGCTACACTTCCAAAACCAACAAGTCTTAATTGCATTTGTAATAACACTGTAATTACCTGCAAATAGTGCGGCACTGAATAGCCACGACTAGCATGTTGAAATGCTGCATACGCCGATGGGGTTCTTTAATACGCACAAGTGCACCATAACCACATCTCCTCTCACTTCTTATACGCTGTGGCCGTGACCCTAAGAAACAGGTGATGCTTCATTTATTGCTCATGTCTCCGCATACCGCTGCTAATGCTAGTGACTGTGGATTTTGTACACGTCTTTGGCAATCTCAGTGACCTGGGTCACACCAGCCTGAAGAAACCTGTCTTGCAAACATGCCCAGGTGATTAATTTCAACAAACAGGTTGCTTATATGAGTGTAATTACTCACTTGTGCAAATGGCAGGATCGGTGCACTGACCTGTATTAGGCACATTGTAGTACATCTCCCCATCGGTTCTTTTTCACTGTTAATCAGAGGACTGAAAATCTTGCAACATTTAGACAGCTTGAGGTTGAAGGCTGAAATGTCACTTTTAAAAGAGGGTTAAAAAGGTCGCACAGCTGCAAATAATAATAGCCCAATGAAAATCAGACTCTTACTGCAGCCCACTTCAAGAATAACATTGAAACAGGAAACAAGCCTGCTTGATGTTTTTACCAGTAAGGCAATAAGATTACTGCTGAGTTTAAAAAGGGGGAGAGAGTCAGAAAGGAGCATGCTTTCTTGGTGTCAGTTGGTAGGACTATTTTTCTGATCCAGAAGGGACAATCATGGGGCTCTGAAAAATCTCCTTGAGGAGCATGGGGTGCTTCCCCCTGGATGCTGCTGAGAGGGGATGTAGCTTGTTGCTGTGTTCTGAGGGTGTTTTTGTTTCTTCTGTTTGCTTTTTTATTTCTTTGTTATGTTCTTGTATTCCTCACTGCGGGCTTCAGTTTTATTAATTCTAATAAAAATATTTGGTAGCATCTTATACAGAAATGAAGAAATGGAAGAATATCTTGGCTTGCTGCAGAGCTTACTTGTTTCTTTTCCATGTGACATGACTTGGAGAAATCTTTCTCTGTTTCTTTTATATTTTGTTTATTTATTTTTCTAATTGGAATACCTTAGCTGCTCCTAAGCAGGGTGATATTTCAGAAGAGTGGCAGGCTACAACAGCATAGCAGATTTCCTCACTTACATATTCTGCCAGTAAGGCTCTTTACGTGGTCACAATAGGGCAATAAATGCTGACAGATGTTGTTAACATCTCTATTAAAATTCAACCCCCTCTTCTGCTGCATAATGCATTCATGCCTATTGTTAATAATATCAGAACTAATGCTGACATATCAACATAAGTGCTCACTTATATTTATAGTTCTTGTATGTTGCTTTGAAGAGGCCATGAAGTTGCAGCAAATTGAGTTATTGATAAAAAGAAGTAAAAAAAACAAGGCCAAGCAATCCTTAAACTTTTCAGTCATCGTAAGTTTACTCGATATTCTTTGTGTGCATTAATTTTGGCAGTCATGTAGCACCATGGAAGGTGCATGAGTGTAACTTGAATATTTAAGACCCTGAAGGTTAATAAGCACCTTAATTTAGATGGAAAGGTTGCTGTGATTTATTTTTATTAGGTGAAGTAGAAATGTTGCCATTGGTTGCGTTATTTCCTTCGTGCATGCTGAACCACCTGCGAGCACCGTGAAAAAGGAGACCTGGGTTGTGTGGCCCTGCAACAGAAACGAGGTGCGTGAAGAGGTCTGGGTGCCAGGGACAGTGTATGCCTGGCTTTAGTCTGAACTGCAGGACGGGAGATGCTCAACTGCATCTTGAAAAGGATGCTGTGCAAGTTGTGCTGTGCATAACCAAAAAAAAAACTCTGCTGCTGTGAACTCCCATCCTCTGGTTACAAACCTGGGGTTAGATCCCCTGTTGCCTGCGTTCACCCGCAGCTCTTGTAGGGTTCAGTTGGGAGGGGTGATGCAGGAGGTTCATGCTCATAGTCTGGATTTTCAGCTGCTTATTTCTGGTCAGCATTCAGGCATAAACCTTGAGTTACTGCCGTAGGGTAGTCATACACCCTTTCAAAAAGCTTTCACTCATTTACTCTCCTAAGAGATCAACACCACTACAGTCACAACTGCAGTGACAGTGTTACATGTAAACACAAACTGTGCTTAGTGCAGTTTGACTTGAGGGCATTGTACTATCTGGTAACTTGTTTTATGGGTCAAGTCATGCTAGGCAGTATCCTGGAGGGCACAAATGATGTAGCCATTCCAGATTATTACTTTCTTTCATTTTCTTTAAGTTTAGCCTCTGAAAATCGTCTGCAAAGGGTGATTTTCATGGGAACCAGCCGCTGCTTGTATGTTTGTGGTAAATGACTGGATGTTGGATCTGACACCTTTTTGAAGTACTGAGAATAAAATCCAAGTCCACATTTTCCTGGAGTCAATCCTCATGGTCAGGATGCTACACTGAGCATATTATTTTGGTGCTCATTTCACACTATCTACGTAGATAACCCTGATAATTATAAAATCGTTATCAAAGCACATACCTATGGACTTTGGGACTAAATCTCGATGATTAGGGAGGGGAGAGAAGTCTTAGATTTTCAGTACTCAAGTAGGAAACAAGATCCAAGTAATTCATGGCAACGTTTTAAAATTCACTTGGACGCTTGGGACCAGAATTGTTGCCCTCTGTTTTCTTTAACTGAGTATCATCCATTGTTCTGCTATTGAAAACGCAGTTGTCACTGTCCCCCAAGGAGGGGAGGAAGAGGTAACATAAACATTTGGCAGTGCTTCAGTTGCAGGGGTAATTGAGATCTCAGATAAAGTCTTTTTTTTTCTCTTTTTATTCTGTGAAGAGGTCTTTAGGAAAGGCAACATCCCAGGGTCACATACCATAAATAGAGGTGGATTTAAAAATCAAACTAGCTGGAGGTTTTGTTTTTGTTTTTGTGGGGGTTTGTTTGTTTAGTCAGTTATCTCCCCGCTGGTTGTTTCTCTCAAGCAGAATAGCATTAATTCTGAGAATTTTTATTACTTCACCTCTGAAGAGCCTGTCTATGCACAGACTGGAACTGAAATAACTGAAATTAGAAGGAATTTAACACCTTTAGTTATTTTAGTATAAGCCTTGATGTAAACATGCTCTTTCATTTCAGATTATGAGTGTTCTATTTCAGTTTAACATAGATGTAAGTTAAATCAAAACAGGATATGAATAATCTTAAGGGAGTAAATTAGGTACAATTGTAGTTATTTCAGTTCTTGCCTTGTACAGCTAAATAGCTGAGCTAGGGTCTTTCTTGACACCTGATTGTATTTGGTGCAATGAGTTGCCTGTCTCAGCCGGATTTTAGTACAGGTGTCTATACCAAGAACATCAGATAGTACTAATTAGCAAGCACCTTTAGGGGCAGAGTCGTTGGGGAGGTTAAAAGTGAAATAAAAATCGGAGGGGATTCTTTACTGGGAGTCGGTGGAGATGGCAAAGGATGTTCTGCTGCCTTTCTTTTCTTTGCCTGGTCATAAGTAGGAAGTTTACTCTCAGTCTAATGCTATCCACTAGAATAAGTTATAATTAAAAGGAAAAAGAAAAGTTATCACCCAACAGTTTTGTTTCTTTGGAAAACGTACATTACTGAAAATAATTTCTGTAAGTACAAGTCTGGGCTGATGTTCAGGTTAATGGGGGGATGCTTGCAGGGGATGGTGGCAACTGTCAGAAAAAAAAGCATATCTAACAACAAAAGTAAGCATGGTAAAGACATTCTTGATAACTGGAAGTGACAAACTGTGGTTTTAAAAAATTAGATGTTCAGATTAGGTTTAAAAAAATAGCAGAGTGGAGTGATTTCAGCACTTGTCCTTCAAATTTTTGTAGCTTCAGAATTAAATTCTTCTCCACCACGACATTTGTTTTTGTTCATGAAAGATTCACACAAATACTTCTCAGATATTTGTCTAAGTGGGGTTGTGGTCAGACTGAATTTTAAGGGATTAAAACTGTAATGTCATACATCGTGCTTTAAGGTGGGTCACCTATTATTTTCCAAATTGTAATGCCAATTGTAGCAACAGGCTCAAAAGACTGAGAAATAAGTGACTTATTTAAGTCCCAGGCTGTTACTAACAAATGATTTTTGTTCATGCTGCTCAGGGACACTGCAGTAATATTGACCCAAATCAGCTGCGTTGCTGCAGTCTGAGGGCAAATGCTTTCCTCTTGCTATGTTTATTCAAGACCCAGGAGCTCTCCCCCTGGCTTTAGGGCAAAATTACAGGGCTGTAACTGCTATGAGGAAGCTGCAGTTTTAGGCAAAACTTGTCAAGCTCCTTAGGATCCAGTTGGTCTTTTAAAGGCTGTTGATGCAGATTCGTATGGTACATATACAGAGCCTGTATGTAATGTATTTAAGTTGTTAATATTGAACAATAAGGCTGAAGAACTTCAAAAAGTGGGCTCTTTCTCAGAAATAACCCAGACGTCTGGTTTTAATGTGGTTCAGCGGGAACCAAAGAAAAAGAGGTAAAAACCCTTAATTCAAAATATTTCTGAACAGACACGGTCTTATCTAATAACAACACTGAACATATGCTTTTTTTCTGAGGCAGGATTTCTGCTGTGAAAGCCTAATGGGGTTTTTTCTTCCTTCAGAGTAAATATGTACTCAGGAAGGAGTAATAAGAGCTTAAACTGTAGGGAGCCTGCTGAATATTAGCAAATTTAGTACTTTGAGGATGAAACTTTGCCCTGGTCTGTTTTGGGAGTTTGAAATAAAAGTAAAAACCGTGAAGACTGCATGTTGCATGTGCGTGTGAAGTTTAGAATGTGTATATTCATAGGTTCCCTTTCTTTCCCCCTCCCCCTTTTAACATGTAGATTTATGAGGAATCAAAGATGAACTTGGAGCAGGAGAGGCCTTTTGTCTGCAGTGCCCCAGGCTGCTCACAGGTGAGTGGAGTCAGCGGTGATATTAATTGAGTCCTCAGCACTAGCTCTGGCTTGTATAATGCCTCCTGATATATTAACACATGTCTAATAATAATGTGGGTGGGTTGTTTTTTTTGTTATTTCTTTAAGTCCTTTCCCACCCCCCAATTCCCTCCTTGCCCTACAAGATATTACTACAAAATATTTAAAGCAAACACAACAACCATTCAACAGTGAGTTGGTAGAAGTGCTTCTCAGGCTGCTTCTTCCTCATCCCTAATCCTAATATTTCAAATCAAGTATTGCAAATTCCTTAGGAGCTAGTAAGAGAGGACACACGAGGCAAGATGCATTTGTCTTTTTTTTGCTCATATGTACAAAGTAATGTATTACATTTCTCAATAGATACGGAAAATCTCCTGATGATTTTTAATATGTAAATAAATGCCACCTTATTTTGTGTTTTTTGTTATTTGTGTTTTTTTTTTAATAGCTAATCTTTGAGAGAGATCTCTCCTAAATATTCTCCATTGAAAATGCAGCCTATAGATAAATTCTGCTCCTGTTGGAGGTTCCTGTTGACTGGCAATCCACCACATGCCTCTGAGGATATGATCTGACCTGTAACGTGAAGTTTTATATTGAAAAAAAAATGAAGTTTAAAAAGCCTGAAGTGACAAGTATTTTACATGCTGAGATTTTTGATTGGGACTTATGTGTTTCTTCTAAAAATAAAAAAAAAATACTATGATCTCTTCCCATGTAGTGGTGAGGGAAGTTCTGTGTGGGACACCTCCCACCCTGATTTGGTTTAGTGACAAGCGTTTGCAAGTAAAATCTTCAGGCAAGGACATCTCTGGGGCTTTTGCCACAGGCTTCCTGTATGCATCTGTTTTAAGTGATTTAGCTTACCCATTTCTCAGATTCCTCATCTCTTAATGAGGATAATATTTCCCTCTGTGTTGAAAGTTTTCAACTGGCTCATATTTTTACAAACCTTTATGTTCACATGGTGGAATGACGGGGAACAAAGTATCGTGTGATTATCACAAGAGTGTAGATGTTGTTTTTGTTAGGAACTGAAATAAAAAAAAAGGAGAATTCTGAGATCCTGTTAACAAAAGGCCATGAGCAGCTTTGCCGTTTTACTAAGTGGGAGCCTTTCTATAGACGCTGGAGTGCATCTTTCTGATTGCCTCTCTGACCAAGGACTTGTGCCTCCAGATCTCCACAGGCAGAGTTAAAACCCTCACTGGACTACTCTGTCACAGAGGTAGTATAAAAACATCTGAGTCTTATAGTCAAAGTTTGTTTACGTTTTATTAAATTCTAGAACAAACTTCCACTCACATCAGAGGACTTCAGTGTTTTCACTCAGTGGAGGGAAGCTGACCCAAAAAAGCTCACTTAGGTGCTCAGAGATCTTATTTTGTTGCATACAGTTACAGTTTGGGAAAGTGATAAGTGTAGATGTGACTTCATTATAAAAAGCATTTAATTTCTCACTCCAAAATGTGATCTCTTTTTATTATAAAAGAGGAATTGACAGGAATCCACCTCAGCTGCCTGGGGACTTGCTTGTCCATCAGCCAGTGCAGATGTGTGTTTGAGGCTAAGGATGTTGGTATTCTGCATAAGGAAGAAAGTAATTTACAAAAAAACACACAGAAGCTTGAACTGAAGGAACAGCTTCTCCTCAGTTGCACAAGGCCCTCTTTAAGCCTGGCTGATTTCACCCTGAAGACAAAGTATGGCGTTTCATGAAGGAAAATCCATTTCCATGAGAAGAAACATGTTTTCTGTCTCACAATCCCATTGAGCGAGGTCTTTCACAAATTCCATTTGTTCTTAACTTAAATTTCTAGTGCTGCATTTCTTCCAGATGAGTAAGCAATGAACCAGGATTTGACAGTGAGGAAAAGTTCTTGGGGATACATTTATTTATTTATTTATTTATTTCCAGAAAACTCATTCCCATTATTTATGCTGCTTTGTCTATGGGCTTAGAGAAAGTCTTAGAAGGTGTAACCTACTGCAGCTATTTATACCATAGCCACAATCAAAGTCACTTAGCCAAGAATATGCTGTGTTGAAAGCCTTATGTCGCTTTAACTCTGTCATTGCCAGTTTTTGACAGTTTTGTCCTATTGTACCTGTTGCTTAAAAAAATGATTTTAATATTTATTTTTCCCCAAGCCATGGTAAACATCTCTTGGCCTTTGCTAGTCCTGAAATAACCCTGTTAAAACTACTACAGTAGTTTGTAACAAAGGTCTGTATATGCGCCTTCTGGTGAAGAAAACAATTTCGCTCTTAGAGCACAGGTATTCAAATGTTTCAGAGTTTTTTCAAGCCTGTCTCTTCTTTGTCTTGTTTTAAAGAAGCTATTTGTTGTAAAATTATGTTATCAGATTGTAAAAAACAAAAACAAACAAAAACTTTTAGCACACCTGTTAGTTTCCTCCAAAGCAGGACTCCATCTTCTGTGCTTGACAAAGGGAAGGAAGTTAATTTAGTATTGTAAAAGATTGTAAACAGTTGTTAGCTACTGAGCACCATTGCACTGGCAGTTTTAATCAAGTGAACATACCAGTTTTCCACAAATAAAGATGAATTTTTCGTGAATACTTTTGGGTAGGCGAAGGCTGGCTTCTTTGATTATTTTTATTGTTGTTCAGCAGATAGAGGTTGCAGAAATACTCAAAAGCAGAAAAATCCAGTGAAGTGATTTAAGATATGCTGTATTACTTTGCATTTGCCGTGGGCTAAGAGTATACACAATAGCAGTTATCACAGTTCCTCAGACACGTGGTGACCTGTGAGCTGGTGGTAATGAAGAATGTGTCCGTGACCCTTAGAAACCAAAACTTGGTCTTGCAACTTTTTAAAGCAAATACATGATCCCTTTCTGCAGCAAATACATTTCTAAGTACAGATATTTGTTACTCATATTCACTTGCTGTTCCTGTGCCATTTGGACACATTTCTGGCAGGATACATTTCTTTCTCTCTCTCTCTCATTTTTGAAATTCTGTCTAATGCCAAAAGTTTATTAGAGAATTAAATTCTTTTTTTTTCTTTTTTTTTTTTCCCTTCCTCTCTCTCTGTGTTTGCCTGACAGCGTTTTCCAACAGAGGATCATCTGATGATTCACAGGCACAAACATGAAATGACTTTGAAGTTTCCTTCAATAAAAACAGATAATATGTTATCAGGTAAGAAGACACAAATTCAAGAGTCAAGATAACTATTCAGATGATGTTGAAAGCATGACTCCTACTGGAAAGCTACTGGCAAAATACCTCCAAGATTGGTTTCAAAAAAACCCAGCTCCACTTAAATAACAAGTAGAGGTGGAATAAGCTAGAATGTATACCTTTGGACAAAAAGACAGCTGCCATTCTTATGCCTTCCCACAGGTTTGGCATGAGAGGGAAGGAAATTTTTGAACCTCAGCCATGCTGGCAGCTCTATCACTGACTCCCTTGTCAACATGCAAGTGAAATACAGGCACTTAAGCGCATGTCACCTGGGAGCCCAGCAGTGAGCGTGTTAATGAAGTGCCTTTGTACCATTCTTGTTAAGACTCACTATTTTAAGTTTGACAGGCTCACTTCAGCAGCTGTAACAGGCCACCTTTATGTGAGCCACCTTCGTAAAGGCCTGGCCACTCTAAATAGCTGTAAATCCTCCAGTTGAAGAAAGGTAAACCTTTACCAGTGGGTAATATCCAGTACTCTTTCTCCCTAGAATTAACCATTTCTCTCCACACTCCCCTCTGCATCTCCGCTCCCCGTGCTCCGAAATCACACGCAGAAGATATTGGATACAGAACTATCCTTATGTGCAATTGCAGCCTTTAGTTTATGTGGTTTTCTCATACTCTTGTTGGAGTAACAACACATTGGTGGCTTGCTGGCATTCAGCAACTGCTGGGTAAGGTCAAACTAACCCTAATCTTACCATTTCTCTCCTCTCCTATTCAGCAAAAATTCTTCCACCTCTGGCCATTTTAGGTGCACACATATCATGGTTAAGAGGTTCTCCAACAGGCTAACACTTATGTATTAACCACTTCCATTTTTATGGAAAACACAGTTCAGTAGCAATTCCTTGCAAATATTTGATTTGGCTTTTGTTCTGTTGGTCTTTTCTTTTGGGACTTTATGTACCAGTGAAAAATCAGGCAGACCTCATCCCAAATAGAATTTCTTCTCTTATTACTCTTGCAGGTGCCATAGTGGACTAAGATTAGTAAGAACCAATATGTAGTACATTGAAGAGTAGGGCTTTTAAAGTGTGTGTGTGCTGGCTATGCCCACAGAATCCTGTGTTTGCAAGCACAAATGAAAAAGTGCTGCTCTTGCACTTGGCAGTTACCTCTGGCAGTGAAACTGCTTGAAGACATCTGTGCTGTGAACATGTTCACCCTGCAAAAGTGCTCAGTTTTGTTAGAACTTTCTGTTTGGCAAGAGTTTGGCTCTAGGGCAGTTTCTAAGGAGTATATTTGATCATCAAGGGTCCCCTGAGTAGATTAGCTCCATTTATGTTTGGTAATTTCGATGATACAGCTGTCCCATTCCTTCTGATGGATTGCTTTTTGAGGCAAAAAGGACGGGCTTCCACCACTGCCGCTGGTAGTAGGGCCCCTAGACCTGCAGATAGCCAGCTAAGTATGTAGAAGGGCAGATTTTTGTGTCCAATAGGGTTACAAATTGTTTCTGATGGATGTATTATTTGCACTTTGTGTATGAATACCCTCCGTAATAATGAGAGTGAAAAGCTGTACATGTTCTCAAAGACTATGGCAAGCATGTCTGAGCAAAATGGCCTGGCAACCTCGTGCTGTAGTGCATGTTGTTTGTTTTTATGTTCATTTGGTGGATGTGTTTGTCATTTTGCAGTCCTTAGTTTGGAAGCATCATAGATCTTCCCCTCACTGAAGGGAGACACTGAAAAATTGTTGTTTCATTACCCAGCTAAACCCTGGGGAAATCTAAATACCTTAAAGTTTAAGATGCTTTATTCTTAGATTTTGTAATGAAAAAATAATGATATATGGGAAAAAGAGACAGACTTTTTTTCTTAGACATTTGTCTTCATGTCTTCCTTCTTGTTTTTTTTTTTTTTTTTTTTTCATTTTTGCTCATTTGATTTTTTTTTAATTATTTCTGTCATCAGTAGTTTCAAAGAATTGCAGCAGCAATTGCCCTATAATAAGCCAGGTGCAATGTTACTGAGTGGTGTTGTTTTTCTTTTTTTTTTTTTAAGCTGTCAAGAAGTCAGTCTCTCTGTTTTTTTCCAGTATGTTGTGTACTATCTTTTAATGTGTCGTTTTGTGTTTGAATCCACTTGTTATTCCAAAAAGAAAGTGAAAAACTTGTAAGTAGTGTGTGCAAAATAATGGGCCATATGTTTTCAGGTAGCCATTAGTATTATCTTCTATGTTTTAAGACATAACTAAGCCCCAGTCTGGGGTCAATATAACATCAGTAATATTTAGTATGCGCTAAGCACATCTTATATGAATGATTATTGGAGGTAGACTCTAAAATTGATGGGGTTTGGGTCTTGTACCAATATAACATCTTAGAAACTGACCAAAATACGATTCAGGAAGTAGGAACATGTTTTTCATGTGAAATCTGTGATGAGATCTGAAATATCAATTTGCCAGTGGGAGGTAAAATTATGTGCTATATATAAAGGTATATGTTGTTATGTAGCTGGGTTCACTATTTAATAAACAAGGTTCTATGACCCAGCTGAAATTATTGGTGTTATGCTGATTAATATGGTAAGTCTGGCCAAGAGCTTTCCTTGTTATCACCTAGCTCCACTATATTTACTTCAATTTTTTGATGCTGACTGAAGAAAGAGTTCTATTGTATCTGGCAAATCTTGAACTAATTCAGAAGCTTCAGGTACATTCACTATACAGGTTTATGTTCTCTGATGAAAGTCCACAAGAGTCATTTCATTAAAATGTAAGTGTGTGTCTTGTTGAATAAATTGATGTTCATTTAAAAAGACAGAAAAAGGTTAGTAATATTATTTGTTCCTTTTTGTGTGTGTATTTAATTTTTGTTTTAAGGCCTTGTTGTGAGTATGGGGAGAGAGTCATTGACAATTTCCATTTCCAGCTTTTTTAGCCAAAGGAGAGCCATTCAAGTTAACACAGAATAGCTTGTGAAACTTTTGTGAGTTAGTCATCCTTGTAGGAAACTTTATAGTTATGTTGACTGAAATAAATGTCATTTCTGCTGTTGTAATGTTCTAACTGAACATTACATTGCTTTGAAACTCAGTAGTTTGTTAAGCACGTCAAAGCTTTTTGTTGTTGTTTTCACAACACTGAAATATTAAAGTCTGTGGGACAGATTGTTCCCTCCAGGTAAGTACTAAAAGCTGTATGGAACTGAACTTTGGGAGGGGGGGACACCGAGATTCCTTACATATTAGATTGAGAAGGGAAGGAGTGAAACCTTACCATCTTTGAGGGGGGGAAAAAAAGTGCCCTTCCAAAACTGCTGAAAGCAGATCAAGAGGAGACTAGGATTATTTGTATGGAACCCTTGTTTCTTCCTCATTATACTTACTGAAATCCTATCCTCTAATTTATTTTATTTTATTTTAATTTATTTATTTATTTATTTTTGTTGCAAAACCCACTGTAGAGACAGAAAGTCTTCAGATGTAAAAGAGTATCTGCAAATGTGCAAATGCATTACTTTTCCAGGTACCACCTGTGTCAGTGAGGTGACTTATGTCATCCTTGGTTGACTCATTTTCTTTCTTGTTGTGACTTGTACAGGGAGGTTTATCTAGACAAAAATTTTGTAGAGTTCAAAATGATTGGATATAAGGAAAATAGTTTTTGATTTCTTTTTCCCTTTTGTGTCTTTTGCTTTACCAAATAATGAAGTGTCAATTGCACTCTTTTCTTCTAAAATTTGAGCGAGTAATTTCCGAGCAACCAAAAGAGATTGAAGATGTGTTGCACCCAGTATGTATACCCTCAGAGAAAGCCCAATCAGTAGTTCAGGCAGTGAGTCTTTTGGAAGTAAAGCTCTTGGGAGCACACAGTTGTGAGCCCCTTTGTGAGAGCAGTTCCGCTAGGTGCACCTGGGTGCAATTCTTTCTTCTCTACTCTTCTGTCACCTACCTGAGGTCTCATTACCTTGAGCTTCTTGGTACGCTTGGGTGGTATCCTGCTGAATCAATGAAGAAACTTTCTTGACTTTCTCAAGACATTCCTCTTCTCTTGTGGCTGTTTGATGGGCAGCCCTTCAAATTTCAGTCCTAGTCCTGTTACTCTGACTTTGTTATCATTGCCGGAAAGTATAACATGGGTAAGTATATAACTTCAACAGAGCCCACAGCTGAACAAGCCAAATGGCTGTTATTACTGCACGTCAGACTAAACATTTTAAAGATGAAGAATCAAGTTACGCTTTGGAGCTGTGCTGTTAGATAGCTTTTATTAAGGATGAATAATATTTGCAGTAGTTTAATGGTCAATACAAACTCTAAGAATATGGAAGTGTTTTTTTTTTTTGTTCTTTTTTTTCTTAACTGGTATCATCTTTTAAAGTTTTCATTCATGCTTTGAGGGATGAAATTTTGGGATCTGAGGTAGTTTTACAGAATGGATTGAGGATGATTCATATAAACTCTCTATACAACAAGCTAATGTTGCACTTGATGGTATTGTACTTAGTAAGGCTGTTGGTTTGAAAGCAGTATATTGAGACTTAGTGTCCTTTCAGAGGCTATTTCTGTAATTAAAAAAAGATAAGAAAAAAGAAACGAACAGCCAAGCATAGTGAATATCTAACGGAATCTTTTTCTTTATTGAGGACTTCAAATTTCCCATAGCCTTACAGCACATTTTCAATATGTCTGGAGAAGCAAGATGCATCACTTCAGATGCTGAGGACAGATTTTCAAAATAGTCGCCAGCCAAAATATATTCTGTGTATCAGGTTCCACTCAAAATCTGATTGCTGACTTTCCTCCTTTAATATACGATAGGTTGAGTTGGGATCTGCACAAGATTATACCTTCTGATCTTGCTCTGGGGCTTTTATGTTGTCCATTTACATTTTTGAGGTTTATTTGAACTTAATGTTTCTTGCAGCCTTTCTGGCTATGACTATGTAATTAGAGAGTCAGATTATTCATCTAAGTAACAGGCTGAACAAAATACTTACTGCCCAGTCTGAAACTTGGTGGGTTCTGCGTTCAACCTAATGGTAAAGGTCAGATAGAAATAACTTCTTAATTGTCAGATGGAACAGGTTAGCTAGAGGGAGATGCCTGAAAGCACAGGAAACAAGTGCTGGTGGCAGCTTGAGATGGAAAGATCTTTATTTGTTGAACAATAGGACTGGATTGGGATGGCTGGCCAACATAACAAACAGCCAGATACCTACAGTTAACTCAAACTGAGCCAAGTCCCAGACTGCCCAGTTCAAAATGCAGCTTGGGTCACTGAAGTCCTGGGCTGCATGGTTAACAGTGTGCATGCAGGACAGTTTCCTACAGTAACTCATGTCCTCAGCAGGAATGCTGAGAGTGGTGCTAACTCTGTCTGAGTTTTGGTCCAGATGGGTCTGGCACATCCACTTGCTGAAGTACAACAAACCAGAGCCCTGTTCTCAGTGAGCCTGCAATAGTTGTGGGCGCTAGTGATAGCAACAAAAGGTTTGTTTGTACCAAACAGGGAACAGTGAGGTCAGGCACAAGCTGTTGGAACTATTAATGCATTTTTAAGTGCTGAGAATTAGGAATATTTTGTTAATTCTAGGAGACCTGAATGTGTAACTTATGCTAGGGTCTCATTTGTGATATTGTTCCCAATTAAAACATAAGAGCTTGCCTAATTTAGGTTAAAAAATAACTGTGATGTTGAGAGTAATCTCTTCTAAAAAATTTCCCTCCTTCTGAAGGAGAACTTGTTTTCTAGGGGCAAAATAGTTGCCTCAGGAGCAAAGAAAGTCCACTGGGTTTGGTAACCCTGAAGTCCTGGAATAAGTGGATGCAGTGTAATTACTATACTATGTATAAAGTCTCAACATTTTAAAGTTGGGATCTTTATCAGTTCTGCTCTCATATAAACACAGAGGTTTCATGGACTTCTGGTTTCTATGAATGTTGAAGGATGAAGTATTGCAAGGCAGAAAGAGCTCTTGGTTTACATCTGGCTGAGCTGGCTTCCAGAAGGTCTGTGGATGCATTTCAGGGTGTTTTTTTTTTTTTTTTCTTCTCTGCCTTGACTGGGAGGAGAGGAGGGAAGGGGGGACTGTCTGTTGTAATACAATCTTGTTCTGAATTCTTGCTGGTCAGATTCTTGGATCATAGAAACTACACCAACTGTATGGGGAGATTGATGTAGTCATTTATGATCACTGTGTTGATATGTAGGTAATGTAAATAGTGTCATTAATCTACCAGCTTTGATACCTCTAGATAACAAAGCAGTTAACTGGAAAGACTGTCCATGGCTCAGTGTGTTTCAATGTATGTAACACAATGCATTTCATTATTTCAGTCTGCTTATGGCACAGAAGATACACTTTTGGTACACCTAGAAAAAGCAGTACGAAGCCTTTGTACATTTCCTCTGAATTGTTTGTTTTCACTGTTAAAGTGGATTTATTTCACTGAGATTTTTTTTCTGTCTTACATTCATGGAATAGATGCTGAGCAAATAAGGAGCAATCATACTGACTTCAGTTATACCTATCTTATAATTGCTTTATTACCCATCAAGTTGCCTCTGACCTGATGTAGTCTGTTGTTGTAATGCCTGATTTCTTGATGGGCTGTGTACCTTAATGAGAAATAACACAAATAACAAGACTTCATCTATGTTAGTGTATTCTTGTCCACCCTGTCCCCTACCTCCCCCCATGCCCCTCTGAAGAAAATTTAGGATTTTTGGTTTTGGTTAAAGTGGTGCTATCTGCTTGCTTATTATGAAAACCTAATTTCTCATCTTGGTCAAGAAAATGATACCTTTCTTATTTGATATGGATATACTACATCTAAAAATAAGGTGTTTCGTGTATTTGCCTCACATTCAAATACTAACATACCCTTTATGCCATACTTGGCAAGGATTAGCTTTCTGTTTTTCTACAAAGCCATTGTGGTGTTTGCTAAAGTAATATTTAATCCTTTTTGGAAATAAAATCCTTTGCTCCTGCTTTTTAGTGCACTGAATTTCCAGTGCAAATTCCAGTCCATGGTCCAAAGACAACTCTGGTGAAAATCTACTGAGTTCAGTGAGGTTACCCTAGAGATCAGTTTGGCAGCCCTTGTTTAGGGTATGGACCTGTGAAGTGCTGAGTGCCCTCGGTCCCCATCAACGTCAGCACATCGTTGACTTGGCTCCTTATGCTGAGTTTTTGTGAGAGTCTTGGAAAGTCTTGTATTTCTGACTCTGGTAATACAGTAGTCAGCTGTGAAAACTAATAGATAAATATGTGTGCATTCCCAAACACTCGAGATTTGTTTCCTTTACGCTCACAAGTATAATGCTCAAGCCAAAAGAAATAAACCAGAACTTTAACATTAAGGACTTGCTTTTAATGTTACATCAATATGGTGGAACATAAATGCAAACCAGTGTATTATCCCTTAGATTACTTAAGAAGGTCAAACCTGTAGGATCATGCCTTCTACAGGTGGAAGTTAGCTCCACTTTGGTTTTGTAAGGGAGGAGACTGATCCCTCCCCCTCGGTTTACAAGTGGAAACTGCATTTTCTCTTGTGTACATTCCTTTTGTGCTGCCTTTTGTTTATTGTTTGCTTTGTGTTTCTATCCTGATCATGTAATGCTCATTGTGTCCCCCCTGTACTGGAACTTGACCAAGCTTAGCTAGGTGCAAAAAACTACTTTTTTTTTTTTTTTTCTTCCAGACCTCACTGAAGTGTGAAGCTTTCTTCTGAGGTCAGAATTGGCCAAGTGTGGGCAACTGGGATTAGTGTGACAGAGTTTTCATTCTTTAAAGAATTAATTTCAAACAATAGGATAGTTGTCAATGACTATGCAGAAAACGATTTTTGAAGACAGTCCAATTTTTCCATAAAATCAGGTATTACAAAGCATATTGAACTACAATAAGAAACTAACATAGAAGAGGAGGTTTTGTTAATATAGGTTTGTTAATATGGTTCTGTACTGTAATTTTGGGGGAGATGAGGAAGCTGAAGTGGAGTAGTGAAGATCTTGTCTCAGAATGAATACAGTTGCCACAGAGCTGGTCTTTGAAGAGTTGCTGGCTCCCAAGTTTAGGCTTGATTTTTCATTTCCTGGAGAAAGACTAGCTGAGGTCACCACTGGAGCAACAGTTCACAGGGCAGTTATGCTCATCTGTCTTGCAGGTTTCTGAAAAGAAGGCCGAAAACCTTGTACCTTGAGTCCCTCCAGCTTGTGACATAAAAGAGAATCTTATCCTTCCCTAAAATTTTTGAGAGATTAATTCCTAGAGATAATTCCTAGAGATGAAGGCATGCATTAAAAAACATTTTACTCCAGATCTTGTAGTTTATATATATTATCAACACTTTTAGGTATAAAAACATACCTGGATGCTTCTTTGTGGTCAAGTTTTAGATTTTCATTCCTTCAAAAATTATATTAGAAGCAGAATTTCATCATACCATGGCTAACTCCCCATGTGTTGCAGAGTATGTGCATGTTGGAGGTGGTTTCAAGCACTGAAGACATTAATTAGTGCACTTCTGCTACGGTTACCTGCATGCTGTGGTGGAAACGTGCATTATCATGCAGACTGTGTGTTGTTTTGCATGTGCCTGTTCCTGGAGGTTTATGCATAGTTAAATGACCATTTGCACATGTTAAGGATATACACTTGTGTTACATGCTCTGTGAAAATCTGGCCTGTTTTCTTTCTGGTTGAACGATGACTGCTGCCTGTTTTCAGACACTGCTGGCAAGCGTTGTCTGTCTGCAGTTCATAGTCAAACTTCAGTGCTGTGTGGTTTGTTTTTAATGATGATGTGGTAGGAGTGGGATGGCATGAAGAGGTTAGCTAGAGTCTCTCTTCTTCTGGCAGACGGTTTCTCTTTCTTTTAAATGTTAAATATCAGTGATCATTTCTTTTCATATTCTCAGATCAAACTCCTACACCAACGCGCTTTCTGAAGAACTGTGAGGAAGTGGGCCTCTTCAATGATATCGATTGCTCCTTAGAGCACGAGTTTAGGAAGGCACAAGAAGAAGAGAACAACAAAAGGGTGAGTGTTAGCAGACTGAACCCTTTCCTCCCCTTAAAGACACTCTGAAAGCAGATTGAGCTCTATTACCTGGTAGTAACCCTTCGGTTAGAAACTAGGTGGCACTCTAAGTTGTGACATGCTTTCAAACTATTGAAACAGTTGACAAAAGAAACCCCAAACCACCACCACCACCACCAAAAAAAAAAAAAAAAACCAAACAGCATTAAACTTCTAAAAGTGTGTAACTGTGTTTGCCAGGGTTTGATTCCAAGTCTCTGCTTTTAAGTAAACTATAATAAAAACCACACACCTCTTGAGGGAGAGGCTTGGGAAAATTATATCACCTTTGAAGTGAGGATTGCAAACTTGCTGAAATACAGTACAGGGAAATGTGGATTATGAGGAGGCATTTACTCCAAAAAGTTGTTTTGCTCTTACCTCTGCAACACAGTGGATCCCTGGATTTATTTGTCATTTTTACCAGCTTTATCATGTGTCTTTATTTGTCACCAAGGATTTGTGTTGAAGGGACAAACTTTAACTTGCAATTCGTAGTAGATAATGTATTCAGTTTCCAATTAGTATTACATTACTCTCAGTATCTCTATGTTTAGGTTGAATTATATAGGCCACTTTGTATGGGGTTAAGTAAGCTCACATGGCCAAAGACTGTTACACTGTTTTGAGGGATCCTAATGAGCTGTTAAAACTTTCAGAGAATTGTGAAATAGCTTAATGCACCATAGATGTCAGTGAGAGGTAATGTGTGAAACTTCAGCTTTTCAAGTAAGCATCCAAAGTTCTGGCTGCTTCTGAGAACTAAAACACGTACGTCACGGGGGGCTTCCTAAAGGAGAATATTGCTTCCTTCTTCCTCCTTGCCACCCCTGAATAACCTGAAAAATGCCTCCCCTTCGCAGTGTTCCCTTTTGTGCCTCTGTTTTCCTCTTTCCCATTTCTGCAGCTCTTGGGAAATCTTATGTGATATGTCCCCTGCCACAGGAGTTCTCCAAGTATTGGACATTGTCTTATTTGGATTAGTTCTCACAGTAAGCTCTATTTGTCTATCTTGAACATTAACCAGTACCATAGGCTAAAAGTAAGAAAAGAAGGCCACAAAGCAGCTATGGTGCTAAAGCCAGAGGGCACTTCTTAGCTTGCCTCAGCATTGTTTTGCCTTTCAAAGTGCCTGTGCTTCCAATTGCAAGTGCTTCCCATGTAGGTGCTGTTTCTTATGGCTGCTGTATTGTGTCTTTTGCTTTGTTTGTTAATGACTGCTGTCCAATTAAAAACTCATACACGTGAGATGTGTGAGTGTGGCTGCTGCGGCTGGTGAAATCTGGAGATAGCAGCATTTTGGGATCTTGGAGGTACTCTGATGTCTACAAAGTGAAGGCACTAGAGGGCTTTTTGGAAAAAAGTGGTAAGGCTGATTGCTGAAATGCAGAAAGGGAGAGGCAGCATGTAGAAAAAAATATGAGAAGGGTGTCTAGGAATGGTTTATTTGGGTCTTATAAAGAGGGAGATTGGGACAGATACTGAAGAAGAGGAGAGAGACTGTGACATAGCATTCTGAGCAAGGAAAAAGAGAGTCCAAATATGACAGTCCATGTTTTGGTCAAGGGTGTGGAATCCAAGACCAACCTTTACAGCTTTACATGCAAGATGGATGTTGGGAAACAGTGATGTAATGAGATAAATGTATCTAATTTTAGATTTAATTTTTTAATACTTTTGCTTCTTGTGTGCTGCCAGGGTGAGAACTGGCCAAAATTAAGGAGAACATTTCTGTATTTTCCCATGTCTTCAGTATTGATAATTTGCAAAGAGGACTCCTAAGTGGTTCTTTCTGCTTTGCTTTCAGGAGTAGGAGATGAGCAGAAATCTACTGATGTGTACTTCTGTGCAACTAGCCATAAATTACAAGGTTTGATGTTGCAGAGTCCATTTCAGTTCACAAGGGGGTAGTTGCACAATCTGATTAAAGCCTAGTCAAGGGCATCAAGTTACCTGATAATACCAGGTGTTGAGTGGCCTCTGGATGTCTTATTCTGCCCTCCTTCTACTAACCCCTGCAGCTGCCATTAGTGATCTCCAGGAAGCATGATGGGAAGAGGGAGAAATTATATACATATAAAGTCACACTGGCTAGTTAACCTGTAGCGTTTGTTCTGTGTTTTCAATTAGTCTGCTGTATGTTCATTCATACATTACTGACTAAAAGATAGGAATCTGAAGCAGGCCCCAGAAGGGCTTTACACAAACGCAAGAAACAAAGGCCACAACAGAAGGGGACTCCTCTGTAACTAGTGCTAACAAAATACTTCTAACAGCCTGTACCTGGAATAAGTGCAAAGTAGCATTCTTGTAACAGATCTACCAGCACTGAGAGACCAATACTAGCAGCATGAAAGTCTTAGTCATGTCTCAGAAGAATCTTCCAAAAATATTTTTGGTCAGGTTAATTTATTTGGAGTCTGAAAGAAAGCTTTGTTTATTTTAGTATATCACTGTGGCTTAGCACACAGCTTGACACTGAAATCTTATAATAGAAAAACACTTTTTTTCCCCCTCTTTGAGAGTCGTCACTTGAAAACTCAAAGAATACAGTCCAATTAGCTTTTCTTTCCCTCTTCTTTCCCTCTTTCCCTCCTGGGAAGGGGGAACCCACAGGTAATCCATGAGAATTTGTTGTGATTAAGCTGGTTATGCAGACTGGTGACATTTCAAATTAGGTGTGACTTGCTGAGTGCATAGTTCTAGGAACACTGTATGTACCCTTTTTGGAAAGGTAGTATTGAGGGGAAAGCACTTACATTACTATCCTAGCTGTTTAACCTGGAACAAATCACTATCATTCTGTCATGGTTGCTCATGTGTAAAGTAGGAGTAGTGTCTCTTTCTGCTTCCCATACTTGATATATCTTATCTATGAAGATTATAAGTTCATCCATCAAAGACCATGTCTTGAATTATACTTGGGTTAGCCTTTTTCTTGGGGACTGAACAGACTCAAGTAATAGTGGTGATGAGGATCTCCAGGCCCTGAACTGAAATGAGAAAAGGAAAGTTATAAATGGAAATGAGATTGTCAGTTTGTTTTGGCTCCTCCATTGTCTATACCAGCAAATATTAGCAAGAAGTCTCTTCTCAAGAAAGGCCCACTCCCTCAAGGCAAAGGATGCTGTAGATCAGAAATAAGCATATTGGTAATCATATGAGAGAGGCTTTTTGCATCCTCTTGATGGCACTCTTCCTGACACAAGCATAATCTCAAATTCACCACCAAAATTAATATAGATAAAAGCATACCTATACTGTCTTTCCACATTCAAAGTGTAAATATTAAAGCTCTCAAGAGCTTGAGGCAGGCAGAAGTTGACAGCTCTGCCTCAGACAAAATTTGCAGCCCAAGTCAGCAAGGCAGCAAATGCTAGCACCTTAGCCTGCTAGCTGCAGGTTTTAAGTTTGCGCTGCTCTGAGCATTAAGTACCCAAAGCTCTTGTGATGCATTTTACTTGCAAACACATGACCTTTGCTGCTACTGGATAGGCCCTCCTGTCACATCTTGTTTTTAGCGTTAAGGTTGGGTCTGGTGGAGTATTGTCAAGGATGGGAAGAGTCAGGATTCATTTGTGAACTAATTGGACCTGATTCATCAAAATGCCTCTTGTCTGACCTCCCTGCATGAAATGAGAATGTAAATGCACTCAGCACACCACGTAGAATACTACATACAGTAACACTTAGAAGTAGTGAGTTGAATGTTTTCAATATGAAGTCATTTTTAAAATCACATTCTGCTCATGCTAGAATTTGGATGCATCATTTCCTCAGGCTTATCCTGCCATTTTGAAATCTTCTAATCAGCACTCAATGTTGCAAGATAATAAGTAAACCATGCAAATGAGGCAGGGAAACAACTAGAGCTTGCTTATAATGTAGGTAGTTCAATGTCAGTACAGGAAGCTCGTAGCCAGCAAGTCCTCAACACGGCTTAATATTCCAGTTCTAATAGACTGTCTCACTGTAGGCACCTTACTGCTAGAAAAGTATCAGCAAAATGAAATAGTCCAGTGAATAAAAAAAGACAAATATGATGGTTGCATAGGTTCACATGATTAATGTGCAGCACAGAGCCATGTTTCAAGATTTATTTTTTTTTTCTGTCTATTTTTCTAGTAATGCAGGATAGGAGACCTGCAGATTGGTTTCCTTCTAAGCATGATCTTGTTGGGAGGTGGTGTCAATGCTGCAGTGTGCCAATGTAAAATGGTATAACTTTTGAGTGTGTGCCCTTCCTCTACAGCAATCCTGTTAGCTCTGTTCTTTCCTTATAAATACACTGAAACCCCAGTGGGCTGGTTGAGATGAAACAGAAGAATATTGTGCTGGTACTACACAATTCAGAGGCAAGTGCTCAGAAACAGCTGTATTTCACTCATGAAGTAATACAAACCAACAAACTCAAGTCTGCTCCCAGAGCACTTTTGATTCTCATTGACTGATATTTTGTACAGCATGTATTTATCTAAACACGTAAGAATGCCCACAGTTTTTTTTCAAGTCAAAGTTCCCTCTGATTTCTTATTTTGTTCTTGAGATTATGTGGTGGGTATGTTATAGCAGAAGAAAAATATGTCTAGATTTGATTTATGTTAATACAGTAGCTAAATGACAGGGTACTGTTGTTGTAATAGCTTCAACCTGTTACTTTATCAATCACTTAAACTGTTGTCAAGGTGATAGCTCAAAATTAGTATCATAGAATATCCAAGTTGGAAGGGACCTACAAGGATCATCAGGTCCAACTCTGGGACCTCAAAGGACCACCCAAAAAAATCAAACCGTGTATCTGAAAGCATTGTCCAAACGCTTCTTGAACTCTAGCAGGCTCAGTGCCATGACCACTGCCCTGGGGAGCCTGTCCCAGTGCCTGACCACCCTCTCGGTGAAGAACCTTTCCCTAACATCCAGTCTGAACCTGCCCTGACGCAGCTCCATGACTTTCCCTCGGGTCCTGTTGCTGTCCCCAGAGAGCAGAGATCAGCTCCTGCTCCTCTGCTCCCCTTGTGAGGAAGCTGAAGACCTCATTGAGGCCTCCCCTCAGCCTGCTCTTCTCCAGGCTGAACAATCCAAGTGACTTTAGCCAATACTCATACATCTTCTCTAGACCCTTAACCATCTTTGTTGCTCTCCTTTGGACACTGTTTAACAGCTTTATGTTTTTCTTATACTGTGGTGCTCCAAACTGCACATAGTACTCAAGGTGAGGCCACACTAGCATAGAGTGGGGCAATCACTCCCCTTGACCAGCCAGCAATTCTGTCATTCTTAATTCTCAAGTTCAAAGTCCAAAATATTATCCCAGATTGAAAGATTGAAATATGATAGTTCCCGTACTTTAAATATAACATTTGTTTGTCTGCAGATGTGACCATCTTCATATCATTTCTTCTGGGTGACACATTAAGGTACTGTACAGATACACTATCACTCTGTATCAGAAGCTTTCTTTTGGATTGTATTGAGTTTTCACGTGTGCTAATTTTGTCAGGTTAAATAGACTTACTGATCTGCTGGTTTATAAAATCCCTTTTTTTTTTTTTCTTAATTATTAACTTTTGCAACATTTCTGTGGAGAATGGGAATTCTTTCTCTTATTTTCTAAGGAAGAAGAGATTTCAGAGAATGTTGGTTTCCAGAGCTCCTTTGTAGTGGGACACCAAGCTCCTGAAGAAATTGCAGACATGGAGTGATATTGCCATGGAGATATTTCCCCTCCACGGTTCTGCCAAGCAAGCAGCTTTCTGTGTCTTTTGGATCTTAAATATCTTTAGCAGTGTGGCCCCAAAAGATTGATAGAGATCTTCAAAGGCATTTTGGTGTCTTGCTCTCACTGAAATAAAGCAGGAGTGAATCACTGAGCTACCATAAAGGATATGGACACAAGTGACGTGCTAAAAATTGCACAGGAAGTCTGTGGCAGAGCGTCGGATTGATTCCATATCTCCTTAGCCTCAGCACAGGGCATCGCACAAACCATGTGTGTTAAAGATTTATCAGCTGTTGTTCAGTGTTGCTAAAGACAGGAAGAATGCTCTCCTCCTCTCTCCAGATGGGTAGGCCTGCTGTATTTTAACTGCTTTTCTTAACTTGCGGAGCTCTCCTGGTAGACACGTGGTGATATGTTACATTTTACATGGGAATTCTGCAGTTGGCACTTTGGTTCATTGACTTTGAGAGTCTTGTTTTGAGCATATATCTGTAGTGGAGGCACTTATTCCAGGCACTTTGTTATCATGTTGAACTGCTACAGAAGGGACAGCTTCTGCATAACTGTGCAGAAAAAATCTGTCAAGAGTTCATAACATGACCTTGCAAAAAATATTCAGAGGAATGGGCTTTAACTTAGGCTTGTTGCTCAGAACATCTTATCTTCTGCTGGCAGGCAGGACTGTCTTACCTTCTTCTGTTGCAATGGGCTGTGCTTGAATGGATCTATTTATTTAGATTCTCATACTCTGAGGGAAGACCTGAATGCTTTTCCAGCAGTAAGTGACTATAGCATGCAGAAAGGCAATATTGGAGGGCATACGGTTTTGATTGAGCTAAACCTCCCTAACCATAATCCTTCCATGTTCTTCTGAATTCCAGCTGATGAATCATCTTGCACAGCTCAGTCAGGACAGTGCACTTTCCTTCTGCTTTATATTGTCTCTGTCCCAAAGAAGTTGAGTCATCCTCCTGTAATGTTTGGGTTTTTGTTGTGTTTTGTATATTTTGGCTATCCCCAAAAAAGGAAGTCTGCCTGATTTCATTCTGACATTTCCTTCACAACAACATTGCATAGTTGTTGTGCATTTTGCGTTGGTCTCCCTATGAGTGTTTTTAATGGCACAGCTTTCTTGTTACCTGCTCAGATTTCAGCAGCATGGACTGGATGGCACGCGATGAAGGGATAAACCTTCCTTGTAGAAGTGTTTTCAGTAAGTCTGTCTCTTAGGTAAAGCCCCTAAATCTTGGCAATCTCTCTAGAGTGTGCACTGTGCTATTAAACACAAACTCTGCTCCCCAGAGCTGAATTTTAAGTGGACTGCAGCATATATGGTTGGGTAGGTAATAAGATACTGCTGATATATTTCAGAGCAAGGTGCACTTTTACTTTATTTATGAAGATAGACATGCTGGTTGAGGGCTTAATCACAGCTGATAAATCATTTTAAGAAAGCCTATTAGAACCATATGCTTATTCTTTGTATTAATATGGTGTGTCTGTTTCTAGTCTAATAAGCCGGAGTCTCTTCCCCTTTCCCTTCCCCCTGCCTGGTGCATGAACTATTTATCTGTTTAACTGATATCACTTGCCTGGGGGCATTTCTCTCTTTAAGAGGTATCATTAATAAAACAGGTGAGCAGAGGAGAGAGGAATTCTCACTCTCCAGAGCAAGCAAAGCTGCACGATTTTGGTCATCTCTGTTTAGATGGAATTCCAGAGCAAAGGTCCAAAAGCTGAGAACCGGAAACCTATCAATTAAAGGCTGGAGAACCACGGTATGGCCTTCACTCAGCATAAGGTTGTCATTTTGGCCCAGGTGGTTACAATCCTGGAGCCTGAGAGCTGTGAGGGGGTGGGTACTCTGACATTTTGGTTGCCTCACCTTTCCCTCCCTCAGCAAGGGCTGCCGCAGGAACAGGTTCCATGGCCATCTAACGAGATCCACATTGGCGAAGTTATTCTGTGCCAAGTTCTATTTATCATTAATTGGTGGGTTCACTTGCAGATCTTTCCTATTATTTGCTGATTATACCCCTAAACATTTTATTATCTTGCCAAAATTCGGATGCTAATAATTTCTTGATTTATTGTCTGTTTATAACTGTCTACTATCTAAGTGAAGTGGACATAGAAGATTTTGAAACAGCAGCAAGTTCTTATGCTGACTGGGTTTCTTTCACATTTTGCACATGGCAGTCGTCTATTTATAAACCTCCGTAGGGACTCCTAAACCTTTACAGTTGGGTTCCTCCCACCACTTCAGCCCCTTTTCTCCCTTGCTCCCCCAAGGCAAGTCTTGTTTTTTTGGCATAAAGACAATGATCTTGATTGTTATATGGAGAAAATCCACATGCTATGAACTGTGGGTAAGGTTTTTTAATTTGTACCTCAAGCAAAATAAATGGGAAATTAGAGACATCCAGGAGAGTAAGGGTATTTTAACCATAAGAGATCTTGATCTGAGTTGCTAGTAGTCCACAGTGTTACAAAATGAGAAACTGAAAATTCGCTTTACACCAATTGTGAGCACACTGTAGCAGGACCATTTTCCAGTACTGTATGAAATTATTGTATTTCTAAAAGCCACTGAACCTGACTGTTAAATCTGAAGTACTTCAGAGTAACAAAAGGAATAGTGGAGAAGAGAAAAGTCAGAACAACCGAGCATGTGCCATAGTAGTTAACAAATGCTACAGTTGGATGTTATAACCTCATACATCTCTGGGGCAGTTCCATGGACTGTAATGGAAGTAAAATTTCTAGCCTATTGCAGCTAGGCAAAGATCTGAAGGAAAAAAGCCTTTCCTCAAAAGTGAGAAAAAAATCTGTGAAGAATCTGGCTACTAGTTGATGTCCTAATAATACATAAGGGACTTTTAAAAAGCATACTAGGGACCAAAAATGTACATTTACACTATTTCCTTATTCTGTTTTCTCTAAGATGTTTCTTTACAGAAGTTTCCAAGTCCTGTCTGATCAGATAAATATCAGTTTTCTTTCTTCCCTAATATGTGAGTAAATTGTTTGTGGCTTGGTTTGGTTCCTGGGAGGAGAACAGACATCGGTTTGCCATCTGAATGTACGTGTCAAAGTGCAGACCTGCCAGCGAGTCTGGGGCTGGGTGGGGAGAGACACAGGGAGAATGAACTCAGTGTTACAAACAGTCTCTTTTGAATTTCTACAACCTATTAGTCACAGCAAGCTGCCCTTATTGATTTTGGTAAGAGAGGTCACTTTTAATCCTCTAAAGTGGAGAGAGCTGCATGCACTCTCTATAGCATGACATTAAAATTGACACAGCTCTGCATCACTTCTATGAAAATGCCCTAAACCTAGATGGATTATGGCCTTGCCTTTCAATGTTTACGAGCTGCTAGGCAGAACATGCTAACCTAAAATTGGTATAAAATCTTCAAAATACTTGATAAGGAAAGCACAACTGAAAAAAAAAAAAAAAAAGCTGAGAAAATATGGGCAGCCTAAAAAGCTGCCCTGCAGAAATAAGCCATTTGTCCTAAGAAAGTTTAATTTATTTTTTAAAAAATACAGTGTACAGTATACAATATGATAAAAATATTTTATCATATAAAAGAATAAACAAAACTGATCTTATTCTATGATTATCAGGAAAACTTACTCTGGTTGATGGCCCTTGCTAGTTTTGTTTATGTTCTTTAACTAACTAAATCTTTGAATACAATCAGAGTAGTCCCACTCGAATCTTAAGTGTGCCTCAAAATAAACAGCAGAGGTGAACTCTCAGCAGTTTTCTTTCCGTCTTTGTTATTCCTGTCCTGACCCTTTTTTCCTGCCTAGTGATCATTTGTGACATACCGTTATTAAGAGAAATCTTCTTGAGGGAAAAATGTGCTCAGTGAGGACAGGAAAATTGTTGTGATCCCAGAGAAGTATTTTTTTTTTCCTTTGGAATTCTGGAAAAGGACCACTGTCCAAAATAATTTTATGCCAGATATTATTTGGAAATCTTTTTTTTTTTTTTTTTAAGTTTTCACTGATTCTTTGACTCTCAGTAAAGGTGTACAATGTAATGTTTAGGGAAACACATTGCCTGGTCATGTAAGCCTTGTATTCTCCCTTTTCATTAGATATGACTTTTTTTTTTCTTTAATCCATTTCACCGTAGCAGGGGAAACTTATGATTTTATTCATATTCTCCAACAGCTAACTGCAGTTGGTATTTTGTTCTGTGCCTCATTTTTCTAAAGGGAGCCATTACTGACACCAGC
The DNA here is from genome assembly GCF_964211835.1 of Anser anser. NCBI lineage: Eukaryota > Metazoa > Chordata > Aves > Anseriformes > Anatidae > Anser > Anser anser. The sequence continues at coordinate 126,490,140 of NC_139721.1, read as the reverse complement.
TGAAAAAAGCTGGAGTTCAGATAAAACTACTGAAATTACAATTACAAAACCAATCATATTCTGCATCTGTCTCTACCTCCCTCTCCCCCCAAAAAACCTATGAGGTGGGTTAAGGCTGATGAAAACAGCAAACTTGAGACCCTGTTCACCAATGAAGAAGAGAAAAGAAGCACAGGCTCAAGACTTCTTGCTTCTTATTAAAAGTTAGAAATTCCCTTTATAAACAAGAGATATCTATAAGAGGAACTGCAATAAAAAAAAAGGGGCAATGCCATCCTCTAAACCGTATAGACTGCGTGTAATGCGTGTGATGACTGAGGTGCTTGACTTCCATGCCACAGCACCTTTCACTAGGCTAACAGTATTCTACAGTTGTTAGCTAAGTAGGTCTCTCAGCTCCTTTTCAACAGAGATTAAAGTAAGTATGTGTGTGCCTATGTGTGCAGTGTGTCTTCCCCTCCTACATTAAGAGAGATTTGCTTTTTTCCTCCTCTTCTCTTTTTTGAGGGGGGGGTTTGGTATTTCCTCCCCGCTGTAGGTGCAGAAAGGGAACTGGCTTTTGGCTTCACCTCTCTCACTGAGAAGCGGCACAGCAGCAGCACCACTGGAAGAAAGGTGAAAACTGCTGATCTTGTGTGCTTTTGATCTGGCAGTTCTTTTTTTATTTTTGCCCCAGTCCTAATTTTTCTCTTCCTAGCAATGGAGAAATTAAAATAAAAAATGTTGCCATTTCCTCCTTCGTTGTGTTGAAAGAGTCTGATCGCGGGGTCCTCCCTAACGTCCTAACACTGTATGGAGTAGGGGAGGAACATTCACACTGAAGAAGAGGAAAAGCAATGCCAGTCAGATATGGAGAGAGCTGAGAGATGTTATGAGGCTGTACAGGGAAAAGAGAAAGATGAATGTATGAAAGAAGGAAGGAACAGCACTCACACTAGGCAGATGCTAAAAAGGCAGTTCTTAGTTTTCAGAGAAGTAGGGTATTAAAATAGTGCTGTGATTTGGATAAGCAGAGAGAGAGAAGAATGTGAAAAGTATAATTCTCCTCTTCCCCATCGAAATAATATATTTAGGGATGAATTTGGTGAAAGAAATTTTGTTTCATGGAAATTGAGTCCGTGTATCCTCTTAATGTTGAATTTAGATGTCAAGAGATGCAGCTGTACAAGAAGAGAGATGAAGATGCTCAATTGACGATGGGTATTAGAATATTTTTCTTCTGGAAAGGAGGAGGGGGTTGAGACTGAGCCTGGATGCTATTGTTTCTGCTTTCAGTCATCTTTATAAAATATTTTTATTTCCTCACAGTCTTGTTTTATGTCTGAAATCTTTGTCCCATGGGATGTATGTATCTATGTAAGGCCCATTTCTCTAATGAAAAGTAGTTACCATAGTTCTCTCCCATTTATATTATATTTTTGTTCCAATACTGCAAACTCATGCAAACGTGAATGCCAACATACACATTTCAGGACAACTAGGAAAACTATTAAGTTTGTTACACCTCCACACATAAGTTCTTATTTTGTGGATTATTGTTTGGCCTGAATCTTTTTCAGGTACACTTCTCCTACCCCAGTTTCTTTTCTTTGCTTCATCCATCTCAGCCAGTTAAATGTGTATATAAATGCTTTTCTGAAATGGGGCCAAAGACCACGTACTTCAATAGTTCTTAAGCATGTGTTTAACTTCAAGCATGTGTGTGGGGGCTTGTTGAATAGAGATAGTTTGCTGAACCAGGGCTTCCCAACATTAGGATTTCAATCCTCTGTTTTAATGTATCTTTATTATTGCCTCCCATGGACTATAAGTAGTTATTGTTACTTGAGTCCTGCAGGTGAAGAAAGTTGAAGTTTGGTTGACAACCATTTAAGGGTAAAAACAATCTTTTGCCTACCCTGCTATTACAACTATTTTTTTTTTACTTCCTCCTAATGACTAACTTGATTATGTTCCATGAATGGAAATAATGATTGGAATTTCAAGTTATGTTTAGAAACTTACTTATTTCTCTGGAGGAATAAAAATGACCTGCTACTTAAAAACAAACAAACAAATGAAAAACTGTAAGAATTTTTTGAGATTTCTGTATTTTCTAACAAAACTTGGTAACAAGGTGGTAGTATATATGCAACATTATTGACCAAATTAACGTGAAGCACATATCCAGTCTTCTGGATGCATAAATTTTTGTGACTTCTTGAGAAAGTACTTTGAAAGTACAGTAAAATGAAATTAAAATCCCAATGACTTTTTAATTCACTTGCATCCTTCTGTGTGCAGATGGGGTAGGCCAACTGCCCTGTGTTGTTTTGTTTTTTCTCCATCCAGGATCACAGGTAGCGTGGGGTGGAAAGTAGACTCCATGGAGCAGGTGAAGCCTCTGTTTGAAGATGCAGGGGAGGAGAGAAAGGCAGCGAGGGAAATGTTCCTTTCAAAATAATTATTAGTAAACTGTTAGTGATGAGGTAGTCAAATGGGCTTCCTGATGACAGTATGAGTCATCAAAAAAAAAAAAAAAAACCAACCCCCCCCCCACATTTTACTATTGTAGTTGAATCGCTTAGTAGTGTTTCACAACAAAGTGCACTTCCCTTGTTTTTATGTAAGGTGGTAAGACTTAAAAATATAATTGGGCTTTCTCTCTTTTCTTGCTGCTTTTCAATATTCACTTCCTTGCATTCCATCTTCAAAACAGCTAATCCGCATCCCCTTCTTCTTGAATAGCATTATCCTGACAACACAGCAGTGAAAAGAACCAAGACTGCAGGACTTCTAACAATGCTGGAGGGCCCCAGGAACAGGAATGCCCTGAAAAAAATGTGCTCCCATCCAGCTGCCCTTCATATTGTTGTCTCCCTATCCAATTTACTAGAGAATTTCCCACTGGCTCTTGGCTCATTCCCAAATGAGAATGTAATCTTTTAAAGATTACACTGCATAATGGAGGGACAAGGAGCTCTTTATTAACTGGGATGGGGAGTCACTTGTTATTAGGAAAGGGAGAGGGATGGACTGTAGCAGTGTTTTGTGAGCTCTGCTTTCTGCCCCTTCTTGTCTCCTCAGTGATAGGACGGCAGGTTGGGAGGGGGAAACCACTGCAGCTGCATTGTAAGGAAAAAATAATTGAATGTAGGTTATGATTATGGCAATTACTTTTATAATGTGAGGGATTATGCCATAACTATTATATTGCCAACAGGATTAAATTACTAACCAAATGCCACAACATTTTTTAATAATAAAAAAATCTTTGCTTGTTTTGAAGTTGACTTATTCAAAGACTATTAATACAGTGTGAAAGAACTGAGAAACTAAGGAACCTGAAATGCTGCCTGTATAGATATTGTTTGGCTCAAATTCTTGTCACTGTGACTTCAGTGAGCTGTGCCAGCTAGACACCCTCACCTCCCTTTCGCCATGTAAAGCCATGTGATACTCTGGCAATTTTCAATGCTCCCTCTCTCTCCTATCAAGCAGAGAAGCTTCCACTGCTTATAATTAATAAAGAGATAATCAAAAGTTATATATGCATTGGAAAATTTTTAAAACTTCACAAGGGCACCCCATTCTGCTCATTTAAAGCCACTGAAAAGATTGGAAAGATTCAGCAGCGAAGTATTTTCATACTGTGCTCTCCTTTTACTATGTACTATATACATATGTAAGATGAGGTAATGTTAAGTCACTTCTAATATGAGGTGAGTTTTGCTGAAGTTGGTGGAGTCTGCACAATATGATTTCTGCCTGTATCCATAGGAAGGTCATAGATGAGACTGTCCCATAGTACAGATATAGCCTCATATAGACTGTTCATGGTAGGAATATAAGCTAAGTTAATTATGCAGGAAGAGCAGTTTCCTTTTGTTCATCATCTGGAAAATGAGTAGAAAATTAAATTTTGGAGAGTTCAGAAATATATCACGTGTTGATCATTACCAGAAAATTAACTGGCTTCATGGAGGAACCGGCATTCTGATTCTGAAGAGAAATGCAGGTGAACAATATAATTCTATAATTCTTGTGATAATTTTTTATTAGTTTTTATACATTATGCACTGAATGGTATCTTTCATTGTATGTACACTTAAGTCTTATCACACTATTGTGCTGTATGAAAATACCTACTACTACGAAAAGCTATTGGATATGTTGGGAAAGACTATATATACATTTGTAAGTCAACCATTCCTTCTTCCTTTTCTTCTGAAGAACTGGAGTTATGGATAACAAGTTGAAGTCCAACAGAAACAGTGCCTTTTTTTTTTTTTTGGCAGGATAAGAAACCCCTGAATGGCAGACTATACCTTATTTTTTCTCTTCTCCCTCTCCCCGCCATCTTTAACATTCAGAAAAAGAAGCAAATCTGATTTCAGGATGCTCTTACGCTGAATCTTTGTCTCATAGGTGGTAGATCTGACTAGTACCACATACTAATTGTTTGACTCCATGACAGAGACAATTTGCTTTCTGGCCTTGCTATTCATACAAGGTTAAAACATTTATTTTAGGCAAAAGATGCTCTCAGTTACCTTCTGTGAAGTACCAAAGTTACTCACTTACCAAAGTGCACTGGGCACTTTGTAAACATTAAGAAGTTGATATTTACAGTTGGATTCATCATTTCCCTGTGGTCTCTAACTAGGCTTGCAAAGTTGTACCTCTATTCCCTAACGGCAAAACAAGTTTTAGGCTATCTTTCCATTTCCTCCCTTGGCTTATATCACTGTTGGATACAGTTCTTACGTTTAAAGTGAAACATCCTGTATTAATCTCCTATAAGGGATTTTCAGGTTTATCACTTTTGCACTAGGTCCTCACTGATAGGAACAGTTGCACAAGGAATCAACTTATTTTCTTATGTCTCCTAAGCCCTGGCATCTTATTAATTCTTTGGTTGCTGTCTTCTTTTAGAATGAAGATGAAGAGCCAGAGGTCAGTACGGGCTTAATGCATATCTGCCAGTATGTTGCAAAATGCTAAATCCACATAGCAACATATGGGCCCAACAGGCAAGTGTTACATTTCACGGACTGTACGGAGGGAATCATAACCCATGGAAAGGGGCAGACCAGATAGATGCCTGAGGGCCACACTTCAAGCTGTCAAAGTAGTTTCACCAGTTCTTGCTCTTCATCAGCTTTCCTGACCTCTATGTACCATGTGCTTAAGCACCTTAAAAGTCCCTACCAGAATATGGCTTAGGGCATTAAATTCAGGCTGTAGTGCAATGTGATCTGCTTGAAATCGCTAAAGTCAGTGATACAGATTTGTATGCACTTCTGTATGTGCCCTCTCACTGTTAATAGGTAATAAAACACTAACATTTTGTTGTGGTGAGGGCTTATTTTTGTGTGTGTGACCTTGTATTTAACTGTCATAATGACACAGGTGTAACATTTTTCAAGTTATATGAGAAGTACTGTAATACCACCTAGAGATACTGGTGTGTTCAGGAGCTCTTACAGAACAGTTTGGGTGGTTTTCTTGATGATGTGGATCCTAGAACATTAACAGGATTGAAAATAATTATTTTTCTCTTTCTTTTCTATAAACATCTTGCTGGAATTTTTGCTGGAAATTTCTGTAAGAACTTCTCATAAGCTAGGTTTGGAAGCTTTTTTGTTTTCCTCTTACACTGTAACTTCACTATAACCATTTTTTTAACGCTATCATTTTTTTCCTTTTTGCATATAAGTTTTTATGTAAGTTGATGTTGAAATCATTTTCAAAATCACAACTGGAACTTTTAACTAAGATATTTAGCTTTCAGTTTAGCCTGGCCCAAGACTGTATACATATGAGATAAAGTAGCCCAAAAAGTTAACTTCTTTTAGCTTCTCTGATGTTCAGCTGGTAACACAAATACTCTTAGCTTGCCCTAAATATGAAGGAGAACGTGTTTGCTTAAACTATATTTACAGAGGAATGGGGGGGGAAACATGTTAAGGTCAGTTACTATGGTTTACTTGATGGACTTATTAAACTGTTGTGAGTCATTTGTTTTTTGATAATCTGTTTATCACGTCTCAGTTGAAACATGTTAGGGAAGCTTCTGATCTTGCCAGCTGTTAGAAGAACCAGATCTCATGAGTTTTTCTCATGATGCAATATGGGCTGTAACCTGCTTGCATGAAGTATGGTATTTGCCACGTGTCAGTAGAAGACCAATGTTTTGATTCCATCTTTAAATAATACTGTGGTGTATGTAACTCCTAACTGATGAGCCTTATTTTTATACTGAATCATTTCAGCTGGATGACATTTTTTGTTGCTTTAAAACAATATGTATTTTTGTAATACATGACTATAACATAGAAAACGTATTGCAGTTCCTTTCATTATTTTGTTGCTTGATATAGTGACATGGCACTGGTGTCTAGCAAGCAAATACATTCCTGCGGTGTTTTCAAAAGCATATGAGAAACCATATGTCTTCATAGGAAAGCAGCTGTTAGCAAGCATATGCTTTGTTAGATAGAGTGACAGTTATTAAAAGAGCAAGGTATGACCATGGCTTGTCTTTTAAGTTGAATAAAACTGGCAATAAGCATCGCTTTGAATGTGTGCAGTGGTGCTGCATGGAGATATTGCCACGCAGTGTTGTAACTGGAAGGAGAAAGAGATTAACGTTCATAGTCTGCAGCTTGGAAGAGACAATATAAATCTCTGTCCTGCTTTGAGCTGTGAATGCCTCTGTAGGAGTTATAGTAACAGACAAATTAGCATAATGTAATTGGCTGGCAAGGTCAGCCCCTCTCCAGGAGCATTAGCAATGTTTACTGCAAGAAGAGACAGACCAAGTATTGTAGGGTAGTACGTTGTCTGTCCTTTTTGAAGGAAGAATAATCATTTGGACTCCTACATCAGACTGTTTAACCATATCTTATTAAAATTCAAGCTATCATATTTCTGCCTTAAAGCAAATCATCTAGAAGAACAACAAAGAATATTCTGTACTATCACACAAATCTTCATTCTTTTTTTAATTTTTTTTTTTATACTTTGAACATTGTTGCGTTTACATCTCTCTTTTTTCTCTCTCTCTAATGAATAGTTTGTCTCTGAATGATAAGCTAACATATGCATCCCTGCCAATACTTAAGAAATCTTGTTGGTAGGATTAAAGTTTCTGGTCTTACTGTATAGGGCATAATTAGTAAATCCAGAAAAACTCGTCAGCTTTCTTATTTGGATTTTTTGAAAGCATGAAACTAGGCAAAATTCTGGGCCAGCACAAGCAATCCAGCCTTATTGGCTTCAGCTTTGCAAACCCTTTCACAACTGTGTGTCAGACACATGAGTCGGTGCCCCACATTTTAAAGGAGACCTTGTGCTGAGTCACAAACAGCACTGGCTTTTTAGCTTTTGATCTCAAATCTGGTAATTTGTGCTAAGTATTTGAAAAGAGTTCAGGCATTCTGTTTTGGGAAATGGCTCTTAGAATATCACTTAGAGGTTGCACTGCATTTTCCTGTATGCTAATTACCAGGAATGCTGAAGGTTATTCTATTTAGTACCTATCTTCAGGTTAAGTTTTTAAAATACTGTCTGTGACCAGGAGTTGCCACAGTAATTTTCCTAGAGAGCTGGCAGACAGTATGAACATACATAGAATCACCTTCAGAGTGCTATCTTACTGGAAAACCTATTTCCTTGTGCTGAGACAGTGTGATCTAATGGATTTCCAGAGCACAGTCCTTTCCATGGTCTTCTGATGATGAAGAAAAACCCAGCAACAATTCCTGGACTCCACAACGGTTGTGCTTTTTGTCCTGTGTCGTAATAACTTCCAGCCTTACATTGGTTAGGTGGGTTTACAACGAGCAGGATTGTTACTGTGTTCCAGGGTAAGATGTTCTTCTTTAATGCCAGTACACGTTTGGGAACAGGGACATGGTGTTACTCATTCCAGTGTGGCCTTCCTGACTTTCCTCTGTCCCTCAGTTTTCAGGTATTGCGTCACTTTGGTTGTAAACATCCCATTGACGTTCTCTTTGTAGGCAAAAGCTGCTGTGTGGAGAAGAGCATTCAGGGAAAATAACATTTCTCCATGTGCACCCAGCTTGCTCCTCAAGGATGCATTCTTGCCCAATTTCTTTCATGGCTCAGCTGAAACTCTTGCGTCCCACTGCCTGTGTTTTGCCTCCTTTTATAACACTGTCTGTCCATCTGGATTACATCATTACAGGAGGACTGGTTGTATTTTACTTAGGAAAGTAAAGGAAAATGAACATTATGGCTCCTCAGGTGGAGTGAGGCCTCACCCAAGCATTTCAGAAGTGTGTGGTTCTCTAAAGGAACTGTATATAATTTCCCCAGGATGGCTCCACACAGCATTTAATTAGTGTGACTGGAAGCGTGTACATCTGGATGATTGTCTGGTAGCATTATCCAATATAGTGCAGATTGTTTGCTGTTCTCTCCATTACTCCAGTCAGAAAAGAAGATGAGCAAAAGGTGTCCTACTTTGAGAATTCAGCCCCTCCACTACCACCACCATATAATCTCAGTAAGGTTTTTAGCCGAACTTCTAAAAGGACTTTTGATTTTTAGCACACAGATTTGGTTGTACAATCAGAAGTGCTTTAATTAGATACAGTTTTCTGCAGATGATCTCTCCTTGTCTGAAGAATAGATTCTGCAGTGCTCTATGGACTTGACCGTGCAGCACTGCTTTTACTAATTTATGTCATTCTCTGCTTTCCTGTTTCTGGTCACCAAAGAGCTGTTCTTTTGTCTTGCTGTTTTGCTTAGGTATTCATAATATACCTCTTTTATGAATTGGTTGCAAGTATCTGAATTATGATCTAGTCATATCTATGAAGCTGGAATTCAAATGCATGCTAGTCTAAAGTCCTGTGGAGGTGTGTGTGTGTTTTGTTGTTGTTTTTTCTCTCTCAAAAACCCCTTCTGCTCTGCAACTCTGCTGTATTATATTGCCTTTCTAGGTATGTTGTGTTGTCTCTAAGAGCTGTTCTCTTCTTGTCACTTCCAAATGCTCTGTAGCTGTTGAAGATTCTCATCCCGTTTTGGATGTAAGGCAGAAGAATGTAAAATAATTTGCTCAAAGTTATGCAGTAAATCTTTATTAGAATGAGGAGAAGGGTAGCTCTGCAGTTCTCAGTGTACCTGACCTGCACAGCACCTTTGGAGACTAGAGTTATATTTCTGATCTCTTTCTGTTGCCCTGAGAAGCTGTATTTCCAACCCCCCACCACTTTGTTTACCAAGCTTATTTCCTGTTTTCAGTAGCCCTTCTCTCAGCAATCCCCAGCAAGACCGAAGCTGTGTGCCTGTCTGTGGACAGTCAACCCTGTTGCTTGCAGCACTCCTGTTGGTGTCTTGTTCTGCTCTTCTCAGTTGTTTTTCCTGCCTGTTTGTGGCTGCAGAAGGTAACTGCTGAATCCATGGCAGAGATGGACAAGGACAGTGTATTTTTCCTTAACCAGGCTGCAAAAAGTCACAAATCTCTTCGAGGAGAAAATGGAGAACGTAACAGTTTCTTGTAATACCTATTGCACTGTCTGTGGCCTTTGCTGTACTTACTGGACGTGAACTTTTCTTAGCTAGAAGAATGTTTAACTTTTTAACCTTCTACATAGGCAGTCTGATTGCCTACAGAGAATATTAATTTTGTCTGACTGTTTCTAACTGATGAACCTAGTTCTCTAAATTCTTTCAGTTCAAAATCTAGACTACACTAGCTCTCATCTCCTGAAACATCAGCCTAAAGTTGATTGAAACAATTGTGGATGCTGCAAACTGCATGCTTGCCTTTGTGATTGCTTCCTAGGAGGTTTGAGGAATTTGAATTTGGGGAAATTTGAGGAAACTTGATCCCAGCTTGATGCATTCATGTTCCTTGTATGATTTGCACTGATAAAAACTATTTGCTTCTTACCATTTCACTTTCCAACCCAATCCACTGGTTAGACCTATGATCCCTTTCATGGGGCAGATGGCCCGTCTATGTGGTTTTTGGTGTTTTTTTGCACATTGGCCTTGACTCCTGGGCCTTTCCCAGTATTTTGTTTTAGTCTCTATGCAGTACTAGCCAGCCAGGCCCAACATAGCTGCTGAGTGGTTTAGGATTAAAAGAATATTTTGGAGGCGTATTTTATTACTAGGGTAGCAGCATTTCCACTTGACTTCTTAGCAGAAAAGTTAAGCCTGCTGGTTTTCTGCTTGAAACTGCCTGAATGGAAAATCACTGGTTGTTTTGTTGCTACCAGCCTTGCTCTCCTTTACCAACTGGTCTGTCTAAAAAAATGTTCTGGTTATTAAATGCAGTCAAGCAGCCACTGCTGTAACTCATGCATGATGCCAATAACTTACGCCAGTGAAATCAATGATGAGAATTTCAAAGAAGCTTTAAATAAAATATAACAAATTTAAATGCCAAAGTGCTGTCTATGTGAATTTGCTATTAACAGATTATAAATGGTTTGAATAATGTTGAAAAGCCTAGTGCCTTCAGTTAGTGGTATCAAAGGCTTGTTTAAAGCAGTTCCTGGAGGATTGCCCCCCCCAGCCCCCAGCTTTCTGTTTCATGATGGATAAAAACAAAACTCCTTACAATAAAGAAAGGAAAGCCAGGTTTTCAGCTACCCTCTGACTGGCCTCCAGATCTGGCAGCTGCTTTTGGATGTCTAATTGCCTGTCCTGCAAAAGTTGACACGCACCTACTTTGAGAAGGTTCTTTGAGTACCCACTTTGTATGTGCATTCTCCGATTTACAGCAATGAAATGATAATGCTGGGAAAAAAAAATCAAAGTGGAGCATATAATACTATTTTTGATTTTTGTTTTTCCTAACAACAGCAAAACGTTTTCCTTCTTTTCTGAGTCCATAGTTCATTTACCATTAGATATGGTAAAACAGTGCAAAATAGCGGATATGACACTGGGCTGGGAGGAAAGAGCCCTTCCATTGAGTCCTGATTTTTGGCTGCACAAATCACTTTCTCTCTTTCCTCATTCCTCTTTCCTTGCTTTGTGTCTGGACTCTAAGGCTTGTGTGCAAGTGTAGTCCATCAATGTGTCTATACAGATTTCAGCACAATAAGGCCTTGATTTCAACTGAGGCCTCTAGGAATTACACCTAGTAAGTGTACTAGCAAACCTCTTTCTTCCTTTTAAAGTTTCTTAGTCGCCCTTCCCCATTTGAAATTCATGGCAAGCTCTCTTGTTTACAGCAATCTAATGAGAGCATAATTGGGTCCCCAAGATAACATTACAGATATAAGCCAGTTTTTCCTTAGACAAAGTCCTATGGAGAATGTATTTTCTTATAAACATGCTCTTTATAAAAGGGCTTGCTGTTTTGTGTTTATTGGTGTTCCATCTGCTCTAGAGAATACATTTGAGAAAAACTAGCTCCAGCATGGCATATAATGTTTCATTAGCAGGCATAACCTTGTTTATTTGCTTTTTAAAATTGTATTTAGAAAAGGAAATCAGTTTGCACCATTGACATGCTGCCAGGTTCCTGTTTATAAATGTCACAATAGGCAACTTGGAAGAAACGAAATAGTCAGTTTATGGATTTTGCATAAAGTATGACAGAAACCGTGTAGAGCCAAACAGCCAGTTGTGCTTTGCCTATTTTGCAGCCTCCCAATTAGCGGGATGGGGCGTAGTGTTAGCAGTGCAAAACACCCTGAGTGACCCGAACTGGGCTATGGACGCTTAGTGTTACTGACGCTTATTTGAACAGAAGAAGCTCTTTGTGCTATGTTGCTTAAATGGCTATCTTGGGCAAGTAATTGTGTATGAAACAGGCAACCCTGAGGAAAATGCGAGATATCTGTAGGAAACTTCAAGACATAAGCATGCAATCTGATGTCATCTTTTCCCACAGAGAAGCTATTTCCTTTCAAACTCTGGTGAGACCAGTCTTCCAAAATTTCCTTCTCCTTCAAAATACATTCATTGCATTTCCTTTAGATCACTTTTTTCCTTTCCTCTAGTAAATGGTTTATCGTGGATACTTCTGGTACATGCCATATATTACTTACTGTGTATGTAAAGAAGGCCTCGTGTCAGAAGTGTAGGCTTGACAGACATGATGAAGAGGGCATGAGGAGGGTAGTGGGGGAAGAGGGGAGGGAATCCTGGAAGACAAGGGTCATCTTTCAGTATTCATTTCTACTGGTAATTAGAGGGCACCACTGAATGTCTGTAATTAGATCATGCCACAAAAATTAAGATAAAAGACCGAAAATTCTAAATCTCCTGCATTTTGTTCATAATACCAGAGGAGTCAGAGCATTTGCTTAAACCGCCAGCCAAAGTGGAGGACAGGCACGGAGGCTTAACATGCCCCTGGAAGAAATTCATACGCATTTCCCTCAGAAGGTGCAAGGAAGAGACCAGAGGAGGTAACTGTGTACTTCAGTGACCTTACTTCAGTCAGTCGTGCTGCTGCCCATGGGGCAGAGTTAAAGTGGAAAGGCACATCGGAAGTTAGTTTTGCTGCGGCCACTCTGTGCGGGGCCGTCACCTGTAAGGCAGTGGCCTTGAGAGGATTTGTAGTGCTTAAATGGGCCCTTCGGGCTTCAAGGTATAGTGGTGACTGCTGCAGCCTTAAGATGGCTTATACTTGGCTTAGCACTTCGTAGCCTATCCTGCATCTTGTGCCATGACTTTTAGCAGCACTATGTGGTTTGCTGGGGATTAGCAGGCTGAGATTTCATCTGAATCACTCAGGGTATCTTGGAAAGGCTTGCTGATCACATAATAACAGCTACTAAAAGAAATAAGGATAACAAGAATAAAAATGTTATTTATGAAGGGGTTTTTTTGGTGCTTTTTTAGTAGCAGCCATCGTGTCTACATTAAGAATAATTCATCCTAACTTAAAAGAAAAAAAGAAGTTTCCCTGCATTTTCCAGCATAGATATTTAAGATGGAATTTTACAAAGCTTCTGCCAATGCCTGTACACAAGCCTGGACTATTAATTAACATTAATTATCCACTAATGCTACAAAATACTGAAAATATATATTTTTTAAAAGGACATAGGCTGCTTAACTCCATAGATACTTTTAGAATTGTTATCTTTGTTGTCAAGATATTCTAGTCACGGTGCTCTAAAGCAGTATGTGGGCAGCGGTTAAACTCTGGTCTGTGAACTGCTGGTGGTCGAAAAGCTGTGCTAAGTCATCTGCAGCTGGTCTGTGGAACCATCTTGCCTTAATTACACAATTTATGATAAGAGTGAAGGCTGCTCTGTGAGAAATTCAGAGGGTTGACAGAGGTCTGTGATCCAAAAAATTGGAAACCAGTGGCCGAGACTGATAAGTACAGATTCAAAGCTTTATGATTTCAGTGAGAGCAATGTTTCCCTTCTTTCCCCATCTGCCTATCATTACCTGTCATTTTTGAGTAAAGAGTTTAACTTTTCTTTAAATTTTTACCCCTAAGGAGATCAGCGTGATAACATTTGACTGAGCAGTAGTGCCTGGGGTTCAAGAAGTCAGAGATGCTTTCGCCACTGCTGGCCTTTGAGTCTCCAGCATCGTGGGGGTAGCTGGCTGTATGCAGTGTGGGGGCAGCAGCGGAAAGGGACTTGAAGGCAGGGAAGACTCCTTCTGCATCCTGGGATATATCATGCTTCCCATTTTTTTCTTTTTTTTTTTCCTTTTTTTTGAGTGCCATTTTTATCAGGTATCTGTTAAGTGAACATTTGCCCACCTTTAAAATGTTTTGAGAAATAGATTCTTTGGCATCACTTTATATTTTTGTGTGTCAGCCTTGTTCAGTGACTTCATACCTCTCACTAAGTAAGGGAGTTAAATGGATTCTAAGTCTGCAATAAGATCTTCCTAATGCTTTGTCCCTGTGCTTAATGTTACTACACAGCATTTTCCAACAGTTCTTTTGTTCTTTTTCCTGCCTTAGTGCTTTTACTCTTTCAAGCTATACAGATGATACAGAGATACAGTTTAAAAAAGGAAAAAAGTTTTGCATTTCACTTTCCAGCAAGTTTACTTTCTCCCATCTCTTGCATAATGACCTCCTCCCCCCCTTATTTTTTGTTAAATTTAAATCTTTGTAATGCACTTTCTTCTTATAATCCTTCAACTGTTTTAGTAATCTGACTGATTTTTTAATCTCTGTTTTCTTCCCTAGTTCCTCTGCTATGTTTGCTGCCATTGTGTGGGCCATGAGCTTAGTTTTGTGCTTATTGCAGTTTAGTAGTAGATGAAATACTTGTGATGGACTGGTATGAGGGTGTTTTCCTTGCATATTGATTTGAATAATGTGAAAATTAATTGGTTAGTGCCATTTTGGGGGAGATTTGATAACTTTTGTTTTGAAATGATTTTTCTCTTTTGTCAGGACAGAATTCATTGAGTCTCAATAATTTTGATAGAGAATGTATATGATTAAAATATTTTTGAGGCATGCTCTTCTTTGCCATATTTATCCTATAGTTTTCTTTATGGTAATGTCCTCCAAGTTTTTAAGCCAACAGGTTCTTCAATTGTGTGAGCAGCATGTGCAGCGGAGGAGTATATCACCACTGGCTTCCTCCCATGTTTATATTGTGGAGTTATGATCTCCATAATCAGGCAGTATGCTACTGTACACTTCTTAAAAATGCACATGTAGTTCTTACTATATCAATTTTAAAATATTTCTACATATTTGATTTCTATCTTTAAATATTTTTTCAAAGTTTTTTTTTTTCTCTTGAATTATTTGAAAAATATTTAAAATCACTGTTTGGGAAAATAGTTTTTTTTTTCTTTCAGAAAATAAAAAAGTGCAAAAAAGTGCTTCTGTTTTTGTTTAGACAAACTGTATTTTTTCTCTCATTTTTTAATGGCAAATACCGTCTGACTTTAGAATTTATATAATAGTCTGCAAAATGGTTTTTATGTGCAATTGGTTTTAGGTCACAGCTCTATTGATCTAAAAGCTCTCTCAGAACAATCCCAAATGAGTCATCAGTTTATATAGAACTGGTATTTGCAATTTTCATTAAACCTCAGTTAAAAAAGAATAGTAGGAGAACATAAGCTGGCTTCAGTTCAGGAACCAGCTCTGACAGTTTGAAAACAAAAACAGTATGAAACTCAGAAAAGTTACAATGGATAGTAAAGGGTAGATCCATTTTCTTCATCCTTTGCCTTCAGTAGACTGGGACATGTGATACAGGTGGTGCTGTGTGGCATGGATGGGTGTTTCTCTGGAAGAGCCAGGGTTCAGCAGAAATGGTGACTGTCTAGAGTCATGCGGTGTATTTCGCCTGTGTCTACAGAGCCGTCATTGCTCTGCTCTGCTTGCCAACAGGGTGTGTGTTCTTGTGGAGTGATGTGTAATTCTCTCCACGAGCACATGGAAGCATGACTTCAAGAAGTTTTTACCCTTAAAAAAAAAGAACTGCGTTGCCTATCTACAGTTAAATGGTTGCACGTGGGAGAAAATGCTTAAATGTTCTCTTGAAAGTCTCCTGACTGAAGCTCAAAGGAGAAATATTCTGAAACCGGGGAGAAGTTAAGCTGATGATGATCTATTCCCTTTCCTCTTGCACTTGGAAAGGTTGAGAATGAGTACCTTGAAGCAGTTTGTGGCTATGTCTCTCTCTTTTTTATTTATTTTTTAACATTATTTTAATCTGAACACTAAAGACTGTTGGAGAATATAATTACGGGCACATGAGCAAAGGGAACATTTCTGGAAAAGCTCTTTAGTGTCATAATCCTAGTTTCTGCTTCAGTGGGAGTGGCTGGGAACTTTGGTGAGGTATGAAACTTAGTCCTAGAGGAAATAAATTCCCCTGTATGGATCTTGAGGGTGGTGGATACCTCTCTTGTCTCTACATCTCCTGTTGTGTGGGTGGCCTGTTCCCTATGTGAATATTTGGGTCCAGTTGTAGTAGAGTGAGTGAAAATAAGCCCATATGACCTCTTCAAGGACAGTTGTGAAGGTCTCTGAGAAAATTCTGCATCTCGTATTCTCTCAGAGTATGGACAGGTCTCAGGAGTGTTAAGGCAGAGGAAGAGCTCTGTATCATGGCTCCTGTTGACTCCTCCTCCCACCTGGTGTGCTGGGAGCTCTCCACCTTGTAGGAATTCATCTTAGCCATTGTCTCATTGGAGAAGAATGAAAAGGGGAGATAATGTGAGATGTTTTTTGTAGATCCCTGGCTGAGGTGCATGCAGAACTCCTTAAAAGTAGAACTGGAAGTAGCCTAGTCAAATAACAATTCAACTGTGATGGGAGGTAGGGGTGGCTCTGTTTCAGTCAATGTTGACGAATTTTACCTTTTTTAATAAAAGCCCAAAGTCTTGTCTCTGAGGAGCTCTTTAATATCATGTCCAGTTCCTCTAAGAGCACATGGAATGCAGCAAGGCCATTTCAGGAGTTCTGAAGACCATCTGCATCATACGTGCAACGAGCCTAGTCTTGCTGTGCAGGTGATGTAGTGTCATTCTGCATGTCATGATGCATATGGCTGGATCAGATAGGCTTAGTGTCAGAGATGTTGTACATTATCTTTCTGCCATCTTTCAAAGCACAGGCCTTGCCATTTAGGTATGAACTTGCTTGAACTTCTCTGCAAATTCACAGGCATCGCACCAATGTAAATTATTCTGAGATTGCCAGATCCCTTTCTTGTGAATGTGGGAATCATACCGAGTTAGATATTTTGTTGGGAAATCTTAGGCTTTCTCTTGGCAACTCTGTAGGTACTAAGTGTAGTTCCTGCCCAACAATGGCACTGGCATTACTGAGAAGAATGGACATCGGGATGCACTGAGAGGTTTTTGCTTTGTTTTTGCTTTCCATGCATCTGAAGTTCAGCCTACTTTCTGAAGAGATAAAGTGTATTGGAAATTGTTAAAATTTTGAGACGACATTAGAAGTTTGTACATGTATGCTAGCAATGACAATGTCTTATGGGCTATCAAAATTTTTCATACCCACATAACTCAAACCCTTTACACCTTAGAGAAGTCTGGAATTATAGGAGAAAAGGGGAAAGAGAAGGAGAAGAAAATGGAAACACTGAACCTAGGAGCACAAGAATCTGATGTTAAATCTTTAAATTCTGCCTTCCATGTTCCACCAAAATCCAGCCAAAATTTGGAAAAATGCTGGGGTACTGCTCGAGTAAAGTTCACCTCAGATTTGCATCCTGTCCCTTTCCAGACATCGCTGACTTATGGCACCTTCCATATTTCCTGTAAAGATCCTCCTGTGTGGCAGATCACTGCTCTGTGGCTCTTGGAAATCTGTGATGTGGAGCCTGTAATCTAGAGGAAGGGTTTCTGAATCTTAAACAGCTTCATACCAATACTTTGTCTTCATGCAGACAGCCCTCTTTGGAAGGAAGGTGTGTGCAGGCAGAAGGTGTATGCTGCCAATGGCAGGGGACAGCTGTGCAGCACTGCGGGGTAAACTCATTGTAGGCAAGTGATGCCTTTCTTCTTTGTTGATCCCCTATGCACCCAGAGGTACAAGACCTGTAAACCTCCTTTGCAATTTAATATTTATTCTAGTAAGCATACTACTGAAAACAAATAGGCAATACAGAAATATTTGGAAGAATTCAGAAACTGTGGACGCACTGTAAAGGAGAAGTTAAGAGGGTCAACTTTGAAACGAGTAAATATCACGTATAGACAGGTTATTAATTAACATGCATTTAATATAAGGCATAAGCTCTAGGAAGTAATAATGCTAAAATATTTACTTGGAGTTGGATACATATTAGACTTGTTTTTGCAAAATTGTGTAACGATCAAAAAAGTCAGTCCAATTTTCAATCATGAACTAGATTTGGCTGTGGTTATTTATTTTATTTTTTTCAACAGAACTCTTTTTTATCAGAAAACACTAATCCATTGGAGAAGGGACTTTTATAGGAATGTGCTAGGTCAGGAAGAATTTATTGTGGGAAAGACTCAGTTTATCTAAGGTAATTCTCTCTTACGGCCTGATGGTAACGATATACTACTGGGCTACGAAAAGTTGTGGTTAAAGTCCTTGATCTGGATTCCTCTTGCAGTCCATGCTTCTAAGCAAATACTGGCTGTTCTCCTGCTGGACCTGATGCATATTATGTGAATTATTTACTAGAACAAGAACTCAGCTGGGTGAGCAGTCTGACCATGCGGCTGTAGGCAGCCCCTCTGCCTTTTTATTTAAAATCTGTCTACCTATCTTTTCTATTTAAAAATAAATAAATAAAAAAAAAAAAGAATTGGAGACAGGGAGATGGCAGCTATAGAATTCCATATTGTCCCTTTATTTATAGTCTCCTTTTCCATGCAGAAAGTCATCCAAAGAATTTATTCTTATTTTGGTTCAGAATCCAATCTTTTGTTTAGATCTGTGATTCTGTATGTTGTCTAGCTTATGTGTCCTCCACATTTGAGCAGAGCTTTGAGTTTTCTTTCTCACCAGCTTTTCTATCATTATCCTATGTTTTGTGTGTTTCCTAAGCAAATGGGGTCCTAAACTGGAATTTTGAATAAAATTTAATTATAGTTTTCAATTTTGAGTATCGCAGTGGTCAAGAAGATGTTTTCCCTGAATCTTGGTGGCAAAGTGTGAGTGCAAAGGTGTTTTTCTTTACTTTTCCTTAGACTAGCATTAGGTTGGAATGGAAAGTTTATTTTCCTTTTGCTGCTAACAATCCACAGATTAATGCCTGATAGGAAAAAATACTCCTAAGGTTACTGTATTTTTCATATGTATACATTATGGGTTATCTCTGGCTTGAGGTTTTTGTTTGTTTTTAAATGCAGGCCAAGTCAAACTCTGTGGTTTAGCAACAGTGTGTATTGTGTATATACAGATAATAGAATTTTTATTCCAGAGTTCCTTCCTAAGTAGCATCCTGGGCTCCCGTGGCTTGTTCACTTTATGGATATGAATTATCTGTGATATTTGTTTCCATAAGAACTTTTGAAGGGCTCCAAGTTACCTGCAGCTGAGGTTATATATGTGAAAATACAGTGCAATTATTCTAGGCCTCTGGGATATTATTGCTGTACAAAATATATGGAGGCTAATAGAAATGGCTGTTTCATGATGTGCTACGTACTGTTTGTTACTTTAGGCCTATAAAGCTTGATTTGCTTGTCAGTCTAAGCAGACCTAGTACACAGTAAACAAGCTGTGGAGTAAATCAAAGTGCCATGCACTCACCACAAAAGTAATTTTTAAACAAAATATATATCACGTTCAGTCAGAAGAATGTGTGTTAAATGTCCCCATTATAAATCACAAGTCACAATCACAGAAGAGTGATTATTCAACTTGCAGGTATTTTTCCATTTATATTGCCCAGTAAAAGTAAATAGTTATTTTTTTATTTCTTTATAGTGGTTGGTTACAAAAAGATACGTTGATTTGGGATTTGCCAGGAGTCAGTAACTTTTCATATTGTTGGTGCTTTCATATTTCTAATTGTAGCCCTATAGATCTCAAAAAGGAGAATTGGGATATATATATATATATCCCATATATATATATATACACATATATATATATATTTAGTTTCCTCCACTATCCCTCTTTTTCCTTCCTTTCACAGAATATCTCCATGCATAACACAGTTGGAGGAGCAATGGCAGGACCTGGATCTCACCAGCTGACCAATACACGGATGCCAAACCACGACACCAGCGTTGTGATTCAACAAGCCATGCCATCTCCGCAGTCCAGTTCTGTCATTACACAAGCACCTTCCACAAATCGACAGATTGGGTAAGTCCACTTCATTTTTTTCCTTTCTCCATTTTTCTGGCTTCAGCAGCTGCATGCAGGACCAGATGTTGTCCTCGTGGTTTCTAAGGAGCTTGTACTCGATCCTGTTAGCATGAAGCAAGAAACTCTGTAACATGCATTGCTGTCTGTGGGGAAATGGCCAGAATACTCCATCTACTCCAGACCTGTCACTTTGGTTTAACAGGGACAGAGTGCTGTACGTACATGAAAGTCCTGCTTTCTCCTTCCAATTTTTTGTTTTTATCTGCTTACATTCAAAGTTCCAGTTGTTCCTATAAACGTTCTGGGAAGGCAGACGTAGGATTTCTGAAGCTGATCTTTCCACTTCCTTCTGGGTGCTCAGGGGGATTAGGCTATTTCCTAGGTACTCTGTACATCTGAGGAAGGCTACAAGACAAAATAAAAAGGTTGTTAAGATAAATGGAGTTTGGCAAAAAGACCTGTGTGAACAGTTGCTCAGTTTGTGATGGATCTGTATTTATTCCAACAGATTGACAGTATGGATACTTATTGTATTGGCTTGAATGTCAATTGTGTGCTCATGTTTGGAGAACCGCGTGTACAAAACCATACATGTTTTGTATAATCAGTTACTTCCAGCAGATGTGAGATCTTCATAAATCATGATAACTTGCTTTTAACTATACAGAAACTACATGGACAGTTTGAGGGTACAGTTTTTCATCACACAACTCTGAGAATTTGCACTTTTTTATGTACGAAAACATATGGATAAAAAGATAAATCAGTGGACTGAAAATGAAGCAGCAGTCTAGATTCATTATCTGCCATTTGTAACTTGGTCACATCCATTATATGATAAGTGCAAAATCAGTCTCTGGCCCTGGTCATTGTCTAAATAATTGATGAGCAACTTGCAGTCTCTTCAGAGTAAGACTGAAAAGTGAAACCCTGGCACTGAAATCTCCAAATACAGTTGTTTTTGAGTTGTTTCTTTTTTTCTGATTCCCTATGGTGTGGGCAGAATATAGGCCACAGGCTCTCCATGTCCCAGCACCCTGGCGGCAGGGATGATCTGTGGCACTGACTGCTCCAGAAATGTTATCCAGCCACACGTTCAACAAGGTTTTCATCTGCAGCCTGTTTTGGGCTCCTGGCAAAGCTCCTTTACTTCCCTTTTTCCTGATGTTTCGTGCTTGGATTATTAATATAGAAATCTGACAGCATGGGTAAGGTAAACATGTCTGATAGGTGTGTCTTTGCATGTGTTATATATTGACAGAATAGTGTTCATGGAGAATTCACATGCCATGCTGTTCACTTGTGAATCCAAGAAAATTGTTGTCTTTTGTATGTCCCATTCTGTCTGAAGTTGGGCTGAGAGGGAGCAAGGAACAAACAGTTTTTGTTTGTTTCTTTGTTTGTTTGTTTGTTTTTAGTTTTAGAAAGAAAACCAGCTAATTCCATTATTTGGATTAAGGATGATAAAACTCCTGTTCATATTGTGACTTAATAGGTTTAGGGGTAACTATGATCCGAATTAAAAACAACAACAACGACAACAAATAACCAACTTTTAATACTCAGTGGTGAGGTGCTTTATATGGGACTGTACTTGGCTTCCAAACAATTGTTTCTATATAATGAGAAAAAAACTGCATGTGGTTTTGCAAGACCCTGCCAGTCAGGTTTTAGGTTTGCGTTGGTTCGGGGCCATGGTGATTAGAATCTCCAGAGCTGGAGGGATTGAGGATAAAAAGGCCTATTTCCTAGTCAGTGGTGAGTGCCTCATTTGGGAAACTTTGTCATGACATATCTTAATTCTCCCATGTGACCGATTCCCACAAATGTTTCCTATGTCTGAATCTAAAGCTGCTCTATTGGGAGGCAATTGTCAGCATTTTAGTCTCTGTGTGAGCTGGTGTGTGAATGAGACTTATGGTGTGACCTCCAGCATACTCTCTTCCCCATTCTTCCCTCTTCCTAGGAGGTTTTGTTTTTTTTCATGGTGTGTCCTAGGAGATAATTGCTGCATTTTGGACTTCTTCTACTTGCCAAAGTGTTGAGCATCCTTGTTGTTTGTCGTCTTTTCCTTCGGTCTTTTCCCTGTGGTGCCTGTTTTATTTATTCAAGGAACATATCTTGTCATTTCCATTTATCTTCATCTTATCCTTCTAAACGTGCTAAGAATTGTATCCAAAAATCATTCACGAGGAATATGGGCTTGACAATGGTATTGATATTAGGCAATTGAAAATAAATTCAGATGGATTCAGAAAATGTTTATAAGTTCTGCAAAGTTTGGTGGTTTTGGTTTGGCCTTACAAAATTGAGATATTTCAGCTTTTTAACAAGCCTAAATTCTGAGGTGCTCAAATAAGTGGTTTTGGGTTGGGCTCCCCCTCTTTTTTTAAAACATCTGATGTTGCCCCAAAGGGTAGATGAGTCTTTACCATGGAGAGTTGTGCCAGGGCATATGCCTTTTTAATGAGCAATAAAAACAGCAGAGAGCAACTGGAGCACCGAGTTCTGTAAGAGCAGGATCAAGCCCTAAAGGTTATATAGAACCATCTTGTAGCAATATTCTGATTTTTATCACAACCACAAATATTTTAGAGTCAGACTATGGCCAAGCCACCTGCAAATGTTTGTGATGGCCTTACTCCAATGAAAACAGAGAGCAGCAATGAAAGTCTTCATTGAGACCCTGCTTGTAGGCTGTGCTCCAGTAATGGAGAATGGGACCACCTGTGCCCCCACACAGTCTGCTTCATGGGAAGCAGTGGGTGAGTTCAGAGCAGCTGATGCTCCTGAGGGATGTCATTTTCCCTTCATTGCTCTCCACGCCTCTCTTTTTTTTTTTTCCTGTCCCTTACCCTGGCTCTGGGGAATTGCATATTAAATGAGATATTGACACAAGGCATGGGAAAACATGACAGAATGAGCACTGTTGGGCAAGCCTTACTGGCACACCGTATATACACACATTGTTTCAGGTATTAAGCTTCAGCTACTACTGAACAGGCATCCAGCCAGATTAATCAGAGAAAGGGAAGACCGTGAAGGGTATAACTTAAAAAATAGAACAGGATGCAGTCCCGCTTTCCTCTCACCATGTACCTGGTTGAGAGCAAACAGCAACATTATCATTACAGCAAACTGGCAGGTTGGTATAAAGGTCCTAGATAGTATTTATGTGGCGAGGCAGTCTCTTAACCTCCTTGCCATCCTGCGTCCCTCCCCCCTTAAGATTTTAGCATGTGGGAGGAATGCTGTAACTAGTAACTACTTGTGCTGATGACAAATCAGTTGAGGAACACTTAGCAGTGAAGGGTGTCTCTGGCTGATTAATAGCACATCATTTGGAGATAAGATACACAGAGGAAAAGCAGTAAGACATACGGAGGAAAGGGAGAAAAAATGATATAAGACATACATTTGTCAAAGGTATAGAAAGGCAGATAAGCTGAATCAGCTCAAGATATGGGACTCTGAATTAGTGTGTACAATAGCTGTGTTTGTCTCTTTTTTTTTAAATAATTCCATTTCTTTTCAGTGGCAGAGCATTCAGCAATGGATATGAAAGTTATGGTCAGAAAAATTAGTGACAACAGAGTACACTGGTTGCTTTATCTGAGTGTGCCTTTTGCTAAGTAAGATGCCTTTTTTAGACCAGCGAAGACTTTCTAGGTGGTGGCAGCCTAACAGCTCAGCTGTCCTGGAGAAAGTAAACTGCTGCTGTTTTTCAAGCTAGTAGCAGACACAACAACTAGTAATCGTTCCTGCTCAAAACTCACTGGTACAGCTCTGTAGCTGAATGGGAACACAGGAGGATTCACAGTTGTCACCGGTCCAGCAAGTTGTTAACACTGTACTAAATGCAGAGGGAGATGTGAGTCCAGTTTCAGTGAACTCAGACTCCAAAGTGGACATAGAGGCTTAACCATGTGATGTAGATTATCTCTTTTCAAAGTGTTGTAGAGCATTTTAATCAAGATAAGATGGTCTTTTGGCACAGCATCAGAAGGAAAAAATTGCAACCACATTTGGTGAAATACAAGCAGGTAGGAGAAGGCAACAAGAGGAATCTGGGAGATGTCTCTGGTTCCTTTATGTGCTGAAGAATCATGGTATTGATGGGAGGGCAGCCTTGCAGTCCCCACATGCAGCACTGATTTTAACACCTATGCATTTCCTTCTTGTTCCTCTCTCTTCCCACTCATGCTGCCATATATCTTTCTTCATTTCCAGTTCATAATCCTAGGAAACCTGGGATAAAAGCCTCCATTCCATCTCATGTATTTGAACTGAGGCACAACAGTATACTGTGAGATGAGCAGAAATACAGTGAGAGATGAGATATTGAATGTTCTCTCAGTTACTTGAGCAGGCCCATTCTGTAGCTTTGGTTGTGCAAAATGTAAGAACATCCAGCTTCCAGATAACTGAAAGGAGAGGAAAAGTGGGGAGGGAGAACATCTGACAGTGTCGTTCTGTCTGAGTATATCTTTTTTTTTCTGTCGTTGTACTCAGTGTTGGAGCTAAGTTCCCTATTTTATGCTCCTGCTTCTTTTTATTCTGTTTGTTTATGCTAAGACACATTTTTTCTAGTTCCTTCTACTACACTGACCTCAGTCAACCTTAATGTGGAATCCCATCCCACAACATGTGCACAATAGCCACAAAATTGTGAAGCTCAGGTGAATTGCTTCGGAAGTCATTACAAGTAAGCCATTCACAGAAACAAGTTGTCTCATAGCTCAAGGCTAGTCAACAGTGATGAGAGAGAAAACGTAGTCTGATGGATGGATCCTTTCTAGCCATTTCTTCCCTTTTAGTCAGCCACTGCCCTGGTCCACACGTTTACCTGCATGCTGAACTGTGCTGGTCTGTGTGTGATGTTCGGAAGCTCTGTCTGCTCATCAGCTTATCCTGCTGTTGTTTGCATCAACATGTTCAGGATCTGCTGACTCGGTCTCTCCTGACATTGCTGAGTCAGGTGAAAAAAAAACCAAAAGAAACAGCACCAGTCTGTGTTTGAGACACAGCACAAAGGGGTGATTGTTAATTACATCTCTCTTGTATCCCAAACCACATACTCCAATGTCCTCCCAAAAACTGTTTCTTGCTGTAAGGTCCAGCAGAGGTTGGAAGTACTGACATATATCAAGATGACTTTCAGGGGACTGAAAGGAGGATCATTAGCTATGTAATAAATAGCCTGTCAACCAGGAGAAAGTTTAGTATGTTTGTTATCTGGCTGTTGAAGTCAACAGTTATCCCAAAAGTCACATGCTTGTTATACATGTTGTTTAAATTTATTAATGAATGAAGCATTGCATGCCTCATACTTTCTATTTAGCAAAAGGTCTAAGCTTATTAGAAATGTTGCTTGTTCACAGCAACAACTACAACAACTGTGCCAGGGATATTGTGTGACTCCCTGGCTACTGACTCAGTATTGTCATCTGTTGCTGTGAAGAGAAGCTAGCCAACTCCCACTCCCGATGGTTGTTTCAGGCAGGTAGTGATGGCACACTCCAGAATACTCTCATATAATCATTTTATAAGAAATAGATCATGAAGGTTTGTCCCACCCAATAACTATAGGAGAACAAGGTCAAAAAAGCCTACTGCACCAATAACTGTGTCTGAACAGAAATGCCCAGCGTTCATAGGCATAGTTTGGCTCTCACCTCAGAGTAAATCATGAATAGGACTTAAATATGATATACAGAACTTGCAGAATACAGCACTGATTGCTTAATTTTAGTGGTTAGTATCTGTTACGTACCTCCACTGTGTATATATATACTATAGACAGTGTATAAATCTTCTTTAAAGGTGTCATCAAAATTTATAGCATGAGCTTCTGATTTATATGACTCTTTGAACTGAAACAGATGTAAAATCATTTTCGGATGGAAGAGGATCTCAGAGTTGCAGTGGGTTTGGTGCAACAGATTAAGCTTTGCTAGAACAGAAATGATCATTAGAGTTCTGCACAGCTGAATCATAGCTCTGCTCTTTATCACAGGTTTGCACTTAACATGCCCTGATGCGTGGTTCCATTATGTGTTTTATCCAAGTGTCAGCCTGTTTGACAGGTAACTAAGCTGCAATAAAACACTAACTCAAACAATATAGACCTTGTTTGGTGTAAGGTTTTCTCTTCTTTTTATTTAAGAGAATAATTTGCAGGTTCCAGAGGAAGAACTGACTTCAGAGATACTGCCTCGTGCCATGTCATTTCAGAGAAAGGGCTTAAATGTTTGGCATGATGGCACAATGGCTGTAATGAGTGACTAGAAAGTGAAGAGCTTAACTTGAGAAGAGCTGTGATAAAAATGTCACTGCTCACAAACAGGTTATAGTTGTATCTGTTTCAATAAGGGAATTGGCATCAATGTGGTGAACAGAAACCACCTCTTTTTTTGCATGGTTTCTCTTGTCAGTATATTTTTGAATACTTTCAAAGGGTGTAAAAACAGTAAAGCATTAATAACTTTTATTTTTTTTAAGCTGGTACTTGGCTGAAAAGCAATGACAATACTTCAGAGAAAAGCACCTGCAGGAAAAAAAAAAAAAACAAAAAAACAGAAATTATAGACTATGTATAAAGTATACAGATCCTATTTTACCACTTGTAAACGTAGGCCTCCCTATTAATTGATGAGTTGAGTTTAGAAATCAATGGCATGGTATGGTCCCATGTAAGGCATATATACTGTTTTGGCTATACTTGTGGACAAGCCAAATATGCACTTGAAACAAACAAACAAATGTAAATCAAAATCATAGATCTAAGATGATGGTATTACCAAAATGACTTCTTTTAAGCAAATGAAATGACACTTGATTTAGAGGGAAAAATCATTTAAATCAATCTGTCATTTTGGAGAAAAATTCCACATGATAAATCACATATATATATTTATCAGTGTTTAGTAGTGAACTGCTCAGACCAGCAAGGAACTGCTGATTAGGCAGAACCAGCAGGTAGACTGAGAAGTGTTCACTTCGAGTGCAGGAAGAGTGCTCCTTGGAAGAAGGAACGATTTAGGGAATGTGCTTCAGAAACATTTACTGTTATGAGCATCTGTATTCTGCCAACAGAGACCTTTATTCTGAGCTCATATAAATGAAGTGGAATTTTGCCAGTAAAAGAAGGGAGTTGTGTTAGTCCAGTTGTAGGATCCAGGTCCTAATTGGTTTATGAAATGAAGGGGGCAATCTTTGAGCTATTACCAGCTTCCTCTGCTGCAAGTGAAGTGAATCACAGCTGTTCTGATAGGGTCTATAAAAACTTGGCAAGGTAATAAAATGTTTTCAGTGGACAATTCTCCAAATGAGTGAAATTTAAATCTCTGGCTTATTTGACAGTCTTAAGAGAATTGTATATACTTCCTGGGGAATTCTGATTTATATTTATAGTACTTTTATCTAGTTCATTAACCATAGCATCCAGGCTGACCAGTGCTGTTAAGTGTAAGGACTCAGAGTAACATTCTTTTATTTTTTTTTTTAACCCTACAAATTGAAACACAGTGTGTAAAAATGAAACGTGATATAAAGAAAAAGTTGTGCCTTTTTTTTGTTTGTTTGTTTGTTTTAACCTTTCCTTGCTTATGTCTTTGTACTTTGTGACACCATCTCTTGCCTTTTTTTTTCTTTTGAAATTAAAAAAGAATAAAAAATAAAAAAGGCACAGTTAGCATGAAATGGTCCTAGACAATTTTTTTTCTAGTGTTTCTAGCCCCATGAAAATGGTAACTTTGGGGCTTTTTAAACTCTCTTCAAACAACTTGCAGTTTTCTGGAGCTGATCAGGTATCAGATACATCAATCCTTACTTTTTAGTAAGGCTACTGTTCTGAACCATTTGTTCAGCTCATGAAGGGTTTGAGAGTGATTATGTACATCTAATAGTAAAAGACACTATCCCCTAAAGTTGCCTGGCACAGACTGAAGTTCAAGCTGATGTTTTTCATATTGTATATGTTGAGGGATTCACAATTTTCCATGAGGATTGTTCAGAGGTTGTTTAGAATTCTGCATTACTTCTCAGCTTTGTCAGCATTAAAAAATATTTAGGGAATGGATGTCTTTAAATATATATTTTATATATATATATATATAATAAATATGTATATATATTATTCCCAGAAATGTCTGTAATTTCCCAGGCAAAGATAAAATGACCCCAGCTTTGAAAGTAAGGTGACCAAAAAATAACACAAATAGAGAACATAATTTGAAGTTCCTTAAAGAATAAAGAATTGGGTTTCCAGGTTGGTCTTATATCAGCTGTCTGGGATTGGAGCTTATGCTTTTGTGAGCATCTGCTTTCATATCTGTAGCTGGGAATTTATACAGCATATACATTGAAGCTTCTGCCTGTATATCAGTCCTCATATGCCAGGTGTTGCTTTCACATCTTAAGATTGCTGGTGTCTAGAGAGCAATCATGCCACTGCACTTGAGCTGCAGGGTGCTGTCTGGGGGGGCCTCTGTTCTTAAAGAAATGCAACTGGGAAGAAAGTGAGTATCTGACTTTCCTTTCTGACAGGTGGTTTCTCATAATGGGTGTTCCTGGCCTGGAACATGCTATAAGGTTGTTCAATGTATTACACTGGAAGAAACTTAAGACATGCACATATCTGAATGGTGCTGTCCTGGAGCATCTGGACAGAGCTGCACGCAGAAAGCTTCCCTGATATACTCATGGGCAAAGCTTGGGCTCTCACCAAGTGTTTCTGCACTATTGCTGGCAACTGCCACTGGAGAGATAAACTGCTGACTTAATATGCCTAAAGGAATCTCTCCTTGGATATGCTGGATTTCATTAATTCATTATCACTGCAAGGTGCTGATGTAACTTCTTGGGGAAGCACATATAAATGAGCATTCGGAAAGTGACGAAAGGCAGCGATACTCTTCAGGTATTCAGTCAAACAAGAAACTGTTAAACTCAACAGGCTGTAATGGCTGGCTGGCTTGGGTTGAAATAGTGATACAACATTTGAAGAAATGAACTGGGACTGATAAAAAAATTAGAATAATTTTGATCCAATTTCCTATTATTTCTCTCGCAGAATACTCTCAATCTGTTCTTGTTTCAAGTGGTTCCATTTGCCTGAGGTTACATGGCACAGGTATTAAACGAAGTCTGTACTGAAGATACGTGATCAGTACAAGTAAAATCGGAGACGGTTAATATGTATACCAAATTGAAGGGTCTTGTGCAAAACTTTACCTCCTTACAATTAATTTCTTTTTTAGCCTGTTTTAGTTTCTTCTTTTCTGTAGTCCATCCCAAGCTCACAGAGGAAGGAGACCTAGAATGTCTTTGAATTGTTTGTGACCTGTGGGGAAATAAAATAGGAAGCAGAACAATATTTCTACCGTGAAGTAGCAAAGAAAACTGGAAGAAAGCAGCCAGTGAGTTCATTTTGTGCCATACTAAATGGATGTGGAGAAAGATATGGATTCTGGGCTCCATGACAGGGAAGAAAATTCGTACTTGCTTCCAACTTTTCCCCTGGCCTCTATATAGTTCTATTGTTCCAATAAGAAATTTGTGACTCAAAGGATTTATTCAAAATCTATATAAAACATAATAAGCAAAGTTTATTCCAGAAGCCATCAAGTGAAACTATATTTCTCTGTGGGGAGAGCTGGGGTCCCTTCCAGTCTGGTCTTTTTCTGTACACAGCCTAGTAGCATGGATCTTTCTGTTGCACGTTAATGCGACATGAAGGGTTGTGGGGCCCTAACTCCTATAAAGCAAATTCTAGAAACAATACTGGACCCAAGCAGA
Source organism: Anser anser (assembly GCF_964211835.1). NCBI lineage: Eukaryota > Metazoa > Chordata > Aves > Anseriformes > Anatidae > Anser > Anser anser. Next base: position 126,460,607 of record NC_139721.1, on the reverse strand, counting down.
ACCCATAAATGCAGGGAGAAGGAAAAACCTATATATAAAAGAAAACGGGCTGAGAACAAAAAAAAAAAAAAAAAGAAAGAAAAAGAAAAAGCAATTTAAACCTCAAGGGGAAAAAGTCAATTTTTGTTTTGAAGGAAATGTCCTTGGAAATATTCAGTTTTCCTTATGACCAAGTTGGGAAGCTGCTAAGATGTGCCCTTGAAGACAGTGTAAATGACTTCAAGCCAAAAAACTATTCCACGTTGACAATAAAAACCTACCACTGAGGTATGCATTTCCTTCTTGCTCCTTCTGCTTGCCCATTATATGAACAGGAAAATAGAGACACCCCTGCCATGTTTACAGGCCCTGCCTTGTTATTTGTATGATGGACAGAGAGCTGAAAGCTGTATTGCCAACACTGCTTATTGGAAAAACCTGGAACTAATTAAGGGACTTTGGTAGTGCTCGTGTGTTCACTGGTGGAAATTACTTGAGAGAACAGTTCTACCAGCGAAGAACAGTGCTCAGTAATAGAACTAGAGAAAAATGACAAAAGCAACAACAGCTTTGGGGCATTAGGATGAAAAATAATAACTTGAAAGAATTTATGACATTGGTTTTGAATTTATTTATTTTTTTTGTCTTCCAGTGGGTATAAGACAATGTAATTCGTCTGAACTAGATGATGACTTGCAATGTTTTTACTTGTTAATGGTTTACTTTCTTGAATGAAACTTGTGAATTGCAGTGGAAGTTTCAGTTGAGTAATTTTCAGTATTGGGTTATATCATTTTATTACTGGGTCTGCTGAGTGTTCCTTTCTGTGATGTTTTCTTCAAGCAACTATGAGCACTGCGTATCCTTTTCATCCTACTTTTTTCAAAATCCATGCTGTGCATTCCAAAAATAAGAAAACAAGCTATGCAGGTGAAGGGACTTTAGTATTTTTGTTGCTCCTTTTCTCCCTACAGTTCTTCTGAGCTGTCTGTTTAATTCTGAACTCTAGCGGAGCTGCTCCCACCAGCTGGTGTAGGTCTTTGTTTACAAGTTGGGTCACAGGACACGAGGTGAGAATACAAACTCCTATTGTACAGTGCCTTCCTTATTGTTGCTGAGATGTGATGTGGTTTGCTGGATGGGAAGCGGCAGTAATGTTGTTTCACTCCAAAAGGGCATATGGCACAATGTGGTGCAACAGAGAGGAGAGTTGATGAGTAAATGATGAGTCATTGTCATTAAGGCAACACAGTGTATTATCACAAAATAAAAATAAAATCTGAAATCAGTAGAAGGTCAGTGTCTGAAGATTTCAGGCTTTGTTGTAATTTCTGTTTGCATTTGCTTCTGTGACATGTAGTGTGTCCTGGGTGCATTCTCTGTTACAACATTTGATGTGACAGTATAAAGTGTACGTATGTACACATATTCATGCAGGTTTTTTAGGATACATGAACATTTAAGGTTGCTCCTAGATGCTCTCTTCCCCTCCAGTTCTCTAGTTTTGCAGAGTTTCAAGAGGTCTTCTCGTGATCTTCTACTGCAAGTTGTGATATTTTCTCCCAGTTCAATGGTGGCTCCAGGGTTCAGATTTGCAGCCTCAAAATGAACTAGACTAAATGGCTGTTACTGTCAAGAATAAAGCTGTGTACTGTAACTGAGAGTAATCAGTTTGGATCACATTCGCAGATTCTTTGTATTAGCTTTATCAGGTCGGGCCATCAGAGAGCAGATAGACAGGTAAGACCGAAAGACCTCTGAACCCAATTAAAGTTGTACCACAAAGAAATCAAATTCATGTGGTTTACATTTCAGAAAGTTACATTTGGTGGGCTGTACTTACTTTTATTCTGTAACCTAATGCAGACCATGTGAACATTTGAAACGCTTTTAACAGTTAAACCAGCTCAAATAACACAGAACCAGAGCAGCAATAAAGAATGAATTAAGACTGATTGCAACTACAGCCAATTTTTTTTCTCTTAAAGAAATATAAATGAGTGATATATTTAAAAACTACCTTATATACAGTAATTTTGTCCTCAGCTTTTAGCACTACAATAGCCGTTCTCTTATCGTTTAAAATAAATGTTTTGTTTAAAAAGCAATTCTAAACCCACAGACTTTTATTTGCAGTGTTTCAGGGTGAGTTTGGATGTACTGTGGAACCCCTGATATTCCCACTGATGCGCATAGTTTGGGTATTGGTCATACAGCTCTGAGATAATCCTTAGGAGCTGACATTTAAAATACTTGGCACAACAAGAGCACGAGTATGTGAGGATAAGAAAATAGGTGCTTTATTTGCAGTCCCTTTTCTTAAAACTAATAGATGTACATGCAGCTTTTCATTCATGAACACTCTTAGCTTGCTGACAGTAGATAGGCCTTATGTGTGGAGCAAACAGACATTGAGCTGGTGCAGACTGCTGTGTTCACTTTCTCTATTTTCTGAACAAAGAGTTCTGAAGCCTTCAGAATATCTGGGTAGAGGTGGACAGTGCCAAATGTGCCTAAACACTGCATCTAACTTCAGAAGAATGATACAGCTTACATACAGAGGGAGTAAAATGACTGGCTTCGTTAGCACCCAGATCATTCGGTGTATCAGTTTTCTCATTGTTTGCTCCGTAACAACAATTTTCCAGGACATTGGGAGGTCTTCCTGGCATTGAGGAAAGAGCTCAAGCCAACAGCTCTTGTCTGTGTTATATTCTGTCCTGGAGGAAGAACTTCCTAGGGCCCCAACCCTTTCCCTGTATCTCCAAGAGGCTGAAACGCAACCCCCGTGCCATTCTGCTTTTTGGCACAGAGCCACCTGGCTATCAGCAACCGAGCCCGGCTTCCTGCAACTGCTGTCCTGAGTGGATAAAGCTCGTTTCCCCCAGCAGCTGTCCTGATGTGTCTACACAGCGGCTTTCCTCACTGCTCCTTGTGCAGAGCTGGCCACTCCGTTTTCTTTGCTGTCCCCCTTTCCCAGAAGCTTTTGGGGCTGCTGTGGCAGAGCATGTTCGGGCATGGAGCTCTCAATTTGGCCTCGTTGAAACCTAATGCTGTGCATCACCGAGACTTTTTTGTGACTGGTGTTCTTTCCACGGGACACAGAAAGCAATCAGCATTCAAAAGCACTCCTCCCCTCCCTGGGGGTGAACAGCTTGAAGATCTGCTGTCATGCGTGCTTTCCAGAAGCAGACAATTAGAGAGGAAAGATCTGTGCTGATTTTTGTTATTAATTTATTATTATTATTATTATTTTAATCTCAACTGAAAGTGTTGCAAAGTATTTTTTTTCTTTTCTTTAAAGAAATGTCCCCTATATCACCATTCCCAATCAGTGGCCAATATGCTGCTCCTGAAAGGCAAACTATTTCAGAGTGTTAATGTGGGGAGTTTGGGCTGCTGTTGCTGCTTCTCAGAAGTGATGGGACTGGAAGAAAATCTCTATCTGCGCGGAAAAGATACACAGACACTGTTCTACTGTATGGGCACCAAAAATGTTAGAGTGGAGGGGGGCCTACTGCTGCTCTCTCACTTTTGTTTAATACTGGGCTTGGCAGGTAGTTCAGGATGCTTGCACTGATTCCATGGAAGCAGTATTTCAGTCTCAGAAAATATTCTTTTTTTAGTTGCTGTTATTCTTGTTGACTTGTTTGTTTGAATCTTTTTCTTTTCTTTTCTTTTTTTTCCTCTTCTTAGAGAATTGTAGGGTCATGTAAAGATTTTTCTCTGTCTGTAAGGATTTCAAAGATATTGAAAATGGGAGATAAACCTTCAGGTAACTAGTAGCCATTCTAATTTTATTCCCTTTATTGGTAACATGAAGAACAACAGGGTTACTTTGAAAAAAAAGAAAGGTGTGTTTTGTAAAGCAGTTTGTGCCAGTTATTTTCTTTCTGAAAATAATGAAATTAATGAAAGGTTCTAAAGTCTGTTTTACGCTTGCATTGATACATAAACAAATGACTCTTCACGGTGTCCATATAAAGCAGATAGAATAGTGGAAGTGAGGCTGGATTCAGGCCCAGAGCATTGAAATGAGAAGGCCACACAACTAGCCATTCAAGTAGCCAACAGCAAAGTGGCACTGCAGCGTTCCAGCCTGTATTTATAAGCTCTGCATCCGTTGTCCTATGGCTCTTTCTGAGCACGATCGCTTCTCATACACTCACGCTGGTTTACTATTTCTGTTCAGCACAGAAATAGACAATGGACCACATTCAATCCCATTGTTTTTTGTGCGGGCTGACTTTGGCTGATTTCGTTGAAATATATTGGCAATTTTACTTATCCAAATATAATAATAAATAGTGAGAACTTAAATGATTGATAGCAGTTCTCATTGAAACACTTACAGTGTTAGGAATTAGTGTGTTTTCTCCCTCCTTACAATGATCCAAAATTCAAGACTGTGACAAAGAACGAGCACGAGGGAGGATCTGGCTCGTGCCTTCCTTTTCAGCAGATGCATCCTTGGGGATAATTTAAATATCATATTTCAGCCTTGTTTTGCACACAGAGTGCATTGGAAAGTAACTGCTGTTTTTGTATCGAAGGCAGGGGGTACGGTGGGAGAATAGTTTTGCTAATCCTTCATTTCAGTCTAGCTGAAGCTTCCTATGTCCATGGGCCCAGAAAGTACTGTTGCCTGGTTCCCACACTGAATGGCTTGGCTCTCTGGGAAATCTTTGAACTGCATCTCTTTCAGCACCTCTCTGACAGTGCCTTCTGGCAAGTTGTCCTGACCGAGACCTAATGCATTAGGAACATTGCAATGGGACGTGCAGGTTCCTATGAAAGAAGGAGGCTTCCTTCTCGCCTGGATGCCTGAGCTCAGTGTCTGACTTTATGTGGAGGGAGTGGTGATAGGGTGGAGGGTGAGAACCGATAAATGCGTTGACTGTGAAACATTTGGAAACACTTGAGCATGAGCACTTTTCCATTCTTGCCCATCTGCTGTGTTCTCTGAGTGCAGAGAAGTGATGGGTGAAAGGCTGAGAGCAACTCCTGAAGTTTCCACTTAGCAAAGATGAAGAGACAGCTCCAGGGAAAGCCCAAAGAAAATATTTTTCAGCTTTTTTCCCTTCATTTTCTCTCCCCTTTTTTGAGCTTAGTTATCACTCTGTCTTGTGAAAAGAAGTTTGGTCTCATTGTTCTTTCCTTCTCCCAACGTAAATCTCTTTACTCCAAGGTGAGCGTGTCAGTCCCCTGTACTTCCAGTGCATGGGACCTGTGGCTCCTTGACACTTGAAGCTGTGCTTCCCCACCATCCTTCCTGAGGGACACAAAGGAAGACCACACTTTCCTGCTGGGCACCAGTGAAGAGTCAGCCTTGCAGCTTTCCCTTCTCAGGAGCTGGTGCTAGGCACAGAGCATGGGCTGACTTCTTGCCCTAGTTTGAAAGGAGTGAAGTGCAGCTGTCAATGTCTGGCTTTCATACCCAGTGAATTCGTCTTACTGCAGAGGTTATAAGTTCACAGAATCCAAACAAAGCTGTCAGGTAATGTGTTCACTTCTACTTTGCTATTTTTTTCTTTCTTTCCTTTTATTTATTTATTTTTTGATTTGTCCTTTCACCCATCTTTAAAAAATAAAGTGTGCTTAACAAAGCAAGTGCTAGACAGCAATGTTGCATCACTCTGTAGTCTCCTAGTGTCGTAACGTGCTGCAGTCACGGACAGGCAGATACAGGCTTTTAGAGTCCCTCAGGGATGGAGGGAGGGCTGCACGGAGAACCAGGTCTCTACTCTGTAGTACAAAAACAAAGCCCCCAGAAACCTTAATGTACAAGGGGTTCAGTAATTTCTACCTGAGATGAATTTGGAGTAGGCAGCAGATAGAAGACTTCACTTCAACGTCTTACTGAAATCCAGGGTTTGTACCAGTGCAATATATTCCATCTGTCCCAAGCCTAATGTGCACAGTCAGCAGTGAGATTCACTCCAAGCATGGGTGGGGAACTTGAACCCCTTGACCTGCTGGCCCAGAGAGAAGAGTGCAACCAAGTCACTCTGACAATAAACAGAGAAACTATTAATAAGATTAAGTCTCTGGCACAAGCACTCCCAGCATCTGTTTTAGACAGAAAGAGGGTGCCTGGTGAAAAGAGCGTAGTGGTGACAAAGGGTTAAACAAATGTGGACTGGGCAGGATCCTGCTACGTGATTCTTTTCCATTGTTTGCTGATGAGGTGCAGACGCTTGGCTGTGTGGAGGGAGAAGTCTTTAAGCGGACCCAGAATCTGGGAATACACTGCTTTAAATGGGGAAAGCTGATCTTTAGAGATACCTTCCTCTGCCACTTCATTTTTGAATACTTCAAAGCATCCATATTTTATGTAATATCAATTTTAATGTCAACAGAAGCTTGATCACAGAACTTCTAAAGTGAATCTGCAGTAAGAGGAGGAGTAGGGGACAGTGCAATCTGCTTAGACTACTAAAGTAGTCCCCAAGAAAACAGGTGTGGGAGGGACTGGCAGCCACCGAGCTAGAGGCTGGCAAGGCAAATAGGTGCTAAAGAAGGTTCTCAAGGTAGTGTAAATACTGTGCAGACTGGGACCTGTCTGACTGGGGGCATCTTTGAAAGGGTGCCTGCTAGGAGGGGATTGGGACAATACCTGTTGGCACAGAGCCCTTGGTTTTGTTCCCAGAATAAGCAGCCTGCTATTCCACGTCTAATACTGGAAGCTGTGAAGGGCACAGAGTTACAGCTTGTTCCTCAGAGGTGAAATCTGCTCTCCTTATAATGCTACACTTTCCTAGAGGGACACCCAGTAAAATGGACTGGGTGACCAGCAAAGGCACTCTGACAGCCAGCATGTCTGAAAGGTCAGATTAGATTGAACACTTAGTTTTTATCCACTAGCAGAAGCTAATAAATCAGGGAGACCCGCAATGGCCATGGAATAGCCATGTCTTTGTAATATAACCGCATTTTAAACCAGATTGAAAGGGCTTCAGGAAATCTGAGGGCTCTAGATAATACTCTAGATAATTTGAGAGCTGCTTTTCAATGACCTATTTGATAACCTTCCCCACATAAGGATGTTTACAGGCTGGGTGGCAGCTAAGATGTTTAGTTATGCTGAGATGACAACTTTATGAGGTAAGAAAAATAGCGCAGCATTTTATTGTTGTTGTCGGATGTGGGTGCAGCTTTGAAAGGTTGCTGCAGCCCTTCTGTCAATAGGATTTTTTGGAAATAATGATTTTCTGGTTAGGCCCCAGGCTGCATTAATCCTTCGGAGGGTGTTATTCTTCATTTGTTGTTAATAGCTTGTTAAAAAACAAAAAGACGTGAAGTGTTCTTGGAGCACTCTCTTCTAGTAGCCTAGAAAGTACACCAGGTGGAAGTTATTTTAGAAAGGTTTTACTTCGAAAAGTAAAAAAAAAAAAAAAAAGTAAAAAAAAAAAGTAAAAGCTTCAGGACAATCCAGTGTTTTTGTTTAGTTTGTCCCTGCTTGTTGAAGCTGGATATTTTCCGGATATGGCATAATGGATTTATTCTCCTTTGTCTTGAGATTAGTATTCTTGTATTCTAATTAGAACCTCAAGTTGGCTGATATGAGAGCATATGCACTGCTTTTCTGTAGTCTCTAAATATCTTTTCAGCCGCCCTTTGAGGCCATTACAGACTATCCATTAAAGGCCATGGAATTCAGTGGACTCTTTCCATTAGGGGGAAGTAGAAGGGAGTTCTTGCTGATCTATGGGGAAAACCTAATTCTCCCCCTTTTCAAAACACTTCATCTATATTGAATATTCTGCATGGATATGCCTCCAACGTCTGCAGGGGTAGTGTCACAATCATATACAACAAGTCTGACTTGCCTCATGGAAGGAGAGTGGTTAAGGAAGTGTATTACTTTCATTTTACTTCTGTTATACAGGCAATATGCACACAAGCAGTATTTCATAACTTTTATTAATGGAAAGGAATTAGGATGGAAAGATTTCTCAATCTAGCCCAGTCTAGCGAAAACAAGGAAAACATACACAAAAAGGATGATGAATGAATAGTTACCTTCTAAAGAGATAGAAGAAAGCATGTGATAGAGAGATTGAAGACAAGGGAGAGGATTGTAGGCTTGTACTTTTCTTGATAGGAAACTCATTTTTCAAGTATTTTGCAAAGAATGGAGTCTTGATTTAAAGTCTTTTAAGGGCTACTGTAATAGAAATAATTAAACGGAAGAAGAAAAGAAAAGTGAAACATAATACTTCAAAAGAAAAATCAGTGTTTGCAGCATTTGTGAATGTCTGATTCAACAGGATGTTCACGACTTTATTTTAACTGAAAAAGAAAAAAAGAGAAATAAAATGAAAATCTTCCTGTACTTCAATGTGTTCAACTCGTTTAAAATAAATCTAATGTTTATTAGCTTTTGTTTTATCTTGATTTTGGAAAGTTAAAGGAAATGACTTTTAGTTATGTTTCTTTTGTGTATTAGAATTCTGTTGCCTTTACAAAACATTTCTTATAGTTAACTCCCATTTCAATTTCTTTTTCTGCAAATTATAATGTCTGGAGAAAGTCTAGTATAAGCATCCTGATTTTTCTCACTCTGTTTAAAGCACTTTCTGCAGTATATTTTAGCTTTCAGTAAATTCATAGTACATTATTTTAGACATGTTTACATACTACTATCATTCTTCTTTATTTCTGTGGCAAAGAACTATATATTCAGAAAAAAAAATCTGATGTTTAATTACATCAAATGTTCAAGACATAGTATCAGGGGAACCTATGTACTTTCTGCTCCTGTATTACCCAAATTCCTTTTAAAATTCCTGTAAGGTGAGGGAGTATTTCTTTCCTTATTTCACAGTTGGTGAACTGAGGCTAAGAGAGGCTGAGAAATTTCCCAAAGAAAGAAATAAAGAAAATCAGTGGTGAACAAGAAAAAAAGAAAAAAAAGAAAAAAAAAAGAAAAGAAAGAAAAGAAAAGAAAGAAAAGAAACAAAAGAAAAAAGAAAAAAAGAAAATAAAGAAATCGGTGAACAAGAAACCAAAGTGAACTTTCCTTGGTCCCAGGCTGGCACTTTAATAATTTCTAACATTGCTCTCTGTCTGACGTCCAATATCCACTTGATTTGTTCTGTTCTTTCATAGATTTTCTGTACTTATAGCCAGAACTTAGATATTTTCCATGTTTTCAGTATCTCGTCTTTAAAGAACTTGATGAAGTCTTCTGTTTTTATTCATCGGTGAATGATAGAGGGCAGTGTTAGAAGTAGCAGCCATTTTCCCATTTTAACCTTCTTATCTTGGGGACTTCTCTTTATCAAAAACAGGAGGTTTCTGGAATATGCCTTTTGGTGTTCAGACTTAAGATCAGCTTTTGGAGGATTAAGCTATTAAACAATTGAAATCCACGTGACCAGAAGTACTTTTGTCTCCTGTTGTTATAACTGGACTCAGGTGCTGTTATTTATTCTAGAGGAGCCCAGCTGTATTAGGTGGAGGTACACCTGTAACCCAACAGAAATTCCATTTGGCTCCAAAGAGGATCTGGCTCATAAACTAGATTGGTTCCTTGTGCATATCTAGGGCTGATTCTGGTCTTATATTTTTTCTAGTTCATGTATTTTTTTTATGCTTCCAAAATTCATAGTATATGATGTTGACCAGCACCTGATGTATGTCTGTCCCATAGAGAATGGCTTTTGAATGCAAGCCCAAAGACCCCATGTCTTCATTCCATCATCCTTTCTTTCTCGTAGTCTTCAATCTTAGCCTAAAAATCTGTATTTGTTCTTCCAAACATGTTCTCTATGTCCTCTACTTTATCTGTGACTTAGTCAGACTGTTGCTGAGAATGGAAACTCTAGCTCAGATTGCATTTTCTTCCATAATGCTGTGGCTTGTTAGGACCTAGAATTTGTTGCATTGGTAATTTTTGTAAACTCAACATGTTTTGGTTTCTTTTGTGTCCATTTTTATTTCTTTAGACATAAAGAAATAGACAGTAGTCTTCTCTGTCAGTTTAGAGGCTTGTATGTAGCAAATCTTTTAAATTATGACAAATATTTTACATTGGAGGACTCTGGTTTATGGCTCTAATCTACAGTAAAGCACAAATATTAATAAGGTTGATAATAAAATAAATAGGTTCTCCTTTTTGTTTGGCATCTGTCTTTTGATCCTGTGGGGATATGTTGAGACATGCTTTCAAGTCATGCTTCCAATGTTTTCTCTGTGTCTGTGAGGGCTAGTAATGTAAGTTTTCTTTTTAAATGGAGCATTAAAGTCACTTGCTTCTAGGGACAGTATCTTAAGAACTAAAAACACTGTGAGGCTCATGGTCATTCAACCCAAATAGATAATAATGGGAGGATAAAAAAGGTCTTTTACCATCAGCATGTAGTTCTTTCTTTTCTCAACGTCTGTCTTGCTACTGTGGTTACTTTCCAGCTCTGCTTGTATAGCTACTCACATCTTTTGAGCAACTGGCAGAACCAAATAATCTATTGCAGATGAATGACAGAGAAAAATAGATTGAATGATTTGACCTAACTCAGATGTCAGAGTATCAGTCTACAGTTTTGGGGTGGGCCTTCCAGTGAAGTCTCTGGGTTTGCTTTCCCTGTGGTGGCAGCCACCTCTATTAAGCAAGCTGTGCCTGGGTGAAGGGCTGCTGCCAGGGTGTCTGGTTTCACCAGCAATTACTTACGCATAAAGGAAAGCAGGGAAACTTCTGCTTGTGTTGCAAATGCTGGTGCCACTTAACTGCTGATATGGCTGTAAGTGCAGGATGTATATATTTTTTCTTTGTCTCTCACAGTGGTAACAGTTGTGTGTGGGGGGGGTAAAAAGTAAATAATGGTAGCTATCGTCAGGTACCCGTCTGTATCGACATGGAAGGTAGCTCACACTGAAACTGGGCACTTCTTGTTGTTGCTGTTGCCTACTCCAATTAAGCAGCTTTCCACCCACAGGAGATGACAGAATGGAAAAGATGGTGACCCTACTTGAAAACGTGCTCTTTCAAAGAAAAAAAAATGCCGGTAACTAATCCTTGCCCTGGCGCAGCGAGTGCTGCAGTGTGAGCACACTCTGCCCCTTTGGGCAGGGAGGGACGCAGTCTGGCCGACATGCTGGCACTGGCAGGCTGCCGAGGAACCTGCGTCCAGCCCTCCTGGGCTGGAGGGGAATGTTCTGTGAGAGTCATAAGGCCTTTGGGGATGGGTGGGAGAGAGGAACAGCCTGCTAGTGAACACATGGTAAAAGACTTCCACCTCTGAGCTTTGGAAAAGTCTTGGAAAGCAAAGTCCCATGTGTTCGCGTAGTAATGCGTTAAGAAAGTACAACAGATTTGGCTGGGATATAAATTAATATGTCTTTTAATGAACGTTTGTGTTGTTAAAACTTGTATGGAGAGTTTGGATGATAACTAATGTAGACCTAATAAATATCTGAGCATTGTCTTGAAGAAACAATTTGGAAGTAGTCTTCTTCAGCTCCTTCTTAGTCACAGTTAGGCAAAAGCTTTTATTCATTTCAGCATAGGTAAGACTTTGTTAGCTAAGACTCTGTTGCATACCACATCCTTGAAACCTTTTTTGCAGAGCAAGCCGCAATACTCAAATTTACCCAGACTGTCCATTTTCATGAGACCTGAGCACTGACACATGCGTTACAAAAGAAAGTGCACCTTTTCTTTGCTGAATATATATATTTTTTAATGTTTGCTTCCTTTAGTAGAGTCTAGTAGAGTGATATTCCTTTTCACACCAGTCTCTTTTTTGGTCTTTAACTCAGAATATAGTTTGTGAAAAAACAACATAGCACAGAACACAGGATTTTCTGGGCTATGTCACTGGTCAAGAGTATTATTTATCAATTCTGACATAGGGGCGTAGAGTTTTTCTTAAATTTCTTCATCTTGTCCTAGGCAGATTTCTCTGAACCCCTCTCTTTTCTTCTTTCTTTTTTCCTTTTCCTTTCTTTTCTTCTCCATTCTGGTCTGACCTTCCTCTTTAGCTGGAATCAGGATGTGGATTTCTTCCAAGTGCCTTTAACATTTTTTTCCCCTTTTTTTCTCCTTTGTTTTGTTCTTGCTGCTTCTTAAAATGCTGATAAGTCTGAAAGTTAGAAAAGATGAGAATATTGGCATTAAACCACGTCATCCCAAGCAGAATGAAGGTAAATGATTTGGTTTATTTTTTTCAAAACTGGAAGATGAATTCTGGAAAATGCATTAAATGATTTTGATGCTAACAGATTTGGGAACAGAATAAGAAAGTATTAAAAACCAACAAACCAACACACCAAACAAACACCAACAAACCAAACACAAAAAGTTCCTCTAAAGAATTACTTCAGAACTGTGACTGGGTTTACCATAGCTGGTTTCTTCCTCTCACGTCATACTTCAGACCTACTCTCTCCCTTCCCTGGAGCCCTGGTCAAGGAGTGGCACGTGTGCTGCTCACCAGGACCTATGTCTGAAGATCGAGACTAAACCAACACAGCACTTCATTCTCCCTTGTTTGCTACCACTGCCGATTTAACACCACTCCTCTGACCTTAACTGTGCCCACTGTTTTTGCCTTGAAATCTGTAACTGAACATACTCTCTTTGGTTTGTTTCTTGCCTGTCAAAACATTGGTGAAGACTTCAAAATAATTTTTTCATGTGCTGAAACTTGTCAAAAAATGGGAGAAGTATGAAACGTTGTAAGTTTTAAATCAAACCTATTTCTGAGGGCATAGCAAATTTTCAGTCTTATTGGGGCTTTTTCTTTCCAGGCTTTCCCAGAGCTAAGTCCGTGTGCAGGTCCGATGCAGCCGAAATAGGCTGTTTCGGTTTCAGGACAATGCAAATACTTTGGGATGTGCAAACTTCACACATTAGCTAGTTCTGCTGACTGCGCAGCACTACGTACGTGCTTTCAGTGAAGCACAAGCTGAACTAACTTATGCCTCAAAGCTACATCCTACTGTTTTGCAAGAACTTAAGATGTACAGACTTACTTGTGAGTAGTCTCATTGCCTCAGGTCTTTCAAAGCACTGAACTGAAGGATATTCTTGAGAGGTGCTTGACAATTTTAAGATTTTTAATTTCACTGAAAATTAATTATGTTCCTAAATAGCTTCTGAAAAGGAGTTTACTTATGCCTTCCGTAATGCTAATCATGTATACACCTGATTTGATGTGTATGTAGTCAACTCTACTTCCACATGAACAAATCCAATGCCGTTGAAATTACTAGAACTAGAGAACTGAATTTAAGTCAGGTGGCTGCTTAACCACCTTCCTTTCCACAGCAATGAAGAAAGCGAACCCTCCTGCCTCTGACGTGTCAGTGGGATGCATACCTAGGTGTCCGCGATGACAGACAGCTGCTGCAGAGCACATCGCCCCGTGCTGGGAGTGTTTTCATCCCCTCTGCTGACCTTGCTATCGCGATAGCTAGGGCAAGCTCTTGCTGTGCAACATGCCTCATCTTGCTCTGTCAGTGCCAGCTCTGTAGTGGTCTCTGACCTTTCCCAGACCTGATGGTTCTGGACCGACAGCAGCTTAGGCCTAGCTTGTGCCAGACTGTTTTTTTTTGTTTTGTTTTGTTTTGTTTTTTGGCTCTCTGATGATGGACGAAACACGATGCGGCTCAGCCTTGCTCTGTGCTCCTCTAATCTGCGCAGTGAGTGACACTGAGCTTGTCAGAGGTCTGAGAGTGTTGAATTGATTTGCAAATAATGGGAACAGTTATTAACAGAAATTAAATACTGTCTTTACTGCAGTTCCCCCTGCTCCACTCAAAACCAGAAACTGGTAAATGAGTAAAACTGCAGGTTTCTGCAACACCACTTTGGTCAAAGAAGCATCCTGTACCTGAAGTCAGCTATCTTTAAGGCATTGTTTGCTGTATGAGACAGTTGAGTTTACAGCATCTACTGACATAACCTGTGTCCAAATGCGAGCTTCCTCCCCTTGCCCTGTAATCTGCCACGGGGGCGGCAGTGGTGCATTGGCGGTGCCTTACTCCTGCAGGCAGCTCTTGGCATTGAGCTGTAAAACCCCACGTCCATGGGACATGAGTGCCCGGGTGGGCGCTGGCAGCAGTAGCCGGGGGCCGAGAGCGGCGATGCAGTGGGGGGACGCCGGTGCTGGCTGCGGCCGCGCTCCGTCATACTGCAGGAATCTCTGCCCTGGGTGACGGGCAGCGCCGATTAGGAAAAGGCTAAATGTCAACATTGTTCTGAACTGCTAACTGGAAATATTCCAAGAGCATTTTAGACACGAGACTTTGGAGGTTTTCTCCTTGCAGGCTGCTTTCCCTCCTCCTCCTCCTTCCCCCACTGACGGCAGTAACTCATTCTGTCAAGATCTGAGTGCTGTCCCTTCAGACCTTCAGATAAATCCTTTACAGCAACGACTTTAAAAGCTGCCGTAGTGTCTCTTTCTGTCTGTCTGTCTTTCTGTCTTGCCTTCCTCCTCACTAATTTATATGGTGGAGAGTGTCAGCCTGGTAAGGGGACGTTGGCCTTTTGTGCAAGGTGGGGGGGGCCAGCGCGGATGGGTGAAAGCCATGTTTTGACACATGTGGCTTTCCATTTTTGCAGAAGTCATTAGCGCTCTGCTTGGTGACCACAGCTTGATTGCAAACACCATGGAGTGGTGTTGCTGTGCCAAAACGTTTGGAGAGGAGGCCTGCATTTTTGCTCTCCTTGTTCGATTCATTTTAAAATATATTAGTACCAAAAAAGATTTAAAGAAAAATTTATTGCTTGCAAAGAGGGACCAAAATCCCCAGGGTAAAATAAATAAAATAAAAACATGAGAAGTGCATTTATAGTCCTCCTGAAAATAAGAGTGCAGTCTTAAAAAGGTTTCCTTAAAATGAAAAATGGATGACTGAGTCGCCAACTGCTACTAATCTAAAAGTTAGTGCTTTTGATAGAGATGGCTGTGCTGCTAACTCTTTGTTAGCAAGGGTATTTAGTTGTAGGATAAGAGGGTTTTATAAAACATTTGCTCCCCTGTGGTTTAGAAATTAGCTTGTATGTGGAATAAGTGAGCGAAGATGGAACGTATTTTCCATTGCCTTAGTTATTCCGATGCGTGTGTATGTGTGTTGGTGTGCTTTTGCATGTGTGCACACTAATAGCTTTGCGGTGATGATGGAGATGATCAAGATGATATAGAATGGAAATAGTGTGTGATTTTCTGGAGTCAGCCTTTTAGGGCGCCCTTTAAATGGGAAAGGCAATGATTTCTGGAAAGCAGGTTTGCCAGCAGGCTGCAGTTAAGATCCTCAGATGGTATTTACTACAGAAATGTATGTTGCTATGATGTGTCTGAATCTGGAAATAATTTTTCCCAGAAGGGAGAAAACACCTTGTAATAAAATGTCTTATATTTTACTTGTTTATTCAGTGTTATGTCTTTCTAATAAATTGTGGACTTAGTCTTGTTTACATTTATGTTAGTGGAAGATTTTCACTTGACTGCAATCTAGTAAAATCAACTGTATATAGCTCTGATGCCCAGTGTGAGACTTGCCTTACAAAGTTCATACTGGTATCTCTGAAAGTCAGAAGCTGCAGCTGTTTATCAGGCGATCAGCAGCATTGTGAGTCCCAGCAGCAAACGTGTAAAACTGTTTCTCCAACCTTAATTGCTGCTTTTTTGGCCTGCATTGTACTTTGCCTGAGGGGTATATCCACTCTCAGTGGTCTCCAGAGAGCAGGAGCAGAGACACCGAGGTAGGATTACACGAGAGCTTTCCTTCAAGTCGTGCAGAGAAGTAATGCACACCAGTGGGGTGAAGAGCCAGGAGAACCCCATGGGCAGGACTTTGCAGCTCAGCTGCCAATTTTTATTTTTTTTAATTTTTATTTTTTTTAAAGAGTGGCTGGCAATGGGGAAATGAGGCTTTCAGGGGTCTGGCTTATAGTCTAGAAGATGGGGCTCTTTGCTTCTAACTGTGCTCTGCTGAAGGGAGTATTGTTTCCTGCTCTTTCCTGGAAGAAGATCTAGGAGAAACCCTTTTTTTCCGTAATGTTTGTTGAGCTGTTCTCTCTGTAGGTGAAGTCCTTCCCTGTGACACTGTACACTTAACTCACCTCACCCCCTTTTTGTCAGTTGTTTACACAGTGTTGGACCGATTAATGGCTTGTGCCCCTGAGCAATTTCTTAATGCTATTAATAAGAACCCTTTATGCAAAATTTATATTTTTAAAACTGAGAGTGCTGGTAGCAATTAAGCAAACCGCTCATTAGGAACCACAGCAGCGTAAAGCCTCAGGAAGAACAGGAGGAAGTCTCTCGGAGTGGAGAGTGTACGATTTTAGGCAGGCACCATTTGCTTATTTCAGTTATTTTGTCTCAGAGTAATGCTGGACATCCTTGGCAGAATGACAGTACCAGCCTTACTCGTTGAAACCCTTCCCAGCACCCCGGCCATGAGAACACCCCAAGTATTTTAAGTTAGCTACGTAGGTCCTATTCTTAACTTTTCATCTCATCAGATACTTTTCTTATTAGAGCTCGAGAGCCTTCCCTCTAAGGTAATGACGATGTATGTTAAGCTTCAGTGTTCAAGTCCTAGCTTGTGCATTTCTAATGTGTTATGACTGTGATCCGTGCAATAGCTGCGCTCGAGTCTTGTTGGGCCATGTGACTTAATGGTGGTTTTAATTTCCTTCTTCCAGTCCTGTAGTCTGTTCGTATGTAGGAAATTACTTTGTTTTTCACGTTAATTGATAGTACGACCTGTTTCAGCAATTCAC
Organism: Anser anser; assembly: GCF_964211835.1. Lineage (NCBI taxonomy): Eukaryota > Metazoa > Chordata > Aves > Anseriformes > Anatidae > Anser > Anser anser. The sequence continues at coordinate 126,443,893 of NC_139721.1, read as the reverse complement.
CATCTCAAAGGTATGTCTGAGATCTCCAAATGACTCACTGACATAAATGCATATGAGCTAAAGCCACTTGTGTTACAGAAGGGCCGAAAGCCAAAGCAGAGTATCTTGATATCCAAGATAGCCTTTTAGCCTGTAGGACCGTGAGCCCGTGGCCCTCTTTGTTAATGATCGCACTGAAGTCTAGTGGCAAATGGTAGGTTGTAAGAGGCGGCCTGCAGGAATAGTCATGTTAAATTCATGGCCTCTAGCTCACTTGATCAATTGCAAGCTGGTAGACGTTTATTTAAAATTTATACCACATGAATGTCTGAGGTAATAGGTGAATACTGTAAAGGGTTTATTTTAAAAAAATATTTTACCAGTAGGGTCTTTGGAGATCAAATATTTTATTTTCAAGGGTGTCCTGAGTATTCGAAGAAGAGGAGGGAGAAGTAAAGAGGGATTTGGATAATGCGAAATACCACATAAAGCAAGATTTTCCAAGGAAAACACCAGGAAGCTTGGTATGAGCATTTAATGTATGCTGGAGTTTTTAAAAGGAAACATTAATGGTGAAACATGCCCTCAAAGGACAAGCCAGCAATAAATTTTGTGTCACAAAATTACCTGTCAGTGAGATTATGTTTAAATAAAGTAGAATTGTTCCTGCTTCTTGAGGGGTTGGGAGAAACTTCACGGGAGAGTGTTCAAAGTATTCAGAATTATGTGCACAAATCCCATTAACAATAATGGGATTTGTGTGTTCAGCCCTGCTCAAATGGCATTGAAAAATGTGGCTGTTACTTGTTCTTCCCCAAAGCATAGATATAGCAAGGGAGCAATGAAATCCAAAATATTTTTTCTCAAGATTTTTTTTTTTATTACCTTCCAGACACAGAGCATCTCACTAGCAGCCTATGTGTACTGCATCATGGTTAAAGCCTACAGGCAGTTCTCTTATTTTCCCTTGGTCTGGAGTGGGGTGGAAATAAGAGCAACAACAAAATAAAAATAATATATATTAAAAAATTGACATGTCGGTGTTCCCAATATCTGTGACAATGGGGAATGTTATTGCCTACAAATTTAATGGGACGGTGAGCATTTTCAACGTCTGGACTCAGGTAAAAGAGTTTTGGTGTCTTTTTTTTTTTTTTTTTTATTCCCTAAAGTCTTTGTTCTGGACTTGCTGAAAAATCGGGGTCTATGTTTTGATGTATTGTAGATGAGACCTGAGTCCTTGTAAATTAGCAAACAGCATAGGGAAGAGAATGCTCTAAAGGTGGAAGGCAGAGGAAGAAAGGGGAAAAATGCTCAATTAAGACTTAAATATGACTGAACATGTTGCCATGGGATTTGATCTTATCCTATTTACAAGAGAAAACTTATGACTCATGGGTGCTAAATGATCTAGCCATTACTCATTTATGGAATAAAAAAAATGGATACCTTTTATGGGATTTTTAAAAATAGTGATTACTTCCCCATATTTGTGAATACTGAGCAAAGACATGCTGCAGTCATAAAGCTCACTGCATGCTCAGCTTCTGTGTAGACCTTTTGAAAAGCATCGAGCATTAACTGATTGTTTCTCTCTTCAGAGCTTAATTTTCTGTCTTGTTTTGCTCATTGCCCATGCTGGTTTGTAATCGTTATTTCACCAAATCGCAGAGAGAAAGCAGGATAAGATTAGTAAAAGTCCAGGTAGGATATACCTAAAGACCTTATAGGACAGTTTAGAACTGAATGTAAAAGGTACTTTTGAGCTATTTTCTTCCTATCTATGCCTGGGAGGGCTCTGCAGGATTCCAGCAAGTAGCCAGTGGTCTCCTGTGGTGGTCATGATGCTGCTCACCACTTTTGCTGGTGAAGAATTTTCAGCTGTGCCTTAGGAGCTTAAAAGACATTAGCCTGGCCCTGCACCCTTTCAGGACACTCATGACTTGTGGGTTATCACCCTGTGGCTATCTGGTCAGGCTGTTTTCTCCTGGTGGTCAGTGCTAGGTACAGTTAACATTCTGTTTTGTCACTACCACTATGCTCACTTACAGGGTTATTAAAGGTTAAAAACTTCAATCTGTTTCTGAACTCTGGTTTTTGCACTTGGTGGGATCCATGCTTTTATCATGGTTTATGTAAATCGTTAGCCTTCTGTACTACTAACCTTCTTATATGGGTTTTAAGAAGTGCATGTAACCATTAATAGGAAAGAGATATCTGTATATGAAATTGTAATCTGATTCAGTGACAGAGAAACCTAAGAGCTTAGATAGTGTAGACAGTCTCAGAAAAACTATTGAGTTTTGTTGTATGGCAGCTGGGCATATGCACTAGGAAGATGGATTTTCTGAGTGGAGTAATTGTGTTTTTATTTTACTGTTTGATGCAGACCCCCTAAAATGGCATGTCTCCTTGGGTGGTTAGTGATGTTATGATGGCCCAAGCCAGTTTCTGATTGAGCTCAAAATCCAGAGTGCTGGAGGTCCTAGAGGTCAAGCCAAACTATAAACTTTACATTAGAAGTTATGCATGTTTACCTGGGGGTTCACGTGTGTGAACAGGCAAGGATGTGGGAGCAGAGGTCACTTCATTCAAATCTTGGGTTACAGTCTACTTATAATACCTTTCCATTTGCATATTTATTTTCTTCATATCCATGAAAGTATCTCTCTGAAAATCAGACTCTACAAGGAATTTGAGGATGTGAGCTCCTGAAGCAGCTGGCCATAGCATGGAGATATATTTCTATGACTGTACTTAGTGCTCTGGAGAGATGAAACAATTGGAAGAGAGGTATAAAATCAGTATGTTCATACAGCAAAGATGTCCCATAGATGTGGACATGAGAAAACCTTCGATCTCATTAATTCCCACCGCCTGTCTAGTTGTACAGGAATGCCTGAGATGTATTTTTAGGTAAATTGACACTGGATGCCAGAAGAAAGTGGCCTCTACTTTGTTGTTAATTCTGCTCCTATGCCAAACTGTGTAAGCGTGTGGGAGAGATTATGGCTTTTAACGTACTAGGCAATAAAACGTAGTGTTTCACTTGGTATGATTCTGGCTGGCCTATGACATCCTAAGTGTTATAATAATATTCACACATTTTAGTGGTTGCTCCAAGTCATACAACCAGGCAAGGAGAGCTACATGCTGCACAGTGAGGCTGTTTCTTCTTAAAATGAGAATTAGACATTTATGTTTTCTCTCCTTTTCTGTCCATATACCTGTATCTCTTTGGATTTCAAGCTGTATTTGCAACCTCCTTTGAAGTAAATGGAGATCATGAGAAACAACACAAAATATGACTTGAATAGAAGATGTATGAGACATTCATGCAGACTTTGCTGCAATTTTACTCTCAAAAGCCTGTCAACACAGTGTTCTCTTCCATGGACACATCTATTATCAGTTCTATGATTTTTTGCTGTGCTAGGTCATAAAATCAACTGGAGCTTGTTGCACTTAACATTTGCAGCACTTACACAATGTGTTGTCCATACAGCTGTCAATGCTGCTGGTAGCTCCCTGTCAGAGGTGCCACTCTGCTCCGTCACTGTGGCAGGTCTTGACCCATTTATCTAGAGATCTTTCCTGGATGGTGGACTTTGCCTTTCTGAATGCAGGAGTCTGCAGCAGCTGCAGAATCTCCATTAACAGTTAGGTGACAAGAGCACAGGAGATGTTTTTTAGGAAACAATATGGGAATTGGTTGCGATGTGGGAGTAGAGGGGGCCCACCCTTTCCATGAAGGAGCTTCACATTATGGGAGCTGTGGGATGTCTCCACTAGTGTGACTTGGAGATGTCATCCAAAATCCATTTGACCTCAAGGGGTTTTATCAGGACAGAAAATATTGAGGAAGCTCCTTGTTCAGTGTTGGCAGGACATCACTATAGTCATGTCATCTGTAGATCAGAGGCCCTGAGAAATTATTCTTTAGCAAATGCTTTTTAGTTCTAGTATTCTTTAGCTGGCACTACCCAGTACTCAAAGAACCTTTTTGTAAGTAAAAGAAGCATTAAAACTTCACACATGCTTTAACTTGAAGATGTGGAGAGAATTCTGGATGGCCACATTGTTCCAGTGAATGAAGCCAATAAACTATTATCCAAACTATTCTTCTGCTTCGGTGTCATACAAGGAAATCAGCCAAACTGCTGGACTTATCTGGTCTGTATTTAGTGTCAGATATGAACAAAAACTTAATGCCAGCTACCAGAGTCCCAGAGTCATATCTTGTATCTGCTTTCAACAAGTTAGATCAAGAAAGCTTTTTTTTTTTTTTTTAATCATTCTACTCTGTGCAAGTGAACTAATGTTAATTGCATTCTGGATGGCTGTTGGACGTTACAGCTGTAACAACAAAAAGTAAGATTTTCTTTTTAACATCATACTTCAAAAGTTAAATTAAAAATTCTCTTGCAAAAATAAGGCTGTAATAAATAGAGTGTGCATCAATAAATGTACCAAAGAAGGGCAATCTGCACCTGATATAATAAAAGTATTTCTCAGGAAACCTCTGTTCAAAGAAGTTTAGCATTTAATATAGTGATGGGTGACTTTTCTACAGAATTTTAGAATTCACCTATAGGGGTGGAATTTTTGTTTTATTAATGTCCCATTGACATCACTCTGCCTCCATAAAAGGTGCTCACATATACATGAAAATCTGACCTATACAGCATTTTGTGTTCTTAGATAAAGTCCTTATTAAGTTTTGCAGGTTACCATATTTTTAGCTCTTTCCGTAGAATTTAGAAGTTTTATTAATGGTTAGTGTAAATATGACACCTGTTGCTTGAATTAACAACAAAGCATTTAATGTTCCCAGTTATATAATTATGTAGAGATTTATGCTTACAACAGTACAGAAAGATGCTGAATTACCCTGCAAATGCTTGGCAGCATCCAAACTATTTTAAAACAAAATCCTTCTGGCCCATCTGACAGAGGGCAAGAAGTTTTTCTTCTGACAAATTTCCTCTTGGTTGTAATAACTTAACAGGGCAGTAGAATTACTACCTGGTTTAGAACTGCACTTGTGATAAAGGTATCTGACTTTGAACCAAGCTGGTGTTGTAAGCTAACTTTTGTTTTCTCTCTGTCTCTTTTGGTCTTCCCTCCTTTTGGTTTTCTAAATGTTTGTATGTAGCTCGACAATCACATACAATAATATACCAGTTTATAGTCTTTTATAAACACTTTGGATTTAAACCTACAGGTTGTATATATGAATGGCTGTCTATCTTACATGAGGTTTCCAATACCCTTATTTATAGAGAAATTATATATTTCCTTATAAATGAATGTATTTTGTTATTGTAATTTTAAGATACTAATATATTAGCTACCGCACCACAGTCTGCTGTGAACAAACTGCAGGTGTTCATGTTATGTGATCTGAAAAATGTCTTTGTAGAGTTAATGGGGTGTTTTGGATTTTGAAACTACACGTGGTTCTGCAAAGTGAACAAGAATGATCTAGCACCTTTTAAGCAAGAGTCACAGAGCAGTCATATGCAGTAATCACTCTTTTCTGGTAATTATCAGGTGTGCTGTGTTGTCTCCTGTAACAGCATTAAATACTGTATCACAAAAAACAAAGAAAATTTTGATGTGTTATTGGAACAAGACATGCCTTAATAACAGAAATGACTTCTCAAGTGTCATGAGATTTGGGTTCTATTTATTAAACTAATAAAGCTAGAGAACTATTGCTTCTTAACAGTGCTATTGCCTGTTTATGTGCAAATGCCTGATTTGTGTTCCTTAGACTGGAGCCATTGCTACAGTAAAGGTGCAAAAAAGTGTAATGTTCTGCAAGCCCAAACCAGATCATACATCATCTGCTAACCCCTTGATGTGCTTACAGTCTTGCTTGCACTCATTATTGCCCATTTTGAAGAGGGGTTTTCTAAGGCAGGAGAGGCAAAACTTTCTCAATCTATCAGCCAAGGTAAAAGGTGACAAGGAGGCATAGGCTACTGTTAGAATCGAAGAGATTTCCCCCCCCAGGCTCCTGCCTCATACGTGCATCCCTGTGTCTGTTATGCCTCAACTCCTGCCACATTATTGCCTCTGTTCATCTCTATAACTTCAGTTCTAACTGAATTTAACGAACTTCTAATTTATTAGTTATTATTAATCATTATCATTCTCTTTTTCTACTATTGCTGCATCTTCATCACAGAAGAGCAAAACGTTGCTCAGAAGACGCTAGTTTTCCTCCCTTCACTTCAGGATTTCTCTGTCCTTCCTCCCTTTTTTGTGTCCCCACATTATTATGCTAAGAAAGCTTATCTCTTCTGTCTACAGAGAGAGTCTTTAATTCAGGGTACGGTTTACTTCATAGCCTAAAAATGGCTCTTACTCCTTGATCTGACTCACTGTGTTACAGTACAGTCACTTATAGATCAATTTATTTTTAGAATCTTGAAGACAGATTCTATGGGCAGCATTTGTTTCTGATCAAGAGAAGGCTCCAAACTGAAGTATGCTGCTGGAGGGAAAAGCCTTTCAACTTGACCCACAATATAAGGACTCTCTGACAGTGGTTTTGTGCCTTTTGAATGTCTGTTGCACTTTTATACAAACTTTTTGTGATCTGCTTAAACAAAAAAAGGGGCAAATGTAGACACTCTTGTATCTGAAACACGACTTCTGTGCTTGCTGGTTTTTGCCCCCTGTATACAGGGGAATTTCATCAACGATGGAAGATTTTGTTCCTACCTCTGAATATTCTTTTACTGAGAGGGGAGATGGGTGTGTGGGGAAAGAATCTGGATTAAGAACCACATTGTCATCAAGTCATTACTCAATGGTTAGCAGCTACCGTTTGTTTTGAAGGTGGTTTTCTTTGTTTTTCTGCTCAGAAGTGGAAGGGTTGGGAGCACTGCAATGTACTCTGTGCTCACTCAGTCCTACTTAACGAAGTGGTGAATTAATGCTTCTTTGTACGTTATCTGACATTTATTGGTTTCTGGATGGGCAGTAAATACTGCAAAGAGTTTGTATTGATGTATCATCACTACTGCCTTAACTCTATGTTCCCCTTAATGTTCTATTCCTTTTTGCTTTATTTTTTTTCCTGCATTTTAGAGAAGTTAATAATGAGAAAACGTTAGCATGCATGGTAAAGTAACAATAGGCTGCTATTGTCTAAAAGGAGGGAATAGCTGGGCTCACTGTGGACCTCTCATCCAGCCAAACCCCATCCAGATGCTAATACATGATCAGATGTTTCTGTCTGCTGGATTCTGTACAGCCAATGAAGCTCCCATGCCAAGCAGTTAGAACCACTGAGGAGAAAAGATATGTGCACATCTGTTTAAAAAAAAAAAAAAAACACAAACCAAACAAAGCAAAACAAACAAACAAAACCCAACTAAATGTGAGTAACAGCCCTTTGACACTTTTTTTAGGTGAGAGTTCTGTGCTGTTGACGTTTGTAAGGCGTGTTGAGCGGTATTTATATTACTGTTCCTCTGGATGGGCATATACTGTGCTTGCTGCAGGTGATGTTGTTGTTACCCTACGCTGTATTAATGACAGAGAGTTACTACAGAAGTAAAATGTAAGAATAACTTCTTATGACCTGGCAGCATATCTAATTATTATTCTCACACATTAATGTTATTTTAAAAATGTTATTCTCAGTATGGTATAGGGCTAACAGCAAGACAGCAAATTTTTCCTCTTCTTGTGGAAACTATTGCTTCAGTGACCTGTGAACACCTTTTTTAATAACAGGGAGACATTCAGAGATCAACAGCCTAAGCTTGCTGTAGCTGATTATAAAAAAAAAAAAAAAGGAAGAAAAGCAAAAGGGGGTAAAGGGGGTGGGGGGAGAGAATGGGACCATCTAATCTACAAATGTAACCTGCACAGGAAACTCTTCCTCCAGATCTTCCAAGTGAATGCCCATGAGTTATGCTTCTGTCAGGGAACACCAAAAAAAAATGAAGGTCTTTTCAGTTCAACAGATTCTCTAGATGGGTTCAGTCTTCAGGAAATAAGAACCTAAAAGGCAGCATTTTGGTTTAGCTAGAAGTTAGCTTTGGAATGTGCTCTTGTTGCTAGGCATAGCCAGTCAGTGATGAGTAAATCTGGCATGTCCTTTAAAACTTACCATCCTTCAAATGGAGATTAAAGGTTTACGTGTTATAGGGCACTGCTTTGCTTGGCCTTGAATCTAAGTCATTCATAAGTGATCTCTGCACCACTGAAGATTAAGAATATGAGATGCTAATGTTATTTCTAGAATTTCCTGGTTAAACTGTAGTAGCTCTCTCAAAACATTATCTTATAAAGACAGAATGTGAGATAGCATATCAGTCTTCATCAATAGTTAATTGATTCCTCACTGTATTGAATATTAATCTCAGTAAGAATATCAGTAATTCTGTAGATCTTTTGACCACTTATTAAGTGACCAGAGAATGTAAACTTGAGATTTTAAGCAACTAAAACTCCTCCAGTTACTGTACCTACAGTAGTGCAAGGAGTATTTTACTGCCATTTAGTTTGATTGCCTAATAAAATTTTGAATGAAAACCAAAATTGCTCCAAACAGTGTGCAGTGCAAGTAGTAGTCTTTCTTTGCTATGTTTTTAGCTATGCACTTTTGGGTATCGTCTCTTAGTTTATGTGTAGGCATACAACAGTCTGCTTTATTATTATTATTATTATTAAAGAAAGATCTAGAAAGGAAAGGAAAAGAGGGAAACAAACCAGCTATGCCTTTTCCTCATGAACACAACTGCAAAGACACATTAGTCTGATAAATACGACTTTGAAAGCATTTGTTTTCCAAAAAAACCCGCCTGAATAATGCTGAGTATGTAAGGGAAAGTACATAGAGATTTACATTCTTTTATACTGTCCTTCTGCATCCTCTCTGGCTATTGCAGGAACTATTCCCTCTTAGTTGTCCTGGTATTGAGTACCCAAATGTTTGGACTGATGACTGTGCTGGGGCTCATCATGCTGACAAGCAGTCGGTGATGTTAGAATGGAGCACTTCGGCATCATGCAACACGTGTGCCACAGATAACCCAGGAGGAATTTTGGCCGAGTTAGGGGTGTCCTTAGGCTATCTCTGCAGTTTACTCCCTTGCTCTCCTCAGCTAATCGTAAGAGATAATGCTCTCTCCAGGCTTTTAGTCTTTTTGTGTATCCCCACAAGAGAATCTAATTAATGCCTATTATAGCATTGCCTCTGTGAGAAGTCATTTAAATTAGGCTATCAATCTGCTGTCCAGCTGTTACTGATCCAAGCTGAATGTGAATTGACAGCATAGCTTGAGAGGAGCTGTTTATCCCTTTACCAGCTTCTTATGTATCACTTTAAAAGTGCACGTGACAATACACAGGGTTCCCAAATCTGTATGTAAGGACTTGACTTCCAAAGGAGGCAAACATCTGCAGCTCTCATTGAGTTGTGTTGAAATTGCAGATGATGTCTTTGCAGATCAAGACCATTTGAATTCTTGAAACAGGATTTCAGATGTATGCTCTGTGGGCAACTACTTCCAGGAATCCTTCTTGATCACCATTGCCTCTCACGTACACCAGCAGGCCTACCACAACTACCTCCTTCCTTCCCTGCAATTAAAAATGGGAACTGATATCCCCCAACAAGCAATTCAGCTTCCCCTTCAGATGACTAAAGCTTCCGTGATGCAATGGTTACATACTCAGAGAGTAGTGTGACCACCTTCCTTCCTCGCCACACTTCATTAAGGACTCCTGCCACATACTGCGCTAATTTTTGAGTTAAAAGGAAACTCACAGAGGTTTAGGGAGGTCAAGGCTGTAAGCCAACAACTGTAGTAAACATAACTCTAAGCAGGGGCAGTGGAAAGGAGATCCAGTAGGATGTGAGAAATAACTGGGCAATGGAAAGCTCTTAGAAGTTTGAAACAAGTTAATGTAGTTACAAGGTTGCCTGTATTTTGAGCAGTAGGCAGTGGGAGATGGGAATGGAGGAGAGGGAAGGGTAGGCAGCACGCAATTCCTTTAAAGAAGATTTTGTTCATTCCAAGTCTATGGTATTTTTCAGTGGTCGTAATTCAGCTACCACTACTACTGCTAGTGCTTCAAGCACATGGCATTTATCTTTGTCTATTGTAGTGATCCATTTCATAATATCCATGATTCTTTTTCTGCTTGTGACGTACTTCTAGGGTAACACTAATAGGCTGTTAGGAAAAAAACCTTTAACATCTTCAAAGTATGGACAGCTTTTGAGGTGGTGGCAGTGGTGGGTGAGTCTTGCTACTCTGGCTGTGATCTAAAGCATGCTGAAGTGAATGGGAGTCTTTCCACTTCAGTACTCTTTAGAACTGTATCCCTCTGTAAGTTGAACTAAGTGTAAAACATGGACTATATGGAAGAAGAAAGCAACATAGCTTACGTTTCCTGGCTCTGTAGTTTCCTTTATGCTATCCTCAGGTCAAAACTTGTCTTCAAATTCTGTCTCTGCAATGTTTATTCGCACAAAAGGAGATAAAGCTCTTTGTTCCTCTAGAAGTCCCTAGATGACTAGATTTAACAAACAGAGCAGTAATGTTCTCGCTGTTTTCCATCACCTACTAAAGCGCAGAACCTTCTGCCTCCCCCAGCGTTTCCATTTCCTCTACTTCCTGTCTTTGCAGATTGAGTAACAAATGCTGAATATTTCCTGAAGTTGACTAATGACAGGACATTGATGTCTGCAGCTGAGCAGTCTGGTTAATGCTGGAGTGAATTCTTGACTGAAAGGAGGTGCTACAGCTGTGTTTACAGAGGCCAGGAAAAACAAATACACAAATAAACAAACAAAAACAACAAAACAAACAAACAAACAAAAAACCACAACCCCACCATATGCATCTGTGATTTTTACCTTTAGGGTATCGTATCAGCCTAATCTAAGCACTCTGCAGCGAATGTATTTAAAATGTCGTTTCATTTAGTGTGACATTACTATTGCCTTAACAAAAATAACATCATAGGCCAACTCAAGATAAGGTACTGTGACTATAATTTATTTTTCCCCACGTTCTTCCCAATGAAGACCGTTAATGATTGGGAAAATCCATTATTTGAAATGAATGGCCTCTGAAATTAAGAGGATAAGATTCTCTACAGGTGGTAATTAGTTTGGGTTCAATTTACACAAAGTTAGGATATGCACCCCCCAAACTGAGAATATTTAGCACTGTGTTTCTTCAGTCTCCCAGCTATCATTTATACTGAGGGTATAACTGCCAAGAGAGGAAAGGAATTTCATGAATTTTAGTTTATAGCTTAGGCTTTTTCTCCGAAATGGCTAGACTGTGTCTCCTCTTGGCTGGGGGATTTCTTTCTCATTATGTCATTAAAACTTCAATTGCCTTCATTCCTTTTGTGTTGACCGAGATGCACAGATCTGTGTTTCTCTATGTATCAAATTATAACGATGTTCTATAACAAAAAGTCAAATATCCATGTATGGTCACTATACATCCCTCAACCTGATTAGTAATGGTATTGATGTGAGCAGAAAGAGTATGGTACCAAAGAAAAACAGACTTACAAGTTGCTTCCTTAGCTGATATGCAATGGCTGTTGATTCTAATGCCCTAGAGTGCTGTTGTTTTTTCTTGCTTTGGAGCTAGAAGCATCTTGTCAAAGCTGGACAAAGATCATACCCACCCACCCCCCCAAAAAAAAAAATATATATGTATATATTTGTGGGCAACACAAAAATTTAAGCTTCTGAATAAGGAAGGTGAAAAGATGGGAGAGAAATTAATTGTGTAGTGATATAAGGGTTAAGAGGAACAAGGAATCACTCCCATGTGATAGCAATGCTATATGGATCTTCAATACAAAATCAAATTATTGCTTTGTGTGTGAATTTGAATTTAGTTGATGTAATCCATACCCAGATAAAGAAATATGCTCCTGAAAAAGAAAAAAAGTCTTAAGTGGGCTCAACTCCTGACATACTACAGGAAGCTGTTTCTTTAACACATATGCTTACTTTGGTGACATTGGCTTGTTTTTGACTACAACGGGGTCTTAACCTTGTTTGGTAAATGAAAGTAGAAGACAGATGTGGGTTTTTGTATAAATAGTGAAAGATGAAAGCCCTCTGACTTTGTGATACATGTTAGAACCCTTATGACTACTTCTGGCTACTTCTGGGGCATGTTTTTACTTGTTAAAAACACCCGTTCTTTTTAAAATTGAATAATATCTTTGCTTTCAAACAAATGAAATTTTTATATGCTGAATATTGCAAGACTAGGAAAAATGGACAGTTCAAAACAAAAAAATAAAAAAAGGGAAACCAAAAAAAAGCAACATGCCACATAATCCACAATTCTTTTCTTCCTTTTCTCCATCTCTTCCATTACTGTTATTATTTTTTCCTTTGCTGTTCTGATTCTCCAGTGTGGAGACTTTCAAATGAAAGTTAACAGATGCTATTCCACATAATCTGACTGCTCCTGAGGGGAACTTGTTCCCACCAGACATTTTACAACATCTGTTTGAAGCTAACTTCTCGCTCCTTCTGTTCCATCTCAAACTGGAAGCCCCGATGAGAAGAGATGAGAAGGTACATGTACCGAGGCAGGGCTTTGATCCGCGATGCCACACACTGACTGACATTTCCACTTACATTGAAACATGCTGCTCTCGGATACATGGTAATAAACAGGACTGTTCAGCTGGCTAACAGAGATGCTGTTGAGACAGCAGGAAAAAGGCTTCACCTTTGTTAGTAGAAATGTCTCGTTTTTTACCTAGAACTCAGAAATATATTATATTGTTTATACAGACTTTTGAATCTTCTGTATTTTATTCACCTACAGCATAAAACTTCATGATTTTATTAAGATGTTAGCACTTTTTTTTCCCATGGGACTTAATGGAGTTCTGGGCAGAGCTTCAGGAATTTTCTGTATACCTGGTTTTGTCACCTTAAATTTATGCTATTATCATGTGTAAATATAAATTTTTCTTCATTAGAGAAATGCAAACCTCTCTGTTCATATTAAACTTTGTCGTCCTGACAATTCTTTCTGTTTTTAATTAAAAACTCTTGCCTTTGAAATGATGCTATTCAATGCTGTCCCTTTAAAAAAATAGGGAAACAGATTTGTATTTTTCAGAGGGGGGAGGATATTGCAAAATTCCTTTCCCAGTTGTTCAATAAGTCTAAAAATATAAAACTGCAGAAACAAAGAAATGATTTCATTTCAGTGACATAATACTAGCAGATCTGAAGTTAACTCATCTTTATCTGCTAATACTGATGAGCAGTCCTCTGGAGTCTCTAGAGTCCTCTCTCTCTCCCTTTTTTAGTGTATTATCTTTCGAATGCTGACTTGAGAGAACAGTCTTTTTATGCAGCAGTTATAAAGCTTTAATAAGATGTAACTTCTTTTCCTCTGCCCGCCCCCCCCCCCCCCCCCCAGTGTATAGTTTGTTATTTTAATCTGTAGGCTGAATGGTGAGAAACTCTTGTGCTATACATACTAAATCAAGATGCTAGGGTTACATGAAAGCTTATATACTTTTAAAATCTTTAGGAAATGTACCTAAAGATTTCTCCCTGGCTAGTGATTGTGTGGTCTTAATCTGTTCTGGCTCCTCAAGGTCTCATACATTGTTGAATCTCTAGTTCTCTGAGATAGGACTTTAGGAATAAATCGGGTCATCTTCCAAAGTAGTAGTGTTGACCAAGTAAAAATTTTGACAAGATTTCAATAATCCTTCATGAAAGTCTCTAAAACTATGTTGAGAATGTAGCTTGCATTCAGACTTGGTTTGTATTACTTGAGACAAGATGTCCACACTCTGTGGGATAAGAAAAAGTAATTGGAAGAGCAAGAGTATTGTTTTATCAGAGTCTCAGCTTCAATGAAATGTCATAGCCAGCTCAAGCATTTTAGCTTTTTATGATATGTTGAAAGGCAAACACAACCAGAGAATTTTTTCCTTTCTTGCTGAACTTGAGATATCTCCCTGGAATACAATTTTTGTTTTAATTTTTTTTTATTTTTCACTGAACATGCAGAAAAGAATCATGTTCTACTTTGGTCTGTTGTAGTCCTTATTCTTTTCTAATATCAGTCATCTTGCTCGCTTATAATCTACTTAATCGTACTGTGTTAGTGGCTGCTGTAAACAGGCCTTCCCACAAGATCGGTAGTGCCAAATCGCCAAGCCAATCAACTGGGGAGGTTTCTCCCAGTTGTGAGATCCTGGTAGAAGAGTTCCTCTCTAAAATTTTATGCTATTTGCATTTATTTTCCACCTTTTTGGAAAAAGTCTGAAGCTGGGTTTTGAAGGCACCTAGCACCTTTGTGGAAATTTCTTACAAAATGAGGCCTAAGTGAATTTCCGCATCATCCTCCAGGCATCTTGTGAAGCATCATATCATGGCAGAGAGAAAGCACTTTCTCCTCAAGACTCAGCCTCTGGAAGCCACCGCTCCTTCCCTTCCTAGATGGTTGACTCCAAGAAAGCTTGGAGGTTTAAACAGTCTGGTCACATCACTTCAGATTCATGGTGGTAGGTCTAGCATCAGTGACACGGATGAATGACTTCAATAAAAAAGTACAGTGGAATAGCATCTTCCACAAACCTATTTGTACCATATGTTATGCCCCCAAATGCTCTTTTAGTAGAACCCCCAACCTTGGGGCCTTCTGTTTGTTATTAGTAACATTTGCTTTCAGTTCCTCATCATTTTTTCATGAAGGGGGGGTGGGTGGAATATCTGAAAACAATAACTCTTGTTCATTGACATAAACCGGCTGTCAGTTCCTTGTGGGACCCGGGCTGATAAAAAACAGGGAAAAACTATTTTATTTGCAATGTAAGGAATTTTAGCCTGTGGAGGTTTTTAGTTCAACAGCAGTAAAGGTAGGGACAGCAACCAGTGAGGCTGTTAAAGGTTACATTCCCTCCTGCCCTCTCTTTTTCCCAGTCCCTTGAGTCATAATTAAAACTCCAGAAAGTGAGAAGCTGTTGCTAATACTAACATACAGTTTGGCACAACAGAATCGTGCATTTACTGACTTGTGTTTTTTATTTCATTTCATTTTTTATAGGTCATGCTTAAATTTTACTTTACTATTTGGTTTACAAAGGGCTTTTCTGAATCTGAAACTTTTAATTTGATTTGAGAGTTTCCCAGGTATAACAATTATGGAAACAAACACCTTGTTCAGCAGCCTGATGATAATTATCTCCTAATGGAACAATTAGGCACTTTAATCAGATGTGAATTTAGTGCTCTCAAGTTGAAAATGCTGGAGATGGTCTCTTGTGCTTTGTACTGCTTAGGATTTCTCCTAAGAGATTAGCTGGATGCAGAGCTGAGCTAATTACTCTTCATATCTTTCTGAGAGCTGTCCAGATTTGAGGGAGCAGTTACATAATAAAGATACTTATACATAAGGACTGAAACAGCATACAGGGTTACTTAGACGACCCCTACTCAGACAAGACTTAATGAATTTGGTGGATGAAGACTGGAAGGAATTTAGGATTTTGTAGTACTGCCATCAGCCATGTCCTTTATGCTCAAAAATGTTCTGTGTGACTCATTTGTAAGGACACTGTCAACACAGGGCTCCTTTGAGTACCTATCGGGGAGGCTTATTTACAAGTCTACATCCAGTCATATACTAACCAACTACTCACAGGTCTCAGAAAGCCATTCCTCATCAGAAGATGGTTATACTTTTAAGACAAGTTTAGTTGGAAGAGTTTTGCTTAGCCCTGAGGCTCTAGTGTATGAGCTTATACTTGCCTTGTACACATACCAGTGAGGCAATTTAAACTAGCCAGTGAAATCCTTGGAAAATCCCTCAGTGAAGGAAAAAGAATTATTGGCACCTGTTGGATTGCCATTGCCATTTCTTAAAATACATAGCCCCTTTTAAGGTCATCTGTTTAACTACTGGCCACCCCTGACCTTGCAGTCTGGTATGATTTCAGCCTAAGGTAATATGAACTGATAGATTAAAAAAGAAGTCTCCCTCCTTCTGCAGATACATTTCAGTGCTTAATAGCCATTTGTGTTATCTTTTTTTCCTTTCTTGTCTATGGGGCAACATCAGTCAATCTCAGAAAGCCTGGAAAGCTTTGGGTCTTAGTTCATATGAGGTTATACTGTACACCACAGTTCTCAATTCTTCCTGAATGTTGAGATCACAACATTTAGATCAGCCATCCCCTCTTTCCTGTTTTGATGTTGGTGTGCCAGATGTGGCTTACTGTGAGGCAAGAGTTTTTTGGACTTACTGGAAGACCCTCGCCCATGCAAGAGCTCAGATTTAGAGACAAAAATAAAGAACAGCATCTCTTGAAACACAGCGATAATCCTCAAACAGTACTTCATCAGCTGCTGTCCTCACAATATTTCTTGGTGCTACTATCTGTCCAGCACAACACCAGAAATGTGAATTGTGTAGAAAGCTTGCCTTGTTTTCATTTAAACAATAGCACACAAGTGCTAAGTCTTCTCTGTAAATTGCAAGTAACCAAAGACTATTAGATCAAGCTGCTCGCAGAGAACAAAATGTTGCAAATTGTCAAATCCAAGAGTACTTCCCCTCTAGATAACATAACAGAGTGTATCTGTTGCCATATTTAATAAGGTAGAACTGAAATTTTGCATTCAATTATAAGACAGAAGCCTGAATATAAGTGCTTTTTATTAGCTTAGCCACTAAAATTGGAAAAGAGAATAGAATTACTTGAGAAATTTACCTGTGCTGTTGCTTCTTGGAGTAGTATTTCTTATGCTCATTTTCTACAAATATCCCTCCATCCATTTTTAATAAGAACAAAATGCAGACCGAGATACCAACTTCCAGATGCATTTTTGCTATCCTGGGGAATGTTTATTTTCATTTTGAAACAAAGTGAACTTCACTATCTCAGAAAAATTTAAAATAAAACAAAAAACTCTTGAATAGTGTATTGACACAGTGCACTTGTTTCTAAAACCTCAGAATAAGTCAAATAAGTATCCAGACTGAGTAAACAGCTTATTTACTTTTTAAGTATTTTTAGCTCCTGGTACTGCCCCCAGTTTGATCTCTGGCTTCTTGATTATTGAATCCTGAGGGTAGGGTCAGAGAACCAGATGTTCTCTCTCTTGCTTTAGGTCAGAAGTTGGGAATACCTCTTTTATGTCTTCATGGTTTGTGACCTGTAGACATCACCATAATATAAGTAACAATAAACAGGCTGGTGTGAGCCTGGTAGAACTCCTCTGGAGACGGTGGGGTTATGTTAGTATAAGGTAAAAACAAGGATGATTATTTGCCTAGAGGCATCCTGCATTCTACATATATGTAAATATAACTAATAATTAATATCTGAGTAGTATTCAGAGTTGCTCCTAGGTTGTAGCTGCACAAGATCTTTCTAATGGTTTTCATCTTTGTCTGTATCAAAATGATATTTAAACGTATGCCATCGTGGAGGTGTATTAATGCACCCCTGGTATTGCTGAGCACCTTCTTATTTTCTAATGCAGTGGCATTATAGATGGCAGACTTCAGTGCCATTTACAGTAGTGCCTCCCAAGTTCCCAGGGCTGTTTGTCTGCATGCTGTGATGGGAGATGATTGACATTCCAACACCTTTCTTGTCCACACAGCAAAGCTCCAGCATTGCCAGCTGACACTTTCTTTTCACGCTGGAATTCAGTAGTTATAACTCAGTCTGTTTGCACGTCTCAGCTTCTATTTTTAAGCGCCACTAATCCTCAGCTAAGGGCCAGCCTCCATCTGGCCTTACAAGGGTGCGCAGTGCTGAGGGAGGTGTAAGGAGCCTTCCTAGGCCTTCTGCAGCCTGCCCCAGGGCCAGGAGCAATCCCTGCCTTAAAAGCAGGGACATCTTGCATGGTCTCTCCCTTGAGCGCAGAGACAGCAAGTGGCCAGGGATGCTGTGTCCCACTATGTCCCATGTGTGCAGTAGGGAGCACGTTCCCCCTCTGAAGGATGCTCCTCAAACAGCAGCATGAATCTAGCTCGCACTCCCACCAAGCTTTGTGTGAATTGTGCAGCTGAACTTCAATTTAAAAAAAAAAACAAAAAACAAAAAACAAAAAACTAGGAAGGCCTTCACTTCATATGCTTTTCCTCAAGTTAATAGTTGACAGCTCGCTCAAGGAAATTAGGGCTGTTTTCACTACAGACCTAGCCTTGCGTTTCCCTAAACAACAGGAAAGTAGTGATAATAGAGTGGAAGTCCTGGTGTGAGGCTGAGTGCTGCTGAAATGGGTAAGGAAACAGACTTCGGCCTGTCAGAGGAACATTGTTTCTGCTTGAACACTGTCGGGAAGGAGCCAGAGCACCAGGATGGGGACATGTTTTTCTCTTGTTTTTCTTCTGTGTGGTTTTGCAATCCATCTCCTCTACCGGCTCAGTGAGGAAGTGGAAAGAGGCCTTCCTGCCGCAGATTGCTCTGGCTGCCCAGCTGCTGTTGCATCCAAATAGACCGTGGAGACTGGAGGGCTGGTTTTACAGTCTTTTGAAATAGCTGGCTTATTGAAGCAAGGCGGGATCACGCCTGCTCTCTACTTACTCCTGGGAATGTTGAAGACCATCCTGAGAGCAACTACAGATAGGGAATTATGTTACATTTTCCGAAGAAAAGAGGGTTAGCACGCGTAATCGCTTCCTGTTGAAGGCTATTGTCTGTTAAATAGCCAGCAGAAATATGACCATTACAGCTTGGAGAGGACATGGCTTCAGTGTGCTTTTACAATCAAAGTAGCTGAGAATAATGTGGTCTTTTGGGATTTTTATTCGCCTTCTATTTACTTTATATCCTTTGCTCAGGTGTTGAGTAAAGAGTTGGCAACTGAATCTGACTCCTGCTGTGTTTTTAAGCAGCCCAGCTAGGCCCCGAGCAGTGTGATTCTAGGAGGGCAAGGCCTTTGGCTAATAGCAGTTGGAAGAAGGATGGTGGCTTGGAGGGCACGCATAAGGAAGATCTAACTAATCGTAATACCAAAGGATGTCAGTGGCTGTAAGGCATCAGGCTTACTGTGCTGAAAAGGCCTCACACAGTTGCTGTGCCTCTAGGTTTAAAAGCTTCCATCCATTGCCATTAACCTTTTGCACCAAAGTAAAACAAGTTTGGTTAACTCTTTCTTTAATGTTAGGATTCACGGTGAAATGGATTCTCATCGCTTTTTATTTATATATGCTAGGGCCCACTTTACATCTTGTGCCTGCATCCACAATATCTTTTAACACCAGCTGGGGAAGTGTGCCCCAGTGCAAACTCATATATCATGCGTTACACCTGATGTCAAAGAAAGAGGGGCAGTACATCCAGTGCAAGTTAACCCAAGCTGGTTTTCCAAGAAATACCTTCCAGCATGCACCAAGCAAATATTTTAAGAGATTCTAATTCATTTACTCACTTCCACAAAAACTCAGCAGGAAGGTAGAAGTTGTGGTACTGCACTTGTATTGCTGCTCTTTTGTTTTACTCATTAGCTTCAGTTATGTTGTTTCCTTGAGTACTTCTGAAGCTGGTATGAAACTTTCCAAGTTGGATCCTTAATGAGACATGCTCATTAGTATCTGCACCAAACCAATCTGAGCAGTGAGTTGCACACAGTGTTCTGAAACCACCAAGTATTTTAACTCCATTCTTTCAATTTTAATAATACAAATGAGAAAAGTAAATAGTTGGCACTCTGTGTATGAGGAAGCTATTAACAATTTTTTGTTGTTTATTATTTTACCTAATTATTAGAGAAACAAAATATACTATATATTTTGTTTTGCATAAAATTATATAGACAGTAAAAGTTTGTGAACAAAGAAACGCATTTTGCACTAATTCCACAGCACTTCTATTTCATTTCCACAGCACTTCTATTTCATTTTATTATATATATATATTTATTTTGCTTCTGAGAGTACTTCTATTGAATTCAGGGAACAGCAGGAAACCCACCCACCAGCTAATTTAACCTGTAAAAATTGTCTTTCTGCTACTGAAAAAAAAGAGAGAGAGAGAGAGACTTAGCCTACCGACTATTTTATATATCTCATTTCTGTTTCCAAGATTATTCATTGAAACCCTGTTGAATTTTTTATTTTTTTTATCTGTGAATTTTGTAATGTATTTCTGCTACTACTCTAAACTAGGAGAAAAGAGCAAAATGATTTATGTGCTTAGAAAATCAATCAACAACTTTATAAAATAAAAAGAGGTATACCTACAGATGTGAGATCTTTAAAAAAAAAAAAAAAGGGAAAACTGCCAGCCTTTTTATTGGTCACATGCAATAGGACAAAACCAGACGGGAGGGGGGATGCTGTAAACCAAAGCATTCTAAAATAAAGGCAGGCAGTAATTTAACCCTATTTTTGTATGGTTGGTCTTGATGTTTATATAGTGAGCCTTTACTGGCCTGCCTGCTTATCTGGGTAAGACATCTTTATATGGCTTAATTGCCCTTTTATCAGTTGTCTTTGAAACCCCTACACGTTGACATATTTTTGATCAAATACATCTCTTCTGTTATAATCCTGGTCGATGCTTATCTGAAAACGTTTCTTCTTCTCACTGGGAAAGTCTAATTGGAAGGTGTCTGCAATCTTCTGTTTTACTTCACGATGATTTTACACAAATGTTCGGGTTACTTCTTCAGAGCTGTTTTCTTCATTCAGTCACTTTAGATTACGATAATCAGACAGTCACAGTTATGGAGTTAGAGAGCAAAAGGATGTTTTATTTGAATCCAAAAGAGAGTAAGTATTTGAGTTTTGCATCTATTTGACATCTTTACACATTCCTTTTCTATTACTGTGCTTTAGTCCGTGATTCCAATTCATTTAATTTATCATAAGAAAAAAAAGTACTTTTCGTCCTTGTTCTGCTCCTCTTAGACACACGCATTTTTAAGGCTCTGAGCCATCCTGTCCCTTCACATTATTTATGATCTGAAGAAAACATGCTTATTTAGAAAGAATAGTTATGTGACTTAGACAGAAAACATTGTACAGTATCCAAATAATAAGTTGTAGAGGCAAAAGCGTTCTGATTTAAGAAAGAACATATTTGAAAGGATATTTCATTCTTGAAAGATATCTTTTCATTCTTTTCATTCCTGAAAAAATCTCGTTGTTGGGTTAAATTAAAAGAGAGTTTGTGACAGCATGTGGATGAAATGTATGTGAAAATATACAAGTCATTTACATATGCAGTTACTTCGACCCTGCCAACTGACTTCTATCTGTGCTTGCATTGAAATGGAGAATTAGATCCTGTATTTATTAGTGCATGTGCAACAGGTGGACGTTTGACCCAATCAATTACGCATGTGATATTAATACAAGTTGGGCTCTGCACCTAACTTTTTACAGGAGTGGGGAATTTATTCTTGTGACAAAGATGTATTTCAGGGTGAATTATGGCATGTCCCTGCCTAGGTTTTATTCTTTGTTTTTATTGTGTGTCAGGCTTCTTCCCTTGACGCTCCAGGACAGCCGTGTAGCTGGCTCTGCTACTTTGACTGTTCTTGTTTTCAGCCCCACAGGTAAAAGTTCATGTTTTGTTGACGCTCGAGTGTCTGGCCTGGCAGACACGGCACAGAAAGGAATGGTATTTCTCCTTTTTCCCAGCTGTCTGCCCTGGGCTTGGGTCAAGGTAAGCTTAGGGTAATAGCAAAGGAGCCTTGCAGAAAAAAGAGTCCTCCACTCTTGCAGACTAATGCTGCAGAGCAGTGGGAGATTTCATGTGTAAGTTTTGGCTATCCACTCCATCTGATGTACATAACTTATTTTGTTCCCCACCCCTCACCTTCAGTCCCTTCTGTTTAGTGTTGTACAGGGCATGACTTTTGTGCCTGCTCTTTGGCACAGCAGATAGTAGGTTACTCAACATCAACAGTTTAAAATCTGGGATGAAGGGCAATGTTGTACCTAATTAATCTACAGAAGGATTGTGTGAATGGAAAAAGTTATGTAAACTGATTCTTAACATTGAGAATAAAGTCATAATTCTTAGTCTTATGAAAAATGATGGAGGAAGAGCTTAATTTCCACTCTGAGTGGTGTGGACTTCAAATGTAATCTTGCAGAGCCCTGCCAAAGAACTAATACCAGTACAAGGATTGGACTTGTAGTCAGTTGACATTCAGCCAGTTTTGACTCAGAGGGTAGAGTGCTACTGACTGAATTGTTAACACTGAGCAGTTGGGTTTTCCTAGGAGGCCACTAAGCCAAAAATGTGATCTTACACAGCAATGCAGTACCTAATGAAACATGATGAAATCATAATTTTATATGCTGTGATTTCCTTGTGCCTGATCACTTTTACTACTTAGTTGGCCATCAGATCTGGGCTAATTAACTAGGCTTTCTAGGCTATGAATTGTGATGATTGCAACATTTGTTTTCCCACTATTTGCAGCTGTTGTCCAACTATGACTGTTATCTGTGGGCTGGGAACATCCATTCTGTAGTTCATGTCACTTTCAACAGGCTGGCTGAGCTCCTGTTATCCCTGCAGTCTGCGAAGCATGGAGGTCGAGCAAGTACTCCAAACTAACCTCTTTCTGTCGTGACTATGTTGCTTCCAGAGCTTGACCTACATAGCATCAAACCAACTTGGCATACTTGGGAACTACAGTCAGTGCAGTAGAGACTTAATCCATGGCTATGGTATGAACTGCTTGGATGAATCTCAAACCCAGAAGAATCCAACACTGGGATCAGTGTAGCTTGTTACCTTGAAATACTCACTTTTAAAACCAAGTGTAGTGGCTTTGCCATGTTTAAGCTGTTTCTTTACTGCCATTTTATGGCATGCCTTTTCAGCCATCAGTGCACGTGAAGGCCATGTATATGTATTATATACTGACATATATTCAATACCTCTTCCTTTATATGAATTCCCCATCGTTGCAGTGCAACCTGTTTGGCAGCGTACGCATTTTTCTATACGCTGCAGAATAAATAAGTAGTATTCAGGATCAGCTGAAAATTGATCTTCAACTACAGTTTGCCAGATCCATAAGTAAATGATCTAAAATAGCGCCTAAACTCCTGTCTCCTACTACTTTACCCTTATTACCCAGAGGTCTGCTTTGGGATGTGCATCTGTCTTATGTTATGGTGATAGTGGGATAGTTGTTGTTATTTGAGGCTTTCAGTTTTTGCTTGAATAATTCATTTTGCAAAATTCTGGCTGGTCAGTCTCCTGTGTAATATAGTGGAACCAATCAGCCATCTTAAACCGGCTGGTTAGATACATGCTGACGTAGCTATTACTGCAGTCACACGCTCATTCACTGAAATATTCTGCGAGATGTTTTTATTGCTTTATTATGTTTGTAAATCTCTTTGTGCACACTGAACACTGATTGAGCAGAATGATCAACTGCTAGTTATAATTTCCTGGCCGTTTACTGAGCAGGTATAATAGCCTGGCTTATGACTCTCTCAAGCTTTTAAATCAGCTCCTGCTGACATCATTCACTCTGCACCTATCTCTTCTGTAATGAATAGACACAAAATAAGGGACGGGGACAAGACCGTGTCATGTGCAGCTTGAGCACTGCCAGTAGTTCCTGCTAATGAAATAATACATGATGCCAATTTTCTGGCTTGCCACCAACTCTGTGGGCAGTTTTCCAACTGCATGCTTCCCTGGATCCAGATACATTGATTATCTCATGTACTAAATCCAAAAGTAAGCTTGATTTCAAAGGCTGAACATTTTGCAGCCATGGATAACAGTGGCTGCCAATTTCTGTATGTAACATTTTTGGAAATACTTCCCAAATGTGACCCGTTGTCATGTGTGGCCCCTGATTGCCTTTTGCTCTGCACCTAGTGTGTGTGTGTGTGTATCTTTTAATGAATCTTTTCTTTCCTACCCACTCTGTATCTTCTTTATAAAAGATCATTCAGATCTCACAGCTGTGCTGAAGGGCTCTGGCATGCACCAAAAAAAGCACGTCTGCGCTGATTCACACAGAAATGTAGAAGACAGTATCAGATAGACAGCTAGAGGAGGTCTAGCCCACTGGCCCACAAGCAGCTCACAGTGCTCCCAGGAGGACTTAGGCTGGGTTTCTCAGGCTCCAAGCTGATTAAAACAAGAGGTAATGTGAAGGCCATATCAAGTCTTGATTCTGGGGTTAGGGGAAGAAGCTGACAGCTGTCTTGCAACTGGAGGTAAAAGGGGCACAGATAGCAGCCGCAAGTATGGGAAAATCAGCTTTAGGGAGAGATAGTAAAGAACAAATTAAATCCTAGTATGCCTGTGTTTTTCTTCAGAGTATGCATATATTCACAAAATATACATTAAATTCCTGAGTAGACTTAGAGAGCAAAAATTAGGCACCAGAGTGCTGTGCTTACTGTCTCTTAAAACAGGGCATTTCCAGCTAGCTAATTTTAAGTATAAAAATTACTTATGTTCTGAACACCATGAGTGCTCACTGCTGTAGAAAGCACTTGATATAGACAGCCCCTGTCCTAAAGACCCATTAACATATGCAGCATCTGACACAAAACAGACAGAACTCAATAGGAATAACTAGAATACATACTTATGAGTGGCAGTGTTTATGTACTTGTGTAGTTGTGATTAGGATTGTCACAAAAGATACTTTTGAAAAAAGTGGTTTGTTTGTGGGGCTTGTCCTTGGCTGCCATGTGAAAGAATCACTTCTTGAGCGGTATGGGTAAAGATAGGCAATGAGTTAGGAAGTGGAAAGGGTGTACTGGTACAGGGAAACACAGAGATGCTTGCAGGACAGCTAGGCTTGGATCTTGGAACTGTTGGCGTATCATAAAAAAATAGAGATAAATATCACTGTAGGAATAAATGCACATTATCACAATAAAAATCTAAGTCTCATCTCTTCAGGCTGTGAAATTCCTATTTGAGATTTGTTAAGGTCTTTTTGACTTAAAAGCACATAAGCCACAGAAAGCTCAGCTCTGAAAGTTTACTGAGCATGACGTGATTTTTTTGTAATACCATTTCATTTTCTAATGTCATTGTTACATTGCAAAGTGCCTGAGAGCAGTTTTAAAACTCTGGGCAGAATTTTAAACCTGGTACTGAAGCTTGTTGAGAATGTATGAATGAGATGATATGCCCAGCTCGGGTTAAATCCTTTAAGGTCAGAATCTTTTCGAGAATACGTAATGTGGAATCTGAGGAATATAGGAAGTTCAGAGACCTTCAGAGAGGATGTTGATTCTATAATGTTTAGGATGCAAAACTAGTAAATCTTGTTTTTCAAACTTTGCAATTATATACTTTATGAAAATGTCATCAGTGACTTTAGCCAACAGGATTTAGACAGTTAAGCAACTCTGAATTTGATCCCTTGTTGTTGTTGTTGTTTTTTGTAGTAGTAGTAGTAGTTGTTGCCAAAAATTTGGCATCTGACTTACTTTCTTGAGGGACATTATATAGGTATATAGGTCCTCCAAAAGCCCAGTGTTAAGTGTAGTCATTAACAGCTTGCCAAAGTTATATTACTTTTCTGAGTGTATTGTTTACTAACTCTATGGCATTAATTTGCCAGTGTCCTTTAAATTCTCTGCTCTGAAGACTGGTTTTGGTGTTAATATGGAGACTGTATGGCTTCAGTGAGTTTATTGCACAGTTTGCAGTTAACTCATCACCCATATAGTCCAAGTTTAACTAGATGAAAATTAAGAAATGCATTGTATACCATATCATCTTCCTTAATTATCTTACCTGGTTCTTTAGCTGACTATATAATGGAAAAAAGGAAAGATATTGACTGCCACTTCTTTCCACTAACCTCTTGCTCTTTGACTGCTTATTCTTTGTAAATTAAGTGCTTTAAGTTAGTGAAAATGAACACAACAGCCTGAATGTCTTTTGTAGTATACAGATCAGTAGCTGTTCTGTCTAGTTACAGGGACTTGGAAGGGTCCATAAAACACTTCTTTCTCCATCACCACTAAAATTATACTGAACTCTAGAATCACTCCACCAGCAATTATGCTAGCTTCATGTCAGCTTTTTAAAAAACAAATGTATTTTACCAAAAACAAAATCCATAATCAACCCATTAGACCTAAAGATCAGTTGCTAGCGTAATGGAATGCTGATATTAAAAGACAAAAATTATTTTTTGTCTGATTTGAGTGGAAATTTCTACTGTACTCTCCATGTACTTGTATTACATACTTCAGGTTCCAAAACACTTTTCAAACTGCAGCTGAGATTTACATGTCTAATTTAAGATCTCTCTGATATTGAAACAGAGAAAAATTGGTGCTGCAAGCTCTGTGGTAGGATCACTGTTAGCATCACTGATGCATCAAAGTAGCATACATAGCAGATAGTAACAAACTCAAGTAATAACTTAGAAATTTTAGAAGAACTTATTTCAGGAGGTTTAGTTTCCTTAGCTGGAGCTGAGCTGTGTTATCAACCATGGTGTTCCAGAAAAGTGGGGTAACAGTGGGGGCTATTTCTAAAAAATGCTGATTTTTCTCAGGAATATAATAAAGCCAAAAATTTTAGTGGAAAATATTAGACTTCTCATTTAACACCCCACAATATTCCAGTGTGGATTTTCTGTTGGACTGGGGAAATAAATCAGGACATTCTTGTGGGAAGCAATTTTTTCCTGTGAAAATGAGTAATCACAAAAATTTTAATTTTTCAAAGGCCTCCTCTTCCACCCAGGTTTAAATATTTTTAACCACCCTTAACCCACTTTTATTAATATTGGCATGGATTATTTAGAAATCACAGATAGACCACAACGACTAATGGACAATGTGGACGAAATAATTTTTTTTTTTCTAAATTAATCTCTTTTCTGGTAACTTAGTATCTTTTCTGATACTCTGTTATGAAAGCACACCGAATGTTTCTGCCCAGTCTGTGCATGTACGAGGCTGATTGATGTAGCTGAGATTTCTCTCAGAAGCAGATTTGAGGAATGGGAACTATTGCTGATGAGAACTGTTGCCGGCAGGGATGGGATGTACATATTCTGGGGGTAAAGGAGTGGATAAGTTGCTTGCTTAAAAGGGAAACTGTACCCCAGAGTGATTTTTACAAGCTGTCATTCTGAAAGGAGTCATGCCTCATTTAGGAAATCGGTCTTTAATAAAAGCAAGAAACCTGGGGGAAAGACTACACCTCGGACTTCACTTTTTATTGAAGAAGCCGAAACAGAGCTGAGAGGCTGAATGCTGTTTTGAAGAGCTTGGGACTTCTTGCTATCAGGGGAACTTTTCTAGAGGCTGAAATAAATCTTTCTCTGAAGGCCCTTTATAATTCTGTCAAATAGTTGAATCCAGAAGTCTGCTGAAGCCCTATTAAAATGTGATTCTACAAATGTGGTCTTATTTAATCAGCAGGTCCTTGGGAATATGAAAGACATTTTCCAAGTTGCACATTGACATGGGATATGTTATGGAGAAAGTAATTACAGTCATGCCTTGCTGGGGGTGTAACTTCACTGCTAAGTTGAATGGGAAAGGGTAGTCTCTATTTCTTTAAAAAACAGCAAGTACTAGAATACTTGGAGTTTTTTTTTAAAAAAAAGATGCTTGTTTTAACTGAGGCATCATATGTTGAACTGCAGAAGTATGGTCGTTGATTTGTCAGTATATAGTCAGTCTTGTACAGCCGTGTTAGCTGCTCCTACATGTGCAAGCATTTTAGGCATGCTGCCCTGTTTGCTTTTGCAGAGGGGGCAGGCGGTGGCATTCCCACGCATGAACTCCATCCCTATGAGCGTGATTGATTGTCCACAAAACCACAGAAGCGACACGAGCATGCATGCTTACCTGGCCGCTTTGGTGTCTTTAATAATACCAGCAGAGGATTTAGCCAGTATGTTGAGAGTAGCCCTCCTCTGACTTCCCACAAGGTGCTTCCCAAAGTGTACATACTGATGTTCTCAGGTGTTCTTTGTGCTTATTTTTAGGGTTTCCCCTCGCCACCAACAATAGAAGGGTAAAGCTATCCTGCAGGACAAATTGCATACGTGTTGGGAGGGAGGAAATCAGCTCGAGGGCTCATAAAAGTCAGAATATTATTGAAGTGAGTTTGAGTTACAAAATGTAAGAACTTGCTTTGCACCTTTCTGTGTATTTTATTTATATTAGTAACCAACTAATTGATTTATATTTATGATAACATTTTATGCTGACTGGACTCAACTCTGTTTTTCTCTCTAGCATGGCAGCCCAGGCCATATCTTTCTTTTGTCATTTTTGAATTGCTACTCATTTTAAGCTACAAGCTTTCCAAAGCACATTGTAAGATAAGCCCTTTATATTAAAAACCAAGCAAGGATCCCACATGCATATATGTGCATATAAAATGCATTGAAAAAAGGAAAGTTATGAGCACATGATAGTGGCTGCTGAAACAACAGGCAAACCAGCCAGCTGTGAAGGAAACTAACATGATGTACTAAAGCAGAAACACAATATAATGGGGAAATGCGGTTCTTTGTTCAGATCCGTTTCCTATTAACACTTATAATGTTATGCTTGTGCATGCCATCCCCTGAGGACCACTTGGTCAGCCTTAAATGAATAACAGTGGAATATGTAAAAACTGCTAGATGCATAAAACTTCTGTGCACCCATAGTCTGTTGTGTGTATGTGTTCCTTTAAAGGAAATTTGAGCTATTTATTGCATGGAAGTTTGAGTTAAAATACTGTTGTGTTGCCAGGGGCCAGCCACTAACAGTGATTTTAAAAGGTGAGAGCAGAGTGAGATGAGGGCAATTTGAGCATGATGCTTAAGGTCTCTCTAGCTATTAATGAAGGAGGAAACTTTTTAGTATCAAAGGAGGGGAAACAGAATTTAAACTGGCACTCAGCTGGGCTGGTGGCAGTGAGGCAGGCTTCTGCAAGAGGGGCTGCAAATGGGATGCCCTGTTGAAGTCATCTGTTTCTTTGCTCCATGGCATCCTGAAGCAGATGCTAGGCAGGTGCATGATGGAGGTTCATGGGGAAGGTTGCTGTGAAGCACTTTTTCCTGCTGATAAGAAGCCGAGGTGGAAGATTTAAAACAACAGTCCACATGTCAGTTCTTATATCCTTTGCCTATTCTGGGGATAGTTGTTGAAGCCAGAGGAGGAAACATGTCTGATTTAGGAAGATGCATGCAGTTGAGGGAGTGAGGGCATGCACACAAAGAGAAGATAATGTGGATAGGATGGTGGGACTTGATCTTGAAGGTCTTTTCCAACCCAGTTAATTCTATGATTCTAGTGAACACTTTAGGTGCAGAACTTCCCCCTGTATAAAGAGATGATCGTTTCAGGCATTTAAGCATCTAGCATACATTACAAAAGTAATACTGTATACAGTAAGACTGCAAACTAATTCTGAGTGAAGCTGTATGTAACAACCCAGACTGTCATTGACACAGGAGCTGGCATTTATATTCCTGAGAAGTAGCTGAGTTTGTTAATTGGCACATGGGTGCTGCACAGTGAGGACATCTCTCTGGCTGTGGACTACTTTCCAAGCTCATTCAGAGTTTTTCGGACTGGCCCACTCAGGGCATCACAAGCGCTCTTGATCCAGAGCTGTGGTCTTCCCTAAAGGCCTCACTGATCAGCACAAGAGGATATAACACCCATGGTCTGGATGCAAATTGGTATTAAAAGGAGAGGATTTTTCTTGTGTTTGACAGCTGTATGGCTTACTTAAAAGAATAATTGCTGGCCTTTCCACTTGGGATACAATGAATTCATAACATATTAAAATAATAAAATCTCATTGTGCTGTTCTGTCCTATCCTAGTGAGGGAGAGAACTGGGAAAGGAAGCGAGGCATTAAAAACAAAACAACACACCCTTTTAAGTATAACTAAGTAGACATCTCAGAGTCTTTAAGGGTAAAAGAAATGCATTTTGTGTCTCAGCTTGTTAGCCACCTTGTTTATATTCCTCCCAAAAGCATAGCTTCGATGGGGCTGCAATTAAGCAGAACTACTCCCCTAAAACTCTCCACTACAAGACGTTGTCTCAGTGTCTGCCTGTGTAATATTTCTGAACACTCATCATGTCCGTTTCCCCACCCTGAGGTCTGACTGGTGGAGACTGATGAAGTCTGAGTGCAGACTTCGAAGGATTTCTACTGGGATGATCAGGAGGACGGTGTTGAGCTTCAGCATATAAGTCATTTCCAGGCTTCAGTTATTTTAAATCCTAAGGGGCACCTTAAGGATTCCTAAAAGATTAGTGAGCAGGGCCTCCCAAATCTGTGCTAATGCTCTTTTTTGACAAAATTGACAGCACCATCAAGAACCTGTCGGGCGAGAGAGATAAATACAATGGAAGAGCAAACACGGGGAGAAAAGAGAACTTTTGTGATAACATATTCCCCCTAGATGTCATAGACCATGTACAAATAATGAGCACACTGAAAGAAAGACAGAACCTGGTTAAGTATTGTGTCAGGAGAGCCTGTGATCTCAGGCTATTAAATACTACAGCACTCTTTCAGAGCATCATAATTCAAAAGGAAGGTGACAGTGTGGTAGATGTGGGCTGCCGCCTAGCAAGAGGCTGGAAGGGAGGGGGGACACCCTCAGAGCATGCTTTGGGATGAAAGGAGGTTATCTCATTTTCATAAGGAAGATCGCTCAAATACCTGCTGTGACCTCTTGTGCTGGAGCATGAATTTCAATGAAGGGATAAATGGTGACATCTCACCCGTTCTCCAGTTCTAAGGATTGGGTTGTGTTACATTAAATCGTGCTTGGAAATCTCTGGTTAATACATTTAGAGAAACAGCTCTCAGGAACATCTACCTCCCTTCCTTCCTCCTTAAAACAGTAATGAATCTAAATTGCTAATAAAACATAAGAGCTCAAAGATGTTGTACACAGACCATGTTTCTGGGCTGGTTATTTTTTTAATGTCAGTTTTCCCACAGCTGTTAGCATGTTACAGTCATTAAGGTATCAAAACTGTCTAGCCAAGAAGAGGAGAGACTTTTCTTTCTTTAGGCTCTTGAATTGTTTGAATATTTGTTTAGCAGGGCTCCATTCTTTGTTTCTTTCTGTGGAGAAAGTAAAGCTTGTAATCTGTCTGTACTGTAAATCTCAGTTAAGAGCCATTCATTGACGAATAAACTGTGCCTTCTCCTGTGAGGCTATTTTTCTAGCAAATCTGATTATGTGCCTGCAAACTAACAAAGGCAATTAGCAAATATGCGTAGTCCTAGCTACAATTTGAAACTCTTCCTAAATTGTAGAAAAGATGCATTTTAAAGTTCATAAGAAATTTAATTTACTAACATTCATGGCTTTTTCTGGTTTGACACAGGTTGCCAAGGAAAAATGTTGGGGCTGTACTGTTGTTCTGAATTAGAAAGGGAATTGCGGAAGGGATCAGGAATATTTTGTACATATACTTACTGCAGGAAATGAGGTCCTTTTCTCTTGAGCATGGGGAGCAATCAAAGGACCAAGGATGGCTTCCCCTCTGCAGCCCCAGACCGCTGTGCTCAGCATCCTGACCCAAAAGCATGTTTTTTCTCAGGGCCACATGCCAGTACTGCTCAGGCTGTGTTAAACTTTCTTATATATGCTGCTTCTTCATCTCTTGCCAATATGACAATGGTCATATGCACACGGTCTTCTCAAAAAAATAACTTGGCAAAAATTTTCCACCCAGATAATCCAAATTACTGAGTAGTTTCATACCTTTTTGCCCTTGTTCAAAAGAGAGAGAAAAAAAAAAAGAAGGGGGCTGGGGGGAAGGAAGGGAAGTTTCAAGGATGTTTAAGCTGGACTTTAGCAATATATTCTCTGGAGTTATGTTTATCCTTAGCTTTCTAAATGCAGGTTGCAAGAGGCCCTGTCAGCTAAAAGGGTTATGAACTAATACTACGCTGCAACTTTTGTGTAGGGGGGAGCCTCAAACTGCCTAGAACTTGGCTGCTCAACAGGTATGCAACTGATGAGGAACCTCCAGGAAAGATGGTGTGCTTGTTGAGGTCATGCTTATGCTTCAGGGAAGGTCTCTCTTCTTCTCGCTTTTATTTCTAAAATAAAAAAATCTGACACTTCTCCAAGCTTTAGTAGATTCTCCATAGTTCGTGGCACTGCTTGTTAACTCAGATGTGAAACTCAGCTTTTCTCTGTAACTTTTCAAGGAAAAAACTGTTCAAGCCTCTTGTTATGTCTATACGAAAAAAAGAGCATGATCACAAGATTCATTTTGCATAAAATTTTCTGAAGTGTGCAATTTTAGCTGTAATTCCCCTAAAATCACAGGCACAGTTTTCTAAGGATATCAAATGTGATATGCTTCTTTTTTTGTTTTTGTGGGGTGGAAATGTTATTATTTTAAACTTGATACAAATAGGAAGAAATCTGTAATGTCAAAGCTATAAATCTTTTGCTTTCATAAAAATTATGGAATCATTGAACTGTATGGCTGGAGGGGACTTCAAGTGTTCATCCAATGCTCTGCCCAAAGTAGGATTAAGTAACATCTACATCATTTCTGACAGAAATATCTCTAATGTGTTTTGACAACCTCCAGAAATGCAGAGTACACATCTTAACTGTTCAATTGCACTGTATTTACTTTGAGACAAGTTTTTCTTTAGGTCTAATGTGGACCCTCCTTGGTGCAAATTTAAGTTCCTCTTATTTTTGTTCTACTCAATACAGACAGAGAGAAATATATTATTTCTTCTTTCTGTCTTCATCAGCCTCTTGTAATGTTCATGCTCTTCTGGTCTTCTGCAGACTAACCAACATGCTCAGTCTGTCCTTACTCCTCTTTTATGGACTTTCAAGTGTTTCTCTAGCTGTCCAGAGGGTTATCTCTGGCTGCTTAAAAGTGCTTCAGATGGGAGCTACTAGTGCTGAGGCGAAGCAAAGGATTCATACACTGAAGGAACTCTTATAAGCACTATGTTTAACAATGTGGGTGGGAGGTAAAAAATTCACTCCTTATTGGTGAGGACCAAGAAGCACAGCAGCATTTACACATGGCTCCCATTTGAAGTGAAACATTTTCAACTGAAAAAAATAGAAATAAATTCTTTCAACTTCTCCAAACTAAAGAAGTTCTGCAGTGAAAGGACTGCTCAGCAGTAATGACTCCTTTTCTTTTATTCCTTCCTTTTTTTTTTTCCCTTTCTTTTTTTTTTTTTTTTTTTTTGTTAATTGCAGAATCCATAGCATCACTAATAAATCATGACAGTGTGACAAATGACCAGTCTCTGCCTGAAATCCCATTTGGTTAATTGTATTGCACCTACCAGCATTTCCCTTGCAGTTGTTGCTTTGGTGCTGACTCCAGGGGAAGTGTGCCACCTACTGAATCACCAGCTCTGCTTCCTGAAGCACCCTGGGATTTCCTTGGAGGGCTCCCAAATGCATTTGGCCAAGACCAACCCTGTTTAGCTTATGAGAGCAGACCAGATCACAGCCTGAGGCTGTTATGGCTGCTAGCCATATTACTCATTGGGGATGTTTAGTCATGTATCTCTACGAAGGGAGACCATATTGCATTAAATGTCTCGAGTTAGTTCTGCATATATTGTTTGTAAATTGCTTTGTGACCCTTTCTGAGTGGAAAGAGCTGCATATGTATAAAATATTAAGACTTAATGGAGTGTATATAACATGTATGGATACTTTCAGGTCATTTTTGTAATAACCTTTCGTGTTATAGCCATATGATTGAAAATGTAATAAAACAGACTGAGAAGGCAGCCTCTTTTAAGTCTGGCTGTTCTAGTACTGAATTATTCTGATTTCATTGTCGTAAGTCTATTTTTGGTACTTAAATATTGGTAAATCGTCACCAACATGGTTGTTTAAATTTAACAGAAGTAAGCACTAGTATCAACACTATTCAGCCAGCGTGAATTGAAAAATGATTCCATTTGGCTGCAATAAGTCCTAACGGATATTTTATTATTAATACATTTACAAATGGCAGATGGCTTTGCATAACACACCTCATTTTCTCATTTGAGGTCAGATCCCCCAATAGGTAGCTATGCAGCTGTATTGTGTAAGTCTCCTAACGACGGGAAGGGTTATAATCCAAAGAGAGTGGTTGTAGCTAAATTGTGTAAGGTATTTGCTCTAATTTTTGTAGGGGATAAGATCTAGGTAAAACAGACATTAGTAGCTGTGCATCCTGACTGTAGTCTGGGCTAGTATAATTGGTCTGGTTTCAAAAGTACAAACAAAACCCAAATGACCACAAACTGGCACGCTTCATACCTTTGCACAAATGACTCAACTCAATATTTGTCTTCTTTTTTCTTTTGAGGGTACTGTTATGTGCCTGGGATCTTGTTCTCTGTCAATAGACTCTGATCCTGGCATTATTACTCCTGTGAATTTCCTCCCTGCAGTCTTTGCCACATTGTACCACTGCTTTGGATATATACAGCAGGAAATGAAAATAAAAAAAAAGCATTAAAGAACTGCTGGCACCTTGTGGTAAATGTTTGAAAAACATTTTTAGCAACAGTTTATATTGTAAAACATACGAATTCTGAATTTTCTCAGTCATTGAGACTATTTTGGTGAAAAATGGATCTTTGTCATTTTATTCTATTTATATCCCTTTGACCTGCTAATCTATTTTCAGCCTGCTGCCTGCAGTGCTATCTGGCACGTGCTAAATACAAAAGCAGTCTGTAAAGATACATTGGACCTGGTTATTTCCAAATGGGATAATTTTGTTAGCAAGACTCCTGAGTAAGAGGCATGACTCCTGAGCAGGAGAACATTTGTGCGCAGGTGAGAAAACTTATCTCAATATTTAGGCAGAGGAGATAATTCACATGGTCACTTGTGCTGGTTCTGCTGCTTATTAGATCAATGCAGGTAGGCAATATGAAGTACATGAGCTGGTGGGATTTGAAAAAAGATGAATAATGATTTGGTGAACTGCGTTGGTATCTTCTTCTCAGGTAAAAAAAAAAAAAAAGAAAAAAGAAAAAGAGAGAAAGACTTAGAGACTTCAAGGACCTGTTATTTTTACTGGAAGGCAAGAGATGGGTTGGAGGGGAGCAGAAAGACCAGGGAGGTCACAGATGTAGCCTGGAGTAGGCTGAGTAAGTGAGAACAGGAAGAATAAAACTGGTATCGTAGACTGGGAGAGCCAGCAGATTAGATCAAATATATGTGTGAAGAAGACAAAACAGAAAGCTCTTGTATGAAAACATTTCTTGTGAATTAGCTGAGCTGAGCTCCAGACTGCATATCAGACTGTCTCTCTCATCTGTGCTTCTTTCTAAATTCACTAACGCTGCAGTTTACAGCAGTTTACAGACCTTTTTCTTAGTCCCTATGAATATTTTATAGAAGCCAGGTTAGCTGAAATGAAAAATAGAGTTGTTTTTCTTAGGTGCATGATTTAAAAGCTTAGCAAGAAAACTTGTGGAAAACATAATTGCCCTAAACAAAACAGATCTCTGAAGGGTTTCACCAAATGAAAACTAACTTTTATCAATACCCTCTAAAGTCTTTCTTTTTTTTTCTTTAGTGAACTGTTTTCATGGCAAAGTTCAACTTTCGGTTCCCAGGGTTTCTAACTGAAGAACTCTTTACACTTTTCACTGTCCTTATAAAAGACAGACAAAATGGTTTAAGGAAATATTTTTTAAAATATTCATTATCTGGCAAAGACTGGGCCTGCAGTATTTCAGCCTAAAAAGGGATAGTTTTGGAAGGTTATTAAAGTATCTGAAAAAAAAGGGGGGGGGGGGGATAGAATGAAAATGAAGACGCAACTATAAACATAAGTTTTAATGTCATTCATCCTGCAATATTCTTTTAAGTCAGCTTTATCTTTTTGCATAGTTACATTTATAATAAATGTATAATGCCTTCTGTGTGATACTATCTGTTATCTCAGCGTGCGTTTGTGAGACACCTGCCCCTGCATATGTGTATTATGAACATAGCAGTAAGGCAGGTGAAATCACACCAGACACATCCTGGAATTAACTCTGAGTTTGCGTTGTGTTTAACTGGTCAGCTACCATTTGATTAAATCCCTGAAGATGCTTTTGGGTATCTGCAGCTTCCTTTTCTTTTAACAGTAATTACAAATATTTAATACCTTTTGTTTGAACACTATGAAAATATTGACCAGCTAGGAAATCAGGTGAAACTAAATAGAGGTTTCATGAACTGGTCTCTAAAATATACAGGAACAAGAATATTACTAGGCAACCTGGGGAACAGTTAGATGACAATTGTTGTGGCTGCCCCTGGCCCATCCTGACCTTGCTTCAGGCTGGAGATACAGACTAGGCAACACTGACAACTAAAGCAGAATTATGACACAACAAAGTGGAAACATATTAACCGAACCAATAAAAATAATAATATTAATAACAATCAAGCAATCCAACTGCAGATTGTGCTCTGAACTTTGCCAAATTTGGGGCTGCTGGCAGGCCACCAAAAATAGCAAATACAACAGACAAGGGCCCCTCATCTGAAAAAGCCTTGCCACAGTCCCCAGAGAGCTTTGCCCTATGAACTGACAGCAAGAGCATCCCAGC
Source organism: Anser anser (assembly GCF_964211835.1). Taxonomy (NCBI): domain Eukaryota; kingdom Metazoa; phylum Chordata; class Aves; order Anseriformes; family Anatidae; genus Anser; species Anser anser. Next base: position 126,407,353 of record NC_139721.1, on the reverse strand, counting down.
CAGTCTGAACAGCCACCGTGGAATTACAGCATGAGATTTCTGTGAAGTGAGATTAAGCTAAACTTGCATCTTGTGTGAATTCAGATTAAATGAAGGGACTGAGTTGTTATTTAGCAAAAACAGTTTCCTTGGTTACGTTGGAGTCATTTTTACTGTGTTGGTGTGATGTAATCGGCTGGTTTAACATTTAGAGCTAGTAAAACATGTGCATATAATTTTTTTTTTTTAAGTATGTGCCTAATCACTTTCATTTTGTACTCAGCTCAATATTAATAGTTTGCATTGGCCGAGAATTTACAAACAGGCTTAGGAGCGAAACAGTCTAGATTTCTACATGTGATGGCCTGAAAGTTACAGGGAGTGAAGAATCTTGTCAGACTCCTAGATCTTTCCTCCCACACATGCTGGCCACTAGATAAATCATGTGTGTGAGTTTATAGTGGAGTCAGTGCTGGATGTTAAGCAACACCCAGAAGTGAAGTTCTTGAAATAATTTCCTGTGAAAGCTACAGTAGACAGATTTGTAATCATAGACCATGGCATTAATCAAGTAAACAAACCATCCATTTTTGCTGTGGCATTCCTGAAATCTCTTTTAGGAAGACCAAAAGTTCTGCATAATGATACTTCCCAGTAATGAGTGTGGTAAGCACAGGATGGCATGACACAGAGGGCTTCTCGATTCTTTGGGACACGGATGCAAAATTTCTCTGATACAGCAGTGAGAGTCAGAAGACATCTGAAATGTGACTTAAACGTTTCGGTAGTATTCGTGCTACTTATTTACATTATAATTAAAACATTTCTTCTCTTAAAACCTTTCCAAAATGTTGCTTATCCCATTCTGTCAGCTAACAGAAATTTCAGGCATGGCTGCTCTTGAAGTAAAGAACGAATTGGTAAACAGAGGCAAACTCTTTGTCCTGCATTGTTACTCATGCTGACAAATGTGCACTCAGTAAAAGCTGTTGACAGCTGTGGGCTGCTCAAGAACCACAGCTAATGTGGGAGAATCTCCTCTAGGAAACAGGGCAGGTAGGCTTCATTTAGCATGTGTAAAAATGGGGTTTGCTGGAGGGGAAAGAACCAGGATGGTTTGAAGAGGAAGGTGTTGGGTTGGAGGAGGTTGTGTGTGGAACTACGCAGTGTTCAGTACAGACCTGATTTTGTTTCGCGTTTTCATTAATGACTGTAATGCAAGTATAACAAGTACTGCTGGTGACGCAGGGTTTGGAGACATTGGCAATACAGAGAAGGACCTGGATATCGTACAAAAAAGGAGGGAAAAAAATCCAACAAGAAAAAACCTGGATGAGCTTTGAATACTGAACTAATGGCAATGGAATGAAATTCAATATTAAAAAATGCAAGGCTGTGCCTGGGGGGACTAATAAAAATTTCTAGAAGAAGCAGCAGTTCATTAGCCCAATATGGCGATGTAGAAGGAAGGCTCGAGAATAGTGGTAAGTGGTCACAGGCTGACAGCAAGCTTCTGCAGTGGTCTGCTTGATTTCAAGGTACAAGCATTCTTAACTAATGATGCATCAGGAAGGTGGCTGGCTGTCCAGAGGCACTGAGAGGCATTAGGCTGGAGTGGTGGACTGATCTGGAGCTGACTTTTAATGTTAGTGAAAACATGTTAGGGAAGGTGTGGGGAGGATGGTTACCACAGGTCTTGAAAATGAAAGAAGGTAGCTTCTCAGGTTGAGAGACTGAGTTAATTAAGGGACTCTGAGACAGCTGGCATGTTCAAGGGAAAGGGTTAGAAAAAAGGTCTTTGCAGCAGCAGTCTGGACAAATATGAAAGAGGTAAAATTGTATTGGTAAAAGCCAGAAAAAACGATGTTGCAACTATTGACGTGCAGGGTGGTGAGACACATGTTCCAGTTATGAAGCAATTACAAGAATATATAAGCCCTGAAGTGGTTTCAAGCTGAATTCAGATTGGCATCTCTGTGCAGAATAATTAACACACAGAATCATGAACATGGGGGACAAAGACAGTAGAAAACTTCAAAACCCTAAGAAACTAAATTCACTTTGCATGGAAGGAAGAAACAAGGGGAAAGTTTTCGGGAGAAAGGTGAGAAATAGTAAAATCTCAAGGTTTGAAACATTAAGAATGCAAGTAACATCCCAGTTAAGTTGAGAAACTGATCTAGGTGCTGCTTCTTTTGCGTTAAAGCTATTCAGCTGAATTCACAGATGTTTCCACTAAGTTTAGAGGGAATCTTGGTCTATAAAGTGAACTCTGCAGGTTCTCAGATGAGTTAGTCATCATTGTTTTAATTTGTTTATCCTGTTTCCATAATAAATCTTTTTTTTTCCTCTCATTTAAATAAATTAGAATCTATTTTGTTGGGATTTTTAAAAATTGACCCGACTGTGGTTCATTTTTCAACAAAAAAATTTATCTTCTATCCTTACGTGAAAAGTCACCAAGGTTGCCAGCATGGCAGTGCTATTTTTTCAGTAGAGAATTCATAGAAGTGCCTCACTGACATGGGTTATGGTCGGTGAGGACAAACATGAACCCTTTGGTTTTGCCCAGTGGCAGGAGCAGGCTAACGTTAGAGGGTGTCCAAGAAGATGACTGCTGCCAAGTGTAAATCCAGTAGGCACAATTCGTGTGGAGTATGTTCTTACCTGCTATGTATTTCCAAGCACGTACATGTTTTCTAGCTAGATTTGATTCTGCTTTTGATGCCAGATTAGAAAAGCTATGCATTTTAATTCGTAGAAACTGGTCTTGAAAGTAATGCAGTATCCTGCACCACAGAATGTGGAAGTGAAGTTACAAATATTTTCTCTTTCGTTTATCATCACAGTAAAACTGATGGTGTAACTCTGGCTCTGATGTCAGTAAAAGGCAGATATTTTCCTCTCAGAGTCTTGAAAGATCCGAATGAGTGTGTGAGAGGTCTGTTTGTGTTGAATATGTTTAGAGATAATAGATAGTCATTCTTTTCCAGAAGAAAAGCATTGGAGGACTAAACATAGTATGTAAATCCTAAAAACATAAGTGAGTACAGATGGACCTCACTTGGTTTCAGAAAGGATCTCTCAGATAATGTGTCTGTGGCTGGAGAAGTTACTATGAAGGAAATCAAAATAGGATTTCCTGTTGAACTCCCATCACAAAACAAACAAGAAAAAAAAAGACAGTAGGTTTTTTTCCATTTTAAAATAATATATCAAATAAAGTAATAGTTTTATGTCACTAACAACAGAGTTTTAATTCTTATGGCTGACTTGTTACACTGTAAACATTATGTTATATTTCAATGGAAGTCTGCAAATCAGGGAATCACAGGCTTGCTGTGAGTTGTGGCTGCATCTCAGTCTCCTTGATGCAGCCTCCCTTGTTTTGTAAGAAACAGAAAAAATCTAATCTATAATAAAAGAGGCTGTAGTTTCAGTATCAAGATGTTGGATGTCGATTAAATTCAGACCTTTGGATAGAGCCAAGTTAAAAATGGTACCACTTGGATAACGATTTCTCATTGTCCTGCTAGCGATTTAATGGTGTAAATGGTGTGCCTGTGGATGAGCTGGGACCTGTAGAATTGCTTGGCTACCTGTGCTCCTTCATGGAGCTTCAAAGCTAAAGCCAATTTATCCAGCAAATGTTTCGTTTCATTTCATTTCATTTCATTTTCATGGAGGAAATATTACTAGCTGGATTACTAACAGGGACACATCTTTAAAAGCAAGTGACCTCGTGTGTGTATTTATCAAATATCACTGTAAATTGATGCTGCTGTATTGAGTGTGATCTGAGTCCCAGAAATCTTCTCTTCCGCATGGAGCTGAGTCCCAGAGCTTTGCCTATATTTTAAAAGTTTCATTTGACTATTAATTATTCTTATTGTGCTGGAAAATTAAAGATGAGGGCTAACAAAACTGCATGATGGTGACAGTTTAAGAGAAGACTAAAATTTGTTTTAGTTTGTGTACTGTTATTCAGTGCTTACCATACTGTGCTCCACAGCACATATTTCATTTCAGCATATGAGTTTGTTCTTTTAATGCAGATTTTGCAACTTCAGCCTACTTTTCTGTCTGTTAGAAACACAATGGAGAAAGAACATCAAAACCAGACCCTCTGTCCTGTTATAAGAGTCAAGATGCAACTATATGTGATACAAGTTTTAAACTGGGTCCAAGATAAAGCTTGTGGAGCATCACTTTGAAGTGTAAGATATCTGAAATGTGGGATCAAAATATTTAGGGTATACAACTGAATGGCAAAGCTTCACGCAACACTAAAAATAGAGGTGGCTCCAGTCTTAAACAAGCCTGTGCTAATTATCCATTAGAGTAATCAGAGTCACACTGGGGGGAAAGGAATCTCCTGTTCATTAGGGATGAACATTAAAGATTACACAGCATTTTTAAAATAATCGCAGCTGTTTACTTTTGTCCTTAGTCAACATCTCCCCTCTACACTCCTGTGTGGTTGGCTGGCAGGCTGCCATCACCTATGTCAAGGGTGATTGCATTGTGTTGCTTTTTATGGCTAGCCCTAGAGGTGCTTTGGGATCTTTCAGGGCAAAAGGTTCTGTAGAAATGTAAAGCATCATTTATTATTTTGCATAAATTGCTGCATTATTTGTCTTCGGTATTTGTGGTTTACAGCTGTAATAAAATAGCTGGCTCCTCAGACTGGATGACTCAGTGATATGTAATTGGGTACAGAGCTCTTCACTTCCAGGTCAGCCGCTCACTGCTGGCCCACAGCTATTTGGCAAGGGTATAGTAAGTAGGCAATGCTTCATTCCATTTGCTAGTGGTTTAGTGTCCCCAGCACAAAAAACATGATCCCAAGGAGCATTAACCTGCTTTGGAGCATCAGCTGAGAAGGTGTCGTACCTTGAGATCATTCTTGAAGATCTGCGGTGTTTTATTTTTTCAAGATTCTTTGCAACAATGTGAGGAAGTCTCACTGCCATCATGCCCATTGCACATCTGTGTGGTTTCTTGCAGAGCACCCGTCTCCAGAGCTTTTGGACCCAAACTCTTGCGAGTTCTTTTTCCTTTCATATTTTTGATAGTGCCATTCTAACTTAGCAGCACATTTTGGGTATATGACTGAGAGGAGATCTTTGTTCCAGGATTCATTTATACTTAGTCCAACGCAGTTTCATACAGTGCTAGTGTATGAGAAATCTGGGGCAGTTCCCAGAAAGGACATTTCTAGATGTTCTATTTCATAACAATTTGGAGAGCTCATGGAAAAACCTGCTCTACCTCTGCTAGAGCTCAATGCTGAGCACTTAGGTCTGAGTCTCCTTAATGGAGAGCAGCTATTTCTGAAGCACCCAAATGACTTGGGAACTTGTGTCCCACTCTCTCATTAATAATTTGAAAAATGCACTCTTAGTGCTGGCATACTTTAAATCTGATGAACTTGGTGGATCTACATGTTCTTATGTCCTTGCTTGTGACAGATAGCATGCTCAGGCCCCACAGCCTTCCCGTGCAGGCACTTGTACAGATGGTCCCTCTGTCCACTGCAGAAACACGGGACACCCAAGTTGAACTGAACACTGAATAACACCACATGGGTTTGCAGTGGTCTGTAACTGAAAAGGTTCACTGGAAGCAATTTGCAAAGAAATCCTTAGGAAACCACCTGGATGGTTATTTTAAATTAAAAAAGGAAGAGATGCCACTTAAAAAAAATAATTTTTAATACGAGGTTTAAGGTTCCATACATGTGATAGTCATTAAAGCTTATTTAACCCTGAAATTATCTGGCCTCTTTAATTCCACAGGGACTGTAAGGCTCTTGGGTTAGAAATGAAAAATAATGTCTGAATGAAAATGAGACTTTCCTGAGAGTAGGACCATTATTGAAGAATATTTTCTTAATCAAACATCTTTAAGAGCCAAGTAGTGGAGAAAAAACTAATCAGGCAACAGTGCTTTCATCCACAGGCAGCGTCTTATCTGGTGCTTTGGGCCACTGATCGAAATAGGTGCAGGTCAGTCCCAAAGGCTGTGTGTGACACACTCACCTAACGTGCAGGCAGAACTGATGATTTGTCCACCAGCAATCTCAGCTGCAGTACACCCAGTTCCTTGCTGCAATACGCTTGTGAGATAATCCCAGTGTGCTCTGACATTTGGGCTCTCGAACTTCAGAGCTTTCTGGTTGATCGGACTGGAAACTTTCAGCAGGAGCAGTGATTTTGTGGAGTTTCTGTTACACCAAACATCTGTGGTGTGCCCCACCACCCTTTCCCTAAGGATGAAACATGCTGCAGGGAGGGTGTTGCAAGCATTCCTGAACGAGACAGCTAAGCTGGAGTCATAACTGTGCTGGCCAGGGCGCTACTTTGAAGAAGGCTCCCATTAGAATTAAAACATCCCACAACTCCCATCACAACAGCCCTATTCTTGAGTGTGGCTGAGCATGGAAATTTAAGGATGGGGGCGGAGAGGGGGGGAGAAAGAAAGGACAGACAAGTAAACAGATAAAGAGGGAGCTCTTGCATGCAAGTGGAATTTCCTCTGAGCACAGGACATTCTTTATCATTAACTAGTCTGTCACAGGAAGGAAAATGGGAAAACAGTGCTTCCTGTTAGGGGGAAGAAAAAATCAATAGGCCTTGGAAATACCTGCCTGGAAAGAACCTTTTGTATTCCCACCAGCAAGCACAAACAAAATTTTAACTCCTTTGGAGCTTGGGCTCTGCTTTAAAGCAGTTTGCTTCTTGAAATGGGACTTTGGTGTAAATACGTCATATGGAAATGATGGGCATTTCAGGCTGCTTTGATCTTTCTCCTTCGTTTCAGAATATCCTCCAATTCCCAAAAATATGTTCTATAACACAAAGGCTGTTTTCAAGGCACTTAAATTCTTTTGTGGTTGTGTCTATGTAACTAATAATAACTAAATTCATTACAAATACATTCACTCCTCTAATATTTTGATTAAGATGCTCACAGAAGGACAATGGGTCTGCTCTTCATAATGGTAAACTAAGTTTTCTGTTGGGAAGGGAACACTTGCCGGGCAAGTGCTTGAAGCCTCAGAAGGCCAGTGAACTACCATACAGCTCCTGAACCATCTTTTGGGTTGCATTTTGCTCTCAATACAGCAGGGTGCTGAATGTGTGGGTCTTTCAGAGGAGTGAAAGAGGCCAGTTCATTAACAAGGGCTGCAAGATTGGATGTGTATGGACAAGCAGCCCCAGGATAACCTCCATTTTTCAGGGCAATAGTTTTTCTCTGTGGTGGCAGCTTCCTTCCTTCCAGAGGTGTGTGATGTGATCTATGTTTGTGCGTAGGCTGTAGCCACATTTCCCATCAGTTTGAAGCTGTTCTGAGCCAGGGATCTGTCCTGGGCTGATGAAAAACTTTATAGCAATGCTTGTGGCATAAACGGAGGGTGAACAGTGAGCTGAAACTATGTACTCCAGCAGTGTAAATGTAAGAAGACAAAAGAAAAAGAAGATGAGATGGAAGTTGACCTCTTAGACATGCCCAGAAAAAGGGTGGGAAGTCACTTTTTTTTTTTTTTTAATGGAGAGGGAGAAGTGGGCTGAGCTTAAAAGGGAACTATCAGCAAAGCTAGAATTAAAAGAAAGCTTTACGAATGATCTAACTTTTATTTTATTACATTACAGAAGACAAAAAATCAATAGCTGGTAATTCAGACATAAATGAGTTATACGGGCCATTGACACAATGGACCAAACTTTATAACAACCACATCTGATGCTGTCAAGCCACAGGCTTCAGTGGCGCCAGTAATAATTATGGCCGATCACCTCTAATTCAGAGCTGCCTTGCTTGATAAAGGTGTCACTCTGAGTGGCTGCAGCATCAATATCAATTGAGGATGTCATCCAGCAGGTCAGTCTGCTGTGATCTGCTCTTTTTTAATCAAATAGGATAAACCCTTTGTTTTTCTCCTCCTCGATCTCTCTTTGAAAATCATGCATGCCTTAAAGACAAATCGTTTGAATTCAGTACTAAGCCTACTTGAATTCAAGACTGAAAGATGACTAAAGCTAACTGTGTTGGTCCACAGAAATACATTCTAAAGATAATTTATAATTGTCAGAGTATCCTGGGGAGAAAACTTTGCTACTTTACAATAATCTCTGTTGCTTTGCTGTGTAAAGAGTATTAAATCACTGCTGTGATCAATTAATGGATCCTCCCCCCAAAAACTTGTTGGTAAAATGCTGATAGGCAATAGAAATTACTTTTCTGTAAACTCACATCCTTATAAGGAAGAAAAGAATAGAAAATGCATTGTTTTATATGTTTTCCTGTTGTTTTCTGAATTAGGAGACTAGATGTATTCATTGACTGTCCTAAGACTGAATTTCACCGTGTGAAATGTCACTGTGTGAGGTGACTTTGTAAAAGCTGCTGAAATTCTTGATCTCTAAAGAAAGGAGTCACTTTTAAATATCTCTCCAGTGTTTCAGGTGCCATTACTGTTTACATCTCTGCAGTTTGGTAATGCAAACTGATATGCATATGAGTATGCATATGTGTATTGAGGTATTTTCATGAATTATTGTTATTGCTTGGGCTTTGCATTTTTTGGGGGAGCGACTATTTTCTACTGTGTTGACTACAGTTAATTGTAAGTAATGAACAATGAAAAAAAAGCTTCTGTGGGGGAGGACACGTGAGGTATTTCAGCCACAGTTACAGCAGCTTTTAACGTTAGCAGGACTTACGATCTGTGATATCATGCTGCAGAGCGGTCCGCACCATGATAGCTGATGTTTGTGCACTTGAAAAGCTTCTGTTTTGAAAAATTTTCACTGGTTCCACTTAGAAATATTCTCTACCCCTAAAAAAAAATCGTGATTGTCAGACTTGTGAAATAAACACCAGAGAGGAATTGTTTTAAAAGCAGGGTAAACAATAGCAGCACCGCAGCATGTTGGTTCATAAGCTTACAGCGCTGTATGGCTTGGGGCTTTTCTGCTACTTCTGAAACAGCAGAGAAAGAAAGCGCCTTGCACCTGTAAGTTTGCAGACGCACCAAGAAAGAACCCCGCAGTTCTTGTTTAAAAACACAGGGCTCGATTCCAGCCGTGCGTATGCCAGTTCTGTGTGGTTAAGGGGGAGAAAGCTCAGTGCAGTGGCATAACCTGCGAAATCAGTGCTGTTCGTTCTCCCCAAACCCAAACAAACACTCCGCGTACACCTCAGAGCTTCTCTGCTGCCCTCCGGCTCCATCTCCGCCTTTTCCCATCGCTGGATCTCCTCGAAGCCCGGAACATGTGGGCATTCGAGTGCGGGTGCGTTTGTGTGTAGTATCTTCTGATCAGCCCCCGTCAATCATGTCAGCCCAGTCCCTGGGCTTTCCTGTGATCCTGCAGGCAGCTGCGCAGGCCGTTCAGAGGCGGCACTGTTTCTTTCTCTGTTTACTCGTTTCCAATGGCAATTGCACCACCAAGTCTCAGTACGTCTGGAACTTGGCCTGGGGCTGTTTTGGTTACATTGAAGTTTTTGCTTCAGCTCTGCCAGATTTAAATGGTGACTTCACCAGCACTGAGCTAAAAAGGAGAAAAGGGGAGGAGGGAGGTAGTGCAGCGAGCGGGAGCGAGCGAGGGAGAGGGCCAGCACATTACATCATCATTTGGACAGGAATCAAATGGGAAGGATATGACTCACTCGGGCTAGTTAAGCTTTGGCTCAAGTTCTACATACACTCATTCCAGGGCTCTCATGTTCTGCACCTCAGCAGGGAATTCAGGCTCAGTGATGTCCATGAGGTTTGTTTTTAATTTTCTTTTCCTTTTCTGATTCCTATATACTTTTTTCCCCCCGTCGCCTTCCTCCATCTCTTCTCCTCCCCTCCCTTGTCCCCCTTTCCCACTCTCTTCCACTTCGACGGAGTTTGTTTTCTGGTGCGTGTAAACTCGACCGTTAGCAGCAGAAGCTGATTCTTAAACCAAACCAAACCCAAACAAGGAGCACAGCAAACTTGAGAGAAGTTTTTTTTTTTTTTTTCCTCCTTTTTTTTTCCCCCCCCATCATTGTGTCGCTCCTAATCGGAGGAGACAGGGAGAGAGTTAAAATGCAGGAACCAATCGCTTCGATGGTGATGTAATGCTGGAACTGCAGGGTTGTTAAGTAATGTGAGAGGAAGGGGGTCAGGGTTGCAAAGCATTTACCTGCTGTCAAGGGGGTTTAAGTTTATTATCAATTGCAGTGACTGTAACTGGCTTCAGACTGCACTCTCTAATTATTCACAGACTCCCCTTTTTTATCTTTTATTATTAAAAGTAAAACTATATTATGGTATTTTTAAAAATGTGATATTATCACAGCTGCAAATTATTTTCCACCAGAGTTTTTTGATATTTTTTAAATGGTTTGAAACTGGGTGTCTCTTTCACAAAAATCCCAGAGAGAGCAGAAAGAAAAGAGAAGGGCAAAGAGAAAAGGGGTGGTTCTCCGAGCGTAGCTGGCGAATTTGAAACTGCATGAAGAGAGCAGTTCAGTCTCTGCCTAACGGTGTGAGTAAAAGATCCCACTGCCGGAGGTTCACTGTAGAAAATACAAGAAAGGAGGCGATTTGTAAAGCTCATCCCGAGGAGCCCCAGCAGTTCATCTCTAACACTTGTCAGCAGCCTTTTGCTTGTTAGCTCACCCCGGGCTCGCAGCTTGTTTGACGGGCTGCTTTCTTGCCATGTCCGGGACCGCTGAGGTCCCGATCCCATACGGCAGATCAGGATGTAATGAAGCTGCCCTCCAGAAGTACCTGGGAGCTGGGACATCTGCACACACGCGTTTGCTTTGCAGGACAGAGCACGGTGCTTGTCTTATTGAATCTTTCTGTCTCCCTGCAGACTTTTAAGCCTCCTTTTCCACATTTCTAACAGCCTCTGGGTTTGGGGGGAGGGAAAAAGTTACCTCCTCCCCAAGCTCACCGTGAGTACATGAGCATTAGGGTGGGCAATGTGGAGCATAACACTGAGACCCCTCTCGGATGGTGCTTGTGTTTAGATGTGGGATGAATGGGAGATGCCAGGTGGCTGTTGGTGTCCTCAGGACACCCATTCTGTCTGAATCAGGTTTCTGTGTCAAGAGCTGTCTGCTTATAAGATTCTGGTCTCGGAAGTGCCCCCTTCAGGGAATTTCTATCACAGAGCAAAGCGCTGTATTGGTGTCCACTGGATCAGCAGAGGACCAAAGACTTGCCTGGGATTACTAAGGATAGCCTTAATCACGCTCCTGAGGGTTTGGTGATTTTTTTTATTTTTATTTTTTAAAAACTGTGTTGGTCCTAGAGTGAGCAAAGTATCCTAAAGTGTTGTTCTGCTGGGATCGCTAAACCTCACCATCTCAATCTGAACAGGACAAGAGCCCCTGCCCAGCCCCTGTCCTCCCTTCCCTCTGCAAAGCCACCTTGTGTCTAGCTGTTAGGTCCCTGCACATTACTCACAGGTTTTCCTAAACACCCTGATTTCCAGGCTCCTCAGTCAACTGCTCAAGCACAAACAATTGCTCATCTGCCAAACTTTTATCATTCGAGAGCCGAACGTAAGGCCGCACCCGGCTCTGGCCCACATTTCAGAGCAGATATACCATATGGGTTAGATTGCGCAGTGCTCTGCTGAGGATGTGTGGGTTGTGGAGGGAGCTGCGTTGCTGCAGGAGTTCCCGTAGGATTTCTGACTCATATTTTCTCCTAGAAATGTTAGGAAGTGCAGCTCCATGAACCACCAGTAAAGCAGTGTAGATTCTTCCCTGTGCCTGCTTTCCGATGGTGAGGTGGACTTGTCTTCACTCTTTCCCTTCCTGCCTTTTCTGGTGGGAGATTTTTTTTGCAGGAAAAGCCTGTCAGTGTTTTCCTAGGATGGGTTGGGCAGAAGATGACAGGCCTTGTCACGCTCCATCTTTGAATGCACAGAAATATGTCTTTTCTACTTCTCTTATCAACATGCATACAAAATATGCTGTGCAGCATGGCCTGTGGGCATCAGGTTGTGTTTCATAGGGGATCTGAGACTACCTTGTCTGGTTCTCATGGTATTCATGTTTCACCTGGCTGGGAGGGCAGCAGAGGAGAACATCTTGGTTCTTCAGACAGTTTGGACTGACTGATAACCCTGCCTCATGCTCATGACCTTCACAAAGCACCTACATCTTCTCCACCTTGCTGATTTGCGCTTTGTGAAGTTAGGTAGAGGGTGTAAAGAGTTAAGTCCTTCTTCCCTTCCAAAAGCGCATTGCATCTCTAACTTACAATTCACTTCTGCTACTTAACTGATTTCAACACAGTACCACAGAAAGAACAGATTTAAAGGCTTCTTTCAAAAAGTTGCAGTTGTAAATGCTGTATGCATACATATGTGTGTGTATATATATATAAAATTCTCCTGTGTCTATTAAAGCAACAAAGCGTAGAATTAATGAGGTATAACTGTCCTGAAGAGAGCCAGGCAGCTCTGACAGGTGCTTTTGAAATGCACATTCATCCTGGAGAAAAAAAAAATTTACATATACAGTTGTTTCCCATTTCATATTCTTCTATATATGCTTTCATATATGCTAGCTGCCCGTCTTGCACCACCTTGGAGCCAAGGTGCAGGTATGCCTGTGGATTTACAGTGCTGTGTTCAGAGGTCAACAGCTCCGACTGTTGGCCTCGATGTGTTTGAAGCTGGGCCTTCTGGCAAGAGGATTTTCTTATTGAAGAATGATATCTTCAGGGACCTAATTTTTAAACAGTAGCCAAGAGAAATGTTAACAGCACTCAGTAAATGAGCATCAGAAGATATATTCAGAAGCACATGTAACCTGTCAAACAAACCAGAGGCCAAACGCACCAACGTCTGTAAGCGATGTTTGCACTAGAGGCTGACCGCGCGTGGTCAGCTTCTGAAGAAAGGCAGTTTGCTCAAAGCAGGGCCTGGCTGGAAAAGTCCCAGTAAATTTTCCCCACCACGATCCCAAGCAACATTTCCGCCTGCATCGTTTAATGTGTGCGTTGGCAGACTATCCTCTCTATAAGCTGTGTGATTTTAAGCAGTAATTTGGTGCTCCTTAGCTGGTCTCTGCATGCACAAAGGAATTGACTCTGTAGTTGCTGTACAAAAGCATGAGGTAGAAGTGAGAGGACGTGTTTAGTTCACTGACTGTGATCCCTCTGTCCCTGTGCTCTTCAATTTTCCTGGCTGTGCAGTGAGACTATTTCCCTTATATAGTTTAGGAAGACTTAGCTGATATTTGTGAAGCCCGATGAAATTTTCAAACACAGGGTACCGAGGAAAACATATGTCACCATCAAAGGTATTGTAGGGCGTTTTCACCGTATATCATACGTGTTGAACAGGAATCATAAGGAGTGGCGGACTGCCTTCCGCTGGTGCAGTCCAGTCATAAGGTCTGTGTGCTTTATATGCTGCCTCGCTCGGAGTTGAGTTAGGTGTGCCACCCCCTTGGCCCACAGTGGGCCTTCTTCCAAGCTTTGTGCCTCCAAAGGGAACTTCATGCAGCTGCCAGCTCTGCTTTAAAAATGGACACCGGGACTTGCTCTTGGCCAGGCGTGGTGGTGAGGTGAGTGTTTGGGTCAGAGCAGGACATTTTTTGGGAAGAGGTAGCGGCCCTGGCAGTGGTGGCTTCATGGCATGAAGACCGAGCTGTCCTGTGCTCTGCTGAGGGTGCTGGGGCAGGAACGGGCCTGGCCTGCCCTTCCCTGTCTCTCTCTGTTCTCCTTCCCACCCGTCCTTTGTTCGTCCTGCACATGCCTGGGCCACGTTCAGCCCAAACTGTTGAGATCAGCTTTGCTGAAAATTACACTTCAGATCAGAATGTGAGTTAGGTTCCTCCAGTATGAAGTGAATGCTGGGTCTTTCTCTGCAGCTATAGATAAAGCAGATATGAAGGTAATTACATCTCATTCCTATCTGACTCTCTTATTTGCCATAATCTCTTTTAATCCCTTTGATACTCATCATAATAATGTTAATCTTAATGAACTCATTTGGTATTAATGCGGATGTGATTTGTAAGTTCAGAGCAGGCTTGCCATCCTTGTTTAGTGTTCATTAATATCCACTTAACTGTGTTTATGCTCTCTTTCTCCTGCAAATGGACTTGCGTATCTTTGTCTTCCACCTAGCTGATGTGGCAATTCCCTTAGTGGAACTCTGTTTCCACACTCACGTTTTTGTTTCCTTTCTATTTCTCTTCCTATTTGTACGATCCCAAAGAAAGGAGCTGTTGGAAACACTGCAGCCATCTGCTAATGACTTTCTGTACCCCTTTGCTTACTCAGTTCTTCCACTTGCAACATCAAAATTGAAGGAATCCTTATCCTCTTGGTTCTTATTCATGTGGCATTCCTTCTCAGATTGCCTCAGAGATATTACCTTACTATAGCCTTCATTTTATTGTCTCAGAGGGTGAACGAGGAGGAGACACAACCCCTACTCTTGGCAAAGAGACAAATTATTTGTTGCTTACTACCATTTTCTCCCCAAGTGCTCTGTTTATGGGTGGGGTGCCTTGCCCAAACAGTTTCCGATGTGACCAGCCAATTCTAGTGAGGGAGGACTACGTTCGGATTTTGAGCCTGATCCAAAGCTTATTGCAGTGAATGGGAGTGCTGCTTTGACAGGCTCTGGATAAAGTCTTTAAAACTATACTCTTTTCACTCCTTCGAGCACCCACCTACTTTTCAACATCTCTAACTTTACCCTGCTGAAAAACTGCCTTTTCTGCCACAGTGATCCCAGGGACTGATGGATCTTGGATCCTTTTTAAGGGGTGACTTCTTCCTTATGTGGGTGTTCAAGTGTTTTTTAAACGTGGCATGGGATTTCTGTGTTATGGTACTTGCTGTCTTGTACATCCACTTCCTTCATACACATTTTTATGGCCTCAATAGTCAAATAACATGAATTACTTTTCAGCCCCAGTGACACACATTTTGCTCTTTAGGGCTTTTGGATTCTGAAACAGCCAGGAAAGTATCATTTACTTAACAGAACATTTTGTATTCCATGCCTGCCTCCATTCTTTATTTAATGTCCTGATATTTCCTTGTAGCATAAGGTTTCTATGTTAAAATGATTAACTGTGCTGGAAACATCTACATTCCAATTTATCAAAAGATCTCTGCATGATATAATAAAACCAGCCATTGACTTGGTAAACTTACTAGTCAAGTGTGAGAATTGTAGTCTCTCAGATCAGCATAAGCTGTATGTGTGTGGTGGTCTTTATTTTAGCATATTATCCTTCATTCAAGGGCATCACAGGATGGTTTGCAAATTGCAGCCATTACTCAAACATTAAGTCAAATATATTAAAGCTCTTTATTAGTATGAATACAAGATGTGCTCATATAAATAACAAGGTGGAGGGTTTTATTACGGGTATCTACAGCTCTTGTGCTGCTACATGACCATAAAGAATACAGACCAATTTTGTTCACAGGGGCACTGCTTTCTACAGATCAATAAATCTTTGCCCACTAGCAGTAGCAAAATAATAATAATAAAAGTTCATTGCATTTTCTCTAAATGTCAACTAATTATCATAAGGCCTGTCAAAAATAATACTTGTAGAACGTTTTACCACACTGGAAAAGCCTATCAGCACCAGTAATTTTATATGTCAGTTTTAACATGAGGTAGATTTTTCCAACCTGAGTCTTAAAAACCAGAACAGAAAAAACTTACTGGACGAGATCCTCTCTTGACCTCAGTTTGAGCGCACTCAGTATCATATTAAAAAAAAAAAAAAAAAAAAAGTTCCAGTACTCTTTTCTTTGTTGTCATTCAATTTCCAGATCTAAGTGAACTTTTCTTTCACTGCAGCTAAGGATGTGATCCATATTTCTCTTGTACTGTCACTGCAGGATTTCTCATTTCTCCGAAAGCTATTTAGTTTTCTGGCATACTTTTTATAGGCGAGTTTCTTTTTAAATTCACATCAAAATAAGATTGACTGAAAAGTCAAAATAGAGGACTAAATTAAGGTTCAGTTTACAGATTGACTGAACAAACAGATTCCTTGCCACTGGAATCCTGTGTTGACAGATATCTCCTGTGGCCATTTGTATGAAACAGTCATGTGTTGCAAAAAGCACAGATTAGTACAGAAATCTCTGTGTATGTGGATCTGTGTATATGCATATATAAACACACACTCATACAACTGTATTTGAGGATGGAAAGTAAAATTGATTTCTGTTATTCCTAAGCAATCCTATCAGAAACAATTTATCACATGAATAAGATTCCGAGTTGTGTGCCTTGATGCAGTGATGTAAATATATTCTTTTTGAAATTGAAACTGTATTAACACCGTTTAGCTCTACCTTCCACTTTAAGTTTATGCAGAATGAGAAATCAGATCTTGGGCAAAAATTTAAGCAGCTAAACAGGGAATTTTTTATTTTTTTTTTCATCAGTAAGTGTTTTGTTTGGGTTTTACTTGCTAATTTTATGTAGAATGGAACTTCCTCAATTCGGAGCAAAACCTGGTACATCTACTGCAAATTAGTAGATGTCATAATATATTGAATGAACAAACAGATTATGCACCAAATTCCCTTTCAGTAATTAATTTTGTCATTTTCTAGTTCAGTTTACTATCTTGACAAGACTTTGTAGTGCCCTATGAAAGTACTGCAGAATACTTAAAGAAATGTTCAGAACCTTACCAGCACCAGTTATAAAATTATAATGAGAAAATAAATAAATATTAGAGGGGGAAAAAAAAAAAAAAGGAGTTGGAAAAGCATGGATTAATAAAGATCTATTTAGAAAAGTGAAATGTGGTCGATTGAAATGTTTCCATTTAAGTTCAACATTGTTTAAATTTGGGCTTTTGACAAAAAAACCAATTGTTTCAAAGGAGAATTGGGAAAATTTTCTCTCTTTGCAAATTGGGAAGTGTTATTGCTGAAAAAAATATATATCTCACTTAAAAAAGATCTTGAAAAAAAGTACAGTTCAGATTCTCACTTGCTGTACGCTGAAAGATGATTAAGCTTTGTATGTTTTATTTTCTGCTTGATTGCCAGGGTCTCTTCTAAATATTTCTATTACTTCTGATTATTATTTTTTTAATTATAATTATGTTTTCATGTCTCTGTGGGTAAATGCCCAGAAAGTGTGAAGAGTAACAATGATAAAATAGGCAATAGTATTCTGTCAGTTGCATGTGTTACATTCTAGAGTTTTAAACTTCAGTCTCAAAATGTTCACCTTGTGCCGGAGACAAGCTCCTGACTGATAGCACAGTCAGCAACAGCACTATCTAGTGTCTCTTTTTCTTACCTTAAACGACAGTTCTTTATCTCAGGGAGACTTGACTTAAGGAAGCAATGCTCTGATAAGGGGACTTTTTTAAGTGCAGATCTGATTGATTTGAGTGGAGGGGACGGTGTTAGTTTGCTGCTTCCCCATGCAGCTCCAAGCACATGGGTGCTGGATTTCAATGGCACATGTGCATTGGCATGTGTCTCTCGTGCACAGTAATTTTCAAACAGGACAAACATTAGATATAATAATTAACGGATTGGCTCAGGGTCAGATATTTAAGTTGGCCCAAACAATCCCTAGAGGACTTAGGGAGATCTTCTCCGTTGTGGGGAGAATAAATACACTGCACTCAGCCAAAATCTTGGGCAGTTTGGGATGAAGTCTGCTTTGACAGTTGAATAGCTCCAAGCAGGTGAGTACCCCCAAATGGTGCACATGTTCCTGCGTGAGCCTGCAAAGGCTCATGGCACTGCAATAGAGGTAGGCTGGAGAGTTGTGTGGAGGACAGATGTTATTACTGACATCTTCCCTGTGCTGAAGGGAGAGAGCATCAGGAGACCACTGCTTAGCATGGGGAAGAGACAGCTAAAGGGGGATCTAATTGCAACCTTCAGCTGCTTATAGAGTAGTTACAGAAACGACAGGGTCTTCCTGACTTTGCAGCATGAATACAAAAGGTAACAGTCACAAGTCTTAGCAAAAGTAGTTCCGGTAGGACCTAGGAAAGGAAAGGCACCCACATGAGGAGTGTGGCGAAGCACAGCAGCGGGCTGCAGAGAGGTGGTGCAGTCTCCATGGCTGGAGGTTTTCAAAATTTGTCTAGAGAAGGCTCCAAGCAGCCTGCTGCGATATCGCAGTTAGCTCTGCTTTGAGCAGAAGATTGGACAAGGAGACCCTCAGAGATCCCTTTTGACTGCAGCTGTTCTCTGATCCTGCACTAGGCAGAGATGGCAGAACCGGCTGTCTGTACAGGGTGGGGAAATGGGAAGGATTTTGGTGTGAAATTAAGCAATAAGAAAAGCAAATGGTGAGACAGGAAAACAGTCCTGCTTGTGCCTGCTTGTGTCCACCTTCTTTTGAGAATTTCAGAGTATAAGCACCCAACAGGAGTGGTGTAACTGTGGACTTAGAATATCTTTCCAGTTTACAAATGGCTGAATGAATTCTTGTTCTTTATTTTACTAGGCATCTGTATTTTCTGCTTATAGTCAAGATTTGCAAAAACAAAATTAAAATACTATGAGAAAAAAAATCTTTAAGGTACTTTCGAACCAATCAGCTGTTTAAAGTACCTTTATTATATATATATATATATTTTTTTTTTCTCACAAAAACAGGGCACCTAAAGCATAACAAACAAAACTCCAGGCCTTTGTGGTATTTTTCAGCATGTTTTGCAAAATGAAGAGACAAGGATAATTTTTCAACCTTTTGAGCTCTGTCCATGTCTATGTGGGGGATGCATTTGCTAATATCACTGTAAGCTCAAAGGTATGTTTTACAGGAACTTAGCTAGCAAAAGCTGTTCCCACTTTAAAAATAATGGCACATTAGTGCCTTTTTGCAGTGAACTCCCTGTATACCTTATCCTCCGTTCGTATTTATCCATTAACTAATGACTATCCAATATGCTGTCACTAATACCACAGTAAAATCATGTCTTGCCCTCCTGAACGCTCCGTTACTTTATTATTGCAAAATTAATTATTTATTATGGAATATAATGTAAAGACTGAAGAACAGTCACTGGACATGAGTGTTCGCTGACAAGCCTGTGCAGTCATGCTGCCTCAACCTCATATTCATCTTGAGCTAAAAGGCTTAGAGAAGGATATTTTTCATATTTATGAAAATCCAAAATGTGCAGCCCTACAGTACGCAGCCTGGCTCCCAGTACACCTCAGTCAAATGTTTTACTGCCGGGCATTCACCTTGTTTGTATCCTCTTTTCTTGTGATTGGGGCAAGCTTTGCTCTTTTAAAATAAATGTCAAAGATGGTTTTGTACCGCTGTCGGAATGAGGCTGTCGGACCGAGAGCAAATTGGTCAGTCTGGATGAGTGGTTAAAAACTTCCTGGCTGGAGGACCTAATCCCTGCGGAAAAAAAAACAGAAAGTCCCATACTTTCCTGTAGAATATACTATTTTCCCTTTTCACTGAAAATGGCATTCCTGCTCAGTTAATTTATTAAGGAACCTAGTCAGTCTCTAAGTAAAATAGTTTTGAAAATATCAACATTAGATATGTTTTGATTAATACATAAGTATCAATGTTCAAGTTTCTCACTAGCTGCTAAAATCATTTATAAAAATCTGGGGGAGAAGACAAAAAAAAAGAATATTAGCTTGTTTTTTGTAGAACAGGAAATGGAGGAGAATTGACAGGTTTAAATTTTCTTTTGTGTCTTGGGTGTGCTTGTGGCAGGTGAGATGTTATGGTAGCTAGCTCTCTGTGAATAATGAAGTTGTTAACTTAGTGACTGAAATTAAAAAATATAATTTAGGTTAAGTCAAAATGACTTAATTTTGTATTTATTTACTTTTTTTTTCTCAATTAAAATAGAGGAAAAATAATTCAGCTTACCAAAAATATTATTTTTTGAAGTGATTGAGAGGAATTTCCAGATTAATACATCACATCAAACTGGAACATTGAGAAATGTTCTAAACCCCTGCTTTTCCGACTATAAATTCCTCTCCACATATAAGATTTACTAAGTAGTTTTTTTTGTAGTGAATTTAATAATTTTGGTTATTCTGAAAGTGCTGTATTTGGCATCTTTTGTATTTGACAGAGAAAAAAGAAAAGTCCTACTGTATCTTTTGAGCTTTGCTTTGTAAATTACATCTGTTACAATGCAAGTGAATTCACTATGCTAGAGTATGTTTGATTTGCACATACTGTATAGATAACTGATGTTTCTGTCCTAGTATAACTTTCAGCTGACACCAGCAGCCTGTAGAAAAGCTTTTCGTTATTTCTAACACAAGCACAGCACCACTCATGCTAGCAAAAGTAAGGAGGTTGGTGCAGAAAAGACTTTGCAACTTAATTTTTTCCATCGGATCTTTGTCCTCACCCAGTGTGGGGCTGTAGAGCCAGCAATGCTAAGCTGTGCTATAATTTGTCATCTCTTCCGTCAGTAGGACTAATTGAGCTACGATGGTTGAAAAAATGTTGCAAGGTTTGTAAGATTCAAGAATATTAAAGGAGGGCATGTAAATTCATGTAGCTAACTGCTTGCGGGATTGGAGACTAGATGTCCGCAGAAGATGACTGAAAAATCTTGTTTTCTTGCCAGTGACAGGTTAAAAATAACTCTCTGCTTTAAGCTGCCGGTAATCATGCAGGACCTCTGGGAAAGAACTTCTTTTTGCCGCAGCAGAAACCTTGTGCGCAGTGACCTAAAGAGTTAAATCTTCTGTTTGGTGCCAGTATTCCCTGGAGTTTTGGTGACTTATGATTTTGTCTGTCTGAGTTTTTGATGATTTGAAATACCAAAGGGAGTTGGAAGCGGTTTCATTGACACATAGTCCGGAGGACTGGTGGTCAGTAGGGCAGGTATGACTGGATGCCCAGAATGTTCATCACATTTGAAAATCATGTTTCTGTTCTGGTGGAAAAATTCTCAATTATTTTTTCTTCTGTTTTTCTTCAGGGAAGAGTCAGAAGTTAAAGAAAAAGCCCATAAAACCCAATTTTAAGGTTGCATTCTTTACGTCATAAAATGAAGGTCCTTATGGGTGAGAGAGATGAAATGTATTAAATATCAAACACAGCATTCAGGATGGATTTTTTTTTTAATGGACATTTTCCTTGGAAAAGAACACAACTGAAAAATATGTAACCCTAAGTCTAAGAGGAAATCTGTCAAAACTTGTCAAATTTGTAGTGGTTTTCGTGTTTCATGAATAGCATGGTTCTGGCTGTGATACACTTTGAATTGCTATCATTTTTTTCCAGTAATGTGGTGTTCTCATGTGGTTATTTCTCCTTGCACTGATCCTTGATATGTTGCTTAAAAAAAAGAAGTCTGAGTAGTTGAACCATATGTTTATATCATAGCTCCTAATGTCAAAATTTTAATTGATTTTCCCATATTCAGGGTTAGGAGGGGGCTGTATCATGTTCCATGACGTCATAAAAACAAAAATATCTAAAATATGTTTCAAATAAAATGAGGGGGGAGAAGAAAAAATGCTTAACTTAGAAAAGATGTGGGATTCATTAACAAAGGAAAATACTGGCCACGGACCAACGGCAAGCCAAATGTTTTGCCAGCAGTTTGCAGTTCACAGTCATCATTGCATGTCACTGCCTCCTGCACCAGCCCCTCCAACCATATATGCCTTCCTTTTAAAGAGAAACCTGTCTGGTTTTAGTTGAATAAATTAATTTGGGTTTACTTAGTTTAAAAACAAAAATATAGAGGGTCCAATTTTATTTCATTATGCCCGTGGGTAAAGCAGTCCAAGGTAATTACAACCGCAGTGCTGGTTGCTCTATCTTAATTAAAGAGGCTTTTTTTTGCACATAGGTTTTTGCACAACATAATAAAATAGTTTGTGGTCTGGCTAGCCTCAGTGTCACAAGAGCGTACTCACTTGAGAAATTGTCCAGCTTTTCTAAAAGCTGAGGCCCTTCCATGCAAGAGGAAGCGTGGAGCTGCTCAGCAGAGCACAGGTAGTTTTCAGTCCTTCCTATTTAATGTAAGGGCACAATCATAAATCATGCAGCGAACAACGTTTCATACACTCTCTTGCACTAAGTAGCCTGCTTGTCAGCAGCAATGAATGTGGGCTTCAGTGAGTCTTTAAGCAATTGTGTACTCTAGGAATGTGCAACATTGGTTACACACCTGTGACCAAACCTCTAATTTCTGTAAACTTTTCTAGTAATGTTTTGGGTTGCTTGGGATTTTTTTTTCTGTCTCCTTTGCAAATAAATATGATTTATTGCTTAGTGAATCCATTTACACAAAAGGCATCAAAGACTTTTAAATAATGCACTTGGGATGATGATTAAAAAAAATAAAACACAACTCAAATCCCAACAAGCATGTCTAAGATGCCCTGTTATTAGAAAAGTCAAAGGAGGCATGTTTGCTAGTTGAATAAATCAAATAGTGTTGTAAAAACACTGTCTCAGGGATGATTAAGGGTAAGTGATTTTCATTACTACATCAAGTTCTCCTTTCTGTTGTGGTGCTTTTTATATCACATCAAGCTTTGCTATTTACTTACGCTGCTTTAAAAAACTCCATCATCTCAATTACTTAAATCGTGACCCAGTGCATTGATTTTGGAAGATGGCAACATAAGCTAGCTTTATTTAATGGTCATGAATCTGATTGACGCTTGTCCTTTCTTTGGATGCTCTAGCTTATGCAGTTGGTAAAACTGATTTAGTTCAATTTTGCAAATAGCAGTGGACCATGTTCTCAGGTTGCTCAAGTCAGTACAATTCCACTGCCTCCAACAAGTTCCCTCTCCTCACCTGGTGCTGGTGCCTTCATACAAGTTGCATGACTTTCCCTTTTCCTGGTTGCACATACTTATCGTTTACTTGACAGCCCTGTCTGACTTGACTGAGTGTAACTCCAGCTAGATAATTAGAGCCACTGATTGTCCTTGACCCAGGTCATGATTGCGCTACCTTGCTCATTTGCAAGGGCAAGGTTAACAAATATTTCTGAACTTTGCAGGAAGGGTCTTGAGGTTGTAATAACGAACATCCAAAGGGCCCTAGATCTTTTGCTCAGTGACCAACAGTGGATTTTGTTTCTTTCTGTTGGGGATCTGAATTCTCCCGTGGAGGGGCAGGCAAGTTTAGCTTCAGCTGCTTAGACTGACATAGTTTCACCTGAGCTTGCATTTATGGAGGAGAAAGTGCCAGCAGGCTGTGGGTTGTACCCTGTGCCAGGACACCAGCCACAGAGAGGGCAGTCCTCGGCCATGTCTGGGCTGCTGAGAAGCACTGCTAGCAGTGGCTGCCCACGGGACAAAGGGAGCTGGAACACAAGATGCCTGACAAAGCTGAAGTCTCTTCCAGCCTCCCAAGGCATGGCCCAGGTCCTTGGCATCACAGGCTGCATAGGGCTAGGAGTGTGATCATAGATGTCTGGGCTTTCTAGAGGTCTTCAAACCTAGAATTAAGCATGTGTAAATGGAGAGAATTAGCCTAGAGGTGGACCAGAGGGACTTCCACCCCCCACACATAAGTAGAGAACATGAAAAAACTGATTTACTTCCCACTCTGTGAGGTGTTACTGAAGCAACAATATTCAAGTATCCTTCTAGGGTGCTGCTGCCAAAGAAGCGTTTCACAATGAACACAGAGGGGCATCCCTGTGGCAGCCTCAGCTGAGGTGCTAATGATTTCATAACCTGCTCTTTTATTATGCAAGCTATAAAACCTGCTGAGACTGTTCAGCATGGTGGTTCCTGCTGCCAGGGCAGTAGTCAGGGCGCAATGGTGGATCGATAACGGGTTTCCATGTGGAACAGATCTGTACTGGATGTTTTACATACATGGCTTTGAAAATACAAGAAAACAGCCACTTTCTATTTCCATTTGCATTAGAGACTTCTCATGAATATCTGAAATAGACATTTATTGTGACCATAACCCTACCACAAATTAAAATCAGATCTTGAGTCCCCTGTGAAAAAGAAGCTCATTATAATGTATGGAGATGTCAGAAATGATACTAAATGACACTTAACTCTAAACCCCAAACGCTATGCTTATCCATGGCTTAGGGTTAAATTTACAGTGGAAATAAGACCGGGAGCTAAGCAAAGTTACAGGGGTGTTGGGGGGTGGGGGGTGTCCCGATAGATGTACAGCCACAAGCTAAAGAGCAAACAGCTGGTTGTATGTGTCTGCCAAATGCAAAGTGTCTTGCATATATATACTGCTGCATTTTCTTCTCTTAAGCCATAGATTACCTTTGTTGCATATCCCACACAGTCTGGGCCAGATTTATACGATGTGTGATGTTGTTGATTCAGACGGTTGCTTTGTTGCTACAGAGAGAGAGATAAAGACAGATTTCTATGTTGGTCTAAAAGATACACATCTGAATCATTATGCTTAAGCTCTACGTTTCTCATCAAATTTTATGTGGGAGACATTCTAAGGACTTGTTATCTGGTAGGCTGATATCAGGGCTAAATAGGGTGTTCACAAAATAGGGAGAGACCGGGGGAAAAAATACAAACCAAACCAAAACATGCAGACTTGAAATCTGACTTTGCCACTATTCTTTGCACTCATCATATTTGCCTTTCCTATTAAAAAAAAAAAAAAGAGAGAGAGAGAACAACAACAAAAAACGCACAGTGGAGCAAGTAAGCCATGGCTTCCGACACCTGGACGTCAGCCATGCTCACTGCTGTGCAAATTCCTGCTGCTCTCTGAGCTGAGATCATATTGTTGGAGATGGCAAGTGTATAGAGCACAGATCTGTATCTTTCTTCCATTGCTAAATATTAACAGTAAAAAATAAATGCAAGTGATGCAACAGGCTTTGACCAGATCTATTTATGTGACTGCTGAGATATTTTAACCAGATCAGTCAAAAGTCTGGCTCCCTGAGGGCCAAACCAAATAGATTTGATGTTACTGTAAACCGACTGGAGCTGCCACTTTGTTGTTTAGGTAAAGTTGATATTTTTCACACATTTACCTGCATTGTATCAGCATGTCTTGGGCTGTGTGTGTGACCAACACTTTGCTTATTTTTAGGAGACCTATAGAAAATGGCATGACTTCTCCTTCCTGTTCTACCCCTGCTGGTTCTTTCTCTTCCTAAGCTAACGAATAATCCTTTTCCCCTGCCCTTCCAACAGCTCCGAGCAAACATTTTGTTTTGTTTTGTTTTATTTTAAAAAAAAGAATAAAAAATTAACCTACTGAAGTTTCTTGAATGTCAACATGTTCTGACTTTGTCAGGCCATCAGGAGAAACAAATTGCATTGTCAGAAGACTTCCACTGACAACTCCAGGGTGCCAGTTCCCACAGTTTAACTCTGGAAACTCTTAATGCAAATGCTGCAGTTGATCTCAGTGATTATGGTGGCACTTCACTGGAAAGCAGCACTTGAGTTGGGTTTCACGGCATCGGCCAGCCAACTACACTTGTGTTCCTGGAAGGGTTTGGTCTTTTTAAAGCATTGTGTACAAAGGTAGTTCCTCTTTGCCTTGCAATGCTGAATTATGATGCTGAAAACTGTGAGGTGAACTAGAGAAATGTGCAAAATCTTAAGGTTATCCAGTATACTCAGAGTTTCACATTCACCTAATTCAGTTTTTGACTTTGCTGTTCACACCATTGATATAGTTACATCCCTGGTATAGCAGTGTTTTAGCTAAAGCGCTGTTTCAACAGTAGTCCTCAACGGGGAAAGCAAGGGAAAAAAGAAACAGTGTAAACCCAAACTCTTCATGGACTTAGTGAATACTTACTCTTCATGTTAAAAACACATGAAATAAAAAATCAGGAAGGACACTTCTCCCCAGCAAAACAGTGTGTTCATACTTCAGGCCCTTGGAGGTTGACAGGATGACCTAAGCTTGTTGCATGTTTGACTATTGACCATTAAGCCCTTTACTTTAAACTGGTGCAGTATATGTTATCTTAGTCTTCCACACAATGTTCTCTTTTGGGAGAATGTTTCCTCTTTAGCATAAAGTTTTCCTCAAGACAAAAAAAAAAAAAAAAGGAAAAAATGGAAAAAAAAAAAAACAGAAACACAGCAAAACAGCTGCAAAACACCAAACCAGAAACATCAATACAAATTGGAAAGTGAAGATATAAAATAAACTTCCGTTTACTCGTTTGTTTTTCTTAGTACGATACGATGTAGTGTAGCGGTTAACACGTGTAAGTCAACACTTCAGGGTATAATTTAGGAAGATATCTTCATAGGTGTCATACATTTCTATGGTTCTGACTATTCTAAATGACTGCAACAGCAGCACTTCAACAAATGAACTTTAACAGCAAGAGCATCATGCCCGACGGAATATCTGCCACAATAGGGTCAACTTCTCCTTGTCTTTTTCTACTGTATGGGCTGTACAAGCCAAAGAAGAAGAAAGCAAAGAATACTGGAAAGCTGGACTGCAGGCCAGCATGTTTGCTTCAGTGACAGTATCAATAAGAGCAGAGAGGGTAGAATTTGGCCAGTGCATTCAGGAGAAACACCATGTGTATTGTGGTGATCCTCCTGCTTCACTTCATAAACTAATCGCCACCAGAGGTCAGGAGAAATTACTCAGTAGTAGTCCACAGATGTAAGTCAAGGTGTAAGGTGGGGATTTCTGTTTTCTTCTGAAGCATAAAGCATTGATCACTGTCAAAGCTTGTTTCATAACTAGATGTAATGCATGTTCTATGCTGTGTGTTTATGGAGTGTGCGTGCATGTGTGTATATGAGTGAGATTCCCAGTTGGTTTAAATCCATTGTCTTTGGCAAAGCTACATTTTACACCATTGAGAATTGGCTCTATTGCTGTTGATGGATTCATGCTTTTCCTATTGTTTTGTCAAATTATTTTGTTAACTGGGTTACAGCTTGTGAGCTGTCTTTATTTTCAGGTTTTTATTTCCTCAGTGATATTTTGCTCATAAACAAGCATATTTTGAAGGTCAACAGGTAGACTAAAACACAAAGCTATTTAGGAGAAACATTTTGAACATTCTAACTGAAAAGAAAAAATGTTGAAATGATACTGATTCTCTTATTTTCATTCTAAAAAACTATTCAAGAGAAACAGTAAATTCCATATATATGTATATAAAAGAGGCATTATATGTTTGTCTTTTCTTATTTATCCCATTTTCACTCACTTTTATTTAAAACAATTCATAATAGTAAACTATCCTGTCTGCTTTAAGCTGGAGACTAGAAAAAAATGTGCTCGCTATCTGACATTATGGACCATTTAGAATTGCTGCTTTTTATTACAAGTATTGGCTGGTTTGTACGCATATTTTTAAAACTAAGATTTAAGATTTACATGTTATCTGGAACTTGATCTATAGCTTGAAAGGCTACTGTAGCCACAATAAGAATGAAAATAACCCTGAACTGTTGAAAATTCAACTCTGAGCACCCAAAGTGGTAATGACTGCAATAGTAGTTTTGTCGATATTTATAAATCAATGCAAACCAGAAACTGGATGTTTTAATTTACTACAGTTTCAGTGTAACTGATACCCTCAAGTTTGGAGCTTTAAGCTTTGTGAAGTGCAATGTTATTGCAGGGCATGCATCCAATTTTTAAAACATTATATAGATTGGAGACAGATGAGCTTTTCAGAATTATTTTAGGCCTATTTTGATTGAATGCCTGAGATGCAGTTTCCAGTGGAAATTAATTGCATTGATGTGAAAACAAATGCACTCCAACCTCAAAATTAGCTGCAGGTTCATGCTCAAACCAGTGCTTAAAAGGGAAAGAGAGGGCGCAGATAGTGACTGGAAATCACAGTGGCAATGTACATTTTGTTATAAGAATAAAATAACTTTCTTCTATGCTTTGCTGTCTCAGTGTGCATACATGCTGAAGGAGAGAAATTTTGCCACGAATTTGTGGTTGCATGTGTGGACAACAGGTTCAGCGTGCTAGCACTTCTCCCTCTTGCACACACTGGAAACCATGGCCCATCTTTGCTGGCCTCTGGCATCATCTGAGCGTGGGTGAAATCCACAGCAGCCTCTACCTGGAGAGCTTCTGTCATTGTCATCGGGCATTTCTGGAGCACGCAGTTCAGTAATATATGCTGTTCTGGGGGACTATTACCACACAGCAGCTAATGGGATTTCTAGCCTTTAGTGAAGTTTCCCTGAGCTATGTAAAAAATGCAATAGATGAGTTTTGGATTCCTGCTTGCTCGAATGATGCTCTCAGTCTGTGCCAACACTGATTGGCATGCAGGCTGAGAAGGCAATGTGTCCTCTTTGGATAATGAGAGCAATCAGCGTTGGCTTGGAGCTGATCTCCACTGAAGTACAGCTGAAGCAGCTCTCAACAGCTTTGTTCCTTCTGCCTTCAGGTTCACCTCTCTCCTGTGCATCTCATCATTTGTACTAATACAACTGGAGGTTGGGAATTTTAGCATGTTTAATAGATGAAGCTTGTGCAAAGGTTCCTTCTGGGACGTGGCATATATTCATTTTGATTTTTATGAAAGTTTGAAAGGAATCAGTGGAGTGGGTTGGGGGTGGGAAGAGGGTCACTGAAGATATAGAAATACTTAGCAGCGGTATGATATTTTTACACCTGGAAGTGACTTGTTAAACAGATAATTGAGAGTCCCCCCTCACGTACATACTTTTCTCCCTTCTCGCTGCCACTCCCTGAACAACTGACAGCTTTGAGACTCTGAATGAGTATGGGGCTGTGACTGCGGTGGGCTACTCACAAGTGCTTTCACCACAATTCTGTGCTGTAGAGAGATCTTGGCAATCCAGGAACATGAGCTAGTGGCCAAAGTGTTGGGGAAGCCATGAGTGTTAGAAAGGGCAGAGTGAGCTATTTCTGTGATATTCTTGTTAAAGCGTGGGGTTAATGACTGGATTTTGGTCATTCATCTTCGGCTTTTCAAAGCTCCTCATTTTCTATTTTGCTTGTTTGATATTTTGTTTAAGAACTCAAGAATGTGTTTTCTTAAATCATGTCTTCTTAAAAATGTCTAACAGATATGTTAATTTTGTAGCATTTTTAGCGCTAAGGGTAGAATTTAAATCTCATTTCATGTGTATGTACCTTCTTGTTTTTCCTCACTAGTTACTGTGGGCAAACCATGGTTCCATATTGCATACAGTACAGTTGTGTCTTGTCAGCTTAAAAACAGACCGAATCTGCCGGTGGCAGATTGCTGGCACATTTTCCTCTCACAGACACTGTTTTCATTAGTTAGGCTTTTTCTGGCAACATTGTGGCCAAAAAGATGCTACAGCTCCTTCAATAGCATTATGACTATGTGTGCTACCAGTTCTATTTGCCACATGGTCTTCAGACCTAGCAAAGTTTGGAGCTGCTACCTTTGGCCTTCTACAAGTTCTAGACTGATAAATATGAATGAGAATCTGATGGACAAAGTTTTATTCAGTTTCATGGATATGTAGCTAAAAAAGTAAAGATTCACAGAATCGCAGAATGTTTGAGGTTGGAAGGGACTTCTGGAGGTCCTCTGGCCCAACTTCTCTGCTCAAGCAGGGTCACCTAGAGCAGCTTGCCTAGGACTATGTCCAGGCAACTTTTGATTACCTTCAAGATTTGTCCTATTTAAAAATAAATAAATAAATAAAATACTGGATGCTCCTTTTGGCATGCAGTATGTCTTTTCTGTTCACTATTACCAGGGCAACTCCGTTTCTGTGGGGACCTCATTTAGGTGCCTGAATTGCCCAGGATCAGAAACCAGCCTGAGATTTCAGGCTTATCACTTGAGCAACAATCCGGTGTTTTAATTCAGGACTTTCTCCAGCCTCCTTGGGCACAATGAACTTTCTGCTCTAACTTTTACAACACTGGATGTGGGGGCACATGAGGGGACTTTGAGGAAGAGAAAGCCATGAGATATTAAGCCATCCGAAACATAAAGTTTTTATAGTAGTCCTTTCTGCCTGCAGGCATATGAGAAGATCAGCAAGTACATCTTTCTTAGACACCCAGGCAGGCAAACATCTCTGAAACACAGGGGCATGAAACTGCTGCTGCGGCATCCATCATTCTGTTGAGGACAGTGAAAACATGTGCTGTCATCTTTGACATTTTAATTGAAAAGAAAGCTTACACAGATTTCGATCTTAAGCAGTGTGTTTATACAAGTGTATACAGAGAAATAATCTGTCAGTTCAGAGCAGGCTCATTGCTATAGGAGTTGGTTTAGTAACCGAACAATCCAACATTAGCTCACACACCTTGCCTTGTTCTATGCCTCAATAATTTTTAGTAGAAATACTTTGCCTTGAGGCATGCAGTTATTAAAAAAAGAGGCTCAGCTTGCTTAAAGTCTGGAATTATTAGCTCATGGTAACAAGCCTGCACTGGAGAAACTGTTGGTTCTTTGTTTTCATGACTTTGCTGTAATTCACCGTCTTATTTTCAGAGACAAACTTCTGCTTTGTTTGGGAAGTTAAAAAAAAAATTGAACAAAAAAAAGGGAAAAATAAATCACTTCAAAAACATTCTTTTTATTTCATTTTTATTATAAAGCAGGGTTTACAAAGCTCTTTTATCTCAGCATTTCTATTAAATTTCACTAGTCCAAATAATAAGGGTGAATAGAAACAGAATTTTAACTGAGAAATTTGTTTTGCCGTATTTCCACTACACGGAATTGTTGGTACT
The DNA here is from genome assembly GCF_964211835.1 of Anser anser. Taxonomy (NCBI): domain Eukaryota; kingdom Metazoa; phylum Chordata; class Aves; order Anseriformes; family Anatidae; genus Anser; species Anser anser. Next base: position 126,376,721 of record NC_139721.1, on the reverse strand, counting down.
GGGTACTCACTGAGAGCTCTCCAAATACTCTCTCAGCCCTTTAGGAGTAAAGAGGACTTTTTCTCCATCTTTTTGTGACCTATTATTCTTTTCATACACAGATTTATGAAAGTCAAATAAATGCCATTTGCCCTGCTGCAAAGCGTTTGCAAATGTCCGGCTGCTGGAGTCACTTTGAGCAAATGAAGGCTCCAACACCTTTACGTAGTACAAACCTGGCAGAACAGTTGCTTGGTGTTCAGTTGTCACTTTTGTCTGGATGCTGGGGTTAGGATTATTTCCAGTTGTTTAACCTGTTGATATTTTTCCTCAATGAGCCTTAAATTCTCAAGTTTTCATGAATCTGCCAGGCTGGAGCCTTAAGCCTGACCTTTAAAAAGAATGGGCATTTTAGAAAGTGTCTGTGTAAGTTTTATTGCTGTTATGATTCCTGGTTTTGAGTCAGCTGCCGTTAGGTGCGCTTGATTATTGTTGTCACCTTTTTTCTTCAGTGGAAACTGGTTTGCTTTTATTTGCAGTGATGCCAGATCATGTGTTTTCCTGCAGAACTAGGCTTTTGGTCCTGTCTGAGCTGGGAGAACGTGACAATGGGATCAGTTTGACATTGTTGCTTGCTTTCATGATTAAGTGTTCTGTCATGTTTATGCTGCAGATTTTTTGTTTTTAACCCACTTTTTTTTATTTTTATTACAAGAATGTGTTTTTATATGAGCTAGTTCTTTATAATCCCTTGAACCTGCCTTTCGCTGTGTTTCCTTGTTTTGCTTTAACTATGCCATTATCCTCCACGTATCATTTGTGAGTTCCAGCTGTGTGCATAACACTGTGCAGAACATAAACTTCTCTGAGGAGGCTGTAGTCTGAGAAACCATTCTAACTTTTCTTATTTTTCTTGTAATGGGTCAGGCAATAAGACCCAGTGAAATATTTAGAGGGAAGGGAAGATTGAAACCAGCAGTTTCTAAGACCTGTGAGAGCCAAAAGGTAAATGTTAATGGGTTCTCTGAGGCTTCCAAGGACCTGCTGGTCCTTGCACTTATGCTTAATTTGCAGAGGTTCCTTGAACATGTGTTCAGGAAATATAGGTGGCATTAACACAATTGGAATTTCTAAAGGCAAAATTTACCATTGACTAAATCTTTAAATAGAATTTGGCCCACTGAATACATTACAGCAGTGGGGCTGCTGACTTGTGGGGCTTTTCTCCTACAAGCTCAGCATTCTTAACATATTTTAGAGTAATTTTTATATGCATTCCTAGTATTTTCCTGCATGTGCACCCATTCCCTGTCCATCTTCTGTTTTCCTTACTCTTTCCCTTCAGTGAGGTGTTCTGTCCCTGTGAATTGAAACAAGTGAGCAAGAATGCATTTCTGGTGGAGATGCTTTGTTCCCACTGAACACCTTCTCACATGACATCAAAGGATACATGAATTGAGAAGTAACATCTTGTTGCTTGCTTTTGACTATGTCCATATCATTTCGTGTCTGCTCTGTCTTGCTCCTTATGTGATGCCCGTTACTGAATTCCTTCTACCTCTGCGCCAATGTATAGCTTGTTATCTTAATTGTGCCAGCTCTCCTCACTTAAACTGGCTTTCTCTTCACTTCTGAATCAAGCTTCTTGTCTTTAAGAATTTTCGCAGCTTAGTCTTATCTTATCTCACTCCTCCAGTTTCTCATTACAGTGTCAAGCATCACTTTTCCTTTGCCAGTGTCTGTACCATCAGCTAGTTTCTCTTTCCCAGGCGAAAGTCTCCTCTTATACAACAAAAATCCTTAAGTTAACACATGTATAAAACATATGCACACTCTGTTTAAAAATCTCTGCAGAAAGCATAGCAAAGTCATCTAAATTATGAGCCACAATTTTTCCTCTCTAAAGTATTGCCCTTCCTGTGTCTCAATCTTAGTTACTCCCTTCCTCTTGCAAACTTCCTCAGCCCTGTCATTTCTGAGCTAGTATGAGTTCAATAAAAATATACAAAGAAACAAAAAAGCAACCAGAGGAGTGCCACTAAACTGCCTCCAACTCTCTAGCATATTTATTTGCTTGTATGTTCTGTCTCCATCTTCTACTTTTCATCTGTTTCGTGTCTCTACATTGTAAACACACTGTGTAAGAATTGTCTCTTATCTGTGTTTGTACAGTGCCAGGCTCAATGGGGTCCCGGTCCAGACTGGGACCTTTGGGCACCACTACAGTACAAATGTCTGCTACTGATAATAACAATCTACCCACATCATGCAGATGTCTGAATTGTCTGAGAAATACAAACAAGGATCTTTACTAGGTTGGCAAAGATCCATTAATTTTAGGTGCCAGTTTTCTTTTTCTCTGAATATGGTTTGGCTCTCTGAAAAAAACTGGCGACATAATGCTCCCATTTCTTGGAAAGCTTGGCTCTCTGATGATGCTGTGATTAAAAAGTTGTTACATGTGGAGTATGGCAGGCCAGGTGAGGTCCCAGGAATTATGTGAGGTATTCCAAGTACTTGTCTGATGCCTTGTTGCTTTCTGTTGTGTTTGGTTTTGCTTTCCTCCTCTGAATGACAAATGAATAAATTGAGACTAGGCAGAACCGTCCTATTTTTCTGGTGGAGGGTGCATCTCAAGTCATGGTCCACAAAGGAGGAAAGCCATAGCTAGCTTATTAGGCTAAAGTAATGGCACTGTGGATCAAGCAACAGCAGGCCCTGCAAGTGAGACAACTCCTCCAGTCAGTACACTTTTCTCAGGTTAAAACATCCTCTCCAATTCTTAGCCCTCTGACTGAATATTTCAAATATGGAAGGCCAAGGACATCACTCAGCTCAGGTACTCTGGCCTCAGTAGCTGCTGTGCAAGTGCTTTGTAGCTGATCTGTAGAACCACATGCTCCAGTGAACTATATCAAAACCATTTATCAATGAAAAGTTTTATTATGATGGTACTTAGTGGCCCATGAGACATTCAGAGGCTTGACAGTTGCCAGCTGTTCTCCTCATTAGCATGATAGCCCACCTGGGTGCTTCAGCCTGAAAGCAGCCCAAACCACATCACGTACTGACATACCTTGAAAGGGTCTAGGATGTTGATATGTAGTGATTGTTCACCATTGCATTGACCGTAGGGGTGCCATCGCTGCCTTAATCACCTGTGTTTCCCTGTTGCTTCTATTTTCTCTCCCTCATTTTATCTTTGGTCTATAAACTTTCTGGGGCAGGACCTCACCCACAGTTTTTAAACCAAGGCTTGTAGGTGCTGAGGTAATAAGTATACATGTATATATATACATATATAAATATACATATGTATATATATAAAGACATGAAAGTCTGGGCAAGTCTATGTTGCATAACTGGAGTGTGGTGCAGAAATCCCTGAGCCAGTGCTGACCCAACATGGCGAATTGCCACAGCACAGCCAGCCACCTGTGGGCTCTTCTGTGTGAGCTGGCTGGGTCTGGAGGCCATAGAAAATCATGAGATGAATGAGATCCTTTGCTCAAATGCAACTCCATAGACATGTGGCTTTATGTTTTCCAGAACAAAGCTAGCTAAGGTAGAACAAACTGGGTTGTGGTGTAGCTATTCCTGCTGACTTTTCATGAATCCTACGTGCAGGAGAGTAAGGATCATGACAGGGGTTGTGGTAGGACCCACTGACCTGGAGTGCTTTGCCATTAGAAACATGCTGCAGTAATGCTTTAAACAGCATTTGGCCTTCTGCACACAAGCCTGAATGATCTGGGTTAATATTGACCTAATCTCATGAGACCTCAGCACGAAATTGTCATCTGCAGAAACTATTCTTGAAGAGTACAAGTTAAGGGAAGCCTGGTCTTTTAATAGACAAATGTAGCATTTAGTCATCAGACAGTCTAGAAAACTGGGTCAGATCGGAGTTGCATCATAGCAGACAGAATATTTGGTATTAATCAAGAAGGCACATAGCAAAGTATATATCATAGATATTTGATTACATTAGTGGATTTATCTTTAATCGTTGGGTAGAGTCATATGATGGAAAATGATCGAGTCACCATGGCTTAGCAGGGTACCGCCCATCTGCTTAAATGTTAGTAATGATGACTCACAGTGTTAGCACAACCCTACAGAGGGAGGAGAGCCAACGCTGTCAGTTGGAGCAGCCCAGCTAACACGTGGTATTTTACTAAGCCACCGTAAAGGCTATCCATCCAGGCTCCATACGCCCAACGAGGTGGTGTGCAAATCCTGACTGAGATCCCATAGTGTCCAACAGCATTCTTCTGTGGGGACAAGAGGAAAATTCTTAAAGTTGGGAAAAACCCTACAGATAGCCAGATTTTCAGTGAGGTTGAGCACTTGCCAGTTCTCTATCTTATCCGTCCTTTATTTGTGGGCTGTTTGCCCAACAACCCTGTTTATTTAGCAGCACAGGTGCCAAGGAATTAAAATCCTTCGGTCAGCAATATTGACTGACTGGCTACAGGCTGTACCTCCTCAGCACTTGTAAAGCGAGGAGCAGAGTCAACGTGTCCAACATCAAAAATAACAATTATAAACTCTTACTGGCTTTTTTGCTGCAGGTTAAAAAGCAACAACAAAAGAGCTTATGTTGTCCTTGGAAGAAGAAATGCCTTAGAAGTAGACAAGCTGAGCATCTCAGCCTGTGTATACGTAGGTTCTCTGCCATAAACATCCCCTGAGCTGGCTGTGCACATGCACGTGAGTGCATGTTAATCAATGACCTGCCTTCAATGTGGAAGCAATAGAAGTATCCATGAATACTGGCCAATGTCAGGCTGTCCCAGTGGTGAGCTGAGTCTGGTGTGCGTTATGTAGCACTTTTATTGGTGGCAGGAGCAGTGCAGACTTTTCAACAAAGAGGGTCAACCTGGAAGCACAAAGTTTCTCTGCCTGTTCTGCAGCTCTTTGCAGAAACGCACTTGGGAGTAGACTTGCAGGAGTTTAGCAAGAAGAAATACCTGAAGTACTCAGGATTTTTTTTTCTCTAGTTAAGTGTAAAGCATATGCAGATCTCCAAAGTGAAGCAGCTTTAAAGGTGAAACTGGGGACAGCAAGGAAGCTTCTTTGCCATTTTAATAAATACCAATAATTCCCTTTTGCCCAAGTCCCATATTCCCAAACTCATTAAAGCAATTTTGGAAATGTTTTTGGCTCTGGAACATATAAGCAAAACTCAAACCTTGCAGTCCCTTGAGAATCACGTGCACAAATTGCCTAGGTCAGGCCAAAATAAGTTTCTGTCAAACAGCCTAACACCTAAGGTTATTATGAAATCGGTGAATTGTACAAAGGGTCTATATATGGGACAGTCTCCATATAACTAAATGGGGAGGGGGCTGTTGTCATGGCATTTGTTTTACTTTGGTCACACTGAAAAACTCAAGTGATATTTTTATTGAACACATTCCTCCTGTTAGCAAGAACAGTTCCTGTAGGCTGTGTCTCAGCTGGTGGACCCCCATGAGAGTGCACCAACGCTTTCCCCTCTCCCTGCCTGCTGTCCCTTCCCTTCCCTTCCCTTCCCTTCCCTTCCCTTCCCTTCCCTTCCCTTCCCTTCCCTTCCCTTCCCTTCCCTTCCCTTCCCTTCCCTTCCCTTCCCTTCCCTTCCCTTCCCTTCCCTTCCCTTCCCTTCCCTTCCCTTCCCTTCCCTTCCCTTCCCTTCCCTTCCCTTCCCTTCCCTTCCCTTCCCTTCCCTTCCCTTCCCTTCCCTTCCCTTCCCTTCCCTTCCCCAGAATCTACATTTCTTGGTTTTTTTTGGCCCTGTCCTAATGACTTCTCAGCCCTTTTGCTTGAGTAAGTACTGGTACAAGGAGCAGCTGCATTTTAGTTGGAAATAGGATGGTCAGGGCTGTGTACTTTATTTTCTGAGATCTTTTTTTCTGCAGAACTTCCATGCCACTTATGCCATCTCCACAACTTCCCAGGCTCACCATAGTGCTGAGTAGACCATTGTGTCCCCTCTCCCAGAAATTGATTCATGTTTGATCAATCACATTGCTTTTTGCACCCTCTCACGAGGTTCTATCGTGTATTTGGGAGACATTACCTTGAGTTTCGTTGGGGGGAGTGAAGATGTAAAGTACATCATGTTCCTCCGTCAGCAGATAACCAGGGAGGCATAGGAAGAGCTTCTCGTCCATATGCAAGCTACATTTGTTGTTGTTGGATTTTTTTTTTCTTCTTCTGAACAAGTACTATATGTGTCTGGGAGGATTTTTTAAACATCCTTGAAAACACAGGCTTTTTCTCTTCATGGAGAACCAAGACAAAAGGATGGGTTCAGTAATCTGCAGCTGCCAAGGAGAGGGCAGCTGAGGGCAGGGGGTGGGAGCAGCAGGAGTGTCTGGCGCGAGGGTTGGGCAAGACTTCGGGGTGGCTTTGTTGGCGTAAAATGTTTCTGGAGGGTAGCGGGCTTTTAGAGAGGAGGATTGAAGGACTGAAGGTACAGGGATGGGAAATAATGGGGAGGTTTGAAGAAGTGGGAGTTGGGAGGTCCTGCTCTCAAGAGTGTCCTGCTCTATGAAACGTTAACATGTCAGATTGCTTCAAAGAGTAGTCCAAGCTTCACTTAATCCATTAATTTTATGATGATTTTTCTTAGTGGACCTACTTCCTCAACATTACTTTTTCCTCTGGTTTACTTAGAAAAATCCTTCTAAATGTATTAAAATACTTTTGCCAAAATATCTCTCTGCTTCTTTATATTCCTTACCTTTTACCTTTACAAGCTACTTAATCTCAATGTAATATATGTAATTTTGCTATTTTTTTCCATTTTCGGTGTCCTGGTTACATTCAAATTGGCAGTATTAGAAACCTCACTTTGTAACAAAGGCTTGGTAGAATTTCAGGACAAAATGTCAAGAGTGGAGCTGAAATCTTCATTTGAGAGTAGTTTATTTACAGGTGGTAAAACTTCTGAATTAATATAAATGTGTTTAATTTTCTGTCATAGTCTGCAAAACTATTATCCAAATATTTTTGTTCCTGAAGGCAGAATTTACAGCAACTCACTGATGTAGCATGCCAGGAAATTTTCCTGCTTTGTCGGTAGAAATCTTTTGCTGGCCGTTGTAAGATGCAGAGGTGCATAGACTTAGACCTGCTGTTGGGTTTACTTTCATGTTCTCTCAGATGAACTCTATTGGTGCTTTAACCAGTAACTAGTAGGGGGAATATGAGTCATCTGTTTCTTGAAAACCTTCTGTCCTATGGATTTGTGCAGGAGATGACAAATGCTGGATTGGCTTTTCTGTGCCTGCTTGCCTAGAATTGTCAGTGCCTAGCAATGGCTGGCACTGTAAGGCTTGGTTTGGTCTCCGAAGCCCATGACAACTCGCTTTCCTTTTCTCCTAGGCCTGTTCCAGGTTCTCTGTCTTCACTACTGCACCTACACAACCGACAAAGACAGCCTATGCCTGCCTCTATGCCTGGCACCCTGCCCAACCCTACCATGCCTGGATCTTCTGCTGTACTCATGCCCGTAAGTTTTTTGTAGTTTGCTGTTGTTGTTGCTTCTTTTTTTTTGGGGGGGGGGGCATTATTTATTTATTTATTTTTGTCTCTGGATTCAGCCTGTGCAGAGGTGAAAGTCTGATGGATTGTTCAAAAAAAGATCAAGGTGTAATGAGTTAGGGAAGCTGGACATTTTTCTCTGCTTTGTCTTGCACAAGAGTATTTCTGGTGCGGTTAATGGAATGTTAATTAGTGTGAGAGTGATTAGAAACAGTTTACATGAGACTACAGTTTCTGGTTCTCACACTTGGTCATGTTAGTGAAATCAGTATGTCTGCGCTGGAACAAAAAGAAATTTCTGAAGTCAGATAAAACTGGAAAAGTTATGTACATATGTTATGGTAGTGAACTCGGAAGTAATCTTGCTTCTGTGAGATAACCAGCTAACAAGAAGGAAATATAGCTTACTTTCCAGGCCTAGTAACTTGCACTTCATTAAAATTTGGTCATGATCACTGCTCATCTTCAACTGCCACTAATTTCTACAGTGTTGGGAATACTCTTCATCTTCTGGGAGATTAAGGGTGCTTTGTCATTGTAGCTTCAAATTATTAAATGATTTTAACAACTCTCAGTTTAAGACAGCTGGGCAGTTAAGGAGTAGAAAGGAGTCTGGATAGCATGGGGAAGAGGGGAGTGTGAAGGGAGAAGTTTCTGTTTCATCACATGGTGTTCAGTTGGGAAGGCAACCTGAGGGCGATCAGATATGGATGAGAGGAAAGTACTTTTTGTTCTGGCACTGCTGGGGCAAGGGGGACAGTCTGGGGCTAAGAAGATTCAGGTTGGCTGCTATCTGAGCAGTCATTAATAAGTTGTTAATTAGTAACTTACCAATAAGGTTCTCCTCGAGTATCGACCAGGAAGGTCAACAAAAAAATGTAAGAAATGCCACTGTGGACAGTTCTGTTTTTTAATTTCTTTCTTTCTTTTTTTTTTTTTTTTTTTCTGGCATGATTACTAATGAACCTAAAATGGAGCAAACATCCTGCTTCAGCGTAAGCTCAGGGGCTTCAGATTGCTGCTGGGGAGCTCTTTGGGCAGCTCTGCTTGCAGCGAAGCAGGCGTGCTCTGGCTAAGAGCCCCACAGATGTGAGTCTTCCTGCCCCACAGCCTTCATGAATGGACTGTGGAGAAGATCACTGTGGGAGCCACTCCTATCTTGCAGATAGAGCTGTTCCTATCCTGCAGCAGAGCTGCTGCTTTCTTGTATGAGCCGAAGATTCAGGGAGCAACCCAAGCTGAGGCAGGATGCTCAGCTGTGGCTGAAAGCAGCACCATAACCCTACTTGTCACCCAGACCCTTCTGAGCGAAGGCTAGCAGTGTGACAGCACTTGCCTCTCTCTTTTCAGGGAAAGCACTACAGGAAATTATTATATCTAGTCCTTTTCTGCCATTAGGTTGTGTCCCTCACTCACGCCATGGTGAGTTTAGCTTGCAGAAAGTGCTCTGCATAGCCAGGTGTCCTGCTTTGTATTTTATGCTGCATCAGCAGTACATGAAAGCTTCCCGTACAAGACATATGGAAAACTCCTCTCAGCTGAGCAAGCCGAGTGAAGGAAAAAGAGCCAACTCGTTTTCCATATACTCAAGATTGGGGTTTTTTATTTATGTTTTTAACTAGCTAAGTTGGGCTGCACTGACAGGAGAACGGCTTTATACAGTGATGCTTTTAAAACCACTTAACTCCGAGTGTTGTTATACTGAAAGGGAGAAAATCATTACAAAAAAAAAGTGCAAACCTGGGTGGCTGCTACATTTGTTTAGTAAAGAATCCATTTCTTTATAATTGGCTGTGAGTTTTCAGGGCCGACTCTGATGAAACACACGCCTGCGTGCACACACGCATGCACTTCATGACACAGATTGTTATTTTTCCCGTCATGACTTGAAGAAATAAAGCTGAGTCCATTTACATAGAAACCAGGCATAAATTCTTGCAAATGTCTCTAGACACTTTTAAACCTTTTTCTTTCTTTTTCTTTTAAAAGATGGAGCGACAAATGTCAATGAACTCCAACATCATGGGAATGCAGGGGCCGAACCTCAATAATCCTTGTGCTTCACCTCAAGTCCCCCCAATGCATTCGGAAGCCAAAATGGTAAAATGGAAAATTTAAAAAGATATATTTTGTTTTCTTATATTGCTCTTGCATACTGGCTACCCAGACAGTGGGGGATGTAGCCAGACACTGCTTACTTCATTCTTAGTCATATGTTACACACTTTTTAATATGCTGCAGTAAATTGCCTTTGTGTCAGTTTAGTCTATGAACTTTCAAGATGTTACTAGTCCTAGCTGAGCTCTCAGTGAGAGGGAACTGAACTGAAGTGTCGGCTGTGTGATTCGAACCATGTTAAATAGGACTTTTGGTGCAGATTAGTAGTGTTTAAACAAATGGTCTGGCTGGTTCCCTGATGGTGTCTGTGCTCCACAACTTGTCTTGAAGAAATTGTCGGTTAATCATCAGTGAAGTAAAAAGTGTCTAATGAGGAGGGAGTGTATGTAGTCCTTGTTTTTTCCGGATAGGCACATGGTGTGTCAGTGTAACGCCAGTGTTAGAAAAGTAGACTGAATGACATATATAAAGCCACGATATTTTCTTTTGCTTGAATGCAACAAAGGTGCTGCCATCAGAAAGATGTGCCAAAATTCAGACAAAAATAATTTATTGATAGGAGTCAAATGTCATGGTGTTTTTTAAAGTTGTTACGCGTCTTACAAGGTCGAGGCTTCCTCAGGCATTTGCACTGTTATAGGATTAGTGTCGGTAAACTAAGCTACACATGGGCAGCTTTCCCCAGTTTTATATGCACTCTCAAAGAGGTGTTCAGCACTAATACCTTGGAACAAAGTTCATCAGTGTTGAAACACTTAGGCTTTTCCAGTTTCAGAGCTGCCATTTGCTGGCAAGTAGAAATATGAGGACAGAAGTTTGCAGTTTAACTCTGTAGGGTTTTTATCCTCTCAAGATATCTCATCATAGTGGAAAACAGGAGTAACTTCATTTAACTTCTTTCAGTGGCATTACGCCAAGGTAAAATTGTCATAAGTGAGAGAATGAAATCAAGCCGACAAAGATTAAGCAACCACATATTTTTATATATTTCTACTTTGCATGACTGGTACAGCTTTTAAAGTTGTTGTCATCTATCCCGAGGCAAAGAAAAATATCTTCTTGTCTATAGGCACGGTGCATGCAAGAGACTCTAGGTTAAGAGCAGCAAAATATACAATCTCTGTTTTCTTAGATTGGATAGGTCATGCCTTCACCTCACTGTTGGTCTGGGTTAGGCTATTAACCCAACCTCTGTTAACACCCCGTCTAAAACCACATTCCGTAAACATGCAGCCAGTTGGTCAGAAGAGCAGCAATAGCCAAAAACTCTGGCTCCCCTGGCCAAGGAAAACCTGTGGTCAAGAGTTCTCTCTCCTCTGTACCACACAGTGACGGTGACATGCCAAATGGCAACAGCATCTGCAGCAGAGCTTGTTAAAAACTTCTTGGAATAGGCAAGTGTTTTTTCAACTCAAGTGAGGCTGAGCCAAGCTAAATACTCCTTGGCTAAATAAATCCCAAGCTGGCATCTGTTTTGGGGACTAAAGGTTCTGTAGTTTACTCCCCCCACCCCACACCCCCTGCCTTTTTTTTTTTTTTTTTTTTTACTGGAAGTGTGAGGCTACTTAAGAACAAGATTAAAATACTGGTGCATATGTTGAGAATTCTGCAGTTTAATATCTGAAACTATACATTAATACAAACTATTTTTTAATATGGATAAGCAGGTTTTGTCCCTAAACCTAACGTATAAAGGTATGGCTCTTTCAGACAGAAATTGCCATCAGTTCCAAGGCATAGTTCACTTCCGAGGGGTTTTCTGCCACTCTTCTGGGGGTGGAAAAAGTCCACACATATTAACTCTTAAGAGGCGTAATTCAGAGCTCCAGGACCATCCATTTCAAATGCAGGATTATTTATTTATGAATATTCTATATTCTAGTTTTCTACTTTGTTTTCTTTGAATACACATGCAGTGTAAAAAGCCTCCTTATTTAGCCACTGTTTGAACAATATAAATTTATTAGCAATACCCTGCATGAGCACAAAGTGGAAAAAATGTAGGATATTCAGAGCAAAATTATTTCTTACATGTAAGTTCATGAATTATAAATTTGAATCATCTGTATGACAGGCGTGTTTGTTCTTATTATTAACTGTTTCACTTTGCTTCATGCTCAAAGCACGAGACTTTGCATACTCTGGTGATTTTTTTTTAAAAAAAAAAAAGTGGAAAATGTGGGTGCTTAGTATCTCACTGGATTGTGTCCTGCATTAGGAAGGAATTTCAGATTTCTTTAGATTCTGCTAATGCCATTACTGATAGCGGATCCAGTACTGCATATGTTCTATTTGGCTGGCCGCACGTGGCAAAGAATGTATGGGCTGAACGCTAAACAAAGTCATCGAAGCTGCTTGCAGCTAATGACTGCGGTAATCGGAGAAGTTTGGGGGACTTTGGGCCTGGTTCATCAGCTGTACAAATCCATGGCAGATGGATCAGCGTGTTCTCTGCGCCCACATGAAAGAATGCAGGACAGGCTCCTCTAGATGGGAGACCCAGATGTGATACCGAATCCTTCTGGCCTCGTGCACATCCAAGTGCGTACCTGAGCAATGCAAGTGCGATTTGGTATGCAGAAGTAACACTGTTTGGTGACTTGTGGGATTTCATTTGCTTCTTTAAAATAAAAATGGATAAATAATATCAGTATGGATACTGTATGATGCCAGGTTTTCCAGAGACAGCAGATAGATGGCAAAAGTTTTGTTCCCTTGATTGGTACACAGTCATTTTGTAGAAGGAAATGGAAGTCAGTCAGATACATACATATACAAACACATATACACAAACATACAGAATGGGTTACATTAATTTTATATTTCTGTAATAAACAATTCATTTAATTTACCTCACATTTCTAGAAAGCCTTTTCACTGCCTCCAAAGTTGCTCATTTACTGTTTTAATTTTTTTCTCTGGAGTGTGTAACTTCACATATTAAATTATTGTAGATGACATCCCAGAACTGATTTAAATTATCACAACAATCTCAGTTTCTCACACGGCGTGCCTCTCAATTAGGTTATCACCTAATGCTTTAAAACTGTCCTATAAAATGAATGAGTGAACATCTAAATCAATATCACTTTCTTAGACTCAGAGCTGAGGGGATAAAACCTTTATGCTGCCCACCAAAAACACCCATTGATTTTGTATTAAAATATATTGCATTGGAAAGTGGAGGAAACATTCAGCCGTAAGTGTACGTGGTAAAAATACGCAGAATAGCACGTGTAGCATATTAACATGCGGTTCAGTAGGCTATTAGGAATATTAGGAATTTGGAATTGTTGGCTGTGCCTTTTGCTTAATATACTGATTACGTACAGTTTGGTTTGCAGTTTCAGAGTATCCAAGGTTTTATAACTGGGAAGTGCAATACCATGTGGGTTACCTGAGTGAAAGATAAACAGTGTGCATAGGACCGCTGGAAGGCTGCATGACCACGATTCTTTTTGTGGAGCTGATGCTTTTCTATCTGATTATTTTGAGACATTGATCTTTAGCTGTAGTGATTTTTGAGCTATGAAAGGAAATATAAAAAGCACACTGGCCATGAAAATAATCTGACTTTAAAATGCAGTTTTTGATTTGACCTGTATGTTTTTTCTTTCTCACTGTCCCTCTGCCCGTTGCCAGATACATAGTTTTATAAAATTTGAATAAAATGTAATATGTGTTCTTTGGCTGTACCTGCCTTCCTGACAGAATCTGTGCATTTCTCTCTCTCTCTCTTTTTTTTTTTTTTTAGAAGTTATTTTCATATTGGAAGTATATAGAGTTGTGGTCTAGTGTTTTTGCCTTGTATGCATTACTAGGTTGAACAGTAATGACAAGAAAATTAATTTGAAAACATTTATCAGATATAAGAGTAAAAACTTAACAGGAAAAGGAAAGTAATAAGCCAGTAATGAGTATGTTCACAATTACAGTGGTAAATATTCATATTAATTGAACCTTGTAATTTACCTTAGAATGCTGAACAGCTTTAGAGGAGGAGGAAGCAAAAAGTGGAAGAAAATGTGGTTAGCCAGTTGTCACCAGAACTAATTTTCATTTGATTTAACGTGAGTTAAGGGGCAAGATCCTGCTGGTGGCTGTGAAAATCCCAGTCCATGTTCAGTCAGCCACCCATCCCAGCAGAAAGGCAGACCTGGTTCAGGTGCCTTCTGTATTTTAGAAATAACTTTAATTTTTGTGGCCATGAGTCGTGGTGGTGCAAATGGTGCAAAGGAAGAAAGCACTGGGGTGTGCTGTGATCCCTGCCCCAGTATGATGCTCAGCCGAGCCATTTTAGCAGCTGCTACATGTGGAAACAAGAGCTCTGTTACAATAGCAGTGGCATCTTGGGACAGCTCCTGAGGCTTCTTGGGAAGGAAATTTCAGCTGGTTACAAAGAGCGAGCCCATGGCTGTGAGGTTTTGATGCTGGCTTCAGACAGGAGATGCAGGCAGGATCAAAGCCACTGAGGTTCTAGGCTCAGCTGCTTAACGTTTCACGACTGCAAGTATTTTGTTATATATAATAATGGTTTGAAGTCAGAGTTTTCATATCAAGATGAGTGGGAAAGGAATCACTTTAATTGAGTGATACACACTGCTTCAGGGCCAGAAGACTTTTCTTAGCATGGGTTCTGGACCACTAAGTCGAAGGAAAAGTGTCACATCTCTGTAGAGCTTTCAGCAGCAGTTTCTCATATTGTCCTCCATAAGAAAGCAATGAAAGCTGCATAAGGGAAAAAAATGGAAAAGGAAGCTTTCCAACTTAATAATAATAATAATAATAATGTTGACACAATTTCCTCTATCAGTCTCTGAGAAATGTTTTCAAGGATGAAGAGAGAGTTGAATAGTTAAACTGTTGACAAAATTCAGTGTTCTGAAATTGTATCTCCTGTTATGTTGGTGCTTATGTTTTAAAGTTGCCAAAGCCAAGCTTTCAGTGTGCTCCTGATCTGCACTTTGAAATCCTCTCTGGGCAGTAGCTTTGCCTGTAGACAGTATGCCTTGCTGTGGATTAAGGCATTAACGTTATGGGTGAAGCTAATCATATTTTGTTTTGTTTACTGAAACAGGACCTCATAGCCGTCATGCCTAAATGCTGGATTATGGACTAGACTCAGTAGAAACTAATTCTTCTTAAGCTGTCAGTGGCTCAGGCAGTGAAATAGAGAAGAGAGCTGGTTCAGTTGTGAAATAGAGAAGAGAGCTGGTTCAGTTGCTCATAGCTGCTGCAAATATATGTTGAATATTTGATCTCACTTCCACTGAGTGCATACAAATCACATTGCTTGTTGCAGCCACAAGATGTAACAATTCCTTGCATTTTTCTTTCTTTGTGTCACTTTATCCTGCAGTGATCTTATCAGCACTATTTCCCTAGAAGAACTTGGATTTTTATTATTTTGTTCGCCTTTATTCAGCTGGGTGTTAGAATGACCTCTCTTTCCCCCACCCAGCATCCCTCACCAACTTCCCACCCTTTCTTCTTCATCCCTTTCTCCACCACCCTCTCTTTCCTCATAGGATTTGCTGTCTTTGTACATTTGTTTCTCTTTCTCCTTTTTCCTCCAGTGTCCACCCTGATTTTGTAACCATGGCAATAATTGAAATACAATCCTAATGTTTGCTTGCCGTAGCTATCGACTAGCCCAACACATGAACTGCTGGATCTGGTTCTTGTGTGTTTGTTGTAAGGTTTTGAAACTTAAGTCAGATGCATCTGTATACGTGAGGGTGACTTGTTTGGTGCTGAGCTGTCCCTTCCAGGAAAGGTTTTGTTTGTGTAAACTTGTGTGTCAGAGAGAGCTGGTACAAATAAAAGTAAATCCTTATGGCATTGAAGCCAGGGAAAAAGGAAATTATAAAAATAAAAAAAAGGTTGTCTTACAGGGAAGTTCTGCTTTGCAGAGATAGATCTCAGTCTTTTGCTTGGAATTTGTACAGCTTTCACTTTCCAAGATTTTTGTGAGAGCTATGAATAATGGAAGTTGTTTTGCACTTCGGGCCACTGCGTGTTCAGTCTGGCATTCGTTTGGGATGTACAAGTGCACCTCATTACGAGCGGTGGGCTCCAGGGTGGAGGGGATGGTGTGAGACCTTTTACCAGCTCCATACTTTAACCACTGAGGACACGAGAGCTGGAAGCAAAATCTCATGGCAATAAATCTCTTCTTTATGGACATGCTTAAAAGGCATTTTCAAAAAAACTGTGCAGTAGCTAATGAAGCAGTTTATTAATTATGATAGCATTCCTGGGAGATAAATAATTTTAGACCGTTGAAGAACTGAAAGAGAAAAGTGAAGTGGCTTGCTAGAGGCCATGCAATTTGTCAGACAAAGAACTGAAACGACACAGAAGAATTTCTGCCTGCCACTTCCAGAAAACACAGCTTCCGTCCGAGTTGAATTTATGTATATATGATTAGTATACATTATTGTTAATTATGAATATTGTTATATTAATACCATTATTGAAATGCAGTATTTTACAGAACTAGTGAAAGAGTGGGAAGGCTTTAAACACCTCATTCTTAGAGTAGGTACAAACGCAAATTCAGGACTCAAATCCGCATAGAGATGATGGTTTATGTTTGAATTTAATGCCCCTGAAATTTCCTGAACTTTACTGATGAGATTTTGGCTCAGAATGACAAAAATTAACTGATCTTCTGAGACTTCTGTCATCTGAGATGATGGAAGCCTTGTGAGATCAGCTTCCCTGGCATTGTGGCTTTCACTGAAATCTCAGGAGAGCACTTACTTTTGCATAATGTCAACCATATCCAAACCAGGACTAACGGATACCCCTGTAGAGCTCTTTCTAAGATCACAGGCATATTTGAAATACTGCTACAAGCTGTGTTCAGTCTGAGGAAATGCTCACAGCATTTGTTGTTTCTTCTGTCAAATATGGCTAGTGACACTTTTCAGCGGTGGGAGGGTTATATACTGTCTTCCAGATGTTCATTAGTACAACTTTTCTGATTTATGTCTGGAGAGTTATCAAAGCGCTAATTTAAAAACTGGGGCAGACTGGGTCTCCCACCCTGGAAACACTTAGGCTGCAAACTTTGCTCCGCTTGTGGTTTTTGCTAGCAAATTACTGGCCAATAATGTTTATCTGGGATTTTAGTGCATGAAATGTCAGGAATAATCGTCCCAAATGTGCTCTGTAGTCAGACGGCATGGGATGTAGTGTAGTTGGTCATGTCCTCTGTGCTTTGTACCCGCTTATACTACAACTCCTGCATAGCTCACCTATGGGATCAGAGCATCTTTACTCTGGACATTTTGCTCATGTGCTGAGGACTATTTGCAATTTCTCTGGCAATGTGGGCACCTCTGCATTAGTCTGCTTTAGATAATTTACCTTATTTTAATTGACTTACATTACAAAGAGGACAGCAAAGCAAAGTACTTGATATAACTGGAATCATCTCCCATGAGTATTGCAGAGGCACAGGGAACATGGACTTTGACCAGCTAAAAGTGAACTTCAAAGATTTGGCTAAAAGGCTATCAGTCTTTTAGGAATGGAACTTAATTTATGAAAATCCTCCCTCTTCTAGTCATGGGTGTGCTGGTTTTTTTCTCCTATTTAATATATTAAAGTCACACTGATACCCACTCATTACCATATTGAAAAATGTTCTAAAAACCTTGTTTTAATATAGCATCAAATTGTTCATTTAGTAATAATGTGAGTGTGGAAGTACTTTAGTTTAGGACTGTTACCTTCATTATATTGCATTCTCATTTATGAAAGCTTGGCTTTAAAACAATTAAAAAAAAAAAGCCTCTATAAAATAGCAAGCCATGATTCTAGTAGTTTTATTTTATTTTTCAGTCTGCTAGAAATCATTAAAAACAAAATAATCAACTTTACCCTGCAGCTCAACCTCTTCTCTCCTCTGCTTTACTCTCTTCTTCTCTACATTTTAATTTTCCAGAATAGGTATTCAGAAAGGAAAAAAAGCACCATAAGCAGCTTATAATAGAATTTCTCATTCCTCTGGTTTTAAAAATCAGAGGCAATACTTTTATTATCATCAAAGAATACTTTTAAAATTTAGTCCTGATCCTGATATTCTTTTATTTAGGATACAGTTCATATTTGTCTCTTCTTTTTGCACATTTCCAGCATCTTATAGGAACTTTTTCCAACTTAATTTTTCAGCTCTGCTTCCTGCAGGCATTAATTACATAATATTTAAACATAAATCACTTTCTATAATCATCAAAGTAATATCAGGAGATGTTTATAATTGATTTGTCATACCAAGCATTCACCAGGTGTTTTTGACTCTTCAGTATCAGTGACAGGTATTGGTACCTGTCCCTAGTGATTCATAATGAAAAATTGCCAGATATTTCCTTGAAATTGATGGATGATTCATGTTAAATTTAGGCCACATTATTCTGGAATGTTTAAATTAGACTAAAAGCCACCTCTGAGTATACATGTGCAAACATAGAGTACATTTTTAGTTTCCCATCTGGAAATAAATACAAAGTCCATAGCTGTTTTCAAGTCACGAGAAATATTGTTATATTTTTATTATGGTATTTCAGTTCACACTCATGCTAATATGAAAAGTTTAGTAATGGCATATCCTCAATACTGCCCTCAAATGCCAAGGTTACACATGAAGTCCAATGGGATCTAGCAAATGTTTAAACTTTTATTAAAGCCCAAATCCCAAAATAGACTTTACTAGACCTGTACAAATTATTTTAAATTATGTAAATATTTTTAATATGTCTGGCTTCTGACAGAACACTACTATACACCAAAGTATGACATTTGCCTTGCTGTGCCAACTTTTGCTTTTTTTTTTTTTTTTTTCTTCCCAAAATACCTAGCATCATTACTGGATTTGACTAGAGTCTGCTGTATGTGCTGCTTGTGGTTCAGGAGAAATATATGTTAAGCGGATGGACTGTGTTCCCTGACTGTTAACAGAGGCTCTTTAGGATGAGGTTAAGCATGAACTTTGTTTTGGCTGCCAACCCCATAGCCAGAAGATACCGAAGATAAGGTGGGGGGTGAAATTTTGATCTGCTTTTGATCTGATGGACATGTACAGCTGCTGCGAAGGCTGGTGCTTGTGTTCAGTGAGTGTGTGTCGGAAAAAAATGTGCTTTTTTTTTTTTTTGTGGCAGATACTTCTATAACTTCATTGCTAGAGTGAACATTCATATTGGAATCCTCTTAAATAAAATAAATCCTGCCAAAGCATTAATATCTGGATGTGTATGAAATCTGGTCTTTCTGGGAACTGCATTTAAACAAGAGGCAGTAGTAGGAGGTAGTAACAGCTGACGATCTGAAGAGCTCCAGCTTTGTTGGTCAAATGTCTGCAGTTGTGCGTGTTTGTACCCATGTGCTTGTGTGTAACTTTTTTTCTTTTCTGTGTTTTTTTCTTCTTCATTCCATACACTTTTACTATGCAAGTGTAATTTTACAGACCACGTTTGCCTAACTTTGTTCATCTCTTTATTTGTGCACTACCTTATCTTTCATCAAGAAACCACTTTTCCTGAAATACTTCAGAATGTTGAAGAACAAGAAGTAACTGAAAATTCACGTATATTGCCCAGAAATCCCTTAATAACATTAATTTAGGATGACTACCATTTGCAAGAGTAATGGGAAATATGTTCTGCTACTTCAATTTGCATAGAGTTGTCGGTCTCCTAAATGATGTTAGTGGTGGATTAGTTTGATTGGAAACTTGATCGGAAACTTGATCCAAGAAATGTTTGAATTAGTTGAATAAAGAGGTCCCAGAGGTAATCTAGGGTCTGTGCTAAAATTTGTATATAACTACATTGCTGCTTGAGAATTGAAATAGGAATGAATTTCCCTTGGTGAAATTTGTGGTTACTGGGATTGTCCAAGGATACCCAAATCCTTCATTTCAAAAAATAAGTTAGCTTGATCCCATTTTAAAGATTTAAAAAAGTAAACACTTCAGTTTCTACTACACTTAAAATTAAGGATATGTTTATGCTGGTCTTAATAAAACTGGTAAATATGAGGCTAGCTCAATACCTCCCACAAGAGTCCAAATGAAGTAGCTGTGACTTGCAGTGCTTGTCCGGCATGTGTTCCTCTCCTGAGCCAGCCTCAGGGCTCCTGATCACCACAACCTGGGTAATGACCAGCTGGATGAAGTCGCTTTTTCCTCACTTTACTAGTCCACCTTTTGGTTTGTCCCCCCTGCAATGAAAACAACAGACACCGAGAATATGCATTTCTCTGGTGCAATCCCAAAACAGTCCTGGACAGCCGTGTCCCAGATGGGGGAGAGAGTCCACAGCCCTGGTGCTCCTGTGGTGAGGGAATATATGTGCCCTCTCTGCAGGGCGTACGGCAGGACCCTTCCTTGGGCACTTCCCTGGCATCAGCAACCAGGGTGAGGTGTGTGGGTTGGCCGAAATGGCTTTTTGTTTCAGTGACAAGTCAGGTGTTTGTGAAGCACTGTGAGAGCCTAATTCTCACTGGCAGAGGGCTCCTGTTCCTTCCCCAGTCTTGGTGAAGGGTAGGCACTGGTGCTGGGCTTTTCTTTCTGTTCTTTCAAGGTAAAAAAACTCATTAGACAAGCCCCTAAGCCCCTCTCCTCTTCACTTACACACCCTAAAGGTAATGTTGGCATGGTATCAGTGAACACTGTACCTGCCTGCTTGACTCTCACGTGCCATGTGATCTCCCATAATAAATTATGTACTTAACGGAGCAATAGCAATAGCTGAGATTCTTGCGACGAGAAGAATCACGTTACCAGAAGTACCAAAAAGGCTGATTAAAATTAAATTGTAGCAGACAACAGTTGTGTTACAAAGGAAAGCTCTATTACAGCCAAGTCACTTTCTTTGCTAACCTCTGACTTATTTATTTCTCCTGCATGCTGCAGTCTGCATGCTCTTTCTGGTTGTAATGAGCATTAATTGATTAGCTGGATCTATGAAGAGCTTGAGCACTCGTAAGTACTATCCCAGTGGGTACACAACTAAATAGTTTATGAGGTAATTAGTATTTTAATGCCTTTTCTAATGAGCCTTTTCAGTAATGAAATCTCATGAGGACATTATTGGTTCATATATATTTCTTCAGACACAACAGAAGGTAAGCTAATGCTATTAAGAGATTTTAAAGCTAGTTTATAAAATGGTTTTTAGTAACTTATTTTGAATACATGCCTTGGTACATTTGGCTTTATTAAAACAAAAGAAAAAAAAGTCTTAATTTTTCCCACTACTCTGTCTCTTGCACTCCTCTCTCCTGACAGAATTCTTACAATATACTGCAATTTCAAATAATTGGGACAATTTCTGGGGCTGCTACCCGATCTCCTCAGCTCAGCTGTAAGTAAATAATACCATACTGTCTGAGCGTGTTGTTTCAGATGTGTTCTCATCCTGGAAAAAAAAACAACTCTGTGCCTGGCTGCACAGCGCCTTGGATTTATGACTGTGTCAAGTTTGAGAGAATGACCAACCTCTACAAAGCTTTTCAATGTCAAGCTGAGCTCTATTCTGGAGGCTAGAAAGCAGCAGAGAGCTTGCAATCCTACAGGCAGTCTTACTTAACCTCCTCCTTCGGGTTCATTGGATGTACGCCGTTTTACCCTGGATTAACCCATAGTTTGAAGGACAAGTGCTGTGCCTTGCATTTTGTTTCTCTGGTACCTGATGGAGATGGCTTCAGAGGGCTTTGCTGGGAAGAGTTTTTTGGCGTGTGAATGGCTTATTTTATAGTTGGCCCTGGGGACAGTACTTGCTTTTTGTTCTCTGGAGATTGCAATGTATCAGCAGCTTTTTATGTATTAGAAAATAAAAATACTCTTTTTATTTATTTTTTTTCTCATGTGTTAGGGCTCACTTCTTCCACACAGGAAGTGTATCCCTGTCCTGAGTGAGACTATGGCAGCAATTTAACAGCACATAGCAATGCTTTGAAACAGCCTAGGCCAAAGACCAAAGCATGTATGTTTTGGAAATCTCTTTCACAAATTAGTTTTACATAGTTTAAGTGATATACGCCTCAAAATACTTTACAAACTTAATTTGAAGGTACAGATGTACAAATCCTATTTAACACTAGGAACTGTAGCAGTAAAGCTGTAAGAAATTCCCCTATATGGATCTCATTATGTAATGTTAGATGTAATGGGTCTAATTCACCCTTGGGGTGTCTTTAATGGTGTCAGCACAGTTTCGTGAAGGATGGATTTGGCCTAGGGACACCAACACTATAAAATCTTACTGTCTTCCACTGATATTTCTGTCTCCGTTTCCAAATCTTTACTGAGATGCGTCACTGTGACATATTAATATCCTAGCACTTTTTGATGGCTCTAACTTATTAAGAGTATGCATATTGTTTTCATCAAGTGAATCTGAAAAGCTAGACTTTCAGTAGGGTATCTGTAAAAGCCACCTCCAAAACATATAGAAATGTGTAATTTCTCTTCCTGTATTTGATCTTGTTTGCAATACCATGAAGAATGAGCAACACATAGGAGATGAAGAACGCCCAAGGCTGACCACTGCTTTCCACATTTCTTGCCATCTCCACACCCTTTTGCAACATGAGCCCGAGGGCCCGACAGCACAGGAGCAGCTAGCGACTCCTCCGTCAGCTTGTAGCAGCACCTGCAGAGTCTCGGGTTTATAGTGCTCACCCCTCCGGCGTGCTGGAGCCCTCTTGTTAAGGCACAGTCAGATGTGCACTTGGAATAGAAGCTGAGCAGCCTAATCCATTCCTTCAGCTGAGGTGTGGTAGCCTGTTGCATTCGTGTTCGTGGTCTGTTGAAAATGCAAAATAAATCAGATTTGACTGCATTGCCTTCAGGGGTCAGCCAGCCACCCCTGCTGCTCTGAGACCCTCTGAAGGGTCAGCCATCTGCCAGCATCCGGAGAAGAAAGTTCAAGAGAGAAGGTGCACATCAGGTTACCAGCCCAAGAGCAGAGGAAAAATATCCTCAGAGAAATATTTTGGTTTCCATTCTGGAAACTTCATAGAGGGTGTTTCTGCTCTATATTCAGAAGCTTCCTTAGGGGAGAAATGACCCGTAAGTTGTCTGAGAGTAAGAGCTCTGAGCTGTTTTCCTTTGATGGCCTTTGAGTTTTGCTAAAGCCATCTTTGAACTTTAATGGAGCACAGTCAGAATTAAACTGGGAGAAGGGGAAACCAGTTGTCAGACCTTGCTTTTGATTTTGTTAATACGTTTAAACTTGAAGTAGGCTAGAATTATTTTGCTTACTTTTTCAGAGACTTTGTGGTTTTGTTTGGTGCTTCCTGAGTCATCACCTGTCTTTGACAAGACTTTTTTTTATCTAACAAGAGGTATATTATTGATATACTGTGGAATGCACAAAGTCTTTGTATCAGCTGCACTGGACTTGTGGTCCTCCCAGCTTCATTTTGCTCCCTGTATCTGCTCCTGAGCAGGTCTATGCTCCATACTCTGTTCTGAAAGTGTGTAAGCACTGATCTTTGACACCTTAGCAGCTTAAAAGCTCAGCTTTCTCAAATTCAGACACTTTTAGATTTGTCCTTTTACCTTCAGTCTGGAGAAGAGGAGGTTCAGGGGAGACCTTATTGCCCTCTAGAACTACCTCAAAGGAAAGTGTGGGGAGCTGGGAGCTGGCCTCTTCTCACAGATAACCAGTGATAGGACTAGAGGGAATGGCCTAAAGTTGCACCAGGGGAGGTTCAGGTTGGAAATGAGGAGACATTTCTTCTCAGAAAGAGCAGTCAGGCATTGGAATGGGTTGCCCAGGGAGGTGGTGGAGTCACCGTCCCTGGGGGTGTTCAAGGAAAGGTTGGACGTGGTGCTTAGGGACATGGTTTAGTGGGTGACGTTGGTGGTAGGGGGGTGGTTGGACCAGATGATCTTGGAGGCCTTTTCCAACAATAATTATTCTATGATAATAACACATATTTGTGATATATATATGTACATATATGTCTGTATAAACATAGTCTCTTTGGTGATTGCTATAAGAACAGTGGAGAGAGAAGTAGACACGGAAGAAATGTCTTGCCTCGGTGAGAAATACTTGAAAGAGCAAGAGGCATTTAAAAGAAAGTTTGGCACTTTCTATTTCTTTCTTCTCCTTGTGTACACCATGAGGTCATGATTAATGGCTTTTGTGATGCTTAGAGGGCAGAAATCATGTGTACGTTCAATTCAGAAAGACCTCTGAATTGGCTGGACCCAGGGGAACCTGCAGCTCAGGTCTGGAAGGACTCGTGATGTCATTTTGTGTAGTCAGGGGGGACACGGCTATTACTTTTTTAGGCATTATTCTTGGATAGTACTAAGGTGTGTGGGATTTTTTTTGGCCTTCAAAACACATTTGAAAGATTCATTCTGTCCTGAGCAATGGAAAGATCCCCCCTTCCTCACGGAGGCTCTTTAGAAGTGGAGAGGGGGGGGGTCTTGATTTGCTGTTGAGGGTGTGCATGCAGTAGTACGACCAGAATGACTCTAGCCTTCACAGATACACTTCTAGTGATGCAAACCAAGTTCAAACGAATGGAAAACTGTAAATAAATTTTGCTTGAAATAAAGCTACTATGAGACAGAGAAAATTTCACAGTGGAGAAATAGAATATTTTGACATTTATTC
The DNA here is from genome assembly GCF_964211835.1 of Anser anser. NCBI lineage: Eukaryota > Metazoa > Chordata > Aves > Anseriformes > Anatidae > Anser > Anser anser. Next base: position 126,352,449 of record NC_139721.1, on the reverse strand, counting down.
ATGGTTTTCCTGGGATGTCTTGGACTGTATAAACTCACGGTTATTGTGTTAGTGAAATCTTACTTTCTCAGAGGACCTAACTGGGACTGGGATTTAACTTCTTTTGTTTTGAAGAAAGAAGAGAAAAAGTAAATTTATTACACGAGTGTAGCCCCCATCAATTCCATGCATAAAGGAATTATGAACAAACATGATAAACTGTGGACAAACTCAGAATTTCCTGACAATTTCTTTCCAAATGATGTGCATTTTAAGAATATATTTTTCTAAATAGAGAGGGGAGTGAATACTTTCTCTTTCTTCAGTCCTTTTGCTTCAGTAAAAGAAGATGCTATTGAAGACATGCTGCATAGCCTGTCTGGTGTCACTGATGAGCAGTGCAGGAGGTACATTATCTCTGTTTTGCTTTCAAGATAGATGAATGAATTTAAAATGCAAGAATAGTTTAAGCAGTGTATTCTTAGGATATCTTACTTTCTTGCAAGCTACTAAACTTTAATTCAGAATATTTGTGTGTTGTATTTATAATTCAAATTAGATAATGTTTAGTTATATTTACATATTATGCTTGGCTAATAACTGGCAAATACAGAGTGAAATTAAAACAGAGGGAACCCAGACAATAAACATCCCAGTTCACAGTTAGACTATGAGCCTTTGTGCTTCCTTATAGTGTGATTTCAGCATCTAATTAAGCAGATCCTCAAGTAGTTTGGGGACTCAAGCCTTAAATTACTAGATTAAATTACTGTTCCCTATCAGCACAAGTTTCAGTGCCAAAAGATAAATTTACAATAAGAAGCAAATATTTAGGATGAAAAGTATGACATAAATTAAACCATCTCAAAAAGCCAGGAATAAACTGTTAGCTAATAACACACACAACGAGCTGGAAAATGTAAGAAATTAGTATACATCTTACTACAGGGCTGCCTGTTTCAGAGAAGACAGAGCAAAGGGCATTCATGAATTTCACCATCAGTGCTGAATTGTTTTTTGGGAATATGCTGCTATTTTGCATTTAGGTTTTATTCTCATTACTAAATTTGAATATTTCCTCTCTCATCCCTGTCAGACACATTCCAATGAAAGGTTTGTTCCAGTGCATTTTTGGGTATGAGAAACAGCTCATGGCATATAATTTAAATTAAGTAAGATGAAGATCCTAATTTATGTGTAAATAATGTAAAAATCAGAGGTGTCTTATATGTGATATTTCGTTGCACATATCACTGCCTTAGTTCACTAGCAGTTTTACTCCTGAGCAAAGAAAAAAGATTTCTGGGTTTGTAAATGAAGCTGAAACTATTGGGTTCGCAGTATGAGGGCCACCCTGAGTACAATGTTCGCATTAATCTTTGCTCCTTACACAGACCGCTGGAGCTGCCTGCCAGGGCTAATGAATGGATTCTGACTCCACCATGTTAGGCTATTACTAAATACAAAGGCTGGTCACAAATTATAGTTTGTCTGATGGCTTCAGATATAAGCATTAGAAAAACATTTGCTTAACAGTAATAATTAGTCTGCTATAGAGGCAAGTTTTACAGATTGCTTTGGACTTTGGAGCACTGAGGCAAATGTGGCTTTCTGTGGGAAAAAGCCAGTTGCCTATCTAGCAATTCATAAAATGAAAAAAAAAAAAAAAAAAAAGGTGTTTTAGTTACATCCCTTCTAAATGCGAGACCAAACCACGGCACTTCTGAAAAACCCAAAGAACCTGTCTTTACTGCATTCGTTGTACTGTTTTAGGAGCACTACTTTTCCTTAATTAAACAACAAAAAAAGATCTCAGTTAAGAGATATTCCTGGCTTTGATCATGCTTGCACAGATACAGTGCTTAAGTAAGTGGATTCTTTTTTAGCTTAAACCTTAACAGTTAAATTAGAAGAAAACTCACAACTGGCGCAGAGGAGTTCAGCAAATCACCAGGCAGCCTCGGCTGCTGAGATGCTTTCGTTCTTTAGCAATGAACTCATACCTTGTGCTTTTGTATTCTCGGGGAGAAGAATCCGTAGTTCAGAGAACTGCTAGAAACAGCATGGTTAAATGAAGCCCAACAGTAAGCAATTCGTGTTACTGAAGCATGTCATTGAAACTTGGCACAAGTGCTGGCTCTGAGCTTGTGCTGTAGAATTGTTTTAAGTGCTTGTCATCCCATAGATACTGCTGCAAATGTTCTGTACTGTCTCTCCTTTCCTGCGCTGTCCGGGAGAGTGAGTAAAAGAATAAGTCTCTGCGTTTTCATTTGTTTTACTTTGAGTTTTCTGTGCTTTGGTTTCAGTAGCATGGCTATCAGATGAATGAGGTTGTCTCCATGCCAGGGTAGATGCAAAACAGCCCATTACTTCATTGTGTGGTTGGTTTGCTTGTTTGTTTTAAAAGTTTGCATGTACTCGTGAATGCAAGGGGATGATAGCATCTAATAATTGCAGCGCTGGCAGGAGCGATACAAGCTCACCCTTGCAGCCTGCCAAGGTACCTCTACTCAGGCTTGCAGCTCCTTTTTTCCCCCCCCCTACACTTGTCCTGCTGCTGCAGCACAGAACTAGAGAGCAGCTTTAAGGGGCTCAAAACTGGCATATGCAGCGAGACCACCAAATTAATTTTCCTTTTTGATGTGATTAGTTTTTGACTGCTATGTTGACATCTCTTGTGCCGAGGCATTGAGCTGAGGGTTCCTGCTGTGGAAGTCCCTGACTCCGCTTCTACAGTGGTGCAACTAGAGGGATTTTATTCCCTTCCAAGCTGATCATTCTGGGAAAGGTTTTGAGAGGGAACTGCCAAGAGCAGAAAGTATGAATAGATTAACAAATGCTGGTAATCCCTGCTTTGCAGAAAGATGGGCTTGATTACTTTATATTTAGAAGCTTGTGTCAATAGTGCAAAGGAATGTAAGAATATCCTAGAAAGCTAGTAATAGTTTCAGAGCATATAGTTTGCTTCAGTAACCATCATTCAGCTGCAGTTCCAGGTATTAATTAAAGGTATCACGATGAGCCCATATCCTCTGTCCACGGAGTGAGGTGTTGTACAGGACTTCAGCGGGGCAGCCTGTTACCGTGAATTCTGTGACCTGGAACAACAGAGGCTGGTTGAATATTAATCAGTCAATTTTTAATGGGTGTCTTAACCAATGATAATTAAAATACCTGCAATTACTAAATTATGTCATTAATTAAGATAATCCTCAAGGTTATTTTCTGTTTACTGGGTTGCTAGGGATACCTAATACATCAATATGTGTAGAAGTGTTCAATGAGATTGCCAGATTTTTTGAAAGATAAATAGTTTTACATGCTTCAGAAGTAGAATCCAATTGGCTTAGGAACTGGCCAAAGACTAAAAAAGTGACATCATTCTTGGCAACTGATAAAGATATATTTTTGTTAACAGACACTATATAAAAAGTGCACTATACTACCTCTAAGCAAAAAATGTGTCTAAGAATAATGAAATGCCTTTTTATCGAGAAAAACTTTTAAAAGGAATGGAGTTTGCTAAGCAAACTGCGTGAGCCTGCTTAACGCTATGCATTTGTGTTCTTCTACATCCTTTTTTTATAGAAATGTACTTAATACATGCAATGTATAAATACTTTTAAATCAATACCGTTATTTAGTAGATAAATATAATTATTGCCTATTAATTCTCCCATCAAATCCATGTTTGTGTAATAGACATACTGTAATTGTCTTCTTGAGTCCAATGACATACTTCAACTTTCAGCAATTATGTTTTAACTTAATTCCGATGACTGATTAAAACCATGTGTATTCAGGTTTAGATAGATGTGCTTACTAGAGGATTGTTAAACCTGCAGAAAATATGTTTTTAATAATCCATTAGTATTTAATTAGCATGCAATAACTGTCTTATTAAATCTAAATTAAATCCTTATTTGAGGCATGTAATTGAAAGTGCCACTGGGTAAAATCTAATCTGTCAGGGACGAATTTGCTTGGAATAACAACTCCAAATTTTTCTTTTCTGCAGTTTTCAGGGTCGTCTCAAACATTTGCTTAATCATCACAGTGGAATCTTGCAACAATCAGTTTTCTGCAACTGCAGCATTCGAAATGCTTTTTGGGTCAGAGTTGTCATCTTCTGAGAGTTCATCTTGATTTGAAAGATGATTCTGTGTGTGGAAGATGAGGAATTCCTAAACCTTTACCAGATGCCAAAATGTGTGTAGGGACCAAGTGAATATTCTCCACAAGCCAGGGAAGAAGGAGAGCTTGTTCGCAATGCGCACCATGTGGTTAGGTGTCCCTCCGTGCCTGAGCATACGCTCACAAACATTAAAGAGGGTTTTTTTTGGTGACTGTACCTCTTCATAATAGCAGTTATTAGGACATGTTGCTATGTATGAGCAAGTACACAGCACAGCTGGTAGGAGCAAAATGCAGCAAAACGGGACTATTTAGTTTACAGAAATTATGACACTTCTCACTGTTCAGCAGTAAAAGTGATCCAGAATCCATGCAGAAATTTGAATTCATAACTACTACTGGTGGATTTGCTTCCTCGAGACAGCTGTAGGCGTCTGTGTAAATTATCAAACCGAACTGCTTGTAAAATTCTAAACATCATTGGTTTGAGATTAATAGCTACTCAGATCCCTGTAAAGATGTGTTTAATTAACTGGCTAGCAAATTTATAGGAAAAATCTCCTCTCAGATCTGCTTCGCAGAGTCCAAGTCTGCTATTCCCCTTTCTCATTACAACGCCGTCCCTCATTGAGAGTAAGTGGGAAAACTGCAAACACAGCAAGCACAAGATATAAGATCTGTAATTCACCAGGTGAATCACAGGAGATATTTTTTTTTCTGTGACAGTATGTATCAGTGCTTTAACACTCTTAACTTTAGTTTGTTCTGAGTGCTAGTCTCCATGGATTTCAAGGTCCCATTTGGGAGCTAGCCATTATATCATTCATGTCATTTTTGTTGTCTTGATATGGTCAATGTTCTTGTGAATCTGAGGAGATTCAGCAGATTGGGATTTGGCTGCAAGGGTTGGGGGAGATTCCAGATGTTGATGGGGCTGTCTGGGGAGAGCAGTGGATGCAAGACTATGGTTAGGAAGGGAATGAAGGATTAACAGGGCTGGAGGGCAGGGAGGAGCAGCAAAATATTTTGCTGATTCCCTAGCCAGTGTTGGCCAGCAACACCTAAACTGTTGACAAACCTCAGTTCCTGAGTTGTGGTGGACAGTCTGACTATGGGGGTGGGGGTCAGCTGTCTCCCTTCTCTAACTGCCTGCGGGACAGGAATTCAACTCACTCCTCTGTTTTTATGAACAAGCTGAGGAGGATGAAGGTAAAAGACCATCAAAGAAGGATGTAAAGAAGGAAACTTTCATGGGGAAGGAAGAAGCGTGAGAGTAAGCTACAGGCAGAAATATGAACTTTGAAGAAATATGGGGAATTTGTGAAGAGTTGTACAGAGCCACAAGGAGAGCTGAGCACAGAGAGGCATCAGGGCTCACTTGACTAGGGCTAAAGAAAATCATGCAACAGTGATGGTAACAGCTCCTAGGACTACCAAAGTCAAATTAAATGGTTCCTTTTATTTGTAATACGTTTATGATTAGGCCATGGTGAATGCACTGTGAGTATAAATTGGGATCTCTTTGTCTGAACTTAGACTCTGTTACTAGACACCCCTGCAAAACTGGACCACTCTTACTCTGGAGCAGTGAAAAGTCAAACAATTTCTGTAAATAGTCCTATTTTGCTGTAATTTGCTCCCACCAGCTGTGTTATGTGATTGCTTATACAGAGCAACATGTGATAGAAACTCTTTTTACTATGAAGAGATACATCAAAACCATGGGTAGCAGAGTTCAGTAAGACCACCTAAGCCCTGTAGTAGTAACCACCCAAGCACATGAGGTATAGTTGACACAAATGACTGTACCCCATGGGGTAGTTCAGAATCAACACTGAAATGTTGACATGGCAGGGAGGTAGCTAAGGCTGAGAACTGCTGAGCAGAGGAAGTAGGGTGCAAAATTATTTAATTGCTCATCTTCTTCATTTGAAATTGGTGGGATGTCAGGTCTGGCAATGCAAACTATCCAGGATTTATTTACATAGCTTGATTTGAGACACCTGTCTAAATCAGGAGCCAAAGCTCCTAACAGAGTTAATGGAGCACTTGGGTTAAGAGCTAATTACAGTCTAGGTTCTCTGAATAGCTCTCTGGTGGCACCACAGGACTGGGGGCAGCCGAGGCTCCCCAGCCAGGTGACTGATACGAGTGATGTGAGTATATGAACACAGACCAGCTTCTGAAAGTTTAACGGTGGCATATTCTGTCGTGTTCATCACTATGGGTATGTGTGGTTAAAAATGTGGCGAGTCACTGAGAGGGATGTAGTGACTGCTTAATGAAATAACAATTTCTTATTGCAAAATAACAATTACACATTACTAGTAGCTAGGGGTTAGATCTTCAACATGGAATAAATTAAGAATCTATAGAGATATGTTGACTTCAGTTTACCCTTGCTGAGAATCAGACTCAGGGTTGGATTTTCTTTTAATGAATCTTCTGTATTCTCTTGGTGCATGTTTGTATGTGATCTTTCCCACTCTTACTTTTATTTTTAAGCAAAAGAAGCTGCTGTGGGATCACTGAGGGCAAGGATATTAACACGGTTATCAAAGAAACCACTACATGTGGTTCATTATATTGTTTTTCAGTGTTGGCCTATAAAATCAGGATTATTAAAAAATAAAAAAGTGTCTTACAGATTGCAAAAAGTAGAAGTATTTGGCTTTCATTTCTAATCAAACAGGCTAAATATTCATGTTTATGTGCCTAAATGAAACTTTTGTATGCAGTCTTCCACCCCATCTGCATGAATAGTAGCATTGTAACAGGATGAGGTCACTGCAGAAGGGAAAGTGAGGTAAGAACACAGCTGAATCTACAGCCTCTCTGCTACATGGTGCACCAGCTTGTGCTTAAAGGAATACAGCGTTTTTGCCCGAGCTGCTGCGGGCACTGCCTGCAGAGCTGAATACCTCTCGCAGGGCTCTAGATGCATTCCTGACTCTACTGTATGGTCTGATGCACAGTATACAGTTTCCTCTGCTTTTACAAACTGCTCTTCAGAGACCTCTTTACACATCTAATGTGAGTGAAAATCCATATGGTTTATTTTAAAGCCTTCATTTAAAAAAATAAACAGTTATCAGGCCTCATTCTGCTCTGACTTATGTGGCATAAATCCTGAGCAGTCCCTTTGTAATATTCACTGATGTTCAGGATTTATGCCAGCATCAGGGGGAGCAGAGTTGGGCCCATCAAAGGGTTTTTCCCCCTCATTTTTTTAAAAAGAAATGACTCAACTCTATAAAGACTGATGGCTTCCTATTCGCGTCACCTTTGTACCTAGTGGGAACTCTTACAAATATACAGTATGGCACATCCTGGTGCGCACGTCTGAGAGCCAGGCAGTGGAAGGGTGACATAGCAAAGCAGCACTTGAAGGAGTGCAAGATTTGCTAAATCCGTGTGTCAGTTCATATTTTACCTATTCCTTGTATTAACTTTAAAGGCCATATAAACAAGTTGCCAAGGGTACACTGGCAAATCGCCTCTCCTCACCCACCATCATAATTAGAGCTCTGAGAGCTTGGAAAAAACCTGCCTAGTGAGCAAGCCCTTCTCGCCCTTTTTCCACAAGTCTCTCCAAACTCACAAACCTGGGTAGACTTGGAGCAGCTGCTATTTCAAACAAGACTGTCCATCCCTGCTTCACCACCCAGTGCGGGAGCCAAAGGGGCTCTGTTTTCATCCCACGCTGCCTGTTGGCGCTTCAGCTTCCCAGTGCAGCTCCATGAGTTCTCAGCGGATTTGTCTGGAATAGAAATAACTTGTTCGCGCTCCCCTCTGCCTCTCTGTGCAGCACTGAATCCACTGCTCTTCTTGACCTGGACTTACAGGAGCTGCCTCTTTCGCATATCGAACTTTTCCCCCCAGGCAGCCACTGATAACCTCGAGGTCAGACTGATAGACCATTTACCGTGTCCAAGAGCATTGCACTCCATATTAAGTTCCTGCTGCAGGAGGTTTCTGATTGAGCTATTCACCCATTTTGGGTCTTTTTCTTTGCTTTTGCTTTGTTTTTGTGTGTTTGGTTGGCTGGTTTGGTTTGGTTTCCCTCACCTCACAGGCAGTGCATTAAGCCACTTTAAAAGGTTTTCAAAGTAAAATCAGGCAAGTTTTAGAAAGACTTTGTGGCTCATTTGGTATGCTCATCTTTGCCAGCATAGGAAAACCAAGCAAGAGCTGGTAAGGCAGACAGAGATATTTGGAGAGTGTAATTCCTTTTGCCTAGCCATTTTTTGGTTACTTGGGCCCAGACCTTGCTCAGCCTGGGTTACCAGGCAGGAGCGGTGTGTGCAGGTACCCCCTGGACCGGGCTATTTTATCTCAGGTCCATGTGTCCCTGAAATAACGAAACCATTTCTGCTTTTCCTGCCCCCACAATGTCCGATTTACTCATCAGTGTTGGTGCCAGCCTTCTCTCACAAGCAGTTTTAGACCCATGCAGGGTCAGAAAACCTGACTGTGAGTCAGTTGCAAATGGCTGGCTGTGAAAAAGCTCATCCTCACCGCCACTAAAAAGCTGTCTCTGACTGCTCTGGTCTGGCCTGACTGCCATCAGCTCTTCTCTTCTTGGAGGAGACTTCTTGAGAGTTTGGGATCATGGTGGTACATGAGGAAAGGAAGAGCAAGGTATGAGCCAGGTGATGGACAGAAAGTCAGTGAATGAGGGAGTGATGGTGGGATGAGAAATGCCTAGATGTAGGGATGTAAGTGAAGCAGAAATTAGAGAAGAAGAAAGCGTAATTGTATAAGACCCTGCAAAAGGAAAAGAGGGTCCAGAAGGATCTGGGCAGAAACAAAGCATCTAGGTAGTGCTTCAAATAGCTTCATTCACTATCTGGAAGCTGGATGTGCAGCACGAGATGTTTTTAGTGGCTGAAAACAGTAAGAACAACACAAAAGAGTAAATGCTCTTGCTTCTTTCCAGTTCTGCCCTTTGGTGTAACTTGCCTCTGACTTCATTCGAGGAAAGGAAAGGTTACGGGGCAGAAGGGAGAGGAAACTTGTGGGGCTGACGGAAGGAGTGGGTGCTCTGCTCCCCTCCCTGTCCTTCCTCTTCCTGCCCTTGGCCACCTGTCAGCTTCCCCTTGCACCCCGCGCTCATCCTCGCCCGCTCCAAAACCTCCTTTTGTCCTCATGTGCGTTTTCAAGCCCAGTCTTTTTTATACTTTAATTGTATTTTCTGGTGGCTGTTGCTTCTTTCCCAACTGCCTGTGTCCTGTTTTTGTCTGAGTTTGGCACAGCTGGGAGGAATTCAGACACTTGCAGCCTGAGCACAAACGAGCCTTTTGCTTCCAGGTCAGTAGTTCAACGCCAGCCCACAGACATCGAGCTGGAAAGCGATAGCTGCCCTGGAGCCCGTGGCCGAAGCTCTAGTTGGTGGTCTCACTGTGGTTCGGAGCAGACAGGTGTCCAAATGGCCACCGGCTCTAATTGGCATCCTTGCTGGCAGCTTCAGAAGCGAGGCCAAGGGCTGCATGGGCACTGAGCCGGCGGTACCCACGCCTGGGTGGTCCGCCTAAGCCGGCGTTACAGCCGGCTGGCAAGGTACGAGGCAGGGCTCAGGCTGCTCTTGTCTGTGTTGTGCCCACTCCATAAATAAACAGAGAAATTCAGCTTTGAGCTGCTATTCCCGCAGCTTTGGTTTCACTTTTAAGAAGGTTCTTTTTTTTTTTTTTCTCCCCCCCCCCTTTTTTTTTAACCTTGAATTAATCAAGCTTGCAGGAAAGTAGTGGGTTAGAAATGCAGAATTACACTTACAAACAGGCAGCTGGGGGGGGGGGGGAGCTGACCTATTCTGATGGCCAGATGGAGATGGGCAAACTGGTGTTACTGGGAGCAGCCTCTGACCAGGGGACCCCAAACTGTCACATTTAAATAATTTTTGTCTACCAAGCATTCCCAGACAAGTGACCTGCCTGTTCTGTGTGTAGTCACCCTTGTGCTAGTACAGGATCAGTGACTAACTTGGAGTAGGATTATGTCTTGGTCTGTGATGTTCCTGCACCATCTATCTGTTTCTACCTGCATGATAGCAGTTTCCAAAAAGTAAAGCTCTGCAGGATTTTTACATGCATCTCTGGAAGCCTCAAGGAATCTTATTTTAAGAACCTTATTTTATCTTTGCATCTTTTTTAGCAGCTTCCCCCTCTCTATGTGCTTTTTTTTTTTTTTTTTTTGTATTCATTTAGCCCTCTGAAGTTGCTGCAAGCTGGGTGCGTGAGGCTCTGTTATGCCAGTATGTGATGCGAGCTGTGTAATGGCATGCTAATTCTATGGCAGGAGGGTGTCCTGGGCTGTTGCTGAGGATTAATGTGCCTTTTTGTGGTTGTTGCATAACCTTCCTGTCCCTCTCCAGCTCAGGCCCCCTGCATGTTGCATGCAGCAGTTCAGGTAGCTGCTGCAAGTGAGACCTGAGAGCCAGCGAGATGCAGCAGTGCTGAGTGCTCCTCCGTGCTTGCAAAAGCAGTTGGAGTAGATCCACGGGCATTACAGAAATCAGGAGCACTTGGAAAAGTCCAGCCTGATGTACTCAAAATCTTCAGCTGCTCTTGCAAATTGTTCATGTTTTCATATTCTCGAGGCAAATATAAATTGTCACTGCCCAATTGGCTTCAGTACACTTTTGTCCGCTTGCCCCAGCTGCGGTTCTGCCCCATAATCTTTGAAACAGTAAAAACAAACTCACAAAACGTTCCCCACCTTTGTTCTGCTTTTGTGAAGCTGTTAATCCAAATTCTGCAGAGGCCTCCCTGGGTCCAGCTGCTGCTGTTGAATTATTTAACTGTTACAGTGGTGCTGTCATTGCAGGATATTGTAAAATTTGCTTTTTGCCTTAGTCCAGGTTATTGTTGCTAATTGTACGTTTTAATCTGCAAGTGCCAAATGCTTGCTTCAAAAAAATAAAAACATAACCCCTCCCAACCATGTGCTAAATTCCTAGCTGCATAGTAAAGATTGATTGCATGTGTTTATGTGTAATTTAAAAATGGTTCTTTCAGGAAGTGTATGGTCTCTTAAAGGCAAATTTAAAACCCTTCAATTTTATATAAGTTTATTTATATTAGGGAAAAGAGCCTGGAGTACTAAGCAAAACCCCATGATATATAGGGTTCACCCTGAGAATGCTAAGAACTATTTTATATAATTTTATTCTATCAATATGCTCTTTCACAGCTACTAATTAGCTTTGTTAGTTGACTTACAGAAAGGCATATATAAAATGAGGAGTGAGTAATTCCACAGCACTAATAGTATTAATGAAAAGCAAGAAGTCTGGAGGCAATTGTAAAAACACTGGTTCAACCAAAAAGTAATTCTCATTTGAATTAGCATGATTAATTACATAGCTTTTCCTTGTCACAGTGCACTGAAATCGAAACAGTCAGGAGGTTTTAAAGCTTTCAGTGTACAATTCTAGTATGTGTTAGATAAATTAAAAAAATTGATGTACACACTGGGTACACGTACATAAAATAAAACTGTAAATAAACAAGAAACAGTAAAATTCGATTCTACTTTTAGTTGGATTTTTTTTACTTAAGAGCCTGTTTCCTTTAATTGCCTAGGAAACAAAATGTGAATGCAAATTGGCTTTGGTTGCTTATATGTCATGTAGAGGGCTATTAGGATACCACGGCTTTCGCACTACGTGCCTAATTGGTTTACATGCCGTATGCATTCATGCGGCTTGAGCTATTTTGCCTGGAGGGGCAAAAGAGGAATCACTTTGGTTGTTTCTTTTGCAATACTAACTATAGTATTTGCTTACTAAATACTCTGACTCTACGTACATCGCTCTTTGCTGTTGCTGAACGTGGGCCGAGGGAGTGCTTGCCGATATGTACAGGGCGTTAAGAGGATGGCAAAGGGTGTCATCGCTTCTTGCCCATGCGTGTGCAGACCTGGAGCACGAATTGTTCTGCCCTAAAATACCATGCATCCTTTCAGTTTTCCTGACATGCCCAGGTTTCTCTAGGCCTGCGGTATGCCATGGGTGTTTATTATGTGGAAAAAAAGGAAATCCTGCCAATCCACATCACTAATGCAAGTTTGTCAAATGACATCAGCAGCGGAGGAGAATTTAGTTCCTAACCACATGCAAATGGGTCCCAGACTGTTGGTTATGCCATGATGTCAGCTCTGATTCCTCATCCATTATTTGATGGGCTTCAATGCGTAAATGCCAGATATGTTCCCCCTCCCTTTTCCTCCCCTCCCACGCAGAACTTCTGGGTTTGTTTTGATTTTATTTGTGGAAAATGTGTTTTGAACAACAAACATACCTCCTCAGGAGAAGTTTATTTCTAGGGTGATTTCCTGTGCAAGGTCTCCTAGTCTTTGTTTTAAGTTTGCATTATATAGAGCAGTTAATTACTAAAACAGATCAGATGACTCAACTACATATGGATAACTGTTCCAATGTTCTTTGTGATGAGTTGGCATTATCTCTATATAAAAGCTACTGTATCATTTTGGCCATATAAAGCATTCAGGAACATCAGCCTGCAGGTACACTGTGGCACAAAAGCAAACCAGGTCATGTCATGCAGGTTAACATCGGGTTAGATTTTACAGCATGTCTGCCTGTTTAAAACAGCACAGGCCTCCAGACTGTGTAGTTTGGGGTGCTGGGACATGAAACTTATCACTGCCAGGTCTAGGGGTCACGGCCAGCAGTGCTATTAAAGGAGTGACTCTTGTCACCTGACACTAGGTGTCTAGCTCAGCCTCCACTAGACTCTTCTAGTAACCTCTGGTCACCTACAGGGGACAATTCATCCCTGAGATGTGAGATGCTTTGCCCTGTACAGAAATAATCCTAGGTATGTACTTTAGAATACTGACCCTAATTTTAGATTAATTCTGACCTCCATGAGCAGCTAATGTTACTCCCTAACTGGCGTTCGTTGCCATTTAAAAAACAAAAACAAACAAATAAAAAAATTTCATTCCAGATTCCTTTTCACTAGCATCTTTCCCACAGGCACGAGGAAGGCACTGGCACCTGATGCCCTTCTGAGCACGGACTGCATCCCTCTGCCTGCCTCTCCATGGGGCCCTGCCCTAAGAGGGCACTGCATTAGTTGCACTTTCAGTGACAAGACAGATTTAGACCTGGGACTTCTTCAAGACTTCTGGATGTAGCCTGGGTCAGGATTTTTCAGCTGACAGCTTACAAAAGGTGGGGAAGGGGGAAACTTTTGCATATGTTATCAGCAATTTAATTTATTTTTTCAACCAGAGGTCTCCGGGTCTCTTAATTTCACACAGTTCTGCATACATCAGTTCAAACTGTTTCCTTATAAGGTATTATGTAAATAATATTTCCAATGCAAGGAAATTTAAGCCTATTTGCAAAGCTACTGAATAAATATACAATGCCAGCATAAAAATCAAATTACAGGGATTGATGTCTTTCTAACGATGCTCAGTTTAAGTAACTGAGGTATTATGGGCAAGTGAGAGATTTTCCCCCCCCGCCCCCAAATCACACAGATGTAATTAATTAATGTCTACATTGCCAAAAAAAGGAAAGTATTTTGACAACAGTTATTTGGAACAATTATGAATTGTTCTTTCTTAGAGCCCCCAAAGGCAAAAGCAGGAATGTAACTACAATACATGGCACTTTTTTCCCTTATTTTTTCTTTCTGATCAAGTCATAGCATTCACATATTGAGTAACTGGGAGAGAAGCCAGAAACATTCCCTTTACAAGTGACTTTAAACTATGCATGAGGTGTGTTTTTTCCTTTTGTTTCATGGAAACATCTCTGTGCTGGCAGAGGGTTTAAGCTGGGAGAGTTGGTCTATAACACTGTGTTGCCAAGGTTTCAAGACCAGGCCTAGATGGTCCGTAAAATGATTTCCTCTTAAGCAAGAGTTCTGCCTTATTAAAAACAGAGGCTGTGGCCATCCCTTGTGTTTCTGTGATGGCAAGCTCTCCCCTTGGGGGGTGCACGGAAGGTGGGGGGGATTGGCCGCCCTGTGGCTGCCCCTTCCACTTGCTGGAGCTCCAGCACGTCGGTGAGGTTGGTGCTCAGTGCTGCTTCATGGGTAGCATAGGGATGTGTGGAGATGCGTTTTGGGGATATTTAGGGAGGTCCCGAAGCAGCGGGCGTCTCCTGCATCTGGTGTTGTGCAGTCATGATGGGGACAGTTCCAAGGGCAGCGTGCTTTTTGGGAGGGATCTGCTAAAAGAGCTGTTGGGAGACAAATCCACGGTGTGCCTTCCCTTCACACCCTGGGGCAGCTCAGGCGGGAGCACTCGCACCTACGGCCTCCCCTCGGGAGGAGTTTTGAGGGAAAATCAAACGTGCAAGGCAAAAGTCTGCAAGGAGCAGGGCGTACCCCGAGCAGGACTTGGCCTTTAGCTGCAATTGGCAGATACCTGGAGTCATTCAGAGAGCTCAGTGCAAGCCCTGGCTGGAGAGCCGCGCATTCCTCACTGCCTGACAGGCTCGCGGTGAACTTGGCACCCAGCACGCAGGTCACTGTGATTGTGGGGATGGACGGACACACAAGTTTGTGAAATCGTGGTCAACCTGACGGGGTTGAGCTGTCCCTTAGCGAAGCTGACGCTTCTCTATAACCCAGACCCTGTGGAGGGCTGCATCCCCCTTTCCCTTTGCACATGGAATTGAGAGAAGGGCTCACCTCTCTGTTTACATATCCCCTCCTCCTTTTCTCCCCCCCCCCCCCCCCCCGAAAACTTCTTTGCAAATTGATAAATAATTGCTGGACTTGAATAAACCTCTGCAGATTATTGGTTTGAGTAATTCAATAAAAACAATCCGCATGATTAAATGAGCAAGGCTTTGTTTATATAAGTTCCAGAGCAGTGAATGGGGGAGTTGGATGTTTATTTCACAAACTTTATATGGTAAAGATACAGATTGCCGGAGGCTAAAAGGAGAATGCAATTAACCCAGGGAAGGAATTCAGTTTAAGAATTGTTCTTGTGCCTGTTTCAAAACTACCTGGAAGAGCTTGTTGGGCACTTTAATTGAATGCAACCTTCTCATGGGTATTTATTCTGATTTTGATGAATCAACTCGATGTGGCCACGTGTAATGTAGGTTGAGGTTGCTCAGTGCATCTGTTAGGCAGCTGTCTTGTATTTTAACTTCTCAGGTATATAGAAGCTGATTATACTTACGTAACTCTGAGACAAATTTCCATCTCACCCCAGTTCTACATGCTTAGAGCCTTGCCACAATTCTTCTGGATTTGTTCTACCATATATAAAATCCACATCCTATTTGTGATATAATCTGAGATGAAAATATCCCTTCTTTCTTTACTTTGAGGAAGGGGAAGGCTAATGCACACCGGGCTTGATCCAGACTGAAACCTATTAGTGTTGTTCCTTTATATTTTATACCAAAAGAATATCAAAAACTCATCTGTTCCCATCTTTTTGTAAACGTGTTTCCTTTTTCCTTCAATTTATCATCTTCAGAAGACATTTTGATACTTAAAGGAGTAGAAAAAAAATAAATCAGGCTAGACAAAAACACAGAAGAACTGTTCAAACTGGTGTGCTCGCAAATGCAGGCAAATTATAGCTGACCGAAGTAGTTGGCAGTTCCTCCTCTTTAGTGCTCTCTCTTCTGTAGGGCTGGGCTTGCCTTGTGACTTGCGGCACTTCAACAGCAAATGTCCTACCCATGATGGGATGAAAGACATGTTAGAAATAGGGGGATTAATCACTCTCTGAAAGTGCCTGTCTCTTTCATGGGCTATGAATGATGCTTAGGTGACAGGTTTAGACACATTTTTTGGTTATGGACGTCAAGTAAGCCCGTTTTCACGTGATTGCTGATGAGTAAAATGGGCCAAACTGGTGCATTTTACCTCTGTGCAGACTGCTAATATGGAGGATGTCTGCACAGGAAATTATTCCTGCTTGAATCTGTTTTGGAGCTATGGTGTGATTGCATGTTATTTTCATTGAAGTTCTAGGTGTATCACCAGAATTTAAAGAAAGTGAATGCTGTGCATTTATACTAAAATGTTGAACTTTTTTTTCTGCCTGTGTATGCACATTCATACAGGAGAATATGCATCTTTAATAGTCACTCTGTCTCTGTTAAGAGTCTGAACAGTAATTCTGCTAGTACTTCTCAGCACCTCAGAAAGGCTGAGTTAGTAAATATATTTTTAGAGTAATTTATTTCATGTGTTATTTGACTTATTCCATTCACACGAAGGTTGGAGGCAAAATGTGAGCTGATGTCAATGGGAACAAAGTCAAGTTTATTATACAGAGTTCAGAGCTGGATTTCACTTCCTGATAATACGAAAAGGAGTTCAAAGCAGTAGATTATAAAGTCTTTACCTACCATATTACTCACTATTTTCTCCAATGCTTTTGTCATTTAATAAAAAAATCTTTCATACTTTACCTAGAGTAATTGGAGACTGGAGATCCATAATGCTCCTGCTATTTCCACATTTCGGTTGTCACCTAGGAATTTATATCTATACTTAGGATAATGAGATTTAGTGGGGTCATTTGCACTCAGTGAGCTTTATATAAATCATGATTACCCATTTGTGTGTTATGTGGCTTTTACCTTTTCTTTCAAAAATAAATATTTTATATAGTATGTTACGATTCATATTCTCTTTATAAAATTCAGCATATACTATTCATTTAGACAATGGCAACAGCATGAGATAATGTCATTTTTTTCTATTCCTATATTATTCATTGGAGTGCCATTTGGGGTTGTTAAATCAAAAAGAGCTGAAAGCATAGGTTGCATTTCAGTGCTGTATTTATTGTTTTCAGATGTTAAAAGGGCTCTTGCTATAATACAAACGATGGCAGTAAGCACTCGCTATCACAAGAGACAGTTAAAGCAATTGCATTGTCAAAATTACATTTTAAAATTCAAAGCAATAGAATAAGTTGCAGTATGTGTGGTCATTCCCTGAATGTCTTTGTTAAATATCCATTGCAATGCACTTGATTATGTTCTGCCTTTTTTTTTTTTTTTTCCTTCAAATATAGGGAATTAGAACCTTTCTTTTCCTACCCTTTTATAATATGCTTAGGTGAATTCAGCAAGTACCTTCTAAGCTGCTTTCCCATCTCTTTTGTAAGTCTGATCCTAGTAAAACAAGCAGATAAATAGATTGGTGCTTGCACCAACTCCATTTTATGCATTTGTCCATCTTGGCCCGGAATCTAATTTATAGATGAGCTGTGCTTTGCTGCCGTTTTCCCAGACGCTGTAGCACATAGGACACTAATTTTGATTGGGGCTATGTAGACTCGTACGGGAAAACATGTTTGCTAGTAGGAGAGATGAGTCCTGCAGTCTTCCCAGATATGAGCACAGTCATTATTAGAAACTTCAGTTTTGGTCAGCCTCCCAGTGAAGCACGTAAGCCCCTGATGGTGGGCAGCTCAAGGGATTTTGACATTGCTCTTTTATTTGTAACTTGAAACTTTATATCCTCCCCTACATGTTCTTGACGCTAGACTAAAGGATCTGAGTTGGGCACTCAAACGTCACTGGGAATCCAGGGCACAGAGGAACATTCTCTGCTTGCCCAACGCAATTAGAGGAGGGTCTGTGTTGGCATCACTACAGATACTAACTACTTATATAATTTTATTTAATATCCTATCTCAAAGCCAGCCTGATCACCAGGGTCCTGAGTATGGTGATGAGTGCTGGTATAGCTCCAACCCTGATGTGGGGGTGGCTTCTGTACAGATGGCCCCAGAGGATTTTCCTTCTAACTTGAGGACCCGGTTGTACCAGGTGGGGAGGTGTTATATCTGCAATGTACCGACCAGAGCAGTCGTGTCTGACCACAATGCCTGCACATGCCCTGTTCAGCCTCCCTGTATGGGCAAAACCATCCTTGGACGAAGGAAGGAGCATCAGCTTTACCTCTGGGTTTTGTCACGGTTGCTGATTAGTGGTGCTTTGAGCCAGGTTCTTGCTGTAACTTTGCCATCTAGTTTGCAGTAACAAATAAAGAGAAAGTATTGTGCAAAAAAAGCATGCACTGACAAACATTCAAAGGAGCCGAAATTCCTGCTTGCATTGTATTTTGACAATAGCCCTATTAAATGTGAATCATTCTGTGTATTATTCTTATTACTCATTCACCTCGTATAACAGGCTTGGTCCAGGCACTGCTGAAATCTTTCCACTGACTTTATTGGGAGTGGGATCAGGTCTGCAACGCCACATTAACTGCGTGCTTTCATGGCCAGTTGTAAAGTCGTTGTTCCACATAGAATGGAACAAAAATACTGAAAACTCATCCCTCAGTATGAGCTGGGTTCTTTTTACCTTCTTTAGCTTGGGTCTTTTGTCCAATGAAGATAAATTAATATTGCTAATAATAAAGAAATGTATCTTCATAATGATCTAATTGTTTAAGTATTATAAAGTATAAAAATAATCTAATGATATTCAGAAGGGAAATGGGTACTTTTGTTTTTTACCATATCCTCCTTTGACCTCTGTAGACAAAAATTTAAAAAAGCTCTGGATGAACGCTCTCAAACTTTGAAAATGTTATACTGGAATAAATCTATTGAAATTATATATTTGGAAATATTCAAACATAGTTGTTTTTAAGTTGAAATGGTGGAAGTCTCTACACAATAAAAATACCACATTCAAGAATGAAGCTATATAAATGCAAATTGATGTATACTTTAGCAACATCTCTATGAGACAGCTCTGCATGTAATATCCTTCCCTGAATATGTGTCTTTCTTTTTATAAAATATGGCCAAGGAATTGTGCCCATTAAATGCTAAATTTACTAGCTGGTGTTTGCTGAATCTGGCCCTTATTAAATGTCCAGACAAGCTTGTTGTAGTTTATTTTGTAGGACGTCTGGTTAGAACATTAAATACAACAAGGAAAAATAAACTTAAAAGTAAAATGGTTCAACCCTTGCCCTACTGGGAATTTTTTTCCTTGATTGGATGGAAGCAGAAACAGGTCACTGTTTCCAAATGAATTAAACCAATTTTAAAAATTGGATAAAATCATTTTTGAAAGGTAAACCTTACCAAGAAATGCTACCATTAATATTTTGGTGGTTCTTGTTCATGTGGACTGATCAAACTAACACAGCACCTCTATTTTTTTTTCTTATTTTCTTGAAAAAGGGGGGATTTTTCTATAACCAGCAACATTTACCATTTGCATGTTATAACAAATATTTCTTTCCCCTAACTGTGTATTCTAGTTATAGTTCTTCAAGGATCAAGTAAAAAATTTGGCCTCCAAAAGACAGTATTGCATTGTAGATTGTACCAACCCCTGACAGGCTGTGCGTGTTCCATTTTAAAAAAAAAAAAAAAAGGTTTCTTTAATTTTTCTTTCTCTTTTTCTCATGGTCTGATGCCCTCAGCAAATTTTTAACTTATCATCAGAGTCAGCAGTGTTAGCAAGGAGCTTCTTTATTTCTTAAGCAGCCCTGAGTCTAGCAGAAATATCTACATTAATTTTAATTACTCACAGATTTTTAACAATCTGAGATCACTGAAAGTCAGTATTTTTCCCTGTTACTACATAGTAACAGTGATAATATCATGATAATTCACAACCTTAGCATTTCTCCATATTAGGATGAAGGCAATTGGGTTGTCTTTGGTGCCCTGGCATCTGAAATAAGTAGGTTATTGGCAATATGTGTGTAATACAAGCCCTGCCGTGAAATTTTAGAGAAGTCCTCAGGAATAGAGAGTTACTATAAACTTCATATGTACTAGGACGCTCAGCACGCTGTTATGTTTTCAATAATGAGGTTCTGGTACATTGTGTGCTAAGATTCACTATATCTTAAAGCAAAAGCTGTAGAGCAGTTGTGGGGAGGGGTCGCCTGCTTTGCCACCTCCCTTCCCTTCCCAGTTTGGATTCTGATCCTCAGGACTTGTTTGATTTTGGTTGTTTTGAAGTGGCAGGTTTTGTTAACTTGCTGCTCCATCCAGTAATAAACATCAGCTGTCAGCCACCATCCTGCCAGGCTGTTCCCATCTTCTCCTTGCTAGTCTTCATGATATTTTTAATGCTCTGCCTACAGTTGCAAACACTTTCACATGATGTTGAGCAAATTGGGTGAAATGTAAGTGTTCCATGGTTTTGATCAGACAAAAGCAAAATTAAATTCTCCTTTCTATCGAGAAGTGGGCTTCTGAGTCACACTCTACTGAAAATGAAACATTTCCCCCTCTAATGGAAATGAAAACATATGTAACTATAGCAATCCTAGTTTTTTTTGTACATGCTTGCCCTGTGCACCACCGGGAGCAAAGTAGCATTCTCAGTTGGACACAGTGCAGCTCTCTTGGTAGAGCTCAAAGCTGTTGCTGTCTCAGCTCAGGAGTTACTTGGAGAAGGCAGGACGGGTATGCAAATGTATAGTAATGTAATTATTATGTATCAGTATTGTCACAGTGCCTGAAGAACCCAATGTATTGTTCAGAGAGCCTGTGGGTGGATGCTGAAGTAATAGGAAATTACAGTGACTGTGGGTGGTAGAACAGAAACCTAGAGGTGCAAATCCCATACAATGGGAGATGTTCGTACTGGCAAGAACCAGTAGCACAAATCCTTACTAAAGCATCCCCAGAATGTGTCTGTAGTGCAGTGATTCTTCACATGTTTAAATGGGAAGGACAACTTATGGTTATGAACAAACTTTGCAGATAATTTCGCATCCCATTACTGTTTAGCTGTTGGGCAGGGAAGGCAGTGGTGGCGGTGGTGTGATAGGTGAGAGGTGCAGCATTTATTATAAACTAAATAGCATTTTGTGAAATTATAATTTTGCATCTCTAATAACAATCATGTTAGTTAGACACTAAGATGAATTGGGCACTGATTCCCAGGTAGAGCCCTGCCTACAGGCACAGACCTCCTAGCTGCACAGGAACACGTGTGTGTGTTTCCAGGCATTTCAAGGACCACCTTCTCATGTCTTGCAGACCACCGGTTGAACAACAATGCTCCAGGACATACTGGGTCTCATTCTATGGGCATCTGGAACTGACTGTTTATACTTAAGTAAAATGAAATCTTCATTTCTTGGGTGGTATCATGAAGCAGTTTTACTCAAGTACAAATGACTACATGAGATGCAAAGGGAGTTAGATGTACTGTATTTCATGCCAAAGCCTTTAGTGAACTTGAGTTACTTTATGTACTAAAAACGTTTGAGATGAAATGTAGCTTCTTATAGAGATTATCAAATGCACTCAATACCTTAAAACTGGAAAGAGGGGGTGTTTGGGAGTTTTAGGCATAATTTTAAGGAGGTAGGATACAAATCAGGTTAGATTTTCACCTGTATAATCTCTTCTGTGTGACTGTTCTGGGTGAATTCTTACTCAGTGATTGTAAGTGATACAGGTTTCAGTTTGAAAGAAGAAAGGAAAAAGTGCTTTCTACCACAGAATTCCTGCCCCCTCACCCACCGTGCAGTGCCGGGTGACTGTTTTTTGCTAAAAAAGAAAGAAGCGTGCCAGCTGGATATATTCCTGCAGTAGCTAGGTTTTCCTTGGAGATTTCCCATCTATATACTAACTAGGCTTGACTATGCTTGGCTTATGAGCTTTTGCAAACATCCTTGCCAAGGTGGGATGACTGTAGGCAAAATGAGTGCAGCAGGGAGACAGAGGCAAATAAGTAGGAGTGATCAAAGTCTAGAGATTTGCTGGCAGACGCACCTCCTTCCTACGCTCTACATCCAGTGGGTCCAGTGCTTTCCCCTTCTCCTACGTATGAATCAACACATCGAAGCACACGGTGCCAAAGCAGGGGGTGGATAGGAGACAGCCTCAACACTGTACGACAGCTGTTGTTTTGCCAATATATTCAGTAGGAAATTCAGGAGAAAACTCGCCTTTTGGACCATGAATCTCATTAAAGTTCACCGATGGCACTGGAAAAGAGAGAACTTTAAAGGTTTTCCTGTGTTGCCATATATTTTTATTATTATTATTATTTTTTATTTTTTTACTTTTAATGCTGTTACAATAGAAGACACTATGTAGACATTATAAAAAACTGGCTTTAAGGTTTGGTGAAGTTGTCTGCCGCCAGTCCTAGTGAGACGCTAGAGGTGGTAAAAAAGTGAATTTGCCAGCAAGAAACATTTATTACTCCGTAGCAGAGACTGCTTCCTGTTGAAATGATAGATTGGCAGAAACTCTGAATATAATGCTTCTTGGTTTCTTCACCAGGGCTTTACAGGAAGGTACCAGTGGAAGCTAATAGATGGTAGAGAAAAGTTGCTGTTCTCTTAGAGGTTCTTTATTCTTGTTCTCTCTCCTCTCCTGAAGTCAGCAGCATGTACACATATTTTTAAGGCTTTTATTTTGTGGCAAAGGCCTTAAAAAACAAAGTTAACCCAAAGCATACAAGGAGGCCTTTAGCTGGCACCACATATAATGTTATAGTGCCAGCTGCCAATTTGCTGGGTGGTTGGTGTTTGATTTACAGTTTCACATACGTGCTTGAGTGGGTGGGTCACAGATTTTTGGTGCCTTATTTTCCCTATTTTGTAACTTTGGTTAATCATTTCACTAGCTGTAGTCACCATGTCCAGCAGCAGTTCCAGCCCCTGATGGGCTGCAGGTTGGTAACTCTTCAGGCACCAAGCTCCGTTGCAGTGGTGGATCCCCGCCTTCTCCCCCTGTTTCTGTAATGTCTTTTCCTTGCTATGCTGGAGGAGGAGATCCTGTGCCAACTCTTTGAGCTCTCCCTCAGCTGCTGCCTTCACAACAACTATAAACGTTACCAAGCGCCCCCGTTGTTTTTATACTCCATCCGTATACTCTATACTTGCTTGGAAGTGAACCTTATGGAAATTTCAGGCTTGTGAAGGACCTCGCAGATATTTCCATTCGAACTGCCATGGTAGCAATAACACAGTGTGCTTGCAGCCTGCCGTCCACCTAGTGACCTTGAACTGCTTCGCAGCGGCTGCAGAATGAAATGCTGAGATCCCGACCTAGGGAGCAGCAAGGGGAGGCTGCCAGGTTTGACAGGGCACAACTCGGGGTGCACAGGGGGATTTAGCAGCCATGCTGGTCTGACTAAGGCACACGTGGGTGTTTGCACAAATGTACAATTTTGAGCCCAGTTGATAAAAGCATGAAAAGAAAGATGGAGAAAGAGACTCGATTCAACGAATGTCACACACACATGCAGCAATTCACCTCTGTAATCTCTGTGCACTGCCACTGACAACACAAATCACCCATTCTCCTTCACTGTCCTAAATGCCGAAATCAGCATTTGCAATCTAATATTGTATCTCATTGTCCTTCCATTGCTAACGGAAAACTACACTCAAGCAATGTGCAAGGTGACCTGCAAAATGCATATGAACTCTGTGTTACAACGCTAATATGAACAGTCAAATTTCTGGGAGGCTTGCTGGCAGTGTGGTCTCCTTGGACTTGCACAGGACATCTGTATGAGAGAAACATAATGTAGCTGAAAACATTTTTGTGGGAATAACACACACAAGGGCATTCATAAGTCCATTCAGTTTGCTGCACATCTTGCATATAATCTACACAATTCAGAGCATAAAGATGTAGCTTTTGTGAAATAAGCGCAATCATGCTCAAATTCTGTGTACTACATAAAGCTTATTACCCAGATTGCTCATGTTATCTAGTTCGTTCCTGTTCCTTGGTCCAGGATCCTGCTTTAGCACAGTATTTTGTGGAAGAAATTGAAATAAGGGAAGATAAAAGGTGTTCTGTGGTTTCTTTTTAATTGGAGACTGGAGGCAAAGTGCCTCCAGATAATTTCTCAAAGAAAAGTCATTGTCTTCTCCCACTCTTGTCATTAATCTCTAAAATTATTGCACAATTTCTGTTTAATGTGTTAAGATTTCTTAATATGTTAAGACAATGTAGAAAGACAAATTTGAACAGGAGAGAGCATGTTTCTTTGAATGCATAATTTTTGAATCTTTGTCTGAAGTCCTCATTTGTCTTGCCAGGCCTTTTACAGTTAAAAACTTAATCAAACTCACTACAATTAAAAAAAAATGTATTTTTATAAGGACAATTCATCAGAAGAATGCAGAATGGAAATGGCTACAAATATTGAGAGTGATGGTCATTCAGATTTTTTCAAAATGTGGATGACTTGCACTGTAGCTGTCTCAACCAACAGTGATATCAGGGATTCCCGACATATGGGTCACATGATATTTGCAGTTCCCCAACCTTTTGTGTGTTACAAAGGACTTAACACATTCACCGCAGTGAATAAAAATGTATTGTAGTGCAACATGTGCTTAAATGTAATACAATGCCTAAATGTATTGCACTGCATGTGTTTTGGTGCATTGCATGATAGTCATCGTATTGTTTCTACAAGCAAAATTTGAGATCCTTTGGCCTAAATGATTTCTGGTTCTATAATTCTGTGTTAAGTTGCATTAGCATAGCCCCTTTCAGCAAGCCAAGTCAATAGGCCTAAGATAGAAATATGTGAATCTGTTGAGTCCTCATGCAATCTCTTTTGCTTGGTTTGATTCATGATACTTTACAGGAAGAAGAGAAAATAAACTGAAATATAAAAAGCCTATAAAGCTATCACTTCACTTTGTAAAACTACTCAAGCTGCTCCATGATATTTCCTAGGTATTTCTTTTGTATTTACAGATTATTTCCATTGGCTGATTGACATGCATAACAAAGTTTCCTTCTTTACTAGCAAAGGCTTTTGTCAGCTCTCTTGCTGTGCTTTTTGCATTACAGTCACCAGGTAGAGCCACTAGTACTGATTTGTGGCCATATTTTGACCCTCATGTTAGTGAGGAATAACTCACTTGGGTACTCTCAGTGAGCGACTCCCAAATTCCCAGTAAGAGTGTCACCAGTAAGCTGTGATTTTCCATTCCAGTTCTGGTGTCAGAGCCCAAGCGGTCTTCTGTTTTTTGTCAGCACGTCACTCTGAAGTTTTGTAAGTCTGTGCAGATATACATGTTGATGATCTGGCATCGAGCACTGCATCAGGAACTCCAGCTATTTGAATGCGACGGTGGCATTCTTTGTAAAAACGTTTTTTCAGATCACTCTCTCTTTCCCCAGACTGTTCTACATTCAGCTCAGAAGGACATATTTATAAGACTTGTTATTCTGACTCACTTAGCTGAACAGTATTACACAACTATTTTCTGTCAGTCATGGGATAATATTGCCAAAGTCTCTCCATATCTTTTCCTATACATTTGCTGATTTTGATGGATAGTCTATTAATCAGCAAGGTGGGAAGTATTGAACTGGTATCAAAATACAGCCCCTACTGCTGCAGAGGGTTACTCAAGCAACACTCCATAATTTAGATGCTTGGTAATCATCTCAGGGCATTGCGACAGTTTGAGTTGTTTTTGTTAATAGAGATGAAATTATGGGTGTAACTAGCTGGCAGTCTTCAAACAGGCTTTTGCAAGTTGTTTACTCAGCTGTCCCAGGGCAACAACTTCATACGTGAAGTGAATTCTTCCAGTATCTCTGCTGTGGTATATTTAATTTATCCTATTTTGCCTCAGTGTGAGAGAAATACATTTTGAAGAAAGAATTCATGTCAGATTCTACACTGCAGATAAGCTGTGCCATTAGCTGTGTGGATTGACATCATGGGTGAAAATTTACTTCAAATTACATGTTTATTTATTTTCCATAAATTTATACTTCCAGAATCAACAGAAGGAAAAGACTAGATAAATAAATAAATAAATAACAGTGTGCCTAGTATAAGGATGAAGGCAAATTTCGTTTTTAAATCAACATGCATAACAATAAATACTCTCTTGGAAGTAGCTTCTACAATTTGTCTAAATCTGGTTTAAACTAATACATGCCTAATTTCAGTGGGTATAATTTGGTCAACAAGAACATGCACAAGTTCACGAAACAGTTTTAAAATAAATCATCGTTATTCCTTTTGTGAGCAAATCCTGTTAGATGTATGTTCTTCCTGGTAACATTATTTCTAACTCAAAATTATAGCAATTTGAAGGTCAACATGACACATTCATCTGTGCCTCAATGGTTTTAGTTGGGAGAAGGTAATGGAAAATATAGCCTTTGGGAAGTATGGACTTTGAAGACAAGTGGAATGGTACAGAATCTTCCTTTAAAAATTAAGGATGTTAAGCAAGTGAGTGAGGTCATCTCAGAGTCTCACTAAAATATTACAGAATGCTACTATACCAGGAAAAAAAATGCTGATAAAATTAACAGGAGAGAATTAGGGAGAATTTTAAACAACTCGCAGGCAGTTTTAGCTGCCACTGAATCCTGTTACGTTTTCCCCTCCATCTCAAAAGTAATGTGAAATAAAATGATAATGCAGTTCTTTAAGCAACTTTAACAGAGAAGGAAATAATTTTATGACCTGATTTAGAGCTGTGCAGGGCAAAACTGACTGTAGTACTTGAGTACAGAGTGAGCACGAAGCAAGTTTGCTGTCCTGAGAAGCAGAAGGCATCACTGCTGGCTAAAATTGTGTATGTGACTTGATGAATACAGAGGTCTGATCCGTTTGTAGGGCAGTGAGAGAGGAGAAAAGAAGAGAAGGATAGAGGAGAAGGTGAGGCAGTTGCAAGGTGTGAGGTGAGGGGAGAGACCAATCAATCACTCCTATCAGCTGCACAGCAAACAAACTGCTTTACAATTCACTGGTGTATGTAGTACATCACATCCCTCAGCTCTAGAACAAGAAGGTGTAGCACTGCTGCAGTTAGGGCCGAGAGTAGCTTACTGTCTTTGGCTCATGATCAAGTTCATTTGAGCATGTGGAGTTATTTTTGATTAAAAAAAAAAAACCTCAAGTTTTAGTGGGTTGCTTTTAATATTGTTTTTTGAAAGTTGGTAATGTCTAGACTGATTTCTTGCATTGCAAAACACGCTGAGTGTCCCTCTTGCTGAGAAATGTTTCTTGTGATTCATAGGTCCCGGACACCCGCTTTAAGAACTGGAGCACTCAAGCTATAGATTTTCGCTGTCATAAAAGTGATAAAATGTATTAACCTAAACAAAACTGCCTCTGGCTAGCTTCTGAGAGCTGAAACGCAACCAGATGCTTTGCTAACCAGCAGCGCTGGCATGGCAGTCGGGGAGTGGGGGCCAGATTCCCGGCTGACACACATCAGCAGAGCTCCCCTGCAGCCGGCTGGGGCAGCGAGCATCCAGCGGGCAGGGAGGGGAGGAGAGGGGGCTGCCTGCCTGCCTGCCTGCCGAAATTCATCTGCCAGCACCAGCTCTGGAGAAGAAAACAAATCGGCAGCAAAAGATACGGGCTCCTTGCCTTAGCTTTGCTTTTCTTTGAGAACAATTTATGAACTGCGTTTTGACTGCTGAGCAGTTGTTTATAAACCAGCGAGAGAGGAGAGACAAACAAAATGAAAAGAAACAACAAAAAAAAAATGGAATAGTCACACGCTCAAATTCAGAATAACTCTATCTTGCCAGGTGATGACAGAGTTGCTTCAGACTTTCCCTTTGAAGGTGTGCAGCTTGCTGCACTGGCCAGGGAAATAGTGAATTTATTAGCTGCTGAGAAGCAGGGGTACCTCATTTAGAAGAGATAAACTGGCAATCAGATGGTAAAGATGTGAGAGATTTCTTTTCTGCCTCAGAAAAGAAGCTCCTTATCAAGTCCATCTTAGTCAGAGCTTTGGGGAAACAGCTGTTGAACTAAGAGGAAAAGTTCCTGCTTCTAGCAGGGAGGAGAAATATTTTATTGAACTGTAGGACATGGTACGTCCCTATATACACCCCCATGTCCTTCTCTACATCCCTATGTAAACGATCTACTTACCTGAGAAATTTAAGTCTGTGGCATGCTATGTGAGAAGTATATACCCACTGATTTGTTAGATGAGTTGCATTATTAGATTTTTGTTTGTTTGATGTTAACTTCCAAAACCCAACCACATCATTAAAGCTTATATACATATATATATACATTTTTTTTTCTAATGTCTGTTCATAGAAGAGGAGCTACTGCCTCTACTAAGGCACAAGGAAGCAGACCTTTACTGCATCCTGGGGACTCACAATGCCATAGGCAGGAGAGAATTAAAGGGACCAGGGATATTCCCTGTTTGTAAGCAAGTCAGCTCTTGGACTGTGTTTCTGGCTGTGTCACTAAGGATTTATATAATGTTGGGGCAATCTTGGAGCTTTAGTTCACCAGTCTATAACTGGGTCTGACATCGCATTCAGTGACACCGTGGGAGATGCCTGTAGGTTTCATCTTTACACCAGCACAAGGTGCTGCAGCATGGACCCATGCAAAAGGCCCAGTCAGCCTCCACAGTCAGGTCCTGTGTTTACAAAATGCTCTGGTTTTCCTGGAAAGTGTGAAGTATTATTGTTCAATCACAACAGACTGTGTCACCAATTCCCAGGCTGGTTGCCTCATAGGTCTGAATTGACAAAACAAGCGCTCAGGATATAGAATATTTGGAGTGGCCTGAAATTGTGCCTACTGTTGGCAAAAGCTGAGAAACCTTCCAACAGGGACTCAGGCTCTGCGACTCCAAGAGGTTCCCTTTTGCTTTTTACAAAACAAAACTTTTGTATCTGAAGACTGTGACTGCTGCCTTCCTCACATAGGTTAGGTCTTTTCTAGATAGCTCTTTATTTTAATCTGTTGATTGCCTGATGTTCGGCAGAGCTATAGGATTGCACGTGAGTTTATTGAAAACCCAGGCTGCTGCTGTATTGAATAAAACCAACACAGGCCTGGAAATACACAGGACAGCTTTGCATTGAAGTTTAATAGTTTAATTTCACATTATGCTGGCACACACAGCAGATTTTCTGCAACATGACAGTAAGTGCTTGTTTCTAGTCTTTCTGCTGTTGGCAATGCAATACCTGCAAACTTACGGCTTCTTTTTTTTGTGACGGTTGCTTATATTTATGATGGCAAGGAGTAAAACATATTGAAACAGTCGTGGTTACAATATTTATAGATTCTGAATGCATATTAAATTAGAAGCAAAGGAGAAACGGAATCACATTCGTTTTGTAACATTGTACAGCTAAGGCCAGGACCGTTCCTGCCAACACATCTGCAAGTGTTTTAGCTCGTAACAGAGATTCAGAGCAGCATTGCTAAACATGGGTGGATGGTATAGTACAGCTGAAGTGTCACCCATCGAATGAAGAACCCCACAGAGAATCTGGCTGGAGTAATTAATGAATCCATTTGGAAAAGTCAGCGCCCTTCAATTAGCCTGAATGTAGTGAAGCAGATGGGATCCCATCCTCCAGGGAGAAAATTGAGAAAGATCCTAAGAAATACTGCATAGGACTGATTTATCTCGGTAATTATAAGCCTCATTTGCACAAAACTGTTCAATATGGCTGCAGTGAGAAAATTAAGAATTTATAAAATGTTGATATGTGGTCTAAACTGTCGGTGGGAGTGGAGTCATCTGTCAGGCAGGATCTCAGTTCAGAATATCAAGCCGATCATCGGGCGGGAGGGGCTGAAAGGCAAACTTGGCCATGGAGTTGAGGCTGGGGGGGATGCTTTTCTTGGGAACCCTTTGTTAAAGGATCCCGTGAGCTCATCTGCAGTTGAAACATTTGCCGCCATCTCAGTTTGACAGGGTATCCTTCCTTGAAACATCCTGTTGTGTTTTAGAAAGTGAAAGAGCATCTCTAAAGAAATTTAAAAGAAAAAAAAATCTTTAAACATCTGTTAATGGAGGAGCAAAACAAGAGAAGTTACAAGAGCAGCATTGGAGAGTGTGTGCGTCCTGTTCTTACTCCAAGGAGACCCTCTAGCCTTGTGAGCAGTCTCGTGTTTAAGCTGAAGCATAGCAGGACTCATCTGTGTGAATGGGAAGCTGCACAGGGTCTTTTAAGAGCTAAGCTGGAAGCCAGCACATCTCTATTGTAACTGTGTTTATGTGTAGTAGAGAAGGAAGCCTGACACTTTATAGAAGCAGCAAGAGAAAAATAAACGCTATTTATGACAGCACTGAAATCATGTAGAAATCATGCTCTACAGTTTCTAGGGCTGAGGGAGTTTTTGGCTTATAGGGAAACTGCACTCCCTCATCCTGGATTTTTTGTGTATTTGGTGTTGTTAGAAACACCTCAGCTCAGGTATTTCCAAGCAGCATATTGCACAACATCTAAATTTGAAGCTTCGATAGAGTCAGAAGTCTCAGCCCTCCCAGGTAGGCAGCCCCACGAAGCAGAGGCGTGGGCCGTGGATGGAGCGGGGCAGGCTGAAGACGACTCAGGGAGATGGAGTGGAGATGCCTGGCACTGGCCAAAGCCAAGGCAGCATGAAACCTGCCTGCAGCCAGGGAACAGGGAGGCCTTGCTGTGGCCTTGCTGCTATCAAACCCTCTGAAATACTTTCCTCATTCAGTGCATTTCTGTGCCAGTCCAAAGCCAGCCTCTTTTGTCCCCTCTCTTTTCCTCCTCTCTCACAGACGCCCCCTTTTCAAAGACTATGAATATTGGTGGCTACCTGGGAAGCACCCTTCTGTCCCCCTCCTGCCTCTGCCATCCACCCCATGCTGCATTGATGGATTGGCTTGAACACTTCCCCATTGAAGCTGAAATTCAAAGTGCATTCATTGGTTTTAATCAAATAAAAATCTGGGCAGAATGTCAGACACAGCAAACACTTCGAGAGCACTGAGCTGAGGGTACGGCTCTGCTTGTAAGCCCGCTCTATGCATTCACTGTCAGGCGGGATGCATGCTGTCAAATTTTGTGTTTTGCTTTTTCTTTTCTTACCTCGGGAGGCCCGAGACGACGTGGTGATGAGCACTGGCTGGAGCCATCAGGCTGGGATGCTCCCACGCGTGGGCGTCCGCTCAGCCCGACAGCCCGCGGTCTGAGGCTGGCACAGTGCAGCCTGTGACTGCACCTTCTGGCCTTCTGCTGATAAATAAGCAAGCTAATTGAATTAATAAACAGATAGCTCTTTTTCCTGCCAGCTGGAGCACCATCAAAAT